>NC_092334.1:555540000-556740000 GCF_046630445.1 Rutidosis leptorrhynchoides | reverse complement strand
CTAGTTAATCTGGAACGAATGCTAATTAGATGCGAAAAATCAAATCTAGTACTTAATTGGGAGAAATGCCATTTCATGGTTAAAGAAGGCATCGTTCTTGGACATAAAATTTCAAAAGAAGGAATTGAAGTGGATAGAGCTAAAGTAGATGTAATTGCTAAACTTCCACATCCCACAAATGTTAGAGGAATTAGGAGTTTTCTAGGGCATGCCGGTTTTTACCGACGTTTCATAAAAGATTTTTCTAAAATTGCCACTCCTATGAATAAACTCCTAGAAAAGGATGCTCCATTCATCTTTTCAGATGAGTGTATCAAATCTTTTAATATTCTTAAAGAGAAACTCACTAATGCACCGATCATGATAACACCAAATTGGAATCTACCATTTGAACTAATGTGCGATGCAAGTGATTTTGCAATGGGAGCCGTTTTAGGACAAAGGATTGAAAAACGATTTCAACCTATATATTATGCTAGTAAGACGTTACAAGGAGCACAAACGAACTATACAACTACTGAAAAAGAACTCCTTGCTATTGTCTTTGCTTTTGACAAATTTCGATCATATCTCGTTCTAGCAAAAACGGTGGTCTATACCGACCATTCTGCTCTTAGATACCTATTTTCAAAACAAGATGCTAAACCAAGATTAATCCGTTGGATCTTACTCTTACAAGAGTTTGATATTGAAATCCGAGATAAAAGAGGAGCATAAAATCTCGCCGCTGATCATCTTTCTCGTCTTGAAAATCCCGAATTAGAAGTTCTGAATGAATCGGCCATACAAGACAACTTTCCTGATGAATATCTATTGAAGATAGATTATAAAGAAATCCCATGGTTTGCAGACTATGCAAACTACTTAGTTTGTGGATTCCTTGAAAAAGGATTATCGTACCAAAGACGAAAGAAATTCTTCAGTGATATAAAACACTATTTCTGGGAAGATCCACATCTGTTTAAAAGTTGTCCCGATGGAATAATACGCCGATGTGTATTTGGAGATGAAGCTAGTAAAATTTTAAACCATTGTCACACAGGACCAACAGGAGGGCATTATGGGCCTCAACTAATAGCAAGAAAAGTTTATGATGCTGGATTCTATTGGCCTACAATTTACAAAGACGCACACCTTCTTTGCAAATCCTGTGATGCATGTCAAAGGGCCGGAAAAATAAGTCAACGTGATGAAATGCCACAAAATGTCATCCAAGTATGTGAAGTATTTGACATTTGGGGTATTGACTTTATGGGTCCATTTCCAAAATCTCATAATAATCTATATATACTCGTAGCCATTGATTATGTATCTAAATGGGCGGAAGCACAAGCTCTCCCAACTAACGATGCACGAGTTGTAGTCAACTTTTTAAAACGTCTTTTTGCAAGGTTTGGAACACCGAAAGCTTTAATAAGTGATCGGGGTACTCATTTCTGTAATAATCAACTTGAGAAAGTTCTTAAAAGATATGGAGTAACTCATAAAATCTCCACCGCATATCATCCACAAACAAGTGGACAAGTTGAAAATACCAACCGAGCTTTAAAACGTATTCTAGAGAAAACCGTAGGATCAAATTCGAAGGAATGGTCCATTAAATTGGAGGATGCACTCTGGGCTTTTAGAACAGCCTACAAAACTCCAATTGGAACCACACCTTTTAGACTTGTTTATGGAAAAGCATGTCATCTTCCAGTAGAAATTGAACACAAAGCATTTTGGGCTTTGAAGACATGTAATCTTGATTTACATGAAGCCGGACGTCTACGATTAAGTCAACTAAACGAATTAGAAGAATTAAGACATGAAGCATACGAAAATTCGTTAATCTATAAAGAAAGAACGAAGAAATGGCATGATAAAAGAATCAGAAGTTCAAAGGAATTTAAAGAAGGAGACAGAGTTCTTCTTTTCAATTCACGATTCAAGCTATTTCCTGGAAAATTGAAATCAAGATGGTCTGGACCATTCATAGTCAAAAGAGTTTTCCCATACGGAACGATAGAATTAATAAATTCAAATGGGATTGAATTTAAAGTTAATGGTCACAGAGTTAAACATTACATACATGGTCCGATGGAAGTCGACAACGAAGTTAATCACAATTTCGACGCCACAGCTAACTAAGTGTGGGGAGAATCAAGTCTTTAAAGGATAATATGTATTTCTGTTAGAGTTAGATTGTCTGTTTTCGTGTAGTTCTCGAAAATGGAACACGTATGGTCTTTCCCTAGCAGACCCTAAAGAACTAGTCTTCTCCCCCCATTCTGAATTTTTATTTTTTTTAGGTTTTTACAAAATGAAGACTGCCTGTGAACTAAACCATGGTCTAATGCTACACGCTTTGATCACTAAACGTAATAATGACATACTACCGAGTGAATTAGTATCAGTAATCAGAGAAAGAATGGACGGAGTTAGAAAAGAATCCAGATGCGAAGATAATAAGTTACAATTTGGTAAAGGAAAATCAAAATCCGCAGCGAAAAGAAGAGCACGACACCTAGAAAGATGTCACAAATGCGGAAAATGGTCACATGGAGGTAAATGTTCAAATAATCAAACCTATTCAAATACCGAATTTGTTACTTTATGCAGAGACGGACCGTTCATATGTTTAGAAGAAAAGACACTGAATGCTCGAGGTTACGCCTATGTAGCCATGGAAAACCAATTAAACCGACTATCTTATGAATGGGATAGATCATATAACTAAGAAATCTATTTCACAGGTATGTCTGTACAGTTTTTATTTTTATTTTTATTTTTAACCTTTTGATAATAAACGCTAATTTGTTCGCTAAAAAGTATTAAATTGGTATTAAATAAAATTAGGTTTGGCGACCGAAATTATTGATATCATTCAAAAATTTATTACATCACTGCGAAATTTAACGTTTATTCTTAAGGTATAAATATCTTTAAACAATCAACCCAAAATATTTCAAAAATTCGTCATGAGTTAAATTAGGTCTTGGAACCGAAATCACTTTACCGAAAAGAGGGGCGCATATTTTTGATAATATTTGATTGATTAAAGTGGGATAAAAAGACAAAAAGATTTTTAATTTTATTTTTACCATGTTTTTAAAATTAATATTTAAATCTTAAATTAATATTGTAAACTTTGTAAAAACAATATATTTAAAATTGTAAATATTTGAAAAATTAATATAAGTTTGGTATGAATTTATAATATGAATTTTTAAATTAAGTTTGGTGTGAATTTTTAATTTTTAAAATATGAAATTTTAATTATATGCATTTCAAATTTTAAGTTTGGTGTGAATTTTTAATTATTAATTTTTAATTTTGAATTTTATATTTAAGTTGTGTGAATTTAAAAACAAAAATTTACTTTATCTCATTAAGTTAAGAATATGATTTTTAAAATTCGACGTAAGTTGAAGACTAGGTCTTTGAACCGAAATTGCTTTACCCGAGGGAGGGACGAGAACTTTTATTATCATTATTTTTAATCTTATTGAATTAGAGTATGCCAAAAACATTGAAAAAACCCAAAAATCTTAGCTTTTAAAACAATCGCTACAAAAAGACAAATTTTAAAATTTTGTCGAAGGACGGACTAGGACATCGATCCGAAACGACCTCGTCCTAAATAACAAGGGAAACAAAATTTTAAAATTAATTTCTTAATTGTTTTCAAAAGTTAATGATTATAAAAAAAAAAAAAAAAAAAAAATACCAAACTCCGCGAGTCGCGGAGTTTGGAGGGTATTTTGCCGCGACTCGCGGAGGGACCAAAACCCAGAAAAAAAAATAAAAGAGCTGCACGAACTGATCAGCTCCCACACACAAAAACACCCGAAAACTGCAGCGAAAATACTCCGAAAATACACCCAAAAACACCCCAAAAATCCCAATTTTTAACCGTTAATCACCAAATTTTTTGCTAAAATCATGTTGAGAAGGATGCTATCTAAGAATTACTCAAGAAAAACGGTAAATTTCTACACCTAAACACCATTTAATTCGAAATTAGATGTTCTTGAGCTATTTTTTCCCCAATTTGATTTTGATGCTTTTTAGTGTAATTAAGCTTAAATTGTTTATGTATTATGCTTGTATAACCTAGATTGATGCTGTTTAACATGATTAGAAGCCTTAAACTTCAAATTTTGAGTAATCTAGGGTTTGTGTTCTTGAGCAAATTTGGGGCTTTTTGATATAAACAGGTTATGGCCGATTTTTGTCATGAATTGTTGCTAAATTGAGTAGTGTAACATGTCTAGGTAGTTAAATGATCCAAACTTTGAGCCTAAACATGATTTTGAGAATTAAAGTGGACTTTTTCAAGTCTAAAAATTCATGAACTTGATTTTTGAAAGATAATGCCATTTGAGACTTGTTTGATTGCTAGTAATGATTATTTTGACATGTTATTTGAGTTGAATGCTTATGAACTTGGCGAAAATTTTCGTATATGCTTATTTGAAAAAGTGTAGATTTGATAAAAATGTGAAAATAAGCTTAAGTTTGATATAAATTGATAATGTCATTGTAATTATTTTGATTGATGATTTTGCTGACACTAATGCATATTTGGATGCACAAAATTTGTGTTTGATGTGTTTTGCAGAATGAAAGGGGTGAATCTTCATCCCAAGCCCGCAATGCTCCTGCTGAGAATTTGGAACAACAGGAGGTAGATAACTACTACAAGCAGGATGTACCTCATCCAGTCATGACCTTTTCCGATATGCATTTGGAAGAGTTGCACCCGAACCTGAGATTTGACAGACTTTGGATAGATTATCCAAAATATCAACGGGGTTTGCATACTCTTCATTCCAAGGTTGTTGAGGTACCGAGGGTCATAGAATGGGGACCCTTAGAAGCTGTAGAATTGGCCGGGCCAATTAGGGAATTACTTGTACAGAGGTATGGTAATTCTTCTTTTAATGACTGGATATGTTTATTCACCATACGCAGACCTGTATATAAAGTATGGTGTGAAGAGTTGTTATGTAGTATAGAGTTGAATGATCGGGTAGCTAGTTTAACCGATCGTTCTTTTATTAGATTTTTGTTAGGCGGTTCGATGCGCCACATGTCTTTACTGGACATGGCTCAGGCTTTACGTATATATACGCCTGAGGAGTTAGCGTCTGCCGATTGTAGAGGATTGATATTAAACGGTAGAAAGATAGATGAGAATTTTGATACACACGGTGTGTGGAGTCAAATGACAAGCCATCACCGTTTCAAAGGGGGAAACTACTCTTATTTGGATATAGATAGAGCCGAATTAAGAGTGATACATAGGTTTTTAGCTAATTCGATTACACAAAGGGGTAAGAACAAAGAAAAGGTAAATGAACAAGATTTGTTTTACCATATGTGTATTCGAGACCCACAAAGCGCTGTAAGTATACCATATTGTGTGGGTTATTATTTATCAGCTATGGTTCGGGGGATGCGACCACATAGCATAATAGGAGGTGGTATTTTTATTACTTTGATTGGTGAATATCTCGGTGTGGATATAAGTCGGGGGGGATTATTACTAGAAGAGCCGGAACCCCGCGATACTATAGGTTTAAATGTATACCATGGTGCGAAAGTTTTGAAGAGGCGAAATAACGCCGCAGTACGATACCATGGTAGACATCCACAGGTGGAGAGAAACCAGGAACAAGGTAATGTAGGAGGGGGGAATGAGATGCAAGAAATGCATAGGTTTATAGCTTCTCAGGAATACGAAAATGCTAGACAGAGAGCATTTGAAGATTGGCAAGTTCATCAGAACCAGATCATAGCTCATTGCCAACATATAGGTAGAAACTATATTCCTACACCGAAACCCGTCTTCCCTCCTTGGTCTATAGAGATGCAGCCACCATATCCTACGTATGACCCTGCCGAAGCATTCTATAGCACTTATGGTTATGCCTGGAACCCCTATTGGTACCAATATCATCCTTAGTTTACTTATTTTTTTTTTATTTTGTAATTTGTAATTATTGATACATTTAATATTTTTGTTAATATTGTAATCATTTTTATAATTATCTAACTTTTATTCTTAGATTTTAATAATTTTTGAACGTGGGGTAATATACCAAACTTCAAAAATATGTATATATGTTTGCAGTTTATCTTATGTACACAACAGGGTAAAACAACGCATTTTCAAAGACTGGCATTAAGTTCAGCAAAAGCAACTAATTTTGACGACAAGATGCAAAATATATGTGAAATAACAACAAGACGGAATGAACAAATGATGTGCACCATTTATCATTCAGCAAACAAACGCCAATATATTTGGAAACTTTGGTAAAAATTTAATCATTTTCACACAAATCACCCTCAATAATTTAAATTGTTACTGATTTCTTGCAAATGAGGGCATTGCAAGATCTTAAGTGTGGGAAGGGATTAAATTCTTTCGGATTTTAAAATTTTTATATTAAACACTTGGTTACCATTAAAAATACTAGTAAAGCAGTAGTTGTATTAGAATCTAGTGCTCTCTGATAAAAAAAGAACAGCCCTAGTCTTATATACTGACTACCCAATTCTAGTAAAATTTTTCAAAATTTTCAATTAAATGAATTCAAAATCATGTTTATACATATTTATGAACGATAAAACTAGGTTTTAACACCGAAATTATTGTTACCTCGGAAAGGACATAAATTGAGAAACAAACTAAAATGTTAAAATTCATTTAAAATGGAATAGAGGACGATAAAAAGGAAAATAAAAGCCAAGTGTGGGAAAATTTACCAAGTTATTTTAAACATATGTCACATATATCTGTAACAAATAACTGAAAATACTTTTGCTTTGAACTAAACTAAACTGTTTTACCCGATGAAAGAAAAGAAAAGATGGATCTACACGATGAATCAATTCCATCATTAAAAGGAAGTAAAGTCTTCCGAAAAAGAAACGCGCTTCTTGATTTAGGTCATGAAGTTGTCGACCAGACCAGCTGTAGGTTGACGAAAAATCTAGAAAAGTCATCACTAAAATCAGCAGGAAATCCACGGACCTCAGCATTAAACAGGGTCGCCAAGTGGTCAGATTTATCCTAACCATGAGAAGGATTTATCTCGTACAATGGGGGGGCACCATGCAAATTAGCTGGATAAGACTAATGAATCAGATCCCCAGAAAGGATAATCTCCTTAAAGATTAAAAATCAGCTTTTAAGACTGATATTACTCAATCCTAGAGATTGACCTTAAAGATTGAGAATTCAAACTCATGGAATTCAATGATATCTAAACTCGAGCTTGAACGAGAAAATATTTTGATAAAAAAAAATTACAAACCGATTTGTTTTCTGAAAACCCTATTTTCAATGCGTTCATTACCATTGAACGTAAAATCCTAAGAATTCACCTGGAATTCATTAGGTCACCTGAACTAAATCGGGTGTCAACCGTAAGAACGGTGGTTGCATAGCATGGTCAAAGACAGGACTTTGTGCCAAACCGACAAATTATAAGGGTGAGCTTTACTATTGCTCCTACCAAGGATAGTAATTGCGTCGGACACGTTATAGACCATAATCAAAAGCATGTCACGGGACATTGCCTTAACAGTTGCTTGTTCAACGCTTTCCTTTACAATCGGACGGTAGTTTGCCGAAAGGTAATATACGGAACAAGTAAACTGGACGTGTTGCTTTCCAAATACAAGGTTAGCAAGTGGGTGACACAAAACCGCAAGTTTTGAGCTAAAATTTTCAAATTTGAAACCCACCAAACCCACAAAAATATTTTGCAAACACCGGTAAAGGGATATTCCGGAAAACTTATCTAGGGTAAAAACTAGATTTAATTTTCAAAAGATCAAATGTTTTCATAAGGTCCAATTTCCTTAATGGATCTAAATTTTTATAGTCATGTGGGACTGTAAACCATATCGTTACTACCATTGTTTATACCGCCGTATAGAAATCACTGATGTACAAAGTGTGAAGAATAAAGAAGTGATTCTAGTATTTCAAGACGATATTGCTTGAGGACAAGCAACGCTCAAGTGTGGGAATATTTGATAATGCTAAAAACGAACATATATTTCATAGCATTATTCCTCAAGAAAGACAAGCTTTTAGTTGCAATTGTTCTATTTACAAGTGATATTCGTTTAAATAATAAAAGGTGAAGACAAAAGACAGATTCGACGAATTGAAGACGCAAACGACCAAAAAGCTCAAAAGTACAAAAGACAATCAAAAAGGTTCCAATTATTGATAAGAAACGTCTCGAAATTACAAGAGTACAAGATTCAAAACGCAAAGTACAAAATATAAAATTGTACGCAAGGACGTTCGAAAATCCGGAACCGGGACCAGAGTCAACTCTTAACGCTCGACGCAACGGACTAAAAATTACAAGTTAACTATGTATATAAATATAATATAATATATAATTAATTATATTAATTATATATATATTATATTTATATATATAAAACCGTCGGCAGAGAAACTCCAAGGGTGTGAGCTGTAAATACATCCTCCGCGACTCGCGGAGTTTGAAGAGTATTTTGCCGCGAGTCGCGGAGCCCCAAAATTCTACTCTGGCTATAAAGCAAACCGAATTCTGATCAAATTTCATATTCTATTTCTATCTCTCTCTCAATATATACGTAATATATATATATATAATTTATATTTTAATTTTAATTTTAAATCCTAATAATAAGGGTATGTTAGCGAATGTTGTAAGGGTGTAAGTCGAAATTCTGTCCGTGTAACGCTACGCTATTTTTAATCATTGTAAGTTATGTTCAACCTTTTTACATTAATGTCTCGTAGCTAAGTTATTATTATGCTTATTTAAAACGAAGTAATCATGATGTTGGGCTAATTACTAAAATTGGGTAATTGGGCTTTGTACCATAATTGGGGTTTGGACAAAAGAACGACACTTGTGGAAATTAGACTATGGGCTATTAATGGGCTTTATATTTGTTAAACTAAATGATAGTTTGTTAATGTTAATATAAAGATTTACAATTGGGCGTCCCTATAATTTACCATATACACTCAATCGGACACGATGGGCGGGGTATTTATATGTACGAATAATCGTTCATTTAACCGGACACGGGAATGGATTAATAGCCACTAGAATAATTAAAACAGGGGTGAAATTACATTCAAGGGTAATTGGTGTAATTGTTAACAAAGTAGTAAAACCTTGGTTTACACGCAGTCGATAACCTGGTGTATTCATTAAACAAAGTATTAAAACCTTGTTACAATTCGAATCCCCAATTAGTTGGAATATTTAACTTCGGGTATAATAATAATTTGACAAGGACACTTGCAATTTATATTTATGACTGATGGACTGTTATGGACAAAAACCAGACGGACATATTAAATAATCCAGGACAAAGGACAATTAACCCATGGGCATAAAACTAAAATCAACACGTCAAACATCATGATTACGGAAGTTTAAATAAGCATAATTCTTTTATTTCATATTTAATTTCCTTTATTTTATATTTAATTGCACTTCTAATTATCGCACTTTTATTTATTGTTATTTAATCGCACTTTTAATTATCGCACTTTTTAATTATCGCAATTTTATTTTATCGCATTTTTATTATTCGCAATTTCATTATCGTTATTTACTTTACGCTTTAATTTAAGTCTTGTATTTATTTTATATTTTACATTAGGTTTTAACTGCGACTAAAGTCTTAAAATCGACAAACCGGTCATTAAACGGTAAAAACCCCCCTTTATAATAATAATATTACTTATATATATATTTGTATTTTTATAAAAGTAAACTAATATAGCGTTGAGCTTTGTTTAAAGATTTCCCTGTGGAACGAACCGGACTTACTAAAAACTACACTACTGTACGATTAGGTACACTGCCTATAAGTGTTGTAGCAAGGTTTAAGTATATCCATTCTATAAATAAATAAATATCTTGTGTAAAATTGTATCGTATTTAATAGTGTTTTCTAATAAAATTTAATAGTATTTTATACCCCTTAGCTTTAACATCATAGAGCTTAATCTCAAAACAATCCATGGATCTAGAGGTGAAACAATTAAGTGAACACTCCAATTTATATATTGCAAATAATTATTATTATTATTTATGCGTATTATTATTCAGCTAAAATTAAAATTATACTTAAACCTCATTCAGTTTAAACACTACTGTTTTGTCACATCGAACATAACATACGCGGATCGTGTAGACAATCACACGAAACGCGTATCTTCAAAAATATATGCGGCACTCGTATAAATACACGTGAAATGCGTATGTATTAATACAGTACTGTTACATATTTTATTAAATTCCAAGTTTTAATTAAATCTTTTATTATTACTTTTTAAGTATTTAATTTATAATTAGTATAATTAATATAATTTCCTTTCATCCATCTTTAATTTAATTAAAACTTATTATTTAGTTAATTTAAGTAAATTTGTATTTTATTTTATTGTTTAAAACAAAATTCCTAAACATTTAGTTTTATTAAAAATTATTGTTTTACTTATTACCATTTAGTAATAAAATTGTTCTATCATAAATAATATAGTTTCAATTAGTTCACTTTTAAGTTAATGATTATAAATCATGTAATCGTGTAATTTTAATTAATAAGTAGTTCAATTAAATTAAGATTAAGTTATATTTTATTATTATTATGCTAAATATAAATTCCTAATCCAAAACCCCCTTTAAATAAGTTTAACTTCAAAGACTATTAAATACATTAAACACTCCATCTCCCTGTGGAACGAATCGGATTTACCTATAAAACTAAACTACGCGGATATGACTAGTTGCCTATATATGTGTGAAATCAACCCGAATTCATTAAAACACCATATATATAATAAAACAATTCGTGTAACAAAATTGCTCAAATCCGTTCATAAATAAAGGTATAGTTTCACCACATCACTGCCCATTTCGGACGAACCTGATATTGGCAAAAAAAATTTAAGTATTATTCATATTTCCTAAACGTTTAAGTTACCAGTTGTAGGGTCCTTTGGACTAAGTTGATGTAGCCTTTAAATATTAAAGTTATGTTTTAGGTTTTAGTGTATCAAGAGTGAAAAACATTTTGAGGTGGAACTTTGTAACACCCTGTTTTTTTTAGATCACAGCGGAAGACTTATTTTACATAAATACCCTTAGTTAATTACAAACATGATTATTACAAATCATCTAGTTAATTACTTAATTACAAACCACATGTGTTATGTTAAACGACTAGTTACGTAATTACAAAAGTTAAGACATCAGAGTTCGTCTTGTCAAACATATCGTCAGCCCGACTCCCATCCCTACCAGCACTAAGATCCATAACCTGCAAGGGAGGAGGTGAGGGGTTATCACGAGGCTAAGTGAATGGAACTATCAAAAGGTCTAGCATACAATACCAACTTGTACTCCTACAGCAACAACTATAGTCAACTACATACAACAAACAACAACAGGCAACTACGCTCCAACTAGCAACTGGCAACCATGCTCCAACTAGCAATTGGAAACTACACTCCAACTAGCAACTGACAACTATGCTCCAACTAGAGGATCGACGGCTTGTACGGGTACACGACCACTAGCTGATCAGGCTAGAGTCTACTGATAGTCCTTACTACTGAATCCCCAGTATACTCATCCACACGCAGGTGATGCGTCGTTCAGCACTATACTCAACAAACAGTAGCCAACTGGACCCAACCACAACTAGGTTGACCTCTCTGAGCTGAACCTAACAGATCAAGGTTCCAACAACAACAACAACTATAACAACTAGTGCACATACAACCAGTCAACTACTACTAAACTAATACTACTAAAAGCATGGCAACCCTAACTGCAAACAACTGTACCACATAACTACTAAGCATGACAACTAACAACAATATAAACATAGTAGCGCAACTTGCTACTCTATACTACACCAAGTGATAATCCCACTTGAAAGGACCCGTTCATATACATTATAAACAATTCACAATAGTTGATTACATCGCGAGGTATTTGACCTCTATATGATACATTTTACAAACATTACATTCGTTTTTAAAAGACAAACTTTCTTTACAACGAAAGTTGACGGCATGCACACCATTTCATAATACATCCAACTATAATTGGCTTAATAATAATCTTGATGAACTCAATGACTCGAATGCAACGTCTTTCAAAATATGCCATGAATGACTCCAAGTAATATCCTTAAAATGAGCTAATGCACAGCGGAAGATTTCTTTAATACCTGAGAATAAACATGCTTTAAAGTGTCAACCAAAAGGTTGGTGAGTTCATAGGTTTATCATAACAATTATTTCAATATATTAATAGACCACAAGATTTCTGTTTATAAATATATGTACACTCGCAAGTGTATAAAAGTATTCTATAAGTTGTAGGCACCCGGTAACAAGCCTTAACGTTCATGTTTTATCCTCTGAAGTACACCAGATTAGGTGTGTTTAAAATAACCTCGAAGTACTAAAGCATCCCATAGTCAGGATGGGGTTTGTCAGGCCCAATAGATCTATCTTTAGGATTCGTGCCTACCGTACATAGACAAGTAGTTTAATGTTACCAAGCTAAGGGTATATTTCTGGTTTAAACCCACGTAGAATTAGTTTTAGTACTTGTGCCTATTTCGTAAAACATTTATAAAAATAGCGCATGTATTCTCAGTCCCAAAAATATATATAAAAGGGAGCAAATGAAACTCACAATACTGTATTTCGTAGTAAAAATACATATAACGTCATTTAACAAGTGCAAGGTTGGCCTCGGATTCACGAACGTATCAATATTGAGATTCAATATTGCAGGAAAGTACGTAGACGCAACGGAGATGATAAACACTAGATTGACCTCACGAGCATACCCATGAACCATACCCATCACCTCCATAGCTATAACCCATAATTTCCTTAGCTTCGACTCATTCAAAAAAACTATTTTGAAATCACTCGGACAGCACTCCGTTTTAATATTTTATGTATACTAATAATATCTTGAAATAATACAGAGCAAATATATATATATATATATATATATATATATATATATATATATATATATATATATATATATATATATATATATAAATCGATTGAGAGAGTTTAGAGAAATATATTTCAAGTTTCTATGAAATAATGAAACCTATTGAATTCTATTTATAATAGATTTTTGAATTATTAAAGTGAATTATTAAAGTATGAATTATTAAAGTAAATTATTAAAGTATAAATTATTAAAGTGAATTATTAAAGTATGAATTATTAAAGTATGAATTATTAAAGTAAATTATTAAAGTTAAAGTAAAGTAAAAGTAAAGTAAATGTAAAGTTAAAGTATAGTAAAGGTATAAAAACTATGTATGTATAATACGCGTATAAATATATATAATATTAATTTAAATCGTTATATATATTTAATGAAATAAAATATAAATATCGTTATATTTATTATACTGGTTAAGTAATGAGTTTGTCAAAAGTGATTCTAAATATTTATAAAAGTTAAATACGTTTTAATAATAAAGTTCTTTTTAAACTGAAAACGTCTTTGTACGTTTGAAAATAGATTAATAGAATATTATGGAAACCAATTCTCCACTAACTTTTGTCTAACTTTCGTAAATGACACTTTTTGTTTTTATTTATAAATAGCTTTACAAATTATTCTGAATATCGTTAAGAGGAATAGATTTTCTCAAATCATAGTGGACCTCTCAACAGAGACTTGTAATCATAATTCAATGTTTTTGATAATTCAATCATTTAATATTTTTTTTTTAATTTCGTCGAAAATCATATTGAAACAAATACGTTCGTGTAAAGTATTATACGTTTAATACTTTATTAATATTCTCAAGTTATAATATATATATATATATATATATATATATATATATATATATATATATATATATATATATATATATATATATATATATATATATATATATATATATATATATATATATATATATATACATATACATATCTATTTATATATAACGGTTCGTGAATCGTCGGAATTTGGTCGAGGTTATAATGAATGTATGAACACAGTTTAAAATTCTTGAGATTTAACTTAGCAAACTTTGCTTATCGTGTCGGAATAATATAAAGATTAAAGTTTAAATTTGGTCGGAAATTTCCGGGTCGTCACAGTACCTACCCGTTAAAGAAATTTCGTCCCCGAAATTTGATAGAGGTCGTCATGACTAACAATGAGAATGTTATTATAACAATTATAGAGTTTTATCATGTTCAAGAAGAATGGATAAAATAATTCGATTACTCGAAGCGTGTGAGTGAAGTTATCGTAAATGAATGAAATAAGATAATAGTGATTCGTCGTATCTTTTGACGTCATCACGATTGATCTCCGAAAAGAAAATCTTTGTAATCTATATTGGATTTGATTATTTGGCGATTAAGAAAATTATGATCCTCTTCGAATTAATGCGATAATCCATTTTGATTTCTCTGTCGGATATTTCACTATAAATCCACCTCATTTGTTTTCTTACAACTCACACCTTCTCAACTCATATTTTAAAGTATTTGTCAATATGCTTCATCCAGTGCTGATTCTTGATATACTCCTCACTTTCATATCTGTCGCTCTTCTTTTTCATCTGCCTCTGGAAGAATCTATTTACTTCTACTATACTCTTGGTTTTATAGTGTTTTTAGTTCTCCCATGTCTTTATATTGCTATATGCATTGATATATACGGTTTGTGATTTATGGGTTGTTGTTGGGTTTTATATCTTCCCTTATATTTCAAAGTCATTGCTTCTTCTATAATCATTGTCATCCACAGTTAATGCTCTCTTCTATTTGCTATGATTTATACTCCCATTTCTAGTTCGGAGCTTTGTTCTTTCGTTTCTTCTTCTTGCGATTAAGCACCGCTTGTAATGGTCCAGAATTCGCAGATATAAATTTCGGAATGAACATTGTTAATGTTCTAGGAAGGAAATTGTAATGACACGATCTTGACTTGTCAAATTACCAGAATACCTCGAAAAAGGCCGAATCATCAAGAAATATTTTCTTGATATTTAGAGATCAAAGAGAATACAAGAGTCGTGTAACATAGCACATGATGACGTTATGATCTGTGAATCATCATGTTCCATTTAGAAACTCAGCATGAATTACTGTAATATAATCACGTTGATCAAGTGTCATTATATTATACTAACTCATGCTTCAGCTCCCAACACTTCTTCAAGAATATTCCTATTTTAAACTCGAATGTTTCAGAATTTAGAAACTAAAATAGTTTCTTTTATGATATAATACAGATAGTGCGAAGAGGTAAATGATTTCAGATAAGAATAATTATAAAAATATCTTCAGAAGTATGGATGATATTTATAATGAAAGATACGATGATATCTTAGAATGTCTAATATCAGAGGATGATGAAGGATATTGTCCGCAGGGGTTTAGAGTCATGAGCAAGGTATTCGTTAATGACTTCAGCAAGTACTGAATCATTTAGATTCTTTGAAGGCAGGTTCAGCCTTTGTGATTTGTCCACAGCCTCCTTCATACTTTGCTCAATCCGTTTTCCAGTTCCAAAGCTTCTCTTTTTCTGAGCTTTGCCAATATACTATCCTTTATCATCCAACTTTTTACTATTAAGGTCGTTTACAGTTTTTGCTGCTTCATCAGCATTTTTCAAAATTTCGAGAACTGGTTCGCAGTTTAGGGTGTTTTTCAGAAATTTCTCATTCAAAGAATGTAAGTCTTGGAGGTAGACGTTGTGTGTATATGTAATTGTTGATGTAGACATGCTGCGAGATTTCAAAATACTGATTGCTGATTCTCAATAATTGGTATGGTAATTCTTGTTATAAGGTACGAATGAGTATATGATAGGGTTTCGATAATTATAATGATTTTTTTTTTGATAGTCAAAGATCAGTGAAGTTGTTGGTAAGTTTATTGCTAATGTGGTGAATATAAACGATTCCCCGATAATGTTGGTGAAAGGGCAACGTATCTATCGAGGTTATAATAAGACTGTTTTGATTGAGAAGTCGAAGTTGACTTGCTGGAGCTGTGACAAAACTGTCTATTTTGAAATGGAATTGAAAAGTTATTTTAGCTAGTAAATGCCAAAGGGTCTAACACGGATACGTGTCGAACTATGACTTGGGTTTTGAGAGTTTTTCAGGTGTATAACTGTGGGTAACATGTGGTTGGATCATCATCTCGATTGTTCCTTAGTTGAAGTGTCTTCAGGAATTTCGAAGGGTTTGAGCACATATTGTAATCGTTAATACATATGATGTTCTAACACAGTTTTGAAGTCAAAGTATAGCTTTGAAAGATATAGGAATCTAAGAGTGATGATACTGGTTATATTTCGAATTGAATTATGCGATTTCAAAATCAGAATATGTAATTGAATTTGAATGAGTATGATTGTTTTGATTTATATGAAAGAATGGATATTGTTGTGAAAGTAGGGAGTATAGTTGATGATTGCTGAATCAGTTTCGAAAAATGTAATATACTAATTGTGAATTTATATATCTCTCGGGTATTACCTACCCGTTAAAAAAATTTCACAATTAATATTTTGTACAAAAGAAGTTTATTACAGTCTTTATGAAAATATATGTGTATATTTTCTTTAGATGTAATATAGATTTAATGAGTTAATATTAAATTAAACTCATTTGTTTTATGGTTGGAACGAGAATTGAGTAATCCCTAAAACTTTATAAATTGCATAAGTATTTCTTCAATAATATTGAAATTATGAATCATTACTTTGTTATTTGTTGGTTTTCGTGAAATTCTTGTGAACTTCGCAAGGTACGAATGATGTTATTTGAAAAGTTTCGAGTACATCGATGATGAAAGTGTAAAATCAAACATATATTCGAATAATACACTTGATTTATTATGAATTGGATTTTTATTGAATTGAGACAGAGATTGTAATTAACGATGGTTAAGTTGCAGACGAAGGACGTACATCATTGCATATTTGTAGTATGAATTAACTGAGTAGTTAAGATTCACACATAATAGCTTAGTAAGGGAAGATTTATTATGGTTTAAAAATTTATACATATAAAATATACATATAAATCTTTCGATTGGAAATGAGTTAATACTTCATAACTCGTTGATACAATATATTTGTTGTTGATTCGTAATGATGTCCACAATGGTTCTTGAACTGACAGAGTTTGTGATGTTACAGGTGCTGTTGATTCTGACGATACTGACGGCACTGACTGTGTTGATGATGCTACGGTCCTGTTGATGCTGTTGGTAAAACAATTCTAGCTTGTAAATCGTACACCATTTTCGATCAAAGTTTCTACACTACCATCTCCGTTCACTCATCCAATTTACGGTCAGAATTAAATAATCTCTAAGATTTTGGAGATTACATAACTGCCGCAGAGATATCTCTTCAATGAAGTTTATGAATTAATACTTCATCGTTTGTTTTTGTTGATTGTAATGACCCGAAAATTTCCGACCAAATTTAAACTTTAATCTTTATATATTTCCTATACGATAAGCAAAATTTGTAATGTTGAGTCTAGAAAGTTTGAAATCTATATTCGGATAATCAATTACCCTTTGACCATCCTCGACGATTCACGAACCTTTCATGTATATATGAATGATTATATATGTAAATATTTAATTAATAATGTGTAAGATTAGTATAGTAAATTTTACTATCAAGTTAAAAATTTGTTGTTAAACTAATATTGTTATTATTACCTTTATTATTATTGTTAAAAATTAATATTAATATTAAAATCAATATTAAGAGTATTATTATTAATTTGATATATAGATATGAGGTGTGATAAATATAATTTGTTATAGTATTATTACTAATGTTATTATTACCAATAACATTATTATTAATATTAGTAACATTATAAAATAATATTATTATTAATAATAATATTGTAGATATTATTATCAATAACATTATTATATTATTATAAAGAGTAATTATTATTTTTTTACATTAGGAGTGTTATTATAATTATATTTATTAATTAATAAGTTTAAATATAAAATACAAATATATATTTTCAGATGTATATAATTATATATATATATATATATATATATATATATATATATATATATATATATATATATATATATATATATATATATATATATAAATACATATAAAACAGATTTTATGTATATATATATATATATATATATATATATATATATATAAATATAATTAAGATTAAATATATATAAATGCAAAGAATTAAGCTATCGGTTCCAAATCACTTTCAATACTGTAGGTAATTTGATCTTCTTGTCTCTAAAATCCTGTACAATTCACGAATTCAGTCACATATCTTGCCAAAATTCGTTAACCATCCCATTCAACCATTATTTTTTTTTTCATTTTCTTCCTGTCTCTGATTTTGAATGTCGATACCCACTTGACTATAAAACCAGTGAATTAACTCGACATTGTGGGAGAAGTCATTCGATTACTCAATTCCTTTATCAATTAAAATTACAACAGATTTTATTAAACAAGAACAATTAAAAACCAAAACCGTCGGTCCCTGTCTTGTAACTTTTTATCAAAACCACGAATTCAATTCAATTTTCAAAATGTATTAATGAGGTCTTGTTAGAAATCCTTTACTAAATCTTTCTGTAAAGTTTCAAGATCCAATTCCATATATCGAGTCTTAATTTTGAAGTCAAAGATTATTTTTCAAAAGTCAACGAATCAGTTCTTAGTAAAATTTGAGTTCAATTTAAGGTTTCAAGTTAAATTAGGTATTCAGAAAGCTTTTAATAACAATTTAAAACCTTTTTCATATGATAAGTTTCATCTGAAACAACCTAGATTTTGAAATTCGATTCTTGGGTTCATCCAGTTGCGACGGGTCTGTTATTGTCCCACTTCCATTCCTTTTGTTTTAATTAAAATATTTTAACTAATAAGGGTTGTCTCTGCTATAGTTAAAGAATCTAAACCGTCTTGTAATTGGTTGTTTTGATGGGTAATTGTGTTAGTCGAATGATACTGGAAGATGATGAAGAACTCATAAATAAATACAGTTTATAATTATCTGTGAGGGTTTTAAAATAGAAAACTGGTAACAGCCCAATGGTTCTAGGTGTTTGTTCGTAAGCGGGAGGTCATGGGTTCGAGTCTCGTCGTGGGCAATTTTTTTTGGGAGGCCTATTAAAGGGTATAATCATTTTTTTTATTTATCTATTATTATTATTATTATAATTATTATTATTATTATTACTATTACTATTATTATTATTATTATTATTATTATTATTATTATTATTATTATTATTATTATTATTATTATTATTATTATTATTATTATTATTATTATTATTATTAACATTATTAAGTATTATTATTGAAATTATCATTATTAATAAGTTTATCATTTTTTTAAATAATATTATTATTAAAAGTATCATTTTATTTATTTATTAAAATTATCATTTTATTATTATCATTAAAGATAACAATTTTATTAAAATTAATAATATTATTTTTACCACTAGTATTATTATTATTATTATTATTAGAATAAAAGTTAGTTATATAAAAATATACTTAATAAAACTATATTATATTAATTATTTATTTAATAAATATAAAATAAATATAGTTTATTTAGTTATTAATAAAACGTGCAAGTTAATAAAATAACAAATTTATAATAATATCTAAATTTGTTCGATTACTATTATATGTGTTAATATACATATAAATGATATAGGTTCGTGAATCCGAGGCCAACCTTATACTTGATCAATGATGTTATATGTATTTTTACTACAAAATACATTATGTGAGTATATAGTCCCTTTTAAACTCTAAATTTTTTTGGATGAGAACACATGCATTTTATGATTTACGTTATGGACACAAGTGATCAAAAATAAATTCTATGTTGAGTTGTACCATGGCATATTTCTTTATACTTGGTAGCTAATATTTACATGAGGAATGTAAACGCGAATCCTGTTGATAGATCTATCGGGCCTGACAACCCCAACCGGGCTGGACGACCAGTTTTCAACGGTTGCACAGTACTTCGTTTCTGTATACTACATTTGGTACGGTGTAGCGATTATTTAAGGATATGCTGCGATGATTTAAATGTTAAGTATGGTTACCAAGTGCTCAACTACTTTTACATACACTTGCGAGTGTATTATGTTTAATTATATGAAATCTTGTGGTCCATAGTTATAACGCTGTTAGCATCAAACCTATATCTCACCAACTTTATGTTGACATTTTAATGCATGTTATTCTCAGGTACGAATTAAGTCTTCCGCTGTGCATTTGCTCATATTAAGGACATTACTTGGAGTCGATCATCGCAATGGAACCAAATGTTGATGACTTCGTCTAGGAGGATTAGGACGGGTTGTTAAAGTTGGTATCAGAGCGGTGGTCTTAGCGAACCAAGTCTTGCATTAGTGTGTCTGACTAGTAGTTGTTAGGATACATTAATGAGTCTGGACTTTGACCGTGTCTATATGTCAAAAGTTTTGTTTATCATTCCTAGTCGGAAATTATCTGCTTATCATCCTTAGGGAATTGCCTGTCTATCATTCTTAAGTCTAGACACGTCTTACTGCATTTACTGCATCGATAGTGTAAAGACAAAATTCATATCTTAGTATATCTGTTATTGCTATCTTTGTCTGACATCTTTCCAAAGATTCTCCGTAATTGATGGGATTTTGGTATTATATATACATATGTAAATTATTTATTAAAGAATACCAAATCTAACTCCTATAATCTAATCCATACCAAAAATTCATTTCCCCGACTATACAAGATGGATTCCGCATCTAGTTCGAATTCCTCCGACTCCGACAGCTACGCCGATATGGATTTCCATTCGGGCTCCGAAGGCAGCGTCACCGGAATGGATCAACCAATCTCCCATCATCTATTCTGGATGAATTGGGGTTGGGTTCGTAATATACTAAATTATTGGAAACAGGAAGAGGGTGATCCATTCCATCCACCAAATTGCCCTCTTGGCAATGAACCTGAAGCACTCACCGGCAAACCTGTTCGAGAAACCATTTTCTCTCTCATTTATAGAGTATCTCGTCACGATTATATACTATCTCATATTTCAGATCTTGTTCATTCGCTCACTCCAACCGCCAATCATCCCGGTGTACTAGCAGAAGTTAATGAACTTCGCGCTCGTGTGACGGCTTTGGAGAACATGGTGCGAAGGTTGCAAACACCAGCAGCAGCACTAGCAGCATAATCAGTACCATCACTATCAACGCCGACAGTACCCTTATCACCCCAACCACAACTGCATCATAAACCTCAATATCACAATCAGTAACTCGGATATCAACATCATATACCTCAATAACCTTATCTATACTTCGAGTATGATTTTCGTTCTACATATCGTTCTACATCGATTATCTTCGCTTTACATATCGTTCTACCTTATTTGTCTTCGTTCGACATGATGATTATGTAATCTATAATGCTTTAGAGATCATGTAATCAAGTACTAACGATAAATCAAATGAGTTTAATACTTTATTGACTCATTAAATCCATGATTACATCTGAAGGAAATATATATGCAAGTATATTTTCATAAAAATGGTGATTAAAAATTCTTTCTTACAAACTGTTAATGATGAAAATATTTTAACGGGTAGGTAGTACTCGAGGAATATTTAGATTTCACATTAACCAGTTACACTGCACATTCTTCGAATCTGATTCAACGGTCATTTACTATCCTATTTACAACTACCGATATACGTATCCGATCACCACAGAACAATCATGTTCATTCAAATTACATATTTGAATTTTGACCTATCGGAATCTAACAAGTGGCATAATGAAGAAAACATTGGACAAATAAAATTTGTTAGAAACAAACGAACTAATTAATTGAAATATTGTTAAGATTCCACGCTAACTGTTCCTAGCTAACTGTTCCCAGCTAACTGTTAATTCCGTATTACATTTTATTTATTGTCATTTAATTTCTGTTATTTACTTTTACGCACTTTAAATAACGGGACACGTATACAAGGTTTCGACCTATCATATCGACCCATCTATATATATATTTCGGAACAACCATAGACACTCTATATGTGAATGTTGGAGTTGGCTATACAGGGTTGGAGTTGATTCCAAAATATATATATGGTTTGAGTTGTGATCAATACTGTGACCGGTACACGGGTCACGATACGTATTAATTAATTTGAATATTATATATTTAATTTATATATGAATTTATTGGACCATTGGACAATCGGACTACTGGACTGCTAACTTTGGACAATTAAAATGAATTAAAATATTGATTATAACATATGAAACTAAATAATTCTTCAAGTTTGCCACTTGATTTCATCTTAAACCTCATTTGTACCTCGACAGTTACAATTCGCGATTAAATCTTTTCATGATTCTTGAAGATACCTCAACCGAGAAATTGAACCAACAGCACCTTGTCTATGGAGGAAAAGATTTATGCATATAGTTATGCACCTGAAAAACTCTCGAACCCAAAGTCATAGTTTAACACGTACCGCGTCGAATTCCTTATCATTCATTAGCAAAAACAACCTTACGATTCCTTTTCGAAGTAGCCAATTTTGTCCTAGCTTCAGCAAGTTAACTTCAACTTTACAGTTGGACTAACCTTATTATAACCTTGAAATATATACGTTGTCTCCTCACTTTCGTTACCGGAAAATCTTTTATGTTTCACCCTGCTACCATCAGCGTTTAACCATCTAAAAATACAATTCTCCTAAAACCACCTCGGTTTGATAACCGATGACCCTGATCCGTTAACTTTTAAAATGCTGATGAAGCAGCATGTTGTAGATGGTCTTAATGGTCAAAAGTTGATAATAAAGAAGAAAGTGTTAGGAACGCTCGATAGAAAATTTGGGACTGAAAATTGAATTGAGCACACCATGAAGGAAACAAAGAACATATACAAGGATCAAACCCTATATTCAAAGAATCCAAATGATTCAGTGCCTGCTGAAACCGTTAGTAAGAACCCTACTCCTTATTCTAAACCTTTCCAGATGATATTCTTCATCATCATCTTATCTTAGATATTATAAGATATCTTCATATCTTCCGTTATATATATTCTTCATATTTCTGGAGATATTTTCACAACTATTGTTATCTGAGATCATGTATATCTCTGTAATATCTACGTTACAATATAAAAGAAACTATGTTAGTTTCTAAATTCTGAAACCTTCAAGTTTAAAATAGGAATGTTTTGAAGTAGTGTTGGGAACTGATGCATGAATTAGTATAATATAATGGCACTTGATCAACGACATTATATTACAGTAAGTCATGTTGAGTTTCTAATGGAATGTGATGATTCACAGTACCATCATCATGTGCCATTTACACGACTCTTACATTCTACCCAATCTCCAAATATATTAAGAACATATCATCTTGATAGTTCTATCTTTCCAGGATATTCTGGTAATTTGCCAAATCAAAATCGTACCATTACCATTTCTTTCTTAGAACATTAATAATGTTCATTCCAAAATTCATATGTGTGAATTCTGGACCATTACAAGAGATGCTTAATCACAAGAAGAGGAAACGAAAGAATGAAGCTCCAAAATAGAAATTGGAGTATAAGTCGCAGTAACCAGGAGAAAGCATTAACTGTAGATGACAATGATTATAGAAGACAGAAGCAGGGACATCGAAATATAAGGGAAGATATAAAACACAACAACAACCCCGAAACTACAAACCGTGCATATCAATACGTATTGCTACGTAAAGGCACGAGAAAATTTGTAACACTATAACCCCAAGATAATAGTAGAAGTAAATAAAATCCTCCGGTGGTAGATGAAAAAGAAGAATGATAAATATGAAGGTTAGAAGTATATCAAGAATCAGGATTGGATTGAGCATATTAAGGAATGAGTAGCGGGAGAAAGAATAGAAGGTGTGGAGAATAAGGAAAGGAAGGGGTGGATTTATAGTAAATTACCCGACAGAGAAATCAGAGCAGATTATCGCATTTAATCAAAGAAGATCCTGATTTCCTAAATCGCCGAAGAACCAGATTTTATTACATAATATTTTCTTTAAATTCCGCGAATTCCGGAAATCAATCATGACCACGTCATCGGTAAAAACGATTCCATAATTACTTATTTCACTCTTTTGCGATAGTTTCGCTTATACTCTCCGCGTTATCAAATTGTTTATCTATATCTCCCAATAATGATAAAACTCCATTATCACCTCATATTCGTCATGAAGACATTCATATTGTTATCCATGACGATCTCTATCAAATTTCGGGGACGAAATTTCTTTAACGGGTAGGTACTGTAATGACCCGAAAATTTCCGACCAAATTTAAACTTTAGTCTTTACATATTTCCGACACGATAAGCAAAATTTGTAATGTTGAGTCTAGAAAGTTTGAAAACTATATTCGGATAATCAATTACCCTTTGACCATCCTCGACGATTCACGAACCTTTCATGTATATATGAATGATTATATATGTAAATATTTAATTAATAATGTGTAAGATTAGTATAGTAAATTTTACTATCAAGTTAAAAATTTGTTGTTAAACTAATATTGTTATTATTACCTTTATTATTATTGTTAAAAATTAATATTAATATTAAAATCAATATTAAGAGTATTATTATTAATTTGATATATAGATATGAGGTGTGATAAATATAATTTGTTATAGTATTATTACTAATGTTATTATTACCAATAACATTATTATTAAAATTAGTAACATTATAAAATAATATTATTATTAATAATAATATTGTAGATATTATTATCAATAACATTATTATATTATTATAAAGAGTAATTATTATTTTTTTTACATTAGGAGTGTTATTATAATTATATTTATTAATTAATAAGTTTAAATATAAAATACAATTATATATTTTCAGATGTATATAATTATATATATATATATATATATATATATATATATATATATATATATATATATATATATATATATATATATATAAATACATATAAAATAGATTTTATGTATATATATATATATATATATATATATATATATATATATATATATATATATATATATATATATATATATAAATATAATTAAGATTAAATATATATAAATGCAAAGAATTAAGCTATCGGTTCCAAATCACTTTCAATACTGTAGGTAATTTGATCTTCTTGTCTCTAAAATCCTGTACAATTCACGAATTCAGTCACATATCTTGCCAAAATTCGTTAACCATCCCATTCAACCTTTATTTTTTTTTATCATTTACTTCCTATCTCTGAGTTTGAATGTCGATACCCACTTGACTATAAAACTAGTGAATTAACTCGACATTGTGGGAGAAGTCATTCGATTACTCAATTCCTTTATCAATTAAAATTACAACAGATTTTATTAAACAAGAACAATTAAAAACCAAAACCGTCGGTCCCTGTCTTGTAACTTTTTATCAAAACCACGAATTCAATTCAATTTTTAAAATATATTAATGAGGTCTTGTTAGAAATCCTTTACTAAATCTTTCTGTAAAGTTTCAAGATCCAATTCCATATATCGAGTCTTAATTTTGAAGTCAAAGATTATTTTTTAAAAGTCAAAGAATCAGTTCTTAGTAAAATTTGAGTTCAATTCAAGGTTTCAAGTTAAATTAGGTATTCAGAAAGCTTTTAATAACAATTTAAAACCTTTTTCATATGATAAGTTTCATCTGAAACAACCTAGATTTTGAAATTCGATTCTTGGGTTCATCCAGTTGCGACGGGTCTGTTATTGTCCCACTTCCATTCCTTTTGTTTTAATTAAATCATTTAACTAATAAGGGTTGTCTCTGCTATAGTTAAAGAATCTAAACCGTCTTGTAATTGGTTGTTTTGATGGGTAATTGTGTTAGTCGAATGATACTAGAAGATGATGAAGAACTCATAAATAAATACAGTTTATAATTATCTGTGAGGGTTTTAAAATAGAAAACTGGTAACAGCCTAATGGTTCTAGGTGTTTGTTCGTAAGCGGGAGGTCATGGGTTCGAGTCTCGTCGTGGGCAATTTTTTTTGGGAGGCCTATTAAAGGGTATAATCATTTTTTTTATTTATCTATTATTATTATTATAATTATTATTATAATTATTATTATAATTATTATTATTACTATTATTATAATTATAATTATTATTATTATTAACATTATTAAGTATTATTATTGAAATTATCATTATTAATAAGTTTATCATTTTTTTTAAATAATATTATTATTAAAAGTATCATTTTATTTATTTATTAAAATTATCATTTTATTATTATCATTAAAGATAACAATTTTATTAAAATTAATAATATTATTTTTACCACTAGTATTATTATTATTATTATTAGAATAAAAGTTAGTTATATAAAAATATACTTAATAAAACTATATTATATTAATTATTTATTTAATAAATATAAAATAAATATAGTTTATTTAGTTATTAATAAAACGTGCAAGTTAATAAAATAACAAATTTATAATAATATCTAAATTTGTTCGATTACTATTATATGTGTTAATATACATATAAATGATATAGGTTCGTGAATCCGAGACCAACCTTATACTTGATCAATGATGTTATATGTATTTTTACTACAAAATACATTAGGTGAGTATATAGTCCCTTTTAAACTCTAAATATTTTTGGATGAGAACACATGCATTTTATGATTTACGTTATGGACACAAGTGATCAAAAATAAATTCTATGTTGAGTTGTACCATGGCATATTTCTTTATACTTGGTAGCTAATTTTTACATGAGGAATGTAAACGCGAATTCTGTTGATAGATCTATCGGGCCTGACAACCCCAACCGGGCTGGACGACCAGTTTTCAACGGTTGCACAGTACTTCGTTTCTGTATACTACATTTGGTACGGTGTAGCGATTATTTAAGGATATGCTGCGATGATTTAAATGTTAAGTATGGTTACCAAGTGCTCAACTACTTTTACATACACTTGCGAGTGTATTATGTTTAATTATATGAAATCTTGTGGTCCATAGTTATAACGCTGTTAGCATCAAACCTATATCTCACCAACTTTATGTTGACGTTTTAAAGCATGTTATTCTCAGGTACGAATTAAGTCTTCCGCTGTGCATTTGCTCATATTAAGGACATTACTTGGAGTCGATCGTCGCAATGGAACCAAATGTTGATGACTTCATCCAGGAGGATTAGGACGGGTTGTTAAAGTTGGTATCAGAGCGGTGGTCTTAGCGAACCAGGTCTTGCATTAGTGTGTCTGACTACTAGTTGTTAGGATACATTAATGAGTCTGGACTTTGACCGTGTCTATATGTCAAAATTTTTGTTTATCATTCCTAGTCGGAAATTATCTGCTTATCATCCTTAGGGAATTGCCTGTCTATCATTCTTAAGTCTAGACACGTCTTACTGCATTTACTGCATCGATAGTGTAAAGACAAAATTCATATCTTAGTATATCTGTTATTGCTATCTTTGTCTGACATCTTTCCAAAGATTCTCCGTAATTGATGGGATACAGATTAGGACGGGTTATTAAATTGATATTCCTGGATATTTACAGGGCGTATGACGTTGATGTTTGAGATACAGATTGTGATGTTGCGGTGTGGGATGTGGATGTTATTGTTGGTGGTGGTGATGGTACTGTTGGTGTTGCTGATAGTGGTACTGTTTATGCTGCTGGTGTTTGTAACCTTTGCACCCTATTCTCCAAAGCCACTACCCGAGCGCGAAGCTCGTTGACTTCTTCTATTACACCGGGGTGATTGTCGGTTCGGACGAGCGGATAAATAAAATCTAGAATTTGGTGTAGTATGTAATCGTGACGAGATACTCTAGAAATAAGAGAGAAAATGGTGTTTCGGATAGGTTCGTCGGTAAGTGCTTCAGGTTCTTAGCCAAGAGGGCAATGTGGTGGATGGAAGGGATCACCTTCTTCTTGTCTCCAATGATTAAGGAGGCTACGAACCCATCCCCAATTCATCCAGAATAGATGATGACTAATTGGTTGATCCATTCCGGTCACACTGCTTTCGGAACTTGTGTGGGATTCCATTTCGGAATCCGAGGGACTTGAACTAATGACGAATTCCATTTCGTACGATTGAATAAAGAATTTTTCGATATGAAATGATTTTCCGGCTATCGGGTGGTATTCTAATTATATAGAGCAAAAGGTTTCGTAGATTACGGAGGAATTTACGGAATATGTCAGGCAAAGTTTACAGTAACAGATACGCTAAGATATGAATTAGCAGATACGCTAAGATATGAATTTTGTCTATACACTATTCATGCAATCAATGCAATAAGATGTGTCTAGACTAAGAATGATAAGCAGGTAATTTCTGACAAGAATGATGAGCAAAACTTTTGAAATGCAGACATGATCGAAGTCCAGACTCACTAATGCATCCTAACGACTATCAGTTAGACACACTAATGCAGACCTGGTTCGCTAAGACCACCGCTCTGATACCAACTGAAAGGACCCGTTCATATACATTATAAACGATTCACAATAGTTGATTACATCGCGAGGTATTTGACCTCTATATGATACATTTTACAAACATTGCATTCGTTTTTAAAAGACAAACTTTCTTTACAACGAAAGTTGACGGCATGCACACCATTTCATAATACATCCAACTATAATTGGCTTAATAATAATCTTGATGAACTCAATGACTCGAATGCAACGTCTTTCAAAATATGCCATGAATGACTCCAAGTAATATCCTTAAAATGAGCTAATGCACAGCGAAAGATTTCTTTAATACCTGAGAATAAACATGCTTTAAAGTGTCAACCAAAAGGTTGGTGAGTTCATAGGTTTATCATAACAATCATTTCAGTATATTAATAGACCACAAGTTTTCCGTTTATAAATATATGTACACTCGCAAGTGTATAAAAGTATTCTATAAGTTGTAGGCACCCGGTAACAAGCCTTAACGTTCATGTTTTACCCTCTGAAGTACACCAGATCAGGTGTGTTTAAAATAACCTCGAAGTACTAAAGCATCCCATAGTCAGGATGGGGTTTGTCAGGCCCAATAGATCTATCTTTAGGATTCGCGTCTACCATACATAGACAAGTAGTTTAATGTTACCAAGCTAAGGGTATATTTCTGGTTTAAACCCACGTAGAATTAGTTTTAGTACTTGTGCCTATTTCGTAAAACATTTATAAAAACAGCGCATGTATTCTCAGTCCCAAAAATATATATAAAAGGGAGCAAATGAAACTCACAATACTGTATTTCGTAGTAAAAATACATATAACGTCATTTAACAAGTGCAAGGTTGGCCTCGGATTCACGAACGTATCAATATTGAGATTCAATATTGTAGGAAAGTACGTAGATGCAACGGAGATGATAAACACTAGATTGACCTCACGAGCATACCCATGAACCATACCCATCACCTCCATAGCTATAACCCATAATTTCCTTAGCTTCGACTCATTCAAAAAAACTATTTTGAAATCACTCGGACAGCACTCCTTCGTAATATTTTATGTATACTAATAATATCTTGAAATAATACAGAGCATATATATATATATATATATATATATATATATATATATATATATATATATATATATATATATATATATATATATGTATATATATATATATATATATATATATAAATCGATTGAGAGAGTTTAGAGAAATATATTTTCAAGTTTCTATGAAATAATGAAACCTATTGAATTCTATTTATAATAGATTTTTGAATTATTAAAGTGAATTATTAAAGTATGAATTATTAAAGTGAATTATTAAAGTGAATTATTAAAGTGAATTATTAAAGTATGAATTATTAAAGTGAATTATTAAAGTATGAATTATTAAAGTTAAAGTAAAGTAAAAGTAAAGTATAGGTAAAGTTAAAGTATAGTAAAAGTATAAAAACTATGTATGTATAATACGCGTATAAATATATATAATATTAATTTAAATCGTTATATATATTTAATGAAATAAAATATAAATATCGTTATATTTATTATACTGGGTAAGTAATGAGTTTGTCAAAAGTGATTCTAGATATTTATAAAAGTTATATACGTTTTAATAATAAAGTTCTTTTTAAACTGAAAACGTCTTTGTACGTTTGAAAATAGATTAATAGAATATTATGAAAACCAATTCTCCACTAACTTTTGTCTAACTTTCGTAAATGACACTTTTTGTTTTTATTTATAAATAGCTTTACAAATTATTCTGAATATCGTTAAGAGGAATAGATTTTCTCAAATCATAGTGGACCTCTCAACAGAGACTTGTAATCATAATTCAGTGTTTCTGATAATTCAATCATTTAATATATATATTTTTTAATTTCGTTACATACATATACATATCTATTTATATATAACAGTTCGTGAATCGTCAGAATTTGGTCGAGGTTATAATGAATGTATGAACACAGTTTAAAATTCTTGAGATTTAACTTAACAAACTTTTCTTATCGTGTTGGAATAATATAAAGATTAAAGTTTAAATTTGGTCGGAAATTTCCGGGTCGTCACACCACTCACCGAATACCAGCAACTAGCTCAGACAATCTATCACTGAGCTTCTTCCTTATCCTTATTACCTGAACATAAGGCAAATCAAGTTAGTTTCTGCCCGTTAGCATAAGACAGCACAATACAGCAAACCAGTAACAAAAGTGTCACTGAAAGTACACCTAACACTTATGCACTTTCAGAATTTACATCCTGATTATCATAATTCACGCGGACAGCATAACGACTAGACATCAACACTTAATAAAATTTCCACTTCCTAAGTCCATTGGCCGACTGACCAAGACAATCGGCCGATCGTCGCCACACCATCGGGCGACGGTCTCTTCCACCGACCGATCGTCTAATGTAATTTCACTATCCGAAGGACTTTCACCATCGGTCGATGGTCATGACTATCGGCCGGTTGTCAGTAACCATCGGTCGATGGTCAAAGACCATCGACCGAAGGTTGTTCATCAGCAGCAGCAGCAGCAAGGTGACGGGTTTCAACCCAAAATCACCAAATCTCGATTCTAGACACGTGTTGACCTCAAAACTTAAACACATCTTGTACACTAAACCTTTAGAAGTGTAAACCCACAAGTTTTGAGCCAAAACAACATCAATTTAAGCATTATGACACCAAAATCACATTTACAAAAGTCTAACTTCAAACCCAAATTAAAACACTGATTTGGACATGAAATCACACAAATCTTACCTTGATAGACTCACGAAGACACAAGGAATTCGATTTCAAACACAAATCAAGCTCCAAATCAAGATCAATAGATTAGGGTTTGTAAGAGATAAAGAGTTAGGTACGAAGTATTATTTTTAATTTGGGAAAAATGATGGAATAATCCAGATTCCAGCTATATATATTGGGTTATAAACCTATACTTCATAACACACGGGTATTTACCAGTTATCTGGTATCTTTCGTACTTAATTCGATTACCCTAACGGAGTCCAAATTAAATAAACGAACATGTTCTGTGACCCTTATCACAAACTGGTCTCAACTAAACAACCAAATAATTATAAACATATAATTATTATAATAATATACAAACACACCCAAGGTTAAAAGGGTCATTTCAGCTAGGCCTGGTAACAGGATGTTACAAACTTTGTGCGAATTTCAAGATTGTTGAGAATGAGTGCCTCCATTTCTTGAAATCAAGTTGTTTAATGGAGTATTGTTGTGGATTAACATTTGAAATGTGAACCACCTAAATTTTTTGTGTCATTTCCTTTTCATAATTAGTTGTCTAATTTATTATTAATCTATTCGATCTCATTAGAGTGGTATCATAGTGATGTGAGTGGAGATAAATTACACAACAACATCAAGAGAGTAAGATTTAAAAGAAAAAAAGTGTCTTGTGTTCGTCATTTTCTGCGCGAGTTTAGAAAAATTGACGATTCGAGTTCATTAACCGTTAGATCTACATTAAATTTGTATTGTAGGTTCGAAACTCATAGATCTAAAGGTTGACGTGATATGTGATTGGAGTTACCATTTTCGAGTTATCCAGTGTCAAAGTTAGCTGCCAATTTTACATCATTTCCGACTCAGTTGTCAAAGATAAAGAGTTGGATTTCTGTGATATTTACGTTGTAGGTACACCACCATCAGATCTGAATATTGACTGTTGGGATATTAATTTGAGTTGGCATTTTAGAGTAATCAGTTGTCGAAGTTTGTTGTCAGATTGTCATCAGTTTCAGTACAACTATGAAAAAAATGAATTTACGAGTTTCTTAACCGTTAGATTATCACGTATATTGGATAAGTTGTTCAATATTCATAGATCTAGGTTCTGACCAATGGGATTAGTACTAAAAGATTTCAACAAAGAGATACAAGTGTTCAAAGTTGCTGATTTTGTTGTTTGAGATGACTAGCGATACATCAAAGTTCTTGATTCCCATATTTGATTGGAAGATGGATTTTTATGTTTTAGAAAGTGACGATTGAATATATGTTCCTTCAAGAAGGTATTGATGAAGCTTTATTAGAGATACGAATGGAAACTATAAAGGAGGATGTGAGAAAGACGATGCAAAAGAAGGCTTCGAGTACAATTAGGTTGGCACTAGCTCCGAAGACCAGATATAGTGTTTTGAAGGAGAATAACCGATCAAAATACGAAATCCTATCGTTCATATATTCACGACATGGATCGTTGCTGTAAGTTACACCATGGTTTAGTATGATGGTTAAAAATCCTTTAATTTGATTTACAGATAATAAATTGTAACTTAGATTATAAAAATTGTGAATTCTAAAATATACATAAAAGGTTTCAGTTCAAAAAACCGTAAAAACATGTCGTAAAATCGTGCCAATTCTTGTAAATCAATGTTATTCTTCCCTTCGTAATTGGTATAAAGGAAGTGCCATTGCTCAACTGAAAGGAAAATGATTGAAGATTTTAGGTTTACTTTAGGTTATGATTTGAAATAAACGAGTAGAAAAAATGAAGATAAAAGGCCATTTGTTGACTAAAGAGGGAAGAAAAAAGTCGAGCGACAAAAATACTCTCGTATGCTAGTCACGTGATACTGGGTAACAGAGGAGATATAACAACAGTATGACATAGGTACCAAACGTGCGACGAATTCAAAGATCAGGCTCATCCAAGTAAAATTATAGTCTTAGGATAATAATTGAAATTTGAAGCAAATATCAGGTACCAACCGTGTTTTTGGCTTTAGTTTAATAAAATCATTTGAAGGTTAATAACTTGGGGTTTGTGAATTTGGGGGAAGGGCGTAGATTAATGAGATAAGGAAAATAATGAAATGATAAAATTACTCTCATGTGCGTTTGAGTTCAAATAAACGGGTCTTGACTAACGCCCGTTAGAGTCAGGTACCAACCGTGTAATATGTACAAATATTGAGGGCATCCGCGTCAAATAAACTTTAGGCTCGTCCACTTTAGATACCAACCGTGTAATTTTGTCTAGTATTAACGTAATTAGTGGTTTCTAGAAACAAATTCAAGACGAGAAAACGTCATAATCATAAATCATAATTCATAAATTGTAAATAAATTTAAATTGTCAACAAAAAGGAAGTTATTATACTTTGTGGATATCGGTTGGGAAATGGGAAATGGAAAAATCCCATCCCACCATTCTCATAAAAAGAAGAAAAAAAGTTAACAGTTTTTTGGCACTAGAAAAGTAGTCGCCCAGACCTAAAAAGAGACACTGGCGATTGACTTAGTTGTCAGTTATGGATCTATACATTGTTCATAAAATTATGTACCTCGCACCTCATAATTTGCAATAAAAATTGATACGAAATAAAATATTATGCATCATATAAATCATAAGATACATTGTTATTGTTTAGAGAATGAACAATCAAATTTCTTTATGTCTCAAAATGATTATGAAAACATAAAAGTTCTCTGAAACGATCACGACTAATTTCAATAAAAGGCAAACTTTTTTTATAACATCAGGTACTGTAACGACCCAAAACACTTTACGAGAAAACATGTTATGATTTATGATTATGACATGTATAATATATTTACACTCACCTTGTCGTCTTGATGAATGCAAACTAACTCCATAATCCGCCATTGGAAAGTACCTTCTCCATTTATCACATAACAAACAACACAATTAGGGTGGATTACAAACCAACCCAAATTGACAGTTAGTGCAATTTTGACCCAATTGCACTTCTAAGCACAACTCGTGCCCAAACTAACCAATAATCACTAACACTAGTGAAAATGGTTCTAATAACACCAAATAACCCAAATTACAAGTGCTAAACACATGTCTTCCCCAAAATCAAGCTAGAAACCCTAATTTTGACTCATTTCAAAATCAAGCTTCTAAACACACCCATTTGGGTTCCAACATCAACATAATCACTAATCCTAGTTATTATACTCAAATTACAAGTCCTAATATGGCCAATTAGTCTTTCAACCCAAAACCCACCAACAATGGTCAACATCACCCACAACTAGCTTCAAACACCCATTTGTGAGCTAGATTGGTTTTCTCAAGAACATGTAAGTTCAAACCCTAGCTTGAAAGTCAAATCAACAAATAAAATTCGAAGTTAGAACTTACCACCGCTACCAAATGTAGCTAGGCGAGATGAGCAACTTTAACACTTGCACTTCGAAGAGATTTCCACTTCTTCTTTCTCAAATCAAGCTTTCTCACTCTAATATGGAGGTTTATCTCACTAGATAAGGTGTGAGTGTTTGAGTGGATGAAATGAGATCCAAAATAGGATCTAGATCAGCTTTGAAGGCTCCAAACCGACACCCAAGTGAATTGACCAAAATGCCCCTTTTAAAACTCCAAAATAACGAACCAGTATGCCAGCTGGTTATGCGCGGCGCGCATATATCTGCGCGGCGCTCAGATATACAGAATCTGAATCCAGGGTCTTACAGGTGCGGCGCATCCGGTGAGTGGTGTGGCGCACCTTTACTCTGGTGCGGCGCAATTAGGGACAATCGCAGCGCACCAATAAACTAAATTTTTCATTTTCGACATCAGTAGCTAAATCCACATTCTGGTGCGGCGCACCACCTGCTGTAACTTCAGTTGTAGCCCTTTTTATAACACTTTTTACCCAACCCACAACTCCAATGACTCCCACAACATTTATTTGAACACCAACATGACTAGAACCTGAAATTTGTATGTTTAATTCAATTCACCGTTCCAAAACATTCAAAGGTGTTTATCTTGACCCAAATATACAAAACGACATACGACGAGTATTAGAGCGTAAGTTCCGGAATTTTTCTACCCATATTCAACAACTACTAAAAACATTCTAGCATCACAAAAGCGTAAACAAGCATCACATAACATCACGTCATGTCCAAAAGCACTAACAAGCATCCAACTAATCTATCGTCTCCACATGCTTACCCTTATGGTGACGTAATCCTACAAAACATTAAACAACAACAGAGTAAGCAAAGTTTAGTGAGAACAACAATTATGTACATGTATGCATACCGTCAACCTCAATCATACTTCTCATATCAACCAAGAATAATTCGTGTCATCCCGAGGTCCGACCATATCATCATGATACGAACCCCCTTAGCATCCCGAATGTCGTACTATCATCAAAACACCGAAGTGCTAACTGACCTCTCTGATGTGCCTAGTATCGAACACACCTAGAGGCCCCACATGCATCCTGAATGCATAACCTCAAACTTAATGCATAACATTAAGTAGGTAACCAATTTCCCGAGGACTCCTCCACAATCAACAATATCCATGGTGTCCCTGACACCCTAACCACATACACATACATATGCATAGTTATTGAACTCACCTTGGTTGAGAAGTTAACAACCGAATGAACAATTAGCCAAGCACCAATTATCAACTTTCAAGCAATTCACCTAATCATTCAAGCATACATATAAATATCACAACACATTCAATTATGGTCTTTCAAGACTCAACTAAACAAGGGTTCTTCTCAAGACCCACTGTATCTGAAAGGACCCGTTCATATCGATTATAAACGATTCACAATAGTTGATTACATTGCGAGGTATTTGACCTCTATATGATAAGTTTTACAAACATTGCATTCTTTTAAAAGACAAACGCTTTTCAAAATAAAACCTTTAGATACAAATGATATGTGATTCCCATAATATGAATGACTAATCTGTCATAACAGTCCTTTTGAACTCAACGACTTGAATGCAACGTCTTTTGAAATATGCCATGAATGACTCCAAATAATATCTCTAAAATGAGCAAATGCACAGCGGAAGATTTTCTTTCATACCTGAGAATAAACATGCTTACAAGTGTTAACCAAAAGGTTGGTGAGTTCATTAGTTTATCATAATCAATCATTTCCATAATTTTAATAGACCACAAGATTTCATTTTTATAAACATCCATCTCATATCAGGCATTTCTGCATAGAGATAAAAATCATTCATATGGTGAACACCTGGTAACCGACCTTAACAAGATGCATATAGAATATCCCCATCATTTCGGAACTCTCATCGGACATGATAAAATCGAAGTACTAAAGCATCCATAACCCGGATGGGGCTTGTTGGGCCCGATAGATCTATCTTTAGAATATGCGTCAATTAGGGTGTCTGTTCCCTAATTCTTAGATTACCAGACTAAAAAGGGGCATATTCGGTTTAATAATCCAGCCATAGAATGTAGTTTTAAGTATTTGTGTCCATTTCGTCAAACAGTTATAAAAATAGCACATATCTAAAATTCATTTACTCGACTAGTAATATCTAAAAATCCAAATTATCATTCTCATAGACAGGTTGTTTAGATATAAATTGCAGTTTCAAACACAATTTCAATTAACGTCAATCATAATTCAGTTGACCATATCTTTTAATCCGTTCATTGAAATCACGCGATTTCTAAATGAAAAGTTATTAATTTTTCGATAGCTTTCAACGACATGCGTATCATATACTTTATATCAGTAGCATATGTATCAAATTCGTGATTCATCATAAACTATATAACGACAAAATTAAAGCATACAAGCATGCATAATCATATATACTCGAGCACGAGACATTGATACACTATTAATATTTTAAAAGACAAGATATGAAAGCTCACGTATCAATATTATGATTCAATATTGCAGGAAAGGTATGCAGACGCAATGGAACAGATAGACACTAGGTTGACCCGTGATTCACGAACCATACCCACGAACATTACCCATAATCTTCATAGCTATAACCCATAATTTCCTTAGCTTTAAGCCTTTAACTCACTCGAAAACCCGTTTTGAAACTTACTCGAACAAAGCTTCGTCGTAGTATTTTATGTATATATATTACTAATAATAATAATAATAATACTACTCTTAATAATAATAATATTAATTTTAGTAATAAAAATAAAAATAATAATAATAATTTATATATATGTATATAGAGAGAATTCGAGAGAGATAGAGTGAACTAGTCGACCAGAATTCGATCAACTCTATACAAGTTTTTGGTACATAACCCCCATGCGATTGCATGGGGATTCAGCCTCTAGGCCATGTGATCGCATGGCTTCATTCTCCAGCCCACAAACGTTTTAACTTATATTACCGACACTTTTAATTAATATAATATATAAATATATATTTAATCTTTATAATTAATTATATATTATATTATATTTACGTGCATAGTTAACATGTAATTTTAGTCCCGATGACTTGTACGTTGGAAAACGGTCCATGACTCGGTTCCGATTTTTCAAACGTTAATTCGTACGTTTCGAAAATTTGTACTTTACGTTTCGCGACGTGTACCTTTATCAAATAATAGACTTAAATCATCAATAAACTATATCACTCGAAGTGTAACTTGAACGCTCGAGTGTTTTGGCCATTTACTTCATTAAATCATCGTCTTGTTATATATATATATATATATATATATATATATATATATATATATATATATATATATATATATATATATATATATATTACTTTAAATCAAAACGTTTTATAACTAAGTTATTATTATATCTTATTACATTGTAAAATGTATATATAGTTTCATTTTGAAATATAAATTTGAATTATTTATTTAACAATATAATATTTAGTTTTTCAAAACTAATTATATTTCAAAGTTCATTATATAATTTAAAATCGTTTCGAAATTATTTAGTAATACATATATATTTTTGAAACAATATAAATATATTTGCAAATTTATAATATAAAGCTTTAATTAAGTTTTTCTAATTTTATATACATAAACAAATTACCTTATAAAACGTTTTAATAATAAAGTTCTTTTTTTTAACTGAAAACGTTTTAGTACGTTTGAAACTAAATCGAATAAATATTATAATTTTGTTTTCCAAAACTAAATATATTTAAGAATCATTTTGTTAAAAGGCTAAAATAATGGAAATCTTTATAAAATATTTAAAATCATATAAAACTCATAACAGGTTTCAAGTTTTTAAATTACCCTATGTTGGTGAAGCATAGGATAAAGTCCAATGGTTAATTAAATGTATGAAATCATTTTAAAGTAAAACGTCGATTTACTTAACTTGTCGATAACCATTTTCTAAGTTATCTACATTCCATAATTTCACTTTCACATTAAATAATATGAAAGCTGAATAGTTACCACATCAAAAGTCACGAGAAAATTATTGTAAAGCATGCTTTGAAATTAAGCAGGAATCTTTACTAACCATTGTCTAGTTCTAGTTAATTGACACTTTTGTTCTTACATGTAAATTACTTTACCAATTATTTCGAATACTGTTAAAAGGGAAAGATTTCTTAAATCATAGTGGACCTTTCAACGGAGACTTATCATAATATCACAATACATCTGATAATTCAATCATTTGATATTATCTTTTAATTCTGTCAATAAATATATTAAACATATATTGAAACAAACGTTTATGTAAAGTATTATACATCTAATACTTTGTTAATGTTATCAATTAATATAGCTATATATTATATATACATATCTGTATACACATAAATGTTCGTGAATCGTTGAGCACAGTCAAAGGGTAATTGATTACATGAATATAGTTCCAATTTTTTTTTGAGACTCAACATTACAGATTTTGCTTATCGTGTCGAAATCATATAAAGATTAAGTTTAAATTTGGTCGGAAATTTCCGGGTCATCACAGTACCTACCCGTTAAAGAAATTTCGTCTCGAAATTTTATCGAGGTCGTCATAGCTAACAATAAGTATGTTTTCCTGATGAATACGAGTTGAAAAATTAGAGTTTTATCACCATTGAGTAATATGGATAAAACAATTTGATTATGTGAAGAGTACGAGTGAAGCTATCGCAAAAGAGTGAAGTGAATAAATACTGGTTCGTCTTAACCGGTGACATAGTCACGGTTGATTTCCGGAATTCAAGGGATTTAGAGAAAATCTTCGTAATAAGATTTGATTATTCGGTAATTAAGGAAATTAGGATCCTCTTTGGTTAAATGCGATAATCTGTCTCTATTATACTGTCTGATATTTCACTATAAATCTAACCCCCTTCATTTACTTATTTCCACAAGTCTCTTCTTCTATACTTCAATTCGTACTTCCAAAACATTCGTCGATATGCTTAATCCAGTTCTGATCCTTGATATGTTTCTAACTATCGCAACAATCATCCTTCTTTTTTAACTCCCACAAGAGGAATCTGTTTACTTCTATTTCGCTCTTGGGGTGGTGATTTTCATAATCCTTCCTTGTATCTGTCTTTCCATAATTATCGACATCCAGGGTTAATGATCTCTCCTATTTGCTGCGATTTATATTCCTATATATATTTCAAAACTCTATGCTTTTGTTTTCTCTTCTCGACTTTAAACAAAGCAAGTAATGGTCCAGAATTCATAGGTATGAATTTTGGAATGAACATTGCTAATGTTCTAAGAAAGAAATTGTAATAACACGATCTTGATTTGTTAACTTACCAGAATTCAAGGGAAAAGATAGAACTATCAAGAAAATAAGTTCTTGATATGTTTAGAGATTAGGTAGAATGTAAGAGTCGTGTAATATGGCACATGATGACGGTATGGTCTGTGAATCATCATGTTCCATTAGAAACTCAGCATGACTTACTGTAATATAATTACGTTGATCAAGTGTCATTATATTATACTAATTCATGCTTCAATTCCCAACACTACTTCAAAAAATATTCATATTTTAAACTTGAATTTTTCAGAAATTTAGAAACTAAAACAGTTTCCTTTATGATGTAACATAGATAGAGCGAAGAGATAAATAATCTCGGACAAGAATAGTTATGAAAATATCTTCAAAAATATTGAGGATATTTATAATGAAAGATACGATGATATCTTAGAATTTCTAAAATTGGAAGATAATGAGGAAAATTCTTATGTAAGAATGCAGAATGCGTAAGGAGATTTACATATCTTCGGGGATTTTCATCAGAAATCGAATCATCGGGATTCTTTGATTACAGGTTTAGTCCTTGGGATTTGTCCACAGCCTTCTTCATAGTTTGTTCAATCCGTTCTTTAGTACCAAATTTTCTTTTGAGCTTTTCCAACATACCATTTGATAATGCTAAAAACGAACATATATTTCATAGCATTATTCCTCAAGAAAGACAAGCTTTTAGTTGCAATTGTCCTATTTACAAGTGATATTCGTTTAAATAATAAAAGGTGAAGACAAAAGACAGATTCGACGAATTGAAGACGCAAACGACCAAAAAGCTCAAAAGTACAAAATACAATCAATGAGGTTCCAATTATTGATAAGAAACGTCTCAAAATTACAAGAGTACAAGATTCAAAACGAAAAGTACAAGATATTAAATTGTACGCAAGGACGTTCGAAAATCCGGAACCGAGACCAGAGTCAACTCTCAACGCTCGACGCAACGGACTAAAAATTACAAGTCAACTATGCATATGAATATAATATAATATATAATTAATTCTTAAAATTAATATATATATTATATTATATTTAAATAAACGTCGGCAGAAGAAAACAACCAAAAGTGGCACTCCCCAGCTGGCCATGAGATCGCATGGCCTGGAAGGCATAAATCCATGCGATCGCATGAGCCCCTTTTCCAGATCACAGGCCTATAAAAATCGAGCTTTGGTGCACCATTTTACCATCCATAATATTAATCTCTCTATCTATATACGTAGTATATATTTATATTTATATTTATATTTTAATTTTAATTTTAATTTTAATTCTAATAATAAGGGTATGTTAGCGAATGTTGTAAGGGTGTAAGTCAAAATTCTGTCCGTGTAACGCTACGCTATTTTTAATCATTGTAAGTTATGTTCAACCTTTTTAATTTAATGTCTCGTAGCTAAGTTATTATTATGCTTATTTAATCCGAAGTAATCATGATGTTGGGCTAAAAATATTAAAATTGGGTAATTGGGCTTTGTACCATAGTTGGGGTTTGGACAAAAGAACGACACTTGTGAAAATTAGACTATGGGCTATTAATGGGCTTTATATTTGTTTAACTAAATGATAATTTGTTAATGTTAATATAAAGATTTACAATTAGACGTCCCTATAAATAACCATATACACTCGATAGGACACGATGGGCGGGGTATTTATATGTACGAATAATCGTTCATTTAACCGGACACGGGAATGGATTAATAGCCACTAGAATTATTAAAACAGGGGTGAAATTATGTACAAGGACACTTGGCATAATTGATAACAAAGTATTAAAACCTTGGGTTACATTCAGTCGACATCCTGGTGTAATTATTAAACAAAGTATTAAAATCTTGTTACAGTTTAAGTCCCCAATTAGTTGGAATACTTAACTTCGGGTATAAGGATAATTTGACGAGGATACTCGCACTTTATATTTATGACTGATGGACTGTAATGGACAAAAACCAGACGGACATATTAAATAATCCAGGACAAAGGACAATTAACCCATGGGCATAAAACTAAAATCAACACGTCAAACATCATGATTACGGAAGTTTAAATAAGCATAATTCTTTTATTTCATATTTAATTTCCTTTATTTTATATTTAATTGCACTTCTAATTATAGCACTTTTATTTATTGTTATTGTATTTAATTGCACTTTTTATTATCGTACTTTTTAATTATCGCAAGTTTATTTTATCGCACTTTTATTTATCGCAATTTCATTATCGTTATTTACTTTACGCTTTAAATTAAGTCTTTTATTTATTTAATATTTTACATTTTGTTTTAACTGCGACTAAAGTTTTAAAATCGACAAACCGGTCATTAAACGGTAAAACTCCCCCTTTATAATAATAATATTACTTATATATATATATATATTTGTATTTTTATAAAATAAAACTAATATAGCGTTAAGCTTTGATTAAAAGATTTTCCCTGTAGAACGAACCGGACTTACTAAAAACTACACTACTGTACGATTAGGTACACTGCCTATAAGTGTTGTAGCAAGGTTTAAGTATATCCATTCAATAAATAAATAAATATCTTGAGTAAAATTGTATCGTATTTAATAGTATTTCCTTGTAAAATATAAGCTATTTTATATACACCTCGCAGAACATCAAGTATTTTTGGTGCCGCTGCCGGAGAACTTTCTTGCTTAAAAGCCGGAAGCGCAACGCTAATATAAAAAAAATACACTTTTGTAAAAATACGTTTTAATATATTCTAAAACATAAAAAGAAAACAAAAATATAAATATTTTTAAGAGTTTGTTAAATATATAAGTTATATAAAAGTTTCTTTATCTTTATAAAAATATAAGTTTTATTTAATTTATAAAAATATATTACATAAATATTTAAAACAGAAAAAAATAAACACAGCAAAATAAAAAAAAATTTAAAAAAACCAAATTCAACCCGTACTGTAGCAGCCCAGTGTCTGGCCCGAAACTCTAGCCCATGCGATCGCATGGCTCGGTAACATAGGACTCATGCGATCGCATGAGCCCTTCTGACACGCCACATCTGATTCTCGTACAGCATTTATTACGGATAATAATTATTATTATTTAACTTCAAACCCTAATTAGGGTTGTTTTTTTATTATTTAGTTTTAGTTTTTATATTTAATTTGTGTTATTTAGTTTAATTAGTTTAATTAAATTATAAAATTAATAGTTTTATTAAATAAATAATATAAAAATAATATTTTTATAAAAATTGTAATTTTTACACTTTTAGTATATTTTTATATTTTGTTCCTTTTTAATTATTTTTAGCGTAATTTTTGTATTTTTCGCTCGTATTTATTTTTAATTCATTTTCGCTCGTATTTATTTTTAATTCATAGTTTTTTCCATAGTTATTTTTATTTCTAGAATTTTAGGCTTTGCCGTAAAATCCCTTAAGTGCTTTTTCTTTAGACTAAGATTTAAGTGCTTTAGAATTCTGCGACGTTTTTTTTTTTTTTTTTACCTTTTTGAGATATTGCCATTTGGGATATAGTTTTTCCTGTAAGCTTTAATATTTTTAGACACCTTTTACCTATGTATCAATTATCATTCCAATTAGTAATCTCAATTTGCGATTATAATTTTAAGTTAGTGATAGTAATAAGGTTGGGTTAGTCGAGTTTTTTTTTTTTTTTTTTAGTTTTATAGTCATTTTTTTTCTTTCTTATTTTTTCGACGCCTTTTATTTTTCAACCCTTTTTATTTTTCGACCTTTTTCGACGCGCTTTTTTTCTTTCTTATTTCTCGCTATTCTAGTTTTAGGACATAGATTTTTATTCTACTTCTTATCTAAATTTCTTAAAATTACGAAAATTTATTTTAAGTGGTTAAATTGATAGACATCAAAATTTTCTGGTTCGTAGTAATAGTTGGATTTGTACGTGGACCGGGTTATTGGAGCCAAACAGTCCTCAATTATATTGAGACCAAACGAATCCTGCCCCTCTGCTGCATCTTTTAGCTATTCGAAACGTGGGAAAAAATCAGAAAAGTCTATTAATTGGATAACTTATATAATTTTTTCTTTCCTTTTAAAAACTAATAGGATATTCAGTGAATGCACCGAGCAACACGTTCACCACCTTTTGTACGTTCACCACCTGTAACTAGATCAAGACATCTAGCAAATATTAACGCCGTTGATTTTTCTTTAGAATCGTCATCCAGTCGACCAAGTACTCCAATTCAAATTTCCGATAATCTATTTTTTGAACCCGACCTCACAATTAAGAATCCGGAGAATATTCAGGGACGATTCATAGATCCCGAACCATTAAATTTTCCTCCGGAACCACCAATCATTCAAACAGAGATTGTTGAGGAACGAACCATTAAATCAGAATCCTCTAGTGATTCCGATTCAACAAATTCAATTATGGAGAATCTGGAACCTTTAAGTATGGAAGACCGAATGAGAGCTAAACGCACTGGCCAAGGTCACACAATTACTCATCCAGACATTAATGCGCCAGATTATGAAATCAAAGGACAAATTCTACATATGGTGACTAATCAATGCCAATTTAGTGGTGCGCCGAAGGAAGATCCAAATGAACATCTTCGTACCTTTAATAGGATCTGCACACTATGTAGTGACCCGAACTTTTCCATGTTTATATATATTAATTGAGATTGATGTTTACATGATTAAATGTTTCCAACATGTTAAGCAATCAAACTTGTTAAGACTTGATTAATTGAAATAGGTTTCATATAGACAATTGACCACCCAAGTTGACCGGTGATTCACGAACGTTAAAACTTGTAAAAAAACTATATGATGACATATATATGGTTATATATATAGTTAACATGATATTATGATAAGTAAACATATCATTAATTATATTAACAATGAACTACATATGTAAAAACAAGACTACTAACTTAATGATTTTTAAACGAGACATATATGTAACGATTATCGTTGTAAAGACATTTAATGTATATATATCATATTAAGAGATATTCATACATGATAATATCATGATAATATAATAATTTAAAATCCCATTTGATATTATAAACATTGGGTTAACAACATTTAACAAGATCGTTAACCTAAAGGTTTCAAAACAACACTTACATGTAACGACTAACGATGACTTAACGACTCAGTTAAAATGTATATACATGTAGTGTTTTAATATGTATTTATACACTTTTGAAAGACTTCAATACACTTATCAAAATACTTCTACTTAACAAAAATGCTTACAATTACATTCTCGTTCAGTTTCATCAACAATTCTACTCGTATGCACCCGTATTCGTACTCGTACAATACACAGCTTTTAGATGTATGTACTATTGGTATATACACTCCAATGATCAGCTCTTAGCAGCCCATGTGAGTCACCTAACACATGTGGGAACCATCATTTGGCAACTAGCATGAAATATCTCATAAGATTACAAAAATATGAGTAATCATTCATGACTTATTTACATGAAAACAAAATTACATATCCTTTATATCTAATCCATACACCAACGACCAAAAACACCTACAAACACTTTCATTCTTCAATTTTCTTCATCTAATTGAACTCTCTCAAGTTCTATCTTCAAGTTCTAAGTGTTCTTCATAAATTCCAAAAGTTCTAGTTTCATAAAATCAAGAATACTTTCAAGTTTGCTAGCTCACTTCCAATCTTGTAAGGTGATCATCCAACCTCAAGAAATCTTTGTTTCTTACAGTAGGTTATCATTCTAATACAAGGTAATAATCATATTCAAACTTTGGTTCAATTTCTATAACTATAACAATCTTATTTCAAGTGATGATCTTACTTGAACTTGTTTTCGTGTCATGATTTTGCTTCAAGAACTTTGAGCCATCCAAGGATCCATTGAAGCTAGATCCATTTTTCTCTTTTCCAGTAGGTTCATCCAAGGAACTTAAGGTAGTAATGATGTTCATAACATCATTCGATTCATACATATAAAGCTATCTTATTCGAAGGTTTAAACTTGTAATCACTAGAACATAGTTTAGTTAATTCTAAACTTGTTCGCAAACAAAAGTTAATCCTTCTAACTTGACTTTTAAAATCAACTAAACACATGTTCTATATCTATATGATATGCTAACTTAATGATTTAAAACCTGGAAACACGAAAAACACCGTAAAACCGGATTTACGCCGTCGTAGTAACACCGCGGGCTGTTTTGGGTTAGTTAATTAAAAACTATGATAAACTTTGATTTAAAAGTTGTTATTCTGAGAAAATGATTTTTATTATGAACATGAAACTATATCCAAAAATTATGGTTAAACTCAAAGTGGAAGTATGTTTTCTAAAATGGTCATCTAGACGTCGTTCTTTCGACTGAAATGACTACCTTTACAAAAACGACTTGTAACTTATTTTTCCGACTAGAAACCTATACTTTTTTGGTTTAGATTCATAAAATAGAGTTCAATATGAAACCATAGCAATTTGATTCACTCAAAACGGATTTAAAATGAAGAAGTTATGGGTAAAACAAGATTGGATAATTTTTCTCATTTTAGCTACGTGAAAATTGGTAACAAATCTATTCCAACCATAACTTAATCAACTTGTATTATATATTATGTAATCTTGAGATACCATAGACACGTATACAATGTTTCGACCTATCATGTCGACACATCTATATATATTTCGGAACAACCATAGACACTCTATATGTGAATGTTGGAGTTAGCTATACAGGGTTGAGGTTGATTCCAAAATATATATAGTTTGAGTTGTGATCAATACTGAGATACGTATACACTGGGTCGTGGATTGATTCAAGATAATATTTATCGATTTATTTCTGTACATCTAACTGTGGACAACTAGTTGTAGGTTACTAACGAGGACAGCTGACTTAATAAACTTAAAACATCAAAATATATTAAAAGTGTTGTAAATATATTTTGAACATACTTTGATATATATGTATATATTGTTATAGGTTCGTGAATCAACCAGTGGCCAAGTCTTACTTCCCGACGAAGTAAAAATCTGTGAAAGTGAGTTATAGTCCCACTTTTAAAATCTAATATTTTTGGGATGAGAATACATGCAGGTTTTATAAATGATTTACAAAATAGACACAAGTACGTGAAACTACATTCTATGGTTGAATTATCGAAATCGAATATGCCCCTTTTTATTAAGTCTGGTAATCTAAGAATTAGGGAACAGACACCCTAATTGACGCGAATCCTAAAGATAGATCTATTGGGCCTAACAAACCCCATCCAAAGTACCGGATGCTTTAGTACTTCGAAATTTATATCATATCCGAAGGGTGTCCCGGAATGATGGGGATATTCTTATATATGCATCTTGTTATTGTCGGTTACCAGGTGTTCACCATATGAATGATTTTTATCTCTATGTATGGGATGTGTATTGAAATATGAAATCTTGTGGTCTATTGTTACGATTTGATATATATAGGTTAAACCTATAACTCACCAACATTTTTGTTGACGTTTTAAGCATGTTTATTCTCAGGTGATTATTAAGAGCTTCCGCTGTCGCATACTTAAATAAGGACAAGATTTGGAGTCCATGCTTGTATGATATTGTGTAAAAACTGCATTCAAGAAACTTATTTTGTTGTAACATATTTGTATTGTAAACCATTATGTAATGGTCGTGTGTAAACAGGATATTTTAGATTATCATTATTTGATAATCTACGTAAAGCTTTTTAAACCTTTATTGATGAAATAAAGGTTATGGTTTGTTTAAAAATGAATGCAGTCTTTGAAAAACGTCTCATATAGAGGTCAAAACCTCGCAACGAAATCAATTAATATGGAACGTTTTTAATCAATAAGAACGGGACATTTCAGTTGGTATCCGAGCGTTGGTCTTAGAGAACCAGAAAATTTGCATTAGTGTGTCTTATCGAGTTTGTTAGGATGCATTAGTGAGTCTGGACTTCGACCGTGTTTTCTTTAAAAATGATTGCTTAACATTTTTGTTGGAAACTATATATTTTTAACATATGAATATTATGTGATATATTAATCTCTTAACGTGTTTGATATTATGTGATAGATGTCTACCTCTAGAACAAGTCCCATTGACTCACCTAATAATAATGAAGAGTCAAATGTAAATTGGAATGATTTGTGGACTGATTCACAAGTTCCCGAAGAGGAACCGGAAGAAGAGTCGGAACCGGAAGAAGAATCGGAACCGGAAGAAGAATCGGAACCGGATGAAGAAATAGAACCGGTGGGGGAAATAATAAAACGGTTAAGTAAAAGAAAATCCTCAACCAACCGACCAAAGTTAATTATGGTCAATGGTGTTTCCGCCAAGGAAGCAAAATATTGGGAGGATTACCAATTCTCCGATGAATCGGATTCCGACGAGAATTCCGATGATGTTATAGAAATTACCCCAACTGAATTTAAAAAGGCAAAAGAAAATAATAAGGGAAAGGGCATAAAAATAGAGAAATCTAATTCCAACCCCGATGAACTTTATATGTATCGTCAACCCCCGAAGTCCTTAAGTTGTAACAATGACCCGGGAACCTCTAAACCACCAGGTTTTTCTAAACCAATGTGGACAACGACGGCTCGTATTAGGGGAACATCATATATCCCTAGAAACTTGGCAAAACGAACCAAAACCGAAGAAGAAGAAACGAGCGAGTCGGAATAAGATAGTTGTATTCGTGTGGTGTAATATATGGAATATAGTGTTCTTATGCTTTATGATATATGTAAAAATTGCTTGTATTAATAAGTATTTTTTTTATGAATCTAACTCTTGTCTATTTTACAGTTTAAAAACACAAAATGGATAGACAACCCAATATTTTAAGAGACCTACCCGGAGACATGATTGATGAAATCTTGTCTAGAGTCGGCCAGAATTCTTCGGCACAACTATTTAAGGCGAGATCAGTTTGTAAGACATTCGAAGAACGTTCCAAGAATGTCTTGGTTTATAAGAGACTTTCTTTTGAAAGATGGGGGATATCACATTGGGAAACCCATAAGTTACGATGTGTTTACTTTGACGCATATATTGCGGGGAACCCAAATGCTATTTTACGCAACGGGTTAAGAAATTATTTTGACTCAATATATCCGAATATTGGACTTCGTGATTTAGAAAAAGCGGCTAACATGCAACATAAAGAAGCATGTTATGCTTACGGATTAGTAATGTTCGCTTCTCACCAAAGTGAGAACAAGAACATCGGGCTACAACTATTAAACAAAACGTTTCCACAAGTGACGGAGTCGGTAATTGGGGTAAGAAATGAGGTTTTTAGATTATTACGGGACTGTTGGACATTACGTAACCCTCGTCCCTTTGATGACGTTACAACACGCTGTCTTATCAACGGCCATAACGGTTATGTTGCACAAGACCAAGGATGGGAAGTAGTCCTAGTAAAACCAGAATGCATGACTTGTTTCTGGACGTATGAATTACGTGTCTTTATTGCCTTTGCTGAACGACTTGTGTACTAGCTAGAATTGTCTTCACAACTATCTTGTATCAAAGTTATTGTGTGCTATATTTCATGCTTTATGTAAAATAAGCGGTATTGTAAGTTTGTAAAATATTGTATAAAAGTTTGAACGCGAAATATAATTATAATCAGTTTTTCATATAGAATTGTAGTAGTTGAATTGTATATTAGCTACTAAGTATGAACTTAACGGGTAGGTACTACCCGAATTTAAACTTATAAAACGCTAATATGAAGAAAAAGCTTTTATAAATGAGTTCATATTATGCTACGAAATACTATTAACTACTCTTAATATTCTGTATGATTAACTTGTTCCATTTAACTATTTTGAAGGAAATGGCACCGACTACTCGACACACCGTGAATATGAATGAAGAGGAATTCCGTACTTTTCTAGCTTCAAACATAGCCGCAGTACAGGCTGCGCTACATACCAACAATAACCTTGGATCTAGCAGTACAGGAAATCGTGTAGGATGCACCTACAAAGAATTCACTGCCTGCAAACCTTTGGAATTTGATGGAACCGAAGGACCGATCGGATTGAAACGGTGGACCGAGAAGGTTGAATCGGTGTTTGCCATAAGTAAGTGTACTGAAGAGGACAAAGTGAAGTACGCTACGCATACCTTCACAGGTTCTGCGTTAACATGGTGGAATACCTATCTAGAGCAAGTGGGACAAGATGATGCGTACGCACTACCGTGGTCAGCATTCAAGCACTTGATGAACGAGAAGTACCGTCCCAGAACCGAGGTCAATAAGCTCAAGACAGAACTTAGAGGGTTACGAACCCAAGGATTTGATATTACCACGTACGAAAGACGATTCACAGAATTGTGCCTATTGTGTCCGGGTGCATTCGAAGATGAGGAAGAGAAGATCGACGCGTTTGTGAAAGGATTACCGGAAAGAATCCAAGAAGATATAAGTTCACACGAGCCCGCCTCCATACAACAGGCATGTAGAATGGCTCACAAACTAGTGAACCAGATTGAAGAAAGAATTAAAGAACAGACTGCTGAAGAGGCCAATGTGAAGCAAGTCAAAAGAAAGTGGGAGGAAAACGGTGATAAGAATCACCAATACAACAACAACAGCAATTACAACAATAATCGCAACAATTATCCCAACAATCGCAACATCAATCGCAACTACAACAAACGGCCCAACAACAACAACAACAACAACAACAACAACAACTACAACAATCATCCCAACAACAATAATAACCGCAACAACAACAACAATCAGAAGCAGCTATGCCAAAGGTGTGAAAAGAATCACTCAGGGTTCTGCACCAAATTTTGCAGCAAGTGTAAAAGAAATGGTCATAGCGCGGCGAAGTGTGAGGTCTACGGACCAGGGGTTAATAGAACGAAAGGAACAAATGGTGTCGGAACGAGTAATGGCGGAGCAAGTAGTGTCGGAGCAAGTTATGCCAATGTATTTTGTTATAAATGTGGAAAACCAGGCCACATTATTAGAAATTGCCCGAACCAGGAGAACACGAATGGACAAGGCCGTGGAAGAGTTTTCAATATTAATGCGGTAGAGGCACAGGAAGACCCGGAGCTTGTTACGGGTACGTTTCTTATTGACAATAAATCTGCTTACGTTTTATTTGATTCGGGTGCGGATAGAAGCTATATGAGTAGAGATTTTTGTGCTAAATTAAGTTGTCCATTGACGCCTTTGGATAGTAAATTTTTACTCGAATTAGCAAATGGTAAATTAATTTCAGCAGATAATATATGTCGGAATCGAGAAATTAAACTGGTTAGCGAAACATTTAAGATTGATTTGATACCAGTAGAGTTAGGGAGTTTTGATGTGATAATCGGTATGGACTGGTTGAAAGAAGTGAAAGCGGAGATCGTTTGTTACAAAAATGCAATTCGCATTATTCGAGAAAAAGGAAAACCCTTAATGGTGTACGGAGAAAAGGGCAACACGAAGCTACATCTTATTAGTAATTTGAAGGCACAAAAACTAATAAGAAAAGGTTGCTATGCTGTTCTAGCACACGTCGAGAAAGTACAAACTGAAGAAAAGAGCATCAATGATGTTCCCATTGCAAAAGAATTTCCCGATGTATTTCCGAAAGAATTACCGGGATTACCCCCACATCGATCCGTTGAATTTCAAATAGATCTTATACCAGGAGCTGCACCAATAGCTCGTGCTCCTTACAGACTCGCACCCAGCGAGATGAAAGAACTGCAAAGCCAATTACAAGAACTTTTAGAGCGTGGTTTCATTCGACCAAGCACATCACCGTGGGGAGCTCCTGTATTGTTTGTCAAGAAGAAAGATGGTACATTCAGGTTGTGTATCGACTACCGAGAGTTGAACAAACTTACCATCAAGAACCGCTACCCACTACCGAGAATCGACGACTTATTTGATCAACTGCAAGGCTCGTCTGTTTATTCAAAGATTGACTTACGTTCCGGGTATCATCAAATGCGGGTGAAAGAAGATGATATTCCAAAGACTGCTTTCAGAACACGTTACGGTCATTACGAGTTTATGGTCATGCCGTTTGGTTTAACTAATGCACCAGCTGTGTTCATGGACCTTATGAACCGAGTGTGTGGACCATACCTTGACAAGTTTGTCATTGTTTTCATTGATGACATACTTATTTACTCAAAGAATGACCAAGAACACGGTGAACATTTGAGAAAGGTGTTAGAAGTATTGAGGAAGGAAGAATTGTACGCTAAGTTTTCAAAGTGTGCATTTTGGTTGGAAGAAGTTCAATTCCTCGGTCACATAGTGAACAAAGAAGGTATTAAGGTGGATCCGGCAAAGATAGAAACTGTTGAAAATTGGGAAACCCCGAAAACTCCGAAACACATACGCCAGTTTTTAGGACTAGCTGGTTACTACAGAAGGTTCATCCAAGACTTTTCCAGAATAGCAAAACCCTTGACTGCATTAACGCATAAAGGGAAGAAATTTGAATGGAATGATGAACAAGAGAAAGCGTTTCAGTTATTGAAGAAAAAGCTAACTACGGCACCTATATTGTCATTGCCTGAAGGAAATGATGATTTTGTGATTTATTGTGACGCATCAAAGCAAGGTCTCGGTTGTGTATTAATGCAACGAACGAAGGTGATTGCTTATGCGTCTAGACAATTGAAGATTCACGAACAAAATTATACGACGCATGATTTGGAATTAGGCGCGGTTGTTTTTGCATTAAAGACTTGGAGGCACTACTTATATGGGGTCAAAAGTATTATATATACCGACCACAAAAGTCTTCAACACATATTTAATCAGAAACAACTGAATATGAGGCAGCGTAGGTGGATTGAATTGTTGAATGATTACGACTTTGAGATTCGTTACCACCCGGGGAAGGCAAATGTGGTAGCCGATGCCTTGAGCAGAAAGGACAGAGAACCCATTCGAGTAAAATCTATGAATATAATGATTCATAATAACCTTACTACTCAAATAAAGGAGGCGCAACAAGGAGTTTTAAAAGAGGGAAATTTAAAGGATGAAATACCCAAGGGATCGGAGAAGCATCTTAATATTCGGGAAGACGGAACCCGGTATAGGGCTGAAAGGATTTGGGTACCAAAATTTGGAGATATGAGAGAAATGGTACTTAGAGAAGCTCATAAAACTAGATACTCAATACATCCTGGAACGGGGAAGATGTACAAGGATCTCAAGAAACATTTTTGGTGGCCAGGTATGAAAGTCGATGTTGCTAAATACGTAGGAGAATGTTTGACGTGTTCTAAAGTCAAAGCTGAGCATCAGAAACCATCAGGTCTACTTCAACAACCCGAAATCCCAGAATGGAAATGGGAAAACATTACCATGGATTTCATCACTAAATTGCCAAGGACTGCAAGTGGTTTTGATACTATTTGGGTAATAGTTGATCGTCTCACCAAATCAGCACACTTCCTGCCAATAAGAGAAGATGACAAGATGGAGAAGTTAGCACGACTGTATTTGAAGGAAGTCGTCTCCAGACATGGAATACCAATCTCTATTATCTCTGATAGGGATGGTAGATTTATTTCAAGATTCTGGCAGACATTACAGCAAGCATTAGGAACTCGTCTAGACATGAGTACTGCCTATCATCCACAAACTGATGGGCAGAGCGAAAGGACGATACAAACGCTTGAAGACATGCTACGAGCATGTGTTATTGATTTCGGAAACAGTTGGGATCGACATCTACCATTAGCAGAATTTTCCTACAACAACAGCTACCATTCAAGCATTGAGATGGCGCCGTTTGAAGCACTTTATGGTAGAAAGTGCAGGTCTCCAATTTGTTGGAGTGAAGTGGGGGATAGACAGATTACGGGTCCGGAGATTATACAAGAAACTACCGAGAAGATCATCCAAATTCAACAACGGTTGAAAACCGCCCAAAGTCGACAAAAGAGCTACGCTGACATTAAAAGAAAAGATATAGAATTTGAAATTGGAGAGATGGTCATGCTTAAAGTTTCACCTTGGAAAGGCGTTGTTCGATTTGGTAAACGAGGGAAATTAAATCCAAGGTATATTGGACCATTCAAGATTATTGATCGTGTCGGACCAGTAGCTTACCGACTTGAGTTACCTCAACAACTCGCGGCTGTACATAACACTTTCCACGCCTCGAATTTGAAGAAATGTTTTGCTAAAGAAGATCTCACTATTCCGTTAGATGAAATCCAAATCAACGAAAAACTCCAATTCATCGAAGAACCCGTCGAAATAATGGATCGTGAGGTTAAAAGACTTAAGCAAAACAAGATACCAATTGTTAAGGTTCGATGGAATGCTCGTAGAGGACCCGAGTTCACCTGGGAGCGTGAAGATCAGATGAAGAAGAAATACCCGCATCTATTTCCAGAAGATTCGTCAACACCTTCAACAGCTTAAAATTTCGGGACGAAATTTATTTAACGGGTAGGTACTGTAGTGACCCGAACTTTTCCATGTTTATATATATTAATTGAGATTGATGTTTACATGATTAAATGTTTCCAACATGTTAAGCAATCAAACTTGTTAAGACTTGATTAATTGAAATAGGTTTCATATAGACAATTGACCACCCAAGTTGACCTGTGATTCACGAACGTTAAAACTTGTAAAAAAACTATATGATGACATATATATGGTTATATATATAGTTAACATGATATTATGATAAGTAAACATATCATTAATTATATTAACAATGAACTACATATGTAAAAACAAGACTACTAACTTAATGATTTTTAAACGAGACATATATGTAACGATTATCGTTGTAAAGACATTTAATGTATATATATCATATTAAGAGATATTCATACATGATAATATCATGATAATATAATAATTTAAAATCCCATTTGATATTATAAACATTGGGTTAACAACATTTAACAAGATCGTTAACCTAAAGGTTTCAAAACAACACTTACATGTAACGACTAACGATGACTTAACGACTCAGTTAAAATGTATATACATGTAGTGTTTTAATATGTATTTATACACTTTTGAAAGACTTCAATACACTTATCAAAATACTTCTACTTAACAAAAATGCTTACAATTACATTCTCGTTCAGTTTCATCAACAATTCTACTCGTATGCACCCGTATTCGTACTCGTACAATACACAGCTTTTAGATGTATGTACTATTGGTATATACACTCCAATGATCAGCTCTTAGCAGCCCATGTGAGTCACCTAACACATGTGGGAACCATCATTTGGCAACTAGCATGAAATATCTCATAAGATTACAAAAATATGAGTAATCATTCATGACTTATTTACATGAAAACAAAATTACATATCCTTTATATCTAATCCATACACCAACGACCAAAAACACCTACAAACACTTTCATTCTTCAATTTTCTTCATCTAATTGAACTCTCTCAAGTTCTATCTTCAAGTTCTAAGTGTTCTTCATAAATTCCAAAAGTTCTAGTTTCATAAAATCAAGAATACTTTCAAGTTTGCTAGCTCACTTCCAATCTTGTAAGGTGATCATCCAACCTCAAGAAATCTTTGTTTCTTACAGTAGGTTATCATTCTAATACAAGGTAATAATCATATTCAAACTTTGGTTCAATTTCTATAACTATAACAATCTTATTTCAAGTGATGATCTTACTTGAACTTGTTTTCGTGTCATGATTTTGCTTCAAGAACTTTGAGCCATCCAAGGATCCATTGAAGCTAGATCCATTTTTCTCTTTTCCAGTAGGTTCATCCAAGGAACTTAAGGTAGTAATGATGTTCATAACATCATTCGATTCATACATATAAAGCTATCTTATTCGAAGGTTTAAACTTGTAATCACTAGAACATAGTTTAGTTAATTCTAAACTTGTTCGCAAACAAAAGTTAATCCTTCTAACTTGACTTTTAAAATCAACTAAACACATGTTCTATATCTATATGATATGCTAACTTAATGATTTAAAACCTGGAAACACGAAAAACACCGTAAAACCGGATTTACGCCGTCGTAGTAACACCGCGGGCTGTTTTGGGTTAGTTAATTAAAAACTATGATAAACTTTGATTTAAAAGTTGTTATTCTGAGAAAATGATTTTTATTATGAACATGAAACTATATCCAAAAATTATGGTTAAACTCAAAGTGGAAGTATGTTTTCTAAAATGGTCATCTAGACGTCGTTCTTTCGACTGAAATGACTACCTTTACAAAAACGACTTGTAACTTATTTTTCCGACTAGAAACCTATACTTTTTTGGTTTAGATTCATAAAATAGAGTTCAATATGAAACCATAGCAATTTGATTCACTCAAAACGGATTTAAAATGAAGAAGTTATGGGTAAAACAAGATTGGATAATTTTTCTCATTTTAGCTACGTGAAAATTGGTAACAAATCTATTCCAACCATAACTTAATCAACTTGTATTATATATTATGTAATCTTGAGATACCATAGACACGTATACAATGTTTCGACCTATCATGTCGACACATCTATATATATTTCGGAACAACCATAGACACTCTATATGTGAATGTTGGAGTTAGCTATACAGGGTTGAGGTTGATTCCAAAATATATATAGTTTGAGTTGTGATCAATACTGAGATACGTATACACTGGGTCGTGGATTGATTCAAGATAATATTTATCGATTTATTTCTGTACATCTAACTGTGGACAACTAGTTGTAGGTTACTAACGAGGACAGCTGACTTAATAAACTTAAAACATCAAAATATATTAAAAGTGTTGTAAATATATTTTGAACATACTTTGATATATATGTATATATTGTTATAGGTTCGTGAATCAACCAGTGGCCAAGTCTTACTTCCCGACGAAGTAAAAATCTGTGAAAGTGAGTTATAGTCCCACTTTTAAAATCTAATATTTTTGGGATGAGAATACATGCAGGTTTTATAAATGATTTACAAAATAGACACAAGTACGTGAAACTACATTCTATGGTTGAATTATCGAAATCGAATATGCCCCTTTTTATTAAGTCTGGTAATCTAAGAATTAGGGAACAGACACCCTAATTGACGCGAATCCTAAAGATAGATCTATTGGGCCTAACAAACCCCATCCAAAGTACCGGATGCTTTAGTACTTCGAAATTTATATCATATCCGAAGGGTGTCCCGGAATGATGGGGATATTCTTATATATGCATCTTGTTATTGTCGGTTACCAGGTGTTCACCATATGAATGATTTTTATCTCTATGTATGGGATGTGTATTGAAATATGAAATCTTGTGGTCTATTGTTACGATTTGATATATATAGGTTAAACCTATAACTCACCAACATTTTTGTTGACGTTTTAAGCATGTTTATTCTCAGGTGATTATTAAGAGCTTCCGCTGTCGCATACTTAAATAAGGACAAGATTTGGAGTCCATGCTTGTATGATATTGTGTAAAAACTGCATTCAAGAAACTTATTTTGTTGTAACATATTTGTATTGTAAACCATTATGTAATGGTCGTGTGTAAACAGGATATTTTAGATTATCATTATTTGATAATCTACGTAAAGCTTTTTAAACCTTTATTGATGAAATAAAGGTTATGGTTTGTTTAAAAATGAATGCAGTCTTTGAAAAACGTCTCATATAGAGGTCAAAACCTCGCAACGAAATCAATTAATATGGAACGTTTTTAATCAATAAGAACGGGACATTTCACACTATTTAAAATAAGAGAAGTTGAGGATGAACAGATATATCTCATGTTATTTCCCTGGACTTTAAAGAGAGAAGCCAAAGATTGGTTGGAATCGTTACCTGAAGGGGCGATCGATACATGGGACGTTTTAGTTGAAAAATTTCTTAAACAATTCTTTCCGGCATCTAAAGCCGTAAGACTTCAAGGAGAAATTGTTACGTTCACACAGAAGCAAAATGAAACTCTATATGAGGCGTGGACAAGATTTGGAAAGTTATTAAGAGGATGTCCGCAACATGGTTTAGACACCTATCAAATAGTACAAATATTCTACCAAGGATGCGACATCACTACAAGGAAAGATATCGATATAGCAGCTGGTGGTTCCATTATGAAGAAAACCGAAACTGATGCTTACAAAATTATTGATAACACTGCTTCCCACTCACATGAGTGGCACAAAGAAAAAGATATCGTTAGATCATCTAAAGCAGCTAGAGCCGATTCTAGCCATGACTTAGATTCCATTTTCGCAAAGATAGATGCTGTGGAGAGACGAATGGAAAAGATGACTAAAGATATCCACTCAATACGAATTAGTTGTGAGCAGTGTGGAGGACCACATTTGACAAAAGATTGTCTCAGTATTGAACTAACAATGGAACAAAGAGAGAATGTTTCATACATGAACCAAAGGCCTGGAAATAATTATCAGAATAATTATCAACCGCCAAGACCAATCTACAATCAAAATCAGAACTATAATCGAAATGTTCCATACAACAACCAACAAGGTCCAAGCAATCAACAAGTATCCAACAATACTTACAATCAGCAAAGACCTAATTTTCAAAACAAACCACCACAAACCGATGATAAAAAGCCGAATTTAGAAGATATGACGACGAAGCTAGTTGAAACTCAAACGCAGTTTTTCACATCTCAGAAACAAACAAATGAACAAAATGCTCAAGCATTTAGAAATCAACAAGCTTCTATTCAAAATTTGGAACAAGAAGTAAGTAACCTAGCAAGGTTAATAGGTGAAAGAAAACCGGGAAGTTTACCTAGTGATACAAATGCTAACCCCCGGAATGAAATAGCTAAAGCCATTACCACAAGAAGTGGTATAACACTTAAACCACCTGAAATACCTGTAACTTCTGATGAAGCTATTCCTACTCCACAAGAACCACAACCTAAACAATATAAGGAAAAAGAACCGGTAGTTGAAAAGGTTAATGAAGATAACACAGCTAAGGATAAACCTTATGTTAAACCATACCAACCACCACTTCCTTACCCAAGTAAAATGAAAAAAGAGAAACTTGAAGCCGAGCAATCCAAATTCTTGGATATGTTTAAACAGATAAATGTAAATCTTCCTTTCATTGATGTGATTTCAGGAATGCCTAGATATGCTAAATTTCTGAAAGATCTAATCTCGAATAGAAAGAAAATGGAAGAACTCTCGGCTGTTACTATGAATGCTAATTGTTCAGCAGTGCTGTTGAATAAGATACCAGAAAAACTATCTGATCCAGGAAGTTTCACAATTCCATGTTTTCTGGGTAGTCTTAGTTCAATAGAAGCATTGGCAGACTTAGGTGCTAGTATAAATTTAATGCCGTTTTCACTATACACTAAACTAGACCTTAGAGAATTGAAACCAACAAGAATAAGCATACAACTAGCCGATCGATCAATAAAATATCCTAGAGGGATAATGGAGAACATGCTAGTTAAAGTTGGTACTTTAGTATTTCCAGTAGATTTTGTTGTTCTGGACATGGAAGAAGATTCACAAGTTCCTCTCATATTAGGAAGACCATTCTTAAACACGGCTAAAGCAATGATAGACGTGTTCGGTAAGAAACTGACCCTAAGTATAGAGGACGAGAGTGTTACCTTTTCAGTTGATAGAGCAATGCAACAACCGCAATCTGCAGATGATACATGTTATTATATTCAAACTATAGATTCACATGCAAAATTATTAGAAGAATTTCCAGAATTACAAGGAACAGGAGAATGTTCTTTAGGAGAAGGTAATGAACCAATTGATGAAGCTGAAATGTTAGCTACACTTATAGCTAATGGATATGAACCAACAACAGAAGAAATTCAAATGCTAAAAGAAAAAGACAGATATCGATACAAATCATCGATAGAAGAACCTCCGAAATTAGAGTTAAAGCTACTTCCAAACCATTTGGAATACGCTTATTTACATGGTGAATCTGAATTACCTGTAATAATATCGTCTTCTCTTACTGAAAATGAGAAATCTCAACTCATTTCTGTGTTGAAAGCTCATAAACCAGCCATTGCATGGAAGATTCATGATATTAAAGGAATAAGTCCTTCGTATTGCACACATAAAATCCTTATGGAAGAAGGTCATAAAACGTATGTGCAACGCCAACGAAGACTAAATCCGAATATGCAAGATGTAGTTAAAAAAGAAATTATTAAACTGCTAGATGCAGGTTTAATTTATCCAATCTCTGATAGTCCATGGGTAAGCCCAGTTCAATGCGTACCTAAGAAGGGTTGCATGACTATCATTACAAATGAAAAAAATGAGCTTACTCCTACAAGGACTGTAACAGGATGGCGTGTATGTATTGATTATAGAAAATTAAATGACGCCACCAGAAAAGATCACTTTCCCTTACCTTTCATTGATCAAATGTTGGAAAGATTAGCCAGAAATAGTTATTATTGTTTTCTTGATGGATTTTCCGGATACTTTCAAATTCCAATAGCACCCGAAGATCAAGAGAAAACCACATTCACGTGCCCTTATGGTACTTTTGCTTACAAACGCATGCCATTTGGACTTTGCAACGCCCCTGCAACCTTTCAAAGGTGCATGATGGCGATTTTTCACGACATGATAGAAGAATGCATGGAAGTTTTCATGGATGACTTTTCAGTCTTCGGTGATACATTTGAATCATGTCTAGTTAATCTGGAACGAATGCTTATTAGATGCGAACAATCAAATCTAGTACTTAATTGGGAGAAATGTCATTTCATGGTTAAAGAAGACATCGTTCTTGGACATAAAATTTCAAAAGAAGGAATTGAAGTGGATAGAGCTAAAGTAGATGTAATTGCTAAACTTCCACATCTCACCAATGTTAGAGGAGTTAGGAGTTTTCTAGGGCATGCCGGTTTTTACCGACGTTTCATAAAAGATTTTTCTAAAATTGCCACTCCTATGAATAAACTCCTAGAAAAGGATGCTCCATTCATCTTTTCAGATGAATGTATCAAATCTTTTAATATTCTTAAAGAGAAACTCACTAATGCGCCGAGCATGATAACACCAAATTGTAATCTACCGTTTGAACTAATGTGCGATGCAAGTGATTTTGAAATGGAAGCCGTTTTAGGACAAAGTATTGAAAAACGATTTCAACCTATATATTATGCTAGTAAGACGTTACAAGGAGCACAAACAAATTATACAACTACTGAAAAAGAACTCCTTGCTATTGTCTTTGCTTTTGACAAATTTCGTTCATATCTCGTTCTAGCAAAAACGGTGGTCTATACCGACCATTCTGCTCTTAGATACCTATTTTCGAAACAAGATGCCAAACCAAGATTAATCCGTTGGATCTTACTCTTACAAGAATTCGATATTGAAATCCGAGATAAAAGAGGAGCAGAAAATCTCGCCGCTGATCATCTTTCTCGTATTGAAAATCCTGAATTAGAAGTTCTAAATGAATCGGCCATACAAGACAACTTTCCTGATGAATATCTATTGAAGATAGATTATAATGAAATACCATGGTTTGTAGACTATGCAAACTACTTAGTATGTGGATTCCTTGAAAAAGGATTATCGTACCAAAAACGAAAGAAATTCTTCAGTGATATAAAACACTATTTTTGGGAAGATCCACATCTGTTTAAAAGCTGTCCCGAAGGAATAATACGCCGATGTGTATTCGGAGATGAAGCTAGTAAAATTTTAAACCATTGTCACACAGGACCAACAGGAGGGCACTATGGGCCTCAACTAACAGCAAGAAAAGTTTATGATTCTGGATTCTATTGGCCTACAATTTACAAAGACGCATACCTTCTTTGCAAATCCTGTGATGCTTGTCAAAGGGCCGGGAAAATAAGTCAACGTGATGAAATGCCACAAAATGTCATTCAAGTATGTGAAGTATTTGACATTTGGGGTATTGACTTTATGGGTCCATTTCCAAAATCTCATAATAATCTCTATATTCTCGTAGCCATTGATTATGTATCTAAATGGGCGGAAGCACAAGCTCTCCCAACTAACGATGCACGAGTTGTAGTCAACTTTTTAAAACATCTTTTTGCAAGGTTTGGAACACCGAAAGCTTTAATAAGTGATCGGGGAACTCATTTCTGTAATAATCAACTTGAGAAAGTTCTTAAAAGATATGGAGTAACTCATAAAATCTCTACTGTTTATCATCCACAAACAAGTGGACAAGTTGAAAATACCAACCGAGCTTTAAAACGTATTCTAGAGAAAACCGTAGGATCAAATCCAAAGGAATGGTCCATTAAGTTGGAAGATGCACTCTGGGCTTTTAGAACAGCCTACAAAACTCCAATTGGAACCACACCTTTTAGACTCGTTTACGGAAAAGCATGTCATCTTCCAGTAGAAATTGAACACAAAGCATTTTGGGCTTTGAAGACATGTAATCTTGATTTACATGAAGCTGGACGTCTACGATTAAGTCAACTAAACGAATTAGAAGAATTAAGACACGAAGCATACGAAAATTCGTTAATCTATAAAGAAAGTACGAAGAAATGGCATGATAAAAGAATCAGAAGTTCAAAAGAATTTAAAGAAGGAGACAGAGTTCTTCTTTTCAATTCACGATTCAAGCTATTTCCTGGAAAATTGAAATCAAGATGGTCTGTGTAACGACCCGCACTTTTTCGATCATTCTATACTTATAAGATTAATATTTACATAAATTAAACCTTGCCAACATGATAAGCAATCCAAATTGTCGAGACTGATATTTCCGAAAAGAGTTTTACACAACGTTTGACCGTCTAGTTTGACCGATGATATCACGAACTATACAATATATGATAATTATACGTTTGTGTATATAAATGTATATATACATATTTAACATGATTAATAAATGTTTTAATATCTCATTTTGTATTAATAACAACAAGTTATATGTGTATTTTGAAACTACTAACTTAAGTTTTCAAAACAATAACTATACGTAACGTTATTTGACATAAATACTTAAGACTTATAATGTTATACATATATTGTATAAGTAATGTATTTAATTACTTTTAAAGAACTTAAATACATAAAACCATATAAGTGTATTCACAAAAGATAGCTATATTTGAATCCTCATTTCATTTTTCACAAAATTTCTATACGTATATCTAGAGTATTTGTACTCGTATCATACCTAGCTCCTATACGTATTTACTAATAGTAAATACACATCAAAATCACCACCTAACCAGCCATTATTCATGCCCTTAGAGCTAGGTAATTACTTTTGGATGATTACTTGACTAATTATACAAGAAAACAACTAAAACTTTTGTCCTTGTACACCATCAAAAACGCCACCATCACCACCTTAAATACTTCCATTCATTTCCCATTTTTGATTCACTTTCACTTCAATTATCTTAGCAAAAACACACACTCTTTCAAGAACTCTAAACTCCATAACACTTCAGCAACTTACCAAGAAGATCTAGCTTCAAAAACCATACTAAAACACCATAAGAAAACCATACAAAAACACTTCAAGAAAACCCTCCAAGAACACCAACTTACTTCCAAACTTTCATCCACTTCTATCACCCTTTTGATTCTAGCTTCTTACTTCTCTTTTACAGCAACTTCATCCAAGGAACTTGAGGTAGAATCTATGTTCATAACCTTATTCGATTCATATATATATAGCTATCATATTTTGTGGTATACAAGTTTAACAACAAGAACATAGTTTGAATGTTTTCAAACTTGTTTGCAAACTAAATAGATCCTTCTAATTTAACTTTTAAAATACTTCAAGACATGTAACATAACTTATTTATATGTTAATTTAACAAGGTAAAACTTGGTTTTTCAAAGTATAAGTATTTTTGGAAAAATGGTCATTAAATGATTTTGTTGTAACAAAAATGTTTAACTTCATATGTTTCACTAAACTTTCACCTATGCCGTATGATTTTGAATACAAACCAAGGTATTTACAGTTCATAGTCTTAAAGAAGAACTCGATCCAAGAAGATGGCAATTTGAATCAACGAAAACGGACTTGTAACGAAGAAACTATGACCGAAACAAAATTGGCTATCCTAGACATTTTCAACTTCGGGATTCATTGGAAAAATTTACATAAAATCACATACTTCTAAGATAACATGATATTTTATATATATGTACTCATAATTCAATTTCATATGGTTCAGGATCACCCGTAAGCAACACGAGAAGATTAATCATAAGATCCCATGATTGTACGCAACACGTCATTTGACAACACCGGTACCATGGGTCAAGATTAATCTCGACCAATACATATACGATGGGGTTTTATTTATTTCGTTGGGGGTTTTATTTATTGCGGGTATATTAAACATCTAAAAATGAACCATTAAAAATTGAATTGCTAACCTCGGACAGCTAACTTCGGACTAAGGAAATATTCAAAGTATTAAAAGTATAACAAGTATATATATATATATAACGTTTGTTTTAAAATGAAAACATATTGATATATTATATATGGATAGGTTCGTGATAACAACCGGAAGACCGAGTCAAAATATATATATCATCAAGACAAGAGTGAGTATATAGTCCCACTTTTAAACTCTAAATATTTCGGGATGAGAATACATGTATTTTATGTTTTACGATATGGACACAAGTAACTGAAAAATATGTTCTACGTTGAGTTGTACCACTGGCATACTTCCCTGTAGCTTGGTAACTAATATTTACAGCGGTATTGTAAACGCAAATCCTGTTGATAGATCTATCGGGCCTGACAACCCCAACCGGACTGGACGACCAGTATTCAACGGTTGCACAGTACTTCGTTTTGTGACTACACTTGGTACGGTGTAGTAAGATTTCATATTAAAGGGAATATGCGACGTGAAAATGTTAAGTATGGTTACCAAGTGCTCAACCACTTAGAATACTTTTATTAAACTGTTTATATACGAAATCTTGTGGTCTATATATATATTGCTGCCGGCATTAAACCTATATCTCACCAACTTTATGTTGACCTTTTAAAACATGTCTATTCTCAGGTGATTTCTAAAGCTTCCGCTGCATCATGTTGAACCTAAGCAGGATATTGCGTACTCATATTTGTGTCAAAAATAAAACTGCATATCCGAGGAGTTGTACTGTAACTTATGGTCGAAATCGTGTTGTTATCATTATTTGTAAAGTTTGTAAGTCGAAGATTATCGCTAAACGATAATCATCTTTTTATTGTCCAAAGCTTGTAACAAAAATAATGGTTATGGTTTGTAATGTATAATATATGCAGTTTTCTTTTAAAAATGTCTCATATAGAGGTCAATACCTCGCAATGAAATCATACGTTATCTAACGCGTTCTTATGGTTAAGGACGGGTTATGACATGTGGTATCAGAGCATTGGTCTTAGCGAACCAGGTCTGCATTAGTGTGTCTAACCGAGAAGTCGTTAGGATACATTAGTAAGTCTGGACTTTGACCGGGTCTGATTTTGAAAACCATTGCTTATCACTGTTGGTTAAAAATTTATATGTAAATATTATGTAAGTACTAATGGGTTAGTTGTTATGTGATAGATGTCGGGCTCGAAACTTATTATCACATTCAGCGACTCCGAATCAGAACCTTCAGATTGTGTTTCAGTCATTAACATATCCGATGACGAAAGTGGTATTTTTGGGGAAGACTCACAATTTCCGGATGAACCAACTATAGAAATATCGGAAAGTGAACCCGAGGAGGAAAGTGAACCCGAGGAGGAAAGTGAACCAGAGGAGGAAAGTGAACCAGAGGAGGAAAGTGAACCCGAGGAAGAAATACAGGAAATTACAAAAGACGAGTTCGAACTAGGAAAGAAACGAAAAGCTAGTGAATTAGAAAATCCAAATCCCGAGTTTAATGAGAATGAAGTGGCACCAATTCCACTAAACACTACTACCCCTATCCCCGCTATTCCTATTAGTGCTATCTCCGCATCTAGTTCTTCGGCACCTCAGCCAAAACGTAGGGAGACAGCTAGGATTCGCGTTGGGGGATTCCCTGGACATAAATGTTTTGGGAAATAGACCAAATGATGCGCTGCCGTATTAAACCATGGAATCACATAATGTTTTGTATAATATTATTAGTGTGGTTTGTTTAAAGTTTGATGTAAGCATATGTAAAATAGCGAAGTATGAAATGCAATAATTTTCCATGGTTAAGTATTATTTAGATTGTAGTAATTGATTCTGTACTAAGCTATTAAGTATGAACATTAACGGGTAGGTACTACCCAAGATATAATTATAAAACGCTAATAAGAAGAAAAGGCTTTTATAATAATACCTGGTTCATATTATTAACAAGCTATAAATGTACTATAAATACACACTACATCTATAATATTCCATGTGAATAATTATTTTCTTTCATTAGGAAATGGCGCGATTGAATCGAATGACGGAACAAGAACTCGAGGAACTCATCAACCAGCGAGTGAACGATAGAATGCTATGGGTTGAGGCTGCAAGAGCTGCTGCAGTTAATCCAAATCCTCGTGTAGGATGCTCCTACAAGACGTTCCAAGCTTGCAAGCCATCATCATTCAGTGGAACGGAAGGACCGATCGGTTTAACCCGATGGATAGAAAAGATGGAGACGGTGTTTAAAATCAGTGGTTGTGATGAAAAAGACATGACCAAGTTTGCATCGTGCACTTTACAAGATAGTGCACTCACATGGTGGAAGAATTATGTGAAGGCGGTAGGAGGAGATGTAGCTTATGATACTCCATGGGAAGAATTCAAAGCGATGATAATCACCGAGTATTGTCCAAGGAATGAGGTTATTAAGTTAGAAGATGAGTTACGAAGTTTGAAGGTGGTTGGTACTGAAATCACCAACTACAATCAGCGATTCATGGAATTGGTTTTACTATGTCCTGAATTGGTTCCAACCGAAGCACGGAAGATTGAAATGTACAAAGGTGGTTTGCCCAAAAAGGTCAAGGCAAACGTTACAGCATCGAAACCTAAAACAATTCATGAAGCTATAACCATGGCGAACGAGCTAATGGATCAGGTCATTTTGGACAAGAAAGCATTCAATACTGAGGTGAAGGTATTGGGGAACAAGAAAAAGTGGAATGGAGGTTATGATCGAGGTAACCAACAACAACCTTATAAGAAACAAGAAACCACGAAAGGTGCGGGTAGCGGTTCAGGCTTTGGTTACAAAGGACAAAGTCCTTTATGCAACCGTTGTCACAAACATCACTTTGGTTACTGTAGTGTGTTGTGCACCAAATGCAATCGACAGGGACATCTTGCTGAAGATTGTAAGGCTCTCGTTACAAATGCAAATGGTAACAAGACTCCTGCCACCAACGCAAATAGAACTGCTTTGGCTAACGTTACTTGTTTTGGGTGTGGAAAACAAGGTCATTATAAGAGTCAGTGCCCGAATCCAGAAAAGAATGGCGGACCTGCACGTGGAAGAGCGTTTGTTATTAATGCTAGAGAGGCACGTGAAGACCCGGAGCTTGTTACGGGTACGTTTACCATCAATAACTTATCAGCATCTATTTTATTTGATACTGGCGCCGATAGAAGTTACGTGTGTATAAATTTTTACACTAAATTGAATTGTTCATCATTACCTCTAGATGCTAAGTACTTGATTGAGTTAGCTAATGGTAAACTAATCAAAGCCGATAAAATTTGTCGTGATTGTGAAATAAATCTAGCCGGAGAAACGTTTAAAATCGACTTAATACCCGTAGAATTAGGAGGTTTTGATGTAATAGTCGGCATGGACTGGATGTCCAAAATAGGAGCGGAAGTTGTTTGTGCCAAGAAGGCAATTCGTATTCCTGGTAAGGATAAAATACCGGTGATGATTTATGGAGAGAAGGGTAATTCAAAGCTAAAACTCATTAGCTGTTTGAAAGCCAAGAAGTGTTTAGAAAAGGGATGTTACGCTATTTTAGCACATGTTAATAAAGTCGAAAAGAAAGAAAAGTGCATCAACGACGTGCCTGTGGCAAGAGATTTTCCTGAAGTTTTTCCGGAAGAATTGCCGGGATTACCTCCATTTAGATCGGTAGAATTTCAAATAGATTTAGTACCAGGAGCTGCACCAGTGGCTCGTGCTCCATATAGACTTGCACCGTCCGAGTTAAAAGAACTTCAAAGTCAGTTAAAAGAATTACTGGACCGTGGATTTATACGACCAAGTACTTCACCGTGGGGAGCTCCAATTTTGTTTGTTAAGAAGAAAGATGGATCTTTCAGGATGTGTATAGATTATCGTGAATTAAATAAGTTAACTATCAAGAATCGGTATCCACTACCGAGAATTGATGACTTATTTGATCAATTGCAAGGATCATGTATGTATTCGAAAATCGACTTAAGATCGGGCTATCATCAACTACGCGTCAAAGAAGAGGACATTCCGAAAACTGCTTTTCGGACACGCTACGGCCATTACGAATTTTTAGTCATGCCGTTTGGATTGACGAATGCGCCAGCTGTATTCATGGACCTCATGAATCGAGTTTGTAGTCCGTATTTAGATAAGTTTGTTATCGTTTTCATTGATGATATTCTTATCTATTCCAAGAGTGAGCAAGAGCATGAAGAGCATTTAAGGTTGATATTGGAGTTGTTAAGAAAAGAACAGCTATATGCTAAATTTTCTAAGTGTGCTTTTTGGTTGAAAGAAGTGCAATTTCTTGGCCATGTTGTTAATAGCGAAGGAATTCAGGTTGATCCAGCAAAAACTGAAGCTATTGAAAAATGGGAGACTCCTAAGACACCAACGCAGATACGCCAATTTTTGGGTTTAGCCGGTTATTATAGAAGGTTTATTCAAGATTTTTCCCGAATAGCTAAGCCGTTGACAGCATTAACGCAAAAAGGGAAGAAATACGAATGGACCTCGGAGCAGGAGAACGCATTTCAATTACTGAAGAAGAAGTTAACTACGGCGCCTATTTTATCGTTACCTGAAGGGAACGATGATTTTGAAATATATTGTGACGCTTCGCGACAAGGTTTTGGTTGTGTTCTTATGCAACGAAAGAAAGTTATTGCATTTGCATCCCGACAATTGAAGATTCACGAGCGAAATTATACGACGCATGATCTAGAATTGGGAGCAGTCGTGTTTGCATTGAAGATGTGGAGACACTACTTGTATGGGGTTAAATTCACTGTGTTTACTGATCATAAAAGCCTTCAACATATTTTTGATCAGAAACAATTGAACATGAGGCAACGTAGGTGGGTAGAGTTAATAAACGACTATGATTGTGAAATTCGTTATCATCCCGGAAAGGCGAACGTGGTGGCCGATGCTTTAAGCAGAAAGGAACGAGAACCAATTCGAGTTCGAGCAATGAATATAAAAATTCGCCTAAATCTCAACTCACAAATCAAAGAAGTTCAACGAGAAGCACTTACTAAAGAAAATAAAGGAAATGAAATAATGAAGAAGTATGAGAAGCAACTCGTTATGCGGGAAGATGAAATTCGATATTTTGCAAATCGTATTTGGGTACCGAAGTTGGGTGGATTAAGGAAGTTGATATTGAACGAGGCACATAAGACAAGATATTCGATACATCCTGGAGTTGGAAAGATGTATCAAGATCTTAAGACGCATTATTGGTGGCCTAATTTAAAAACAGACGTTGCAACATATGTTGGGGAGTGTTTAACTTGTTCCAAGGTTAAAGCAGAACACTAAAAGCCGTCAGGGTTACTTCAACAACCAGAAATCCCAGAATGGAAATGGGATGGTATTACCATGGATTTCATCACGAAGTTACCAAAGACTGCCTGGGGATACGACACCATTTGGGTGATTGTTGATCGTCTCACCAAGTCTGCACATTTCTTGCCTATAAAGGAAACGGATAGAATGGAGAAACTATTACGATTGTATATAAAGGAAGTTGTTTCAAGGCATGGGATACCTATTTCCATTATATCCGATCGTGATAGTAGATTTACTTCAAAGTTTTGGCAATCACTACAAGAGGCACTAGGAACTCGTTTGGATATGAGCACCGCATATCATCCGCAAACCGACGGGCAGAGTGAGAGAACGATTCAGACTCTCGAAGACATGCTCAGGGCATGTGTGATCGATTTTGGAAACGGATGGGATAAATATCTACCGTTAGCAGAATTCTCGTATAATAATAGTTATCATGCGAGCATTGGAGCTGCGCCATTCGAAGCATTGTATGGAAGGAAGTGTAGATCTCCTATCTGTTGGAATGAAGTAGGAGATCGACATTTAACTGGTCCCGAGATTATACACGAAACGACCGAGAAGATAGTACAAATCAAGGAGAGATTGAAAACAGCCCGTAGTCGCCAAAAGAGCTACGCCGATGTCCGAAGGAAACCATTAGAGTTTCAGGTCGGGGACATGGTTATGCTAAAGGTGTCACCTTGGAAAGGTGTAATACGTTTCGGCAAAAGGGGTAAACTAAACCCAAGATATGTAGGCCCGTTTAAGATCATCGAACGCATTGGACCGGTAGCTTATCGACTCGAGTTACCGCAACAACTCGCCGGAGTACATAATACCTTTCACGTCTCAAACCTTAAGAAGTGTCTTGCAAAGGAAGATCTCACTATTCCTCTTGAAGAAATCCATGTCGACGAGAAACTACAATTCGTCGAAGAACCAATTGAAATCATGGACCGTGAAGTTAAACAGCTCAAACAAAGCAATATACCGATTGTTAAGGTTCGTTGGAATGCTAGAAGAGGTCCCGAGTTTACTTGGGAACGAGAGGATCAGATGAAACGAAAGTATCCGCATTTGTTTCTCGATGACGCAAAATAGGTACAATTTTAAAATTTCGGGACGAAATTTATTTAACGGGGAGGTAATGTAACGACCCGCACTTTTTCGATCATTCTATACTTATAAGATTAATATTTACATAAATTAAACCTTGCCAACATGATAAGCAATCCAAATTGTCGAGACTGATATTTCCGAAAAGAGTTTTACACAACGTTTGACCGTCTAGTTTGACCGATGATATCACGAACTATACAATATATGATAATTATACGTTTGTGTATATAAATGTATATATACATATTTAACATGATTAATAAATGTTTTAATATCTCATTTTGTATTAATAACAACAAGTTATATGTGTATTTTGAAACTACTAACTTAAGTTTTCAAAACAATAACTATACGTAACGTTATTTGACATAAATACTTAAGACTTATAATGTTATACATATATTGTATAAGTAATGTATTTAATTACTTTTAAAGAACTTAAATACATAAAACCATATAAGTGTATTCACAAAAGATAGCTATATTTGAATCCTCATTTCATTTTTCACAAAATTTCTATACGTATATCTAGAGTATTTGTACTCGTATCATACCTAGCTCCTATACGTATTTACTAATAGTAAATACACATCAAAATCACCACCTAACCAGCCATTATTCATGCCCTTAGAGCTAGGTAATTACTTTTGGATGATTACTTGACTAATTATACAAGAAAACAACTAAAACTTTTGTCCTTGTACACCATCAAAAACGCCACCATCACCACCTTAAATACTTCCATTCATTTCCCATTTTTGATTCACTTTCACTTCAATTATCTTAGCAAAAACACACACTCTTTCAAGAACTCTAAACTCCATAACACTTCAGCAACTTACCAAGAAGATCTAGCTTCAAAAACCATACTAAAACACCATAAGAAAACCATACAAAAACACTTCAAGAAAACCCTCCAAGAACACCAACTTACTTCCAAACTTTCATCCACTTCTATCACCCTTTTGATTCTAGCTTCTTACTTCTCTTTTACAGCAACTTCATCCAAGGAACTTGAGGTAGAATCTATGTTCATAACCTTATTCGATTCATATATATATAGCTATCATATTTTGTGGTATACAAGTTTAACAACAAGAACATAGTTTGAATGTTTTCAAACTTGTTTGCAAACTAAATAGATCCTTCTAATTTAACTTTTAAAATACTTCAAGACATGTAACATAACTTATTTATATGTTAATTTAACAAGGTAAAACTTGGTTTTTCAAAGTATAAGTATTTTTGGAAAAATGGTCATTAAATGATTTTGTTGTAACAAAAATGTTTAACTTCATATGTTTCACTAAACTTTCACCTATGCCGTATGATTTTGAATACAAACCAAGGTATTTACAGTTCATAGTCTTAAAGAAGAACTCGATCCAAGAAGATGGCAATTTGAATCAACGAAAACGGACTTGTAACGAAGAAACTATGACCGAAACAAAATTGGCTATCCTAGACATTTTCAACTTCGGGATTCATTGGAAAAATTTACATAAAATCACATACTTCTAAGATAACATGATATTTTATATATATGTACTCATAATTCAATTTCATATGGTTCAGGATCACCCGTAAGCAACACGAGAAGATTAATCATAAGATCCCATGATTGTACGCAACACGTCATTTGACAACACCGGTACCATGGGTCAAGATTAATCTCGACCAATACATATACGATGGGGTTTTATTTATTTCGTTGGGGGTTTTATTTATTGCGGGTATATTAAACATCTAAAAATGAACCATTAAAAATTGAATTGCTAACCTCGGACAGCTAACTTCGGACTAAGGAAATATTCAAAGTATTAAAAGTATAACAAGTATATATATATATAACGTTTGTTTTAAAATGAAAACATATTGATATATTATATATGGATAGGTTCGTGATAACAACCGGAAGACCGAGTCAAAATATATATATCATCAAGACAAGAGTGAGTATATAGTCCCACTTTTAAACTCTAAATATTTCGGGATGAGAATACATGTATTTTATGTTTTACGATATGGACACAAGTAACTGAAAAATATGTTCTACGTTGAGTTGTACCACTGGCATACTTCCCTGTAGCTTGGTAACTAATATTTACAGCGGTATTGTAAACGCGAATCCTGTTGATAGATCTATCGGGCCTGACAACCCCAACCGGACTGGACGACCAGTATTCAACGGTTGCACAGTACTTCGTTTTGTGACTACACTTGGTACGGTGTAGTAAGATTTCATATTAAAGGGAATATGCGACGTGAAAATGTTAAGTATGGTTACCAAGTGCTCAACCACTTAGAATACTTTTATTAAACTGTTTATATACGAAATCTTGTGGTCTATATATATATTGCTGCCGGCATTAAACCTATATCTCACCAACTTTATGTTGACCTTTTAAAACATGTCTATTCTCAGGTGATTTCTAAAGCTTCCGCTGCATCATGTTGAACCTAAGCAGGATATTGCGTACTCATATTTGTGTCAAAAATAAAACTGCATATCCGAGGAGTTGTACTGTAACTTATGGTCGAAATCGTGTTGTTATCATTATTTGTAAAGTTTGTAAGTCGAAGATTATCGCTAAACGATAATCATCTTTTTATTGTCCAAAGCTTGTAACAAAAATAATGGTTATGGTTTGTAATGTATAATATATGCAGTTTTCTTTTAAAAATGTCTCATATAGAGGTCAATACCTCGCAATGAAATCATACGTTATCTAACGCGTTCTTATGGTTAAGGACGGGTTATGACAGTCTGGACCATTCATAGTCAAAAGAGTTTTCCCATACGGAACGATAGAATTAATAAATTCAAATGGAATTGAATTTAAAGTTATTGGTCACAGAGTTAAACATTACATAGATAGTCCGATGGAAGTCGACAATGAAGTTAATCACAATTTCGATACCACAGCTAACTAAGTGTGGGGAGAATCAAGCCTTTTAAGGATTTTATGTATTTCTGTTAGAGTTAGATTGTCTGTTTTCGTGTAGTTCTCGAAAATGGAACCCGAATGGTCTTTCCCTAGCAGACCCTAAAGAACTAGTCTTCTCCCCCCATTCTGAATTTTTATTTTTTTTAGGAAATGAAGACTGCCTGTGAACTAAACCATGGTCTAATGCTACACGCCTTGATCACTAAACGTAATAATGACACACTTCCGAGTGAAATAGTATCAGTAATCAGAGAAAGATTGGACGGAGTAAGAAAAGAATCCAGATGCGAAGATAATAAGTTACAATTTGGTAAAGGAAAATCAAAATCCGCAGCGAAAAGAAGAGCACGACACCTTGAAAGATGTCACAAATGCGGAAAATGGTCACATGGAGGTAAATGTTCAAATAATCAAACCTATTCAAATACCGAATTTGTTACTTTATGCAGAGACGGACCGTTTATATGTCTAGAAGAAAAAACACTGAATGCTCGAGGTTACGCCTATGTAGCTATGGAAAACCAATTAAACAGACTATCTTATGAATGGGATAGATCATATAACTAAGAATACTATCTCACAGGTAAGTCTGTACAGTTTTTATTTTTTTATTTTTATTTTTAACCTTTTGATAATAAACGCTAATTTTTTCGCTATAAAGTATTAAATTGGTATTGAATAAAATTAGGTTTGGCGACCGAAATTATTGATATCATACAAAAATTTATTACATCACTGCGAAATTTAACGTTTATTCTTAAGGTATAAATATCTTTAATCAATCAACCCAAAATATTTCAAAAATTCATCATGAGTTAAATTAGGTCATGGAACCGAAATTACTTTACCGAAAAGAGGGGCACATATTTTTGATAATATTTGATTGATTAAAGTGGGATAAAAGCCAAAAAGATTTTTAATTTTATTTTTTTACCATGTTTTTAAAATTAATATATAAATATTAAATTAATGTTTTGAACTTTGTAAAATCAATATATTTAAAATTGTAAATATTTGAAAAATTAATCTTTTTAATATAATTTTGTATGTATAAAAACAAAAATATAATATAAGTTTGGTGTGAATTTATAATATGAATTTTTATTTAAGTTTGGTGTGAATTTTTAATTTTATGCATATTTTAAATTTAAGTTTGGTGTGAATTTAAAAAAACAAAAAATTTACTTTATTTCGCTAAGTTAAAAATATGATTTTTAAAATTCGTCGTGAGTTGAAGACTAGGTCGTTGAACCGAAATTGCTTTACCCGAGGGAGGGACGAGAACTTTTATTATCATTATTTTTAATCTTATTGAATTAAAGTATGCCAAAAACATTAAAAAATTCAAAAATCTTTACTTTTAAAACCGCGCTTTAAATTGACAAATTTTAAATTTTTGTCGAGAGACGGACTAGGACAACGATCCGAAACACCCTCGCTCCTAAAGGAAAACAAATTTTTTAGAATTTAATTAATTATAAGTTTTACAAAGTATAAGGTTTTATAAATAAAATAAAAAATGCAAAAGTACTGTACCCGGGGCTCCATGCGATCGCATGGAGTTAGGCCTTTGTTTCCATGCGATCGCATGGGGAGTAAAATCAGGCCTGATACAAGCAGTCGCCTGTTCTGTTCTTCAACACACAAAACACACAACACATACGAAAACACTCCCAAATCACCTCTAAAATTCGCAATTTTCCACCGTAATTCGTCATTTTTCTTGCGCTAATCATGCCTAAATTCTCATTCTTCAGCAAAATGGTAAAAATTACACTCCTAAACTCATAAATTTGCTAGTTTTTGTGATAAATTCCAATTTTTTACCTAATGCAATTTTGTTAATTTCTAGTGTAATTAGTGTTAAATTGTTAGTATTTTATGCATGTATAACCTAGATTAATGCTATTTAACATGATTTGAAGCCAAAAACTTCAAAAATTTTAGAAATCTAGGGTTTGTGTTCTTGAGCAATTTGGGACTTTTTGATATAAACAGGTTATGGCCAATTTTTGTCATGAATTATTGCTAAATTGAGTAGTGTAACATGTTTAGATAGTTAAATGATCCAAACATTGATCCTAAACATGATTTTTGGAGATTAAAGTGGACTTTTTAAGTCCAAAATTCACGAACTTGATTAATTTGATATATTTGCCATTTGAGACTTGTTTAATTATTAGTAATGAATATTTTGACATGTTATTTGAGTTAAAAGCTTATGAACTTTGTATACATTCTCATATTTGCTTATTTGAAAAGTGTAGAATTGTGAAAAATTGTGAAAATGTGTATAAGTTTAATTTTGATTTAACATGTTATAGTGATTGTTTTAAATTGTTATTTTGCTAACACTAATGCATATTTGGATGCACAAATTTTGTGTTTAATGTGTTTTGCAGAAAGCCGATACTGGAGGTTCAGGAGCATCATCATCTAGACGACCAGCACCAAAACCAGAACCAGAAATGCAACACGAACAAGAACCACAACAGGAACAACAACAACAGCCTGATCAGCACGTACCTTATTATGATCCGGTACAGTTTGTTGATGAATTCATAGTATTCCCAATGAGGCCGCCAGTAGAATTTTCAACGATTCCTGAGCACACTCTGCATCCTAATCTGAGATTTGATAGGAGATGGAGAGATTACGAGACATATCAAAGGAACAAATTCAAATTGGTAACAAAAAATGTAGAGGTGCCAAGGATAATCGATTGGGCCTCTTTGGAAACGGTCCATCTAGCTGACCGCAGTAGACAGCTTTTAGTTCAAAGGTATGGCAGTTCTTCTTTTACAGATTGGGAACGTCTTTTCACCGTTCGTAGACCTGTATATAAGGAATGGTGTGTTGAGTTGATGAGTACTGTATCACTTGATACAAATATAGTTAGAATAGATGATAGAAGATTTCTTAGGTTTATCCTTGGCGGTAGGATGTACAGAATGTCCATGCTGGACATGGCCAGGGCCTTATAGATATATACTCTTGGTGAGTTGCTATTACCCGATTGTACAAATTTGATTCATTATGGTGAAAGGGTAGATAGTAACTTTGACGCTGACGCCATTTGGAGGCGTATGTCACATTTTGATGTTTTTACACGAGCAGGAGGACACTCCTATACACATATTGACAGAGCCGAGCTTTGTATTATTCATAGATTTTTGGCTAACTCGATTACACAGAGAGGTCATAATAAAGAAAAAATTACCTTACATGATTTATTCTACCTAAAGTGTATTCGGGATCCTAGAAGCTTTGTCAATATCCCTTACTGTGTTGCTTTTTATTTATCTAAAATGGTAGAGGGAATGCAGGACAGGAGTATAATAGGAGGAGGTATTTTTGTTACTCTCATTGGAGAGTATTTAGGTGTTTATAGGAACCAAGGGGGTCCATTACAGCTTTGTAGAGAACAGGTTGAGCCCTTAGGATTGAAAGTTTATGTGGGTGCTAAGGTATTGAAAAGTAGACGTAACCAGGCAGTACCCTATGAGTGATCTCATCCTCAGGTAGAGAGAGGCTCAGACGAGGAAATGGAGGAGGCGGAAAACATTAGGGATGTCTTTCGAGATGCTATTCTTGATGTCCACGTTCGTATAGATGAGGAAGCAATGATGAACGCGGCCAGACATAGTATGTATGAGCAGTGGAACTCCGAGCTAGTATACGAGGATTATAGGCGACGCCAACACGATAGCTGGTTAGTTCATCAGCACCAAATCATGAGCCAGCTATCATATCAGGTACCAAATAATTACGTACCTACTCGACCTGCTCATTTTCCGCCACACAGCCCCGATATCCGACCACCCTTTAACCGGTATGACTATAATCAAGCCTATCAGAACACATATAACCAACAATGGAACCCACCTGACGAGATGAACTTGAACCCATATCCAGACTGATTTAGTTCCATTTGGTTATTTATATGATTTTTATGTTTTTATCTTTTTACTTATTCATGTTTAAACTTGTGTTATTGAATATACTTATGTAATCTTTATCATTTTTATTATTATTGTGTACTAATATTTCACATTTAGGATTTGAAATTGGGATATTAAGTCCCATTTCAAATTGCCATGCATGTTTATATTTGTATGTATGTATATGGTAAATTGTACAAAACAGGGTAAAACAGCGCATTTTCAAAGACTGGCATTAAGTTCAGCAAAAGCTACTAATTTTGACGACAAGATAAATGTGTTGTAACAACAGACGGAATGGACAAATGATATGTACCATTTATCATTCAGCAAACAAATGCCAATATGTTTGGAAACTTTGGTAAAATTTAATCATTTCTATGCTAATCACCCTCAATAATTTAAATTGTTACTGATTTCTTGCAAATGAGGGCATTGCAAGATCTTAAGTGTGGGAAGGGGTTAAATTCTTTCGGATTTTTTAAATTTTTTTTACTTTAAACACTTGGTTACCATTAGAAATACTAGTAAAGTAGTAGTTGTATTAGAATCTAGTGCTCTCTGATAATAAAGAACAGCCCTAGTCTTATATACTGACTACCCAATTCTAGTAAAAATTTTCAATTAAATGAACTCAAAATCATGTTTATACATATTTATGAACGATAAAACTAGGTGTTAACACCGAAATTATTGTTACCTCGGAAAGGACATAAATTGAGAAACAAACCAAAATTTTAAAATTCATTTAAAATGGAATAGAGGACAATAAAAAGGAAAATAAAAGCCAAGTGTGAGAAATTTTCACCGAGTTATTCAAAATACATATCACATATTTTTGTACAAATAATTGAAAATACTTTTGTTTTGGACGATAATTAACTGTTTTACCCGATGAAAGAAAAGAAGAGATGGATCTACACGATGAATCAATTCCATCGTTAAAAGGAAGTAAAGTCTTTCAAAAAAGACACGCGCTTCTTGATTTAGGTCATGAAGTTGTCGTCCAGACTAGCTGTAGGTTGATGAAAAATCTAGAAAAGTCATCTCTAAAATCAGCAGGAAATCCACGGACCTCAGCATAAAACAGGGTCGCCAAGTGATCAGATTTATCCTAACCATGAGAAGGATTTATCTCGTACAATGGGGGGCACCATGCAAATTAGCTTGATAAGACTAATAAATCAGATCCCCAGAAAGGATAATCTCCTTAAAAGATCAAAAATCAGCTTTTAAGCCTGATATTACTCAATCCTAGAGATTGACCTTAAAGATTGAGAATTCAAACTCATGGAATTCAATGATATCTAAACTCGAGCTTGAACGAGAAAATATTTTGATCAAATTATAAACTAATTTGTTTTCTGAAAACCCATTTTCAATACGTTCATTACCATTGAACGTAAAATCCTAGGAATTCACCTGGAATTCATTAGGTCATCTGAACCAAATCGGGTGTCAACCGTAAGAACGGTGGTTGCATAGCATGGTGGAAGACAGGACCTTGTGCCAGACCGAAAAATCATAAGGGTGAGCTTTACTATTGCTCCTACAAAGGATAGTAATTGCGTCCGACACGTTATAGACCATAATTAAAAGCATGTCAGGAGACATTGCCTTAACAGTTGCTTGTTCAACGCTTTCCTTTATAACCGGACGATAGTTTACCAAAAGGTAATATACGGAGCAAGTATACTGGATGTGTTGCTTTCCTAATACAAGGTTAGCAAGTGGGTGACATAAAACCACAAGTTTTGAGCTAAAATTTTCAAATCTGAAACCCACCAAGCCCACAAAAATATTTTGCAAACACCGGTGAAGGGTTATTCCGGAAAACTTATCTAGGGTAAAAACTAGATTTAATTTTCAAAAGATCAAATGTTTTCATAAAGATCCAATTTCCTTAATGGATCTAAATTTTATAGTCATGTGGGACTGTAAACCACATCGTTACTACCATTGTTTATACCGCCGTAAAGAAATCACTGATGTACAAAGTGTGAAGAATAAAGAAGTGATTCTAGTATTTCAAAACTATATTGCTTGAGGACAAGCAACGCTCAAGTGTGAGAATATTTGATAATGCTAAAAACGAACATATATTTCATAGCATTATTCCTCAAGAAAGACAAGCTTTTAGTTGCAATTGTCCTATTTACAAGTGATATTCGTTTAAATAATAAAAGGTGAAGACAAAAGACAGATTCGACGAATTGAAGACGCAAACGACCAAAAAGCTCAAAAGTACAAAATACAATCAATGAGGTTCCAATTATTGATAAGAAACGTCTCAAAATTACAAGAGTACAAGATTCAAAACGAAAAGTACAAGATATTAAATTGTACGCAAGGACGTTCGAAAATCCGGAACCGAGGCCAGAGTCAACTCTCAACACTCGACGCAACGGACTAAAAATTACAAGTCAACTATGTATATGAATATAATATAATATATAATTAATTCTTAAAATTAATATATATGTTATATTATATTTAAATAAACGTCGGCAGAAGAAAACAACCAAGAGTGGCTCTCCCCAGCTGGCCATGCGATCGCATGGCCTGGAAGGCATAAATCCATGCAATCGCATGAGCCCCTTTTCCAGATCACAGGCCTATAAAAATCGAGCTTTGGTGCACCATTTTACCATCCATAATATTAATCTCTCTATCTATATACGTAGTATATATTTATATTTATATTTTAATTTTAATTTTAATTTTAATTTTAATTCTAATAATAAGGGTATGTTAGCGAATGTTGTAAGGGTGTAAGTCAAAATTCTGTCCGTGTAACGCTACGCTATTTTTAATCATTGTAAGTTACGTTCAACCTTTTTAATTTAATGTCTCGTAGCTAAGTTATTATTATGCTTATTTAATCCGAAGTAATCATGATGTTGGGCTAAAAATATTAAAATTGGGTAATTGGGCTTTGTACCATAGTTGGGGTTTGGACAAAAGAACGACACTTGTGGAAATTAGACTATGGGCTATTAATGGGCTTTATATTTGTTTAACTAAATGATAATTTGTTAATGTTAATATAAAGATTTACAATTGGACGTCCCTATAAATAACCATATACACTCGATCGGACACGATGGGCGGGTTATTTATATGTACGAATAATCGTTCATTTAACCGGACACGGGAATGGATTAATAGCCACTAGAATTATTAAAACAGGGGTGAAATTATGTACAAGGACACTTGGCATAATTGATAACAAAGTATTAAAACCTTGGGTTACATTCAGTCGACATCCTGGTGTAATTATTAAACAAAGTATTAAAATCTTGTTATAGTTTAAGTCCCCAATTAGTTGGAATACTTAACTTCGGGTATAAGGATAATTTGACGAGGATACTCGCACTTTATATTTATGACTGATGGACTGTTATGGACAAAAACCAGACGGACATATTAAATAATCCAGGACAAAGGACAATTAACCCATGGGCATAAAACTAAAATCAACACGTCAAACATCATGATTACGGAAGTTTAAATAAGCATAATTCTTTTATTTCATATTTAATTTCCTTTATTTTATATTTAATTGCACTTCTAATTATAGTACTTTTATTTATTGTTATTGTATTTAATTGCACTTTTAATTATCGTACTTTTTAATTATCGCAAGTTTATTTTATCGCACTTTTATTTATCGTAATTTCATTATCGTTATTTACTTTACGCTTTAAATTAAGTCTTTTATTTATTTAATATTTTACATTTTGTTTTAACTGCGACTAAAGTTTTAAAATCGACAAACCGGTCATTAAACGGTAAAAACCCCCTTTATAATAATAATATTACTTATATATATATTTGTATTTTTATAAAATAAAACTAATATAGCGTTAAGCTTTGATTAAAAGATTTTCCCTGTGGAACGAACCGGACTTACTAAAAACTACACTACTTTACGATTAGGTACACTGCCTATAAGTGTTGTAGCAAGGTTTAAGTATATCCATTCAATAAATAAATAAAGATCTTGAGTAAAATTGTATCGTATTTAATAGTATTTCCTTGTAAAATATAAGCTATTTTATATACACCTCGCAGAACATCACCATTCTTTATCATCAAACTTTTAGCTGTTAAGGTTGTCTACAGTTTCTTCTGCTTCATCTGCTTTTTCAAAACTTCATAGTACTGATTCGTAGGCTGGGGTGCTATTCAGAATTTCAGTATTATAATTTCAGGAGATAACGTTATATGTATATATATAACTGTCGTAGAAACGCTTCGAGATTCAAAAATAATTATTGATACTTCCCGGTGTTTGATATCTCAATTATCGTTACAAGATGTAGATGAGTAGATGATAGGGTTTCAATGAATAAATATTGTGATCTTTCAGAGAGATTTAAGTCAAAGATCAATGAAGTTGCTGGTAAGTTTACTGCTAATGTGGTGGAATATAAAAGGTTCCCCGGTAACAATGACGAAAAGGGCAACTTGTATATCAAGGTTATAATAAGGCTACTCCGGTTAAAAGTCAAAGTTGACTTGGTGGAGGTGTGATAAAGTTTGCTACTTTAAAAAGGGATCGCAAGGTTATTTTTGGTAATATTAATGCCGAATGATGTGGCACCTATACGTGTTAAACTTTTACTTGGGTTCCGAGAGTTTTCCAGGTGCGTGCATAAGTCTTTCTTTTCGTAGATAACATGTGGTTGGTTTATCTTCTCCATTGCTCATTAGTTGAGGTGTCTTCAAGAATTTTGAAGAGTTTGAACGCAGGTTGTCATTATCAATATATGTACAATGAAGTCGTCATGAATCTTGAATGATTCGAAAATATTTCTGTGTTTTATGAATAAGAGTAATATTCTAGTACAGTTTTGAATTCAAAGTATGATTTTGAAAGATGTAGAAATCTAAGAGTGATGTCTTCTGTTAAATACTGACTTGGATTCTGATCTGTCAAAAATCAGAATATGTAATTAGATTTGTATGAAAATGGTTGTTCTGATTTTTATGAAAGAATGTACACCATTATGAAAGTAGTGAGTGTAGTTAATGATTATTGAATTAGATTTGAAGAATGTACAGTGTAACATATTAATTGTGAACTTAAACTTTCCTCGGGTATTACCTACCCATTAAAATTTCACAAGTAATATTTTGTACAAGAGAATTTTTATTACAGTCTTGATGAAAATATATATATGTATATTTTCTTCAAATGTAATACAGATTTAATGAGTTATATACTATTAAACTCATTTGATTTCCTTTTGGAATTAGAATGAGTAATCCCTAAACCTTAGAGATTTCATAAATTTTGCGGAGTAATTCTTCAACGTAAATGAAATTATGAATCAATACTTCATTATTCATTTTTATTGATATTTCTTCGGTGAATGATGTTGGTGTTCGTGGGATTCTTGTGAATTTCGCAAGGCACGAATGTAGTTTTCTAGAAAGTTTTGAGTACATAAAAAATTAAAGTGTAAAATCAAACATGTATTTGAATAGTACACTTGATTTAATATGAAATGCAATCTATTGAGTTGAAGCAGAGATTAACGATTGTTAAGTTGTTAACGAAGGATGTACATCATAGCATATTAGTAATATGAATTAATCGAGTAGTGTCTACCCTATAAAATTCACACGTAATAGCTTAGTACGAAAAGATGTATTGTGGTTTAAAAAGTCATATATATAAAATATACATACAAATTCTTCAGAGGAAATGAGTTAATACTTCATAACTTGTTGATACAATATACTCGTTGTTGATTTGTGGTGATGTCGGTGATTATGGAACTGGCGGAGCTTGCGGTGTTGTAGGTTCTGCTGGTGCTGGTGATGTTGTCGGTACTGCTGGTGCTGGTGATGCTTGTATAACAAGTCTATTTTGTAATACACGCACCATTCCTGTCATGGTTTCTTCTTATCATTTCTATTCACTCATCTGACTTACGATTAGAATTAGAATAAGTAATCTCTAAAAATTTTAGAAACTACATATTCTCTTCAAAATATTTCTTCAATGAAGTTACGAATCAACAGTTCATTGTTTGTTGTTGTTGGTATCCCTTGGTATCTACAGGGCGTATGACGTTGATGCTCATGGGACAGATGGTGAAGTTGAGGTTCGTGATGCGGTTGTTGTTGGTGGTGGTAATGGTACTGTTGGTGTTGGTGCGGGTGGTGCAGTTGATGTTTGTGGGGCTTGTGATGCTTGTAAGTTCTGCATCATTTTCTCCAAAGCTACCACTCTAGCGCGAAGCTCATTGACTTCTTCTAGTACACCGGGATGATCGGCGGTTGGAACGAGCAGATGAATAAGATCTAGAAGTTTAGATAATATATAATCGTGGCGGGATACTCTGGAAATGAGGGTGAAAATGGTGTTTCGGACTGGTTCGCCGGTAAGTGCTCCAGGTTCTTCGCCAAGAGGGAAATTTGGTTGATGGAAAGGATCACCTTCTTCTTGTCTCCATTGATTAAGTCGACTACGAATCTATCCCCAATTCATCCAGATTTGATGATGGCTGATTGGTTGATCCATTCCGGTTACACTGCTTTCAGAGCTCGAGTGAAAATCCATATCGGAAGAGTTGTCAGAATCCGAAGAACTCGAACTTGTTGACGGATCCATCTCGTACGATCAGGGAAATGAAATTTGATAGATTATAGGACTTAGATTGGTATTCTTCATTACATAATTTTCATATGTATATGATACCAAAATCCCATAAGTTACGGAGGAACTTTCGGAAGATATCAGACAGAGTTTATTGTAATAGATATGCTAAGATATGAAATTTATCTATACACTATCTATGCAATGAATGCAGTAAGACACGTTTAGGCTTAAGATGATAAACATGTAATTTCTGACAAGAAATGATAAGCAAAACTTTTTGACATGCAGACACGGTCGAAGTCCAGACTCATTAATGCATCTTAATATCTATCAGTTAGACACACTAATGCAAGACCTGGTTCGCTAAGACCACCGCTCTGATACCAACTGAAAGGACCCGTTCATATCGATTATAAACGATTCACAATAGTTGATTACATTGCGAGGTATTTGACCTCTATATGATAAGTTTTACAAACATTGCATTCTTTTAAAAGACAAACACTTTTCTAAATAAAACCTTTAGATACAAATGATATATGATTCCCATAATATGAATGACTAATCTGTCATAACAGTCCTTTTGAAATCAACGACTTGAATGAAATGTCTTTTGAAATATGCCATGAATGACTCCAAATAATATCTCTAAAATGAGCAAATGCACATCGAAAGATTTTCTTTCATACCTGAAAATAAACATGCTTACAAGTGTCAACCAAAAGGTTGGTGAGTTCATTAGTTTATCATAATCAATCTTTTCCATAATTTTAATAGACTACAAGATTTCATTTTTATAAACATCCATATCATATCAGGCATTTCGCAAATTGCATAGAGATAAAAATTATTCATATGGTGAACACCTGGTAACCGACCTTAACAAGATGCATATAGAATATCCCCATAATTCCAGGACTCTCATCGGGCATGATAAAATTGAAGTACTAAAGCATCTGTAACCCGGATGGGGCTTGTTGGGCCCGATAGATCTATCTTTAGGATTCGCATCAATTAGGGTTTCTGTTCCCTAATTCTTAGATTACCAGACTAAAAAGGGGCATATTCGGTTTAATAATCCAGCCATAGAATATAGCTTTAAGTACTTGTGTCCATTTCGTCAAACAGTTATAAAAACAACGCATGTATTCTCAGCCCAAAAATATATATTGCAAAAGCATTTAAAAAGGGAGCAAATAAAACTCACGATACTGTATTTCATAGTAAATATGCATATGACGGCACTGAACAAGTGCGGGGTTGGCCTTAGATTCACGAACCTATATTAGTTATATATATATATATATATATATATATATATATATATATATATATATATATATATATATATATATATATATATATATATATATAACAAGCTAGGTCAAGTCATAGTGTATCACATTCCTAATGCTTGAGACCGACATGCAAAAGTTAACAAAAGTCAACCTGACCAAAAAATAACCTTTAAATTCTATACATGTTTATTATATAATTATATTACCATAGTATAAATCTTGAAAGTTGAAATAATCGATAATTTACAAAAACTCAAAACATTAAATAAATGACTATACTGTCAAGTTCGGAAATTTTTAGAGAAATCAGTGTAATTTCGTTTGACAATTTGTCAAAGCTAAAAGTTTCTCATTACATCCAGAATACTACACAAAAATTCTCAAAAGCTAACTCGATCTGAGTAACACGTAGTGACTGTTGTGGTTTTGACATTTTAAGGATTTGAAATTAGTTTTTAGGAAAATGCAAAAATGACCAAGTAACCTACTTTGACGATTTTTAGAAAAAATATGCTGGACTTGGTTTGGAAAACGGACAAAACCGATAGTTTCTCTTTGCTACAAAGTTATACATTATTCATTTCAGAAGCTATATTACATTTGAATGATCATGGCAATCGAAAGCATTTTAACATTTCACATATTTTTCCAATACTTGTAAAATCAGATTATAGTGTTTATAAAGCTTTAAAACATGATAAAACAGTCAACTTTGACAATTGTTCAACAAAACGAGACGTGCCTTAAATAGAAATTCATTTACTCGACTAGTAATATCTAAAAATCCAATTTATCATTCTCATAGACAAGTTGTTTAGATATAAATTGCAGTTCAAACACAATTTCAATTAACGTCAATCATAATTTAGTTGACCATATCTTTTAATTCGTTCATTGAAATCACGTGATTTCTAAAGGAAAAGTTATTAATTTTTCGATAGCTTTTCACCGACATGCATATCATATACTTTATATCAGTAGTATATGTATCAAATTCGTGATTCATCATAAACTATCTAACGACAAAATTAAAGCATACAAGCATGCATAATCATATATACTCGAGCACTAGACATGGATACACTATTAATATTTTAAAAGACAAGATATGAAAGCTCACGTATCAATATTGATATTGCAGGAAAGGTACGCAGACGCAACGGAACGGATAGATACTAGGTTGACCCATGATTCACGAACCATACCTACGAACATTACCCATAACCTCCATAGCTATAACCCATAATTTCCTTAGCTTTAACTCACTCGAAAACCCGTTTTAAAACTTACTCAAACAAAGCCTCGTCGTAGTATTTTATGTATATATATTACTAATAATAATAATACTAGTACTACTCTTAATAATAATAATAATAATTATTTTAATAATAATAATAATAATAATAATAATAATAATAATAATTTATATATATGTATATAGAGAGAATTCGAGAGAGATAGAGTGAACCAGTCGACCATAATTCGATCAACTTTATACAAGTTTTTGGTACCTAACCCCCATGCGAAAGCATGGGGATTCAGCCTCTAGGCCATGCGATCGCATGACTTCATTCTCCAGCCCACAAACGTTTTCTTATATTACCGACACTTTTAATTAATATAATATATAAATATATATTTAATCTTTATAATTAATTATATATTATATTATATTTACGTGCATAGTTAACATGTAACTTTAGTCCTGATGACTTGTACGTTGGAAAACGGTCCATGACTCGGTTCCGGTTTTTCAAACGTTAATTCGTACGTTTCGAAAACTTGTACTTTACGTTTCGCTACGTGTACCTTTATCAAATAATAGACTTAAATCATCAATAAACTATATCACTCGAAATGTAACTTGAACGTTCGAGTGTTTTGGTCATTTGCTTCATTAAATCATCGTCTCGTTAAATATACATACATATATATATATATATATATATATATATATATATATATATATATATATATATATATATATATATATATTAGTATTATTTTAAATCAAAACATTTTATAACTAAGTTATTATTATATCTTATTACCTTGTAAAATATGTATATAGTTTCATTTTGAAATATAAATTTGAATTATTTATTTAACAATATAATATTTAGTTTTTCAAAACTAATTATATTTCAAAGTTCATTATATAATTTAAAATCGTTTCGAAATTATTTAGTAATACTTTTATCTTTTTGAAACAATATAAATATATTTGCAAATTTATAATATAAAGCTTTAATTAAGTTTTTCTAATTTTATATACATAAACAAATTACCTTATAAAACGTTTTAATAATAAAGTTCTTTTTTATAAACTGAAAACGTTTTAGTACGTTTGAAACTAAATCGAATAAATATTTAAGAATCATTTTGTTAAAAAGTTAAAATAATAGAAATCGTTATACAATATTTTAGAAAAGTAAAACCATATAAAACTCATAACAGGTTTCAAGTTTTTAAATTACCGTATGTTGGTGAAGCATAGGATAAAGTCCAATGGTTAATTAAATGTATTAAATCATTTTAAAGTAAAACGTCGATTTACTTAACTTGTCGATAACCATTTTTTAAGTTATCTACATTCCATAATTTTACTTTCACATTAAATAATACGAAAGCTGAATAGTTACCGCATCAAAAGTCACAAGGAAATTATTGTAAAGCATGCTTTGAAATTAAGCAGGAATCTTTACTAACCTTTGTATAGTTCTCGTTAATTGACACTTTTGTTCTTACATGTAAATTACTTTACCAATTATTCCGAATACCGTTAAAAGAGAAAGATTTCTTAAATCATAGTGGACCTTTCAACGGAGACTTATCATAATATCACAATACATCTGATAATTCAATCATTTGATATTATCTTTTAATTCCGTCGATAAATATATTAAACATATATTGAAACAAATACGTTTATGTAAAGTATTATACATCTAATACTTTGTTAACGTTATCAATTAATATAACTATATATTATATATACATATCTGTATACACATAAATGTTCGTGAATCGTCGAGCACAGTCAAAGGGTAACTGATTACATGAATATAGTTCCAAAATTTTTTTGGGACTCAACATTACAGACTTTGCTTATCGTGTCAAAATCATATAAAGATTAAGTTTAAATTTGGTCGGAAATTTTCGGGTCATCACAGTATCCATTTTAACACTTTCTAGACCAAACCAAGACTTACATACATGAGTCTTTCAATCCAAAATCCAACAACTCAAAATTTCCTTAACTTATACTTACAAGTTACATAGTCAACAAAGTAAAAAATCTAGACTTGACCTAGACCAAACAAGTCACAAGTTACAAGCTTCCATTTTGACTAATTCACCATTTTTACAAAACCGAATTTCATGAACCCTAACTCTAATTTCGAATTGGGGTCTTAATGGAGTCAAAACCCTTGATTCCATCGATAATAACATCAACTAACTATAAAATTTCGAATTATAAGAACTATTTGTTCATACCTTAAGCTAGTGATTCAAAATCCCTAATATCACAAAAAAGATGAAGATGAGATAAAGAATCTTAAGCACTAATAGGTCTTGTAAGTGATTAGGTGTTGGATAACACCATGACATAATTAATAAATCGTATAGCCCAACAATATGTTTAACATATAAGTTTAAGAGTCAATCATTTTCTAAAACCAATTGGTAATAGATGAATTTTGACTTAAATTTATATGCATATATTTATTTTGTTATTTTGTCTCATTATCGATATGTGATAACTTCCAAACATCTTTATTTCTGTAATTCAGGTTTGTCGTCCAAACTATATTTTTTCATGCATTCCTTAATTCCTAAAAGGGTAAAAAGGAGGTAGACAAGTCTAGTGGGGGGCTGGGGGCACTTTATAGAGCTCTCGCTTTCTTTTCTGCTTTATTTTCCTGCAACATTTTAATTTGACAATTTGTTTTGGTTAATTTTAGGTAAATCTGACCTCCCCATAGTTTCTTTTTAACTTTTACACCCTACTACTACTATTATTATTATTATTATTATTATTATTATTTTTACTTCTTTTTTTTATTCAACAAATTTAATCGTCAAGTTGTACACCCGTGTGCTTTTTTTAAAAGCTGAACGTTTGGGTCAATTATTAATTTGTGGACCAAATATCTTGAATTATAAATTATAAATACATTCCTACAAGCATAGTATGTTCCAAAGTTTACCGTATAAGATTGCTTATTGCAATGACCAAGCATCTACCCTACCATGACTTGAAAAACATGTAGATAATTCGAGTTCATACATTGTGAATGATAAAATTTCAGGTATCGACGATTAGCTATGATATAGATAAAAAATTTTAAAAAGTATACCATAAGTTTTTAATTGATAAGATGCTTGAAAATTATATAAATAATACAACAATCGAATTTCAAACTTGGGCAGCAGATAGTAGGGTAAATTTATCTCACACGAACATTCAATAAACGGCTTGTTGTTTATCTACATCAAAAAATTGTCAACCATATGTTGTACGATGTCTGCGCCATCAGAATTCATTCACGGTGAGTTTACCTGTGCCTCATAAATAGCAAAAGGATGATTTAGTAAAACATAAATCCATTTTGCAGTACATTTGGCTGTTAATTAATATATTGTGTACTGGACAGATCACATGTGAAATGAATATTGATATATTCATGTAAAAACGTTTAAGAGAGTTAAAATACGAGCAAGTCTTATATAATTGCTACTGTATGATAATTGGAATGGCCCCGCATAATAAGAAGATAGGTAACACAAGTTGTAGCTGCAAACTAGCTATTTATGTTTAATAGCCCCACTTTGACTTTTGAGGTCAAACACGGGTTTTCAATTTTTAAAACTGATTTGAATGTTCAGCAGAATTTCGCGCCAATTATTACAGTTTTTTGGTTATTCTTTTTTACGGAGTAATATATTTTATGAAGTCCTAGCCTTTCTTATAACATTCAAATTCATATTCATATTCATATTCACATGGTCGATTTCGAAAATTTAGAGGCCTAGAACAAGATGGAAAAAATGCCCTTAGACCCCAAATAGTAATATATATATATATATATATATATATATATATATTTTTAAAAGTCCTCCAAGCCTTGATAGAGTGCTAGTGGACTTTGATTTCTTTTTTTATGGGGCCTTTAATTGTTGTTTTTGGACCTATTGTGTTTCGTATTCGCTGTTTCAATTATGTTTTCATACTTCTCATGTTTCTCAAATCTACGGCTCTATTGAGTCGACAGCAATCGTCGATTTATTGGCGACTTAACTGACTCTTAGTGCCTAAATTAATTTCCACGCATGATTGAAAATCCATGAAAATTTGATTATACCATTTTCATGACGTCTATTATTATTTTTATTTTAGTAATTTTTCTTTAAAAAAAAACTTTTTGCTACTTAAAGGCCGGATGTCCTCTCGGAAGCAATCTCTTTATCCGTCGAATAAAGAGAGGGATGACTTTCTCTACTCTTAAGAGTGTTTCACTCTGGGTGAAGAAATGACTTGTTTTTATTCTCGGATAGGGGAAGGATTGTCTACATCTCACCTCCCTCATACACCACTCTTTGTGGTATTGAGTTTTGTTGTTGTTGTTGTTGTTGTTGTTGTTATTGTTGTTGTTGTTGTTGTTGTCATGTTTCTCAAATCTCTAATTGTATCTGTACATATTTAAAAAAATTGGGCCCTTAAATATCATGGGCCCTGAACAGTTGATCACCTTACTCTCCCTCGGGACCTGCATATTCATATAATGTTTAAAGTGAGACTAGTTTCTTTGGATTTTTTTTTAAATAGTAAATTTAGCAAGATTACTTGCGAAAATAGAAACGTCAATTTTTTTTTTTTACAAAAATGGTAAATCCGAACTTTTAAAGTTCGGTTTTGCAGAAACCACAGTTTGGAAGCTCAGTTTTGACCCTTTACGCAGAAAAAGTTTGATGTGGCAGAGCTGGTGGTACACGTGTCAAAATCGAAGTTTGAAACTTCGGTTTTGATTTAAATTCACAACTGCCGATTTAAATGACATTTAATACTCGTTATTACCCCATAATCTGTTAAAAAAGAAATTGGCGAATGAATGAGCGCCACGTGGAAACCAAAGTCTCAAACTTCGGTTTTGGCTTCTATAAATCCGAAATCTGATACTTCGATTTCACACACACATTCACAAATCCAAACTCATTCTAAAAAAAGCTCCGAATTTAAAAAAAAAATTGCTCAAATGAATCAAGTTCGTGCTAGATCAGTTCCGATTGATAGTTCTCTATTGCTTTTACAAGCGGAAGGTAATCATAGATCATAAGCAATTTTTAACAAGAAGCTTGCAGAGGACGTGTTAATAAAGACAAGAAGATCTGATCTGAGCTTTTGGCAGCATATTTCAAGTCTTCAAAATGAAACAATAGACGCGAGGGTGCAGGTGTATCTTGATAATGTAGGGTTAGGTTTAGTTTGTAAATTGGGTAAACAAAGACTCGATTGTTCACTTGTTACTGCTCTGGTTGAAAGATGGCGCCCGAAGACGCATACGTTTCATTTACCGATTGGTACAAAATCATTACCTTATATTTATAATATTAATTATTTATTTCAATATATCAATATATCAATATATATATATATATATATATATATATATATATATATATATATATATATATATATATATATATATATATATTAATTTAGTAAAATACATATATTATTAGATATTCCTAATATATATTATTAATTTATTAGTAAAGTGTGTGTGTATATATATATATATACATATATATATATATATACATATATATATATATATACATATATATATATATATACATATATATATATATATATATATATATATATATATATATATATATATATATATATATATATATATATATATATAATCCGTATTAATATATGTAGGAGAAGTAACTGTAACGTTGCAAGACGTCCAGATTTTATGGGTTTTACCAATAGAATGAGAGGTTGTATCCAGTATTTGGTATGAAACGAATGATACGGATTGGATACCGTTAGTCGTTGAGTACTTAGGGATCGCCCCTCAAGATATTGGTACTAGGGGTATACAGAGAGGGAGGATATTACTTTATGTATTAAAAGAGGAGTTGGGTAGAGATGTTGGAGACACTGACGTGTCTCACCAACAGCGGGCTAGAGTATACATTTTAGCTCTGACGGGCGGCGTTCTATTTTCTGATTCTAATACGTACGTTGTCCCTTTGAGTTTCCTGCATACCATCATTGACTTAAGTCCAGGTAGACGTATTAGTTGGGGTAGTGCGGTTCTCGCACATCTTTATAGACGTATTATGGTTTCAAAAATGAGTATACAATTTTGTTGTTTGCCTCCGTACGGATATGAAAACTCCATCGCGCGTAGCCATGATCCAGTGTAAACGAATCATCCACTTTAGGTCTGTTTATTATTTCCCTTACAAAATCTTGCGTAGACATGTCATCCACAACGTTATTCTCGTTATTTCGAAGTTCATACAGCGGGTCCAGGGATTCGGTACGTTAATTTGCTCTTTTTGTTAGCCCCAGAACCGCGCAGAACAGGTCGTGGTGGTGAAATAGGTTGCTTTTGTTTTTGACGGTTACATTGGGGGGACTCTAACGGTCGGGGGAATGGTGGCGACTGAGTCGGCACCTGATAATGCTAAAAACGAACATATATTTCATAGCATTATCCCTCAAGAAAGACAAGCTTTTAGTTGCAATTGTTCTATTTACAAGTAATATTCGTTTAAATAATAAAAGGTAAAGACAAAAGACAGATTCGACGAATTGAAGACGCAAACGACCAAAAAGATCAAAAGTACAAAATACAATCAAAGTGGTTCCAATTATTGATAAGAAACGTCTCAAAATTACAAGAGTACAAGACGCGAAACGTAAAGTACAAGATATTAAATTGTACGCAAGGACGTTCGAAAATTCGGAACCGGGACAAGAGTCAACTCTCAACGCTCGACGCAACGGACTAAAAATTACAAATCAGCTATGCATATAAATATAATATAATATTTAAATAATTCTTATAATTATTTATATATTATATTTATTTTTTAAAACGTCGACAAGCTTGTGAACAAAAACATGTGAGCTGGTACCTACCTCCATGCGATCGCATGGCCTGGAGGCACAAAAGCCATGCGATCGTATGGCACACTTTTTCAGCTCAGGTCTTATAAATTTCGCAGTTTGGTGATGATTTTAACCATCTTTTTCTTTCCTTTCTCTCATACGTAAATATATATATATATATATATATATATATATATATATATATATATATATATATATATATATATATATATATATATATATATATATATATATATATATATATATATATTAATTATAATTTTAATTTTAATTCTAATAATAAGGGTATGTTAGCGAATGTTGTAAGGGTGTAAGTCGAAATTCTGTCCGTGTAACGCTACACTATTTTTAATCATTGTAAGTTATGTTCAACCTTTTTAATTTAATGTCTCGTAGCTAAGTTATTATTATGCTTATTTAATGCCGAAGTAATCGTGATGTTGGGCTAAATATTAAAATTGGGTAATTGGGCTTTGGACCATAATTGGGATTTGGACAAAAGAACGACACTTGTGGAAATTAGACTATGGGCTATTAATGGGTTTTATATTAACTAAATGATACCTCGTTGATTTAATATATAGACTTATAATTTGACGTATTTATATATAACCACATACGCTTGACTGGGTATGGTGGGCGGGATATCTATAAATACCAATAGTTGTTCATTTTACCGGACACGGGATTGGATTAATAGTTAATAGACTCGTTGAAACAGGGGTGGATTACATTCAAGGGTAATTGGTGTAATTGTTAACAAAGTAGTAAAACCTTGGACTACACGCAGTCGATAACCTGGTGTATTCATTAAACAAAGTATTAAGACCTTGTTACAATTCGAATCCCCAATTAGTTGGAATATTTGACTTCGGGGATAAGAATAATTTGACGAAGACTTTCGCACTTTATGATTATGACTGATGGACTATTATGGACAAATCCGTATGGACATATCGAATAATCCAGGACAAAGGACAATTAACCCATGGGAATAAACTAAAAATAACACGTCGAACATCATGATTACGGAAGTTTAAATAAGCATAATTTATATATTTCATATTAATTGCACTTTTAATTATCGCACTTTTATTTATTGTCATTGTATTTAATTGCACTTTTATTTTATCGCACTTTTATTTATCGCAATTTCATTATCGTTATTTACTTTACGCTTTAAATTAAGTTATATTTATTTTTAATATTTTACATTAGGTTTTAACTGCGACTAAAGTTTTAAAATCGACAAACCGGTCATTAAACGGTAAAAAAACCCCCTTTTTATAATAATAATAATATTACTTATATATTTTTGTATTTTTACAAATATAAGTTAAAAAATATAGCGTTAAGCTTGTTTTAAAGATCCCTGTGGAACGAACCGGACTTACTAAAAAACTACACTACTGTACGATTAGGTACACTGCCTATAAGTGTTGTAGCAAGGTTTAGGTATATCCATTCTATAAATAAATAAATCACTTGTGTAAAATTGTATCGTATTTAATAGTATTCCCTTGTAAAAATTAATACTATTTCCTAGTACACCTCGCACACATCAAGTATTTTTGGCGCCGCTGCCGGGGACACTAAAATGCCGGAAGCGAAATGCTATATATATAAATAAATAAATAAAAAGATTTTTATTTTTCTTATAAAAATATACGTTTAAATAAAATAATAATATATTCAAAAATATAAAAAGAAAAACAAAATTTATATATTTTTAAGAGTTTGTTAAATATTTAAGTTTTATAAAGTTTCTTTATTTTTATTTTTAGTTTGTAAAAATATAAATTTTATTTAAATATTTTGTATTAATATAAAACAGAAAACTAAAAAAAATATATATATAAAAATCACGAGGCCTAGTATTGTAGCAGCCCAGCTCTGGCCCGAAACCCTAGCCCATGCGATCGCATGAGCCCGAAGGCAAAAATTCATGCGATCACATGAACATACCTGACACGTCAGGATTGACCTAATTCAGCATTAATTACGGAGTATATTTTAATTATTATTATTATAACCCTAATTAGGTTTTTTTTATTTAATTACTTAAGTTTAGTTTTTAATATTTAATTTATATATTTAGTTTATTTAGTTTTAATAAATTATAAAATTAATAGTTTTATAAAATAAATAATATAAAAATAATATTTTTTATAAAAATTGTACTTTTTACAACTTTAAGTTTATTTTTATATTTTGTTTATTTTTATTCATTTTAGCGTAATATTTGTATTTTTCGCTCGTACTTAGTTTTAAACTTAGTTTTTGCCATAGTTATTTTTATTTCTAGATTCTTAGACTTTGCCGTAAAATCCCTTAAGTGCTTTTTCTTTAGAATAAGATTTAGGTGCTTTAGAATTTTGCGACGCCGCTTTTAATATTTTAGTACTTTTTAAGTAATTGTCGTTTTTGAATAATTCATTTTTAAGCTTTAATATTTTTAGACGTAACTTTTAATTCTTAGTTTTTAGTTCCTTTTTAAGTTTCGACGCGCTACTTTCTTATTTTTATTTTTCGACCTTTTATTTTTACGACGTTTTTCGACGCGCTCTTTTTCTTTCTTATTTCTCGACGCTCTAGTTTATAGGACATAGAATTTTTTTCTATTTCTTCTCTAAAATTTCAAAACGAAAAATTATTTTAAGTGGTTAAATTGATAGACATCCATTTTCTGGTTCGTAGTAATAGTTGGATTTGTACGTGGACTGGGTTATTGGAGCCAAACAGTACTCAATTATATTGAGACCAAACGAATCCTGCCCCTTTGCTGCATCTTTTGGCTATTCGAAACGTGGGCAAAATCAGAAAAGTCTATTAATTTGATAACTTATATAATTTTTCTTATTTTTATAACTAATAGGATATTCAGTGAATGCACCGAGCAAAACGTTCACCACCTTTTGTACGTTCACCACCTGTAACTCGATCAAGACATCTAGCAAATATTGTCGCCGTTGATTTTTCTTTAGAATCGTCATCCATTCGACCAAGTACTCCAATTCAAATTTTCGATAATCCATTTTTTGAACCCGACCTCACAATTGAGAATCCAGAGGATATTCAGGGACAATTCAGAGATCCTGAACCATTAATCTTTCCTCCGGAACCACCAATCATTCAAACAGAGATTGTCGAGGAAACAACCATTAAATCAGAATCCTCTAGTGATTCAGATTCAACAAATTCAATCATGGAAAATCTGGAACCTCTAAGTATGGAAGACCGAATGAGAGCTAAACGCATTGGTCAAGGTCACGCAATTACTCAACCAGACATTAATGCGCCAGATTATGAAATCAAGGGACAAATCCTACACATGGTAACTAATCAATGCCAATTTAGTGGTGCACCGAAGGAAGATCCAAATGAACATCTTCGAACCTTTAATAGGATCTGTACACTATTTAAAATCCAAGAAGTGGAGGATGAACAGATATATCTCATGTTATTTCCCTGGACTTTGAAGGGAGAAGCCAAAGATTGGTTAGAATCGTTACCTGAAGGGGCGATTGATACATGGGACGTTTTAGTTGAAAAATTTCTTAAACAATTCTTTCCGGCATCTAAAGCCGTGAGACTTCAAGGAGAAATTGTTACGTTCACGCAAAAACCAAATGAAACTCTATATGAGGCGTGTACAAGATTTGGAAAGTTATTAAGAGGATGTCCGCAATATGGTTTAGACACTTGTCAAATAGTACAAATATTCTACCAAGGATGCGACATCATTACAAGAAAAGACATCGATATAGCAGCCGGTGGTTCCATTATGAAGAAAACCACAACTGACGCTTATAAAATTATTGATAACACTGCTTCTCACTCACATGAGTGGCACCAAGAAAAAGATATCGTTAGATCATCTAAAGCAGCTAGAGCCGATTCTAGCCATGACTTAGATTCCATTTCTGCAAAGATAGATGCTGTCGAGAGACGAATGGAAAAAATGACTAAGGATATACACTCAATAAGAATTAGTTGTGAGCAGTGTGGAGGACCACATTTGACAAAAGATTGTCTCAGTATTGAACTAACAATGGAACAAAGAGAGAATGTTTCATACATGAACCAAAGGCCTGGAAATAATTATCAGAATAATTATCAACCGCCAAGACCAATCTACAATCAAAATCAGAACTATAACCGAAATGTTCCATACAACAACCAACAAGGTCCAAGCAATCAACAAGTATCCAACAATACTTACAATCAGCAAAGACCTATTTTTCAAAATAAACCACCACAAACCGATGATAAAAAGCCAAATTTAGAAGATATGATGTCAAAGCTCGTTGAATCTCAAACACAGTTTTTCACATCTCAGAAACAAACCAATGAACAAAATGCTCAAGCATTTAGAAATCAACAAGCTTCTATTCAAAATTTGGAACAAGAAGTAAGAAACCTAGCAAGGTTAATAGGTGAAAGAAAACTGGGAAGTTTACCTAGCGATACAAATGCTAACCTCCGGAATGAAACAGCTAAAGCCATTACCACAAGAAGTGGTATTACGCTTAAACCACCTGAAATACCTGTAATTTCTGATGAAGCTATTCCTACTCCACAAGAACCACAATCTGAGCAAGATAAGGAAACAGAACCAGTAGTTGAAAAGGTTAATGAAGATAACACAGTTAAGGCTAAACCTTATGTTAAACCATACCAACCACCACTTCCTTACCCGAGTAAAATGAGAAAAGAGAGACTTGAAGCCGAGCAATCCAAATTTTTGGATATGTTTAAACAAATAAATGTCAATCTTCCTTTCATTGATGTAATTTCAGGAATGCCTAGATATGTTAAATTTCTGAAAGATCTAATCACAAATAGAAAGAAAATGGAAGAACTCTCGGCTGTTACCATGAATGCAAATTGTTCTGCACTACTATTGAATAAGATACCAAAAAAATTATCTGATCCAGGAAGTTTCACAATTCCATGTTTTCTGGGTAGTCTTAGTTCAATAGAAGCATTGGCAGACTTAGGTGCTAGTATAAATCTAATGCCGTATTCACTATACGCTAAACTAGACCTTGGAGAATTGAAACCAACACGAATAAGTATACAACTAGCCGATCGATCAGTAAAATATCCTAGAGGGATAATGGAGAACATGCTAGTTAAAGTTGGTACTTTAGTATTTCCAGTAGATTTTGTTATTCTGAACATGGAAGAAGATTCTCGAGTTCCTCTCATATTAGGAAGACCATTCTTAAACACGGCTAAAGCAATAATAGACGTGTTCGGTAAGAAACTGACCTTAAGTATAAAGGACGAGAGTGTTACCTTTTCTGTTGATAGAGCCATGCAACAACCGCAATCTGCAGATGATACATGTTATTATATTCAAACTATAGATTCACATGCAGAATTGTTAGAAGAATTTACAGAATTACAAGGAACAAGAGAATGTTCTTTAGGAGAAGGAACTGAATCAATTGATGAAACTAAAATGTTAGCTACACTTATGGCTAATGGATATGAGCCAACAACAGAAGAAATTCAAATGCTAAAAGAGGAAGACAGATATCGATATAAATCATCGATAGAAGAACCACCGACATTAGAGTTAAACCCACTTCCAAACCATTTGGAATATGCTTATTTACATGGTGAATCTGAATTACCCGTAATAATATCGTCTTCTCTTACTGAAAATAAAAAATCTCAACTCATTACTGTGCTAAAAGCTCATAAACCAGCTATTGCATGGAAAATTCATGATATTAAAGGAATAAGTCCTTCGTATTGCACACATAAAATCCTTATTGAAGAAGATCATAAAACGTATGTGCAACGCCAATGAAGACTAAATCCTAATATGCAAGATGTTGTTAAGAAAGAAATTATTAAACTGCTAGATGCAGGTTTAATTTATCCAATTTCTGATAGTCCATGGGTAGGCCCAGTTCAATGCGTACCTAAGAAGGGTGGCATGACTGTCATCACAAATGAGAAAAATGAGTTTATTCCTACTAGGACTGTAACATGATGGCGTGTTTGTATTGATTATAGAAAATTAAATGACGCCACCAGAAAAGATCAGTTTCCCTTACCTTTTATTGATCAAATGTTGGAAAGATTAGCCGGAAATAGTTACTATTGTTTTCTTGATGATTTTTCCGGATATTTTCAAATTCCAATAGCACCCGAGGACCAAGAGAAAACCACGTTCATGTGCCCTTATGGTACTTTTGCTTACAAACGCATGCCATTTGGACTTTGCAACGCCCCTGCAACCTTTCAAAGGTGCATGATGGCGATTTTTCATGACATGATAGAAGAATGCATGGAAGTTTTCATGGATGACTTTTCAGTCTTCGGTGATACTTTTGAATCATGTCTAGTTAATCTGGAACGAATGCTTATTAGATGCGAACAATCAAATCTAGTACTTAATTGGGAGAAATGCTATTTCATGGTTAAAGAAGGCATCGTTCTTGGTCATAAAATTTCAAAGGAAGGAATTGAAGTGGACAGAGCTAAAGTAGATGTAATTGCTAAACTTCCACATCCCACCAATGTTAGAGGAGTTAGGAGTTTTCTAGGGCATGCCGGTTTCTACCGACGTTTCATAAAAGATTTTTCTAAAATTGCCACTCCTATGAATAAACTCCTAGAAAAGGATGCTCCATTTATCTTTTCAGAATAATGCATCAAATCTTTTAATATTCTTAAAGAAAAACTCACTAATGCGCCGATCATGATAACCCCAAATTGGAATCTACCATTTGAATTTATGTGCGATGCAAGTGATTTTGCAATGGGAGCCGTTTTAGGACAAAGGATTGAAAAACGATTTCAACCTATTTATTATGCTAGTAAGACGTTACAAGGAGCAGAAACGAATTACACAACTACTGAAAAAGAACTCCTTGCTATTGTCTTTGCTTTTGACAAATTTCGTTCATATCTCGTTCTAGCTAAAACGGTGGTCTATACCGATCATTCTGCTCTTAGATACCTATTTTCGAAACAAGATGCCAAACCACTATTAATCCGTTGGATCTTACTCTTACAAGAGTTCGATATTAAAATCCGAGATAAAAAGGGAGCAGAAAATCTCGCCGCTGATCATATTTCTCGTCTTGAAAATCCCGAATTAGAAGTTCTGAATGAATCGGCCATACAAGACAACTTTCCTGATGAATATCTATTGAAGATAGATTATAATGAAATTCCATGGTTTGCAGACTATGCAAACTACTTAGTATGTTGATTCTTTGAAAAAGGGTTGTCGTACCAAAAACGAAAGAAATTCTTTAGTGATATAAAACACTATTTCTGGGAAGATCCACATTTGTTTAAAAATTGTCCCGATGGAATAATATGCCGATGTGTATTCGGAGATGAAGCTAGTCAAATCTTAAACCATTGTCACACAGGATCAACAGGAGGGCATTATGGGCCTCAACTCACAGCAAGAAAAGTTTACGATGCTGAATTCTATTGGCCTACAATTTTCAAAGACGCACACCTTCTTTGCAAATCCTGTGATGCTTGTCAAAGGGCCGGAAAAATAAGTCAACGTGATGAAATGCCACAAAATGTCATTCAAGTATGTGAAGTATTTGACATTTGAGGTATTGACTTTTTGGGTCCATTTCTAAAATCTCATAATAATCTCTATATTCTCGTTGTCATTGATTATGTATCTAAATGGGCGGAAGCACAAGCTCTCCCAACTAACGATGCACGAGTTGTAGTCAACTTTTTAAAACGTCTTTTTGCAAGGTTTGGAACACCGAAAGCTTTAATAAGTGATCGGGATACTCATTTTTGTAATAATCAACTTGAGAAAGTTCTTAAAAGATATGGAGTAACTCATAAAATCTCCACTGCTTACCATCCACAAACAAGTGGACAAGTTGAAAATACTAATCGAGCTTTAAAACGTATTCTAGAGAAAACCGTAGGATCAAATCCGAAGGAATGGACCATGAAATTGGAGGATGCACTCTGGGCTTTTAGAACATCCTACAAAACTCCAATTGGAACCACTCCTTTTAGACTCGTTTACGGAAAAGCATGTCATCTTCCGGTAGAAATTGAACACAAAGCATTTTGGGCTTTGAAGACATGTAATCTTGATTTACATGAAGCCGGACGTCTACGATTAAGTCAACTAAAAGAATTAGAAGAATTAAGACTTGAGGCATACAAAAATTCGTTAATCTATAAAGAAAGAACGAAGAAATGGCATGATAAAAGAATCAGAAGTTCAAAAGAATTTAAGGAAGGAGACAGAGTTCTTCTTTTCAATTCACGATTCAAACTATTTAATAGAAAATTGAAATCAAGATGGTCTGGACCATTTATAGTCAAAAGAGTTTTCCTATACGGAACAATAGAGTTAATAAATTCAAATGGGATTGAATTTAAAGTTAATGGTCACAGAGTTAAACATTACATACATGGTCCGATGGAAGTTGACAATGAAGTCAATAATAATTTCACCACCCAAGAAAACCCTCAAAATGAAAACATAAATATGTTATCAACAACATATGAAAAATCAAAATTGGAAAATAGGGAGGATTCAAATTGGAGTGATGAAGAAGAATTCTTATACAAACCTCCTATTCCAAGAAACGAAGAAAAATGTGAACAAGAAGTTCAAATAGAAGTGAAAGAACCAAGAAAAGAACACCCTAAAAAGGTTTACAAACCAATGCGACTTACTAAAGCAGGATACCCAGGTGAATTTATCATTTTTTGCTTGCTTAATGATGGTGCTGTATATAATGGACTCGCAGATTTAGGAGCAAGTGCAAATATTATGCCCCTTTCCTTATACAAAAGATTAGGTATAGGTAAATTAAAACCAACCAAAATAGGTGTTCAATCATTTGACCTAACCATTAAATACCCGATTGGAATAGCAAATAATTTACTTGTTAACGTGGGAAGTTTGACCTTTGTTGCAAACTTCATAGTGATTAATATGGAGGAAAACCTTGATATTCCTCTAATTTTAGGTCGCCCATTTTTAGCAACCATCGAGGCATTCATTGATGTAAGAGAAGGTAGAATGACACTTAGGGATGGTGATAAATCAATCACCTTTGTGAACCGAAAGTTTAGATCTCCACCAACCAAAACTGTTAGACCAATAAAAATTCATAAGTGTGGGGAAGATGAAGAAACACTTAATGATGATCCAATCACAAAGAACCCCGTTGATGATACAAAATTAGATGAACCCGTTTTTAACAGTTCAACGAAGAAACTTTATAAACGGATTCACGATGCTAAGATTAAGGGAAACTTTAAGTTATGTAACCGATTAGTATCCAATTTATCGCCAAAAGAAAAGGCAATGTTAGTTGAATTTGTGAAAGTTACGGAGGAAATCAACAAATGGATTGAAGCAAAAGTCAGAGATATACAAGTTGTTAATGATCCAATTGAAAAACGAAGTTAATCACAATTTCAACACCACAGCTAACTAAGTATGGGGAGAATCAAGTCTTTTAAGGATAATATGTATTTCTGTTAGAGTTAGATATTCTGTTTTCATGTAGTTCTCGAGAATGGAATCCGAATGGTCTTTCCCTAGCAGACTCTAAAGAACTAGTCTTCTCCCCCCATTCTGAATTTTTATTTTTTTTAGGTTTTACGAGATGAAGACTTCCTGTGAATTAAACCATGGTCTAATGCTACACGCTTTGATCACTAAACGTAATAATGACACCCTTCCAAGTGAATTGGTATCATTAATCAGAGGTAAATTGGACGGAGTAAGAAAAGAATCCAGGAACGAAAATAATAAGTTATATTTTGGTAAAGGAAAATCAAAATCCGCAGCGAAAAGAAGAGCACGACACCTTGAAAGATGTCACAAATGCGGAAAATGGTCACACGAAGGTAAATGTTCAAATAATCAAACATATTCAAATACCGAATTTGTTACTTTATGCAGAGATGGACAGTTCATATGTTTCGAAGAAAAAACGTTGAATGCTCGAGGTTATGCCTATGTAGCTATGGAAAACCAATTAGTCCTACTATCTTATAAGTGGGCTAAAGCAGGTCATTGATAATTCTATTTCACAGGTAAGTATGTACAGTTTTTGTTTTTATTTTTATTGCTTTTAACCTTTTGATAATAAACGCTAAATTTCGCTATAAAATATTAAATTGACACTCAATAAAATTAGGTTTTGCGACCGAAATTATTGATATCATAGAAAAATTTATTACATCACTGCGAAATTTATCGTTTATTCTTAAGGTATAAATATCTTTAATCGATCAAACCAAAATATTTCAAAAATTCGTCATGAGTTAAACTAGGTTATGGAACCGAAATTACTTTACCGAAAAGAGGGGCGTATATTTTTGATAATATTTGATTGATTAAAGTGGGATAAAAAAAACCAAAAAGATTTTTAATTTTATTTTTACTTTGTTTTTTAAAATTAATAAATTAATATTAAATTATTATTATAAACTTTTTAAATCAATATATTTAAATTTGTAAATATTTGAAAAATTAATATTTTTAATATAAGTTTGTATGTATAAAAATTTAATATTAGTTTGGTGTGAATTTTTAATTTTAATAATATGAATTTTTAATTTTATGCATTTTAAATTTAAGATTGGTGTGAATTTAAAAACAAAAATTTACTTTATTTCACTAAGTTAAAAATTGATTTTTAAAATTCGTCGTGAGTTGAAAACTAGGTCGTTGAACCGAAATTGCTCTACCCAAGGGAGGGACGAGAATTTTTATTATCATTATTTTTAATCTTATTGAATTAAAGTAAGCCAAAAACATTAAAAAACCCAAAAATCTTTACTTTTAAAACCGCGCTTTGAATTGACAAATTTTAAAATTTTGTCGAGGGACGGACTAGGACATCGCTCCGAAACGCCCTCATTCTAAAAAGAAACAAATTTTTAAAATTTAATTATATGTTTTAAAAAGTGTGAGGTTTTTATAAAATAAAAAAAAAAAAAAACCCAGACCCATGCGATCGCATGGGATTTATACTACACCTCCATGCGATCGTATGGAGGCAAAAATCAGGTCAGGAACAAAAGAACCAGCGAGCTGGTTCTCTGTCCCATTTCACCATCACACACACATACGAAAACATACACACATACCTCTCTAAAATCACCATTTTTTTCACCAAATTCAACCAAATTTCTTGCTACAATCCGCTCTAAACATGAATTTGATAAGGAGTTTATCAAAAAGGGTAAAAATTTCACTCCTAAACCTCTTTAAATTTGATTTTTAGTGTTCTTGAGCTATAATTTACCTAATTTGATTTTGTTAATTTCTACTGTAATTAGTGTTAAATTGTTAGTATTTTATGCACGTATAACCTAGATTGATGCTATTTAACATGATTTGAAGCCAAAAACTTCAAAAATTTTAGGAATCTAGGGTTTGTGTTCTTGAGCAATTTGTGGTTTTTTGATATAAACAGGTTATGGCCAATTTTTGTCATGAATAATTGCTAAATTAAGTAGTGTAACATGTTTAGGTAGCTAAATGATCCAAACTTTGATCCTAAACATGATTTTTGAGAATTAAAGTGGATTTTTTGGTCCAAAATTCATGAACTTGATTAATTTGATATAATTGCCATTTGAGACTTGTTTAATTGCTAGTAATGACTATTTTGACATGTTATTTGAGTTAAATGCTTATGAACATTGTATACATTTTCATATATGCTTATTTGAAAAAGTGTAGAATTGTTAAAATTGTGAAAATGTGTATAAGTTTAATTTTGATTTAACATGTTATTGTAATTGTGTTAATTTGTTATTTTGCTAACACTAATGCATATTTGGATGCACAAAATTTGTGTTTAATGTGTTTTGCAAAGATTTACTAATACTGAAACTGGAGGTTCATCATCATCATCTAGACGACCTGCTCTAGAACCTGAGTCAGAAATGCAATACGAGCCCGAACAAGAACAACAACAGGAACCACAACAACAGCCTGATCAACATGTACCTTATTATGATCCGCTACAATTTGTTGATGCATTCATAGTATTTCCGATGCATCCACCAGTAGAATACCCAACGATTCCTGAACACACGTTGCATCCTAATCTGAGATTCGATAGAAGCTGGAGAGATTACCCATCATATCAAAGTAATAAATTCAAACTAATACCGAAAAATGTAGAAGTGCCAAGGGTAATTGATTGGGATCCTTTGGAAAGGGTCCAACTTGCTAACTCAGTTAGACAGCATTTGATCCAAAGGTATGGCATCACTTCTTTTCACGATTGGGAACGTTTATTCACCATCCGTAGACCTGTATATAAGGAATGGTGTATAGAGCTTATGAGTACTATAGCATTAAATGCAGATGTATATAGGTTAGATGATAGAAGTTTTCTTAGGTTTATACTTGGCCGTAGGATGTACAGGATGTCCATGCTGGACATGGCCAGGGCTTTGCAGATATATACGCCCGCTGAATTACTACTACCTGATAGTATTAATTTGATTTATCGTGGTGAAAGGGTAGATAGGAATTTTGATGCGAACGCCTTCTGGAGGCGTATGTCAGATTATAATGTTTTTACGCTGGGAGGAAAACACTCCTACTTACATATTAACAAAGCCGAACTTCGTATAATTCATAGATTTCTGGCTAACTCGATTACACAGAGAGGTCACAACAAGGAGAAAATGACCTTATATGATTTATTTTACCTAAAGTGTATTCGAGACCCAAGAAGTTTTGTAAATATCCCCTACTGTGTTGGTGTTTATTTGTCTAAGATGGTGGAAGAAATACAGGAAGGGGGGATTATAGGAGGAGGTATTTTTGTTACTCTCATTGGAGAGTATTTAGGTGTAGATAGGTGAAATGTCCCGTTCATATTGATTATAAACGTTCCATATTAATTAATTTCGTTGCGAGGTTTTGACCTCTTTATGAGATGTTTTTCAAAGACTGCATTCATTTTTAAAACAACCATAACCTTTATTTTATCAATAAAGGTTTTAAAAGCATTACGTAGATTATCAAATAATGATAATCTAAAATATACTCTTTACACACGACCATTACATAATGGTTTACAATAGAAATATATTATATCGACATATGTTTCTTGAATGCAATTTTTACATAATATCATACAAACATGGACTCCAAATCTTGTCCTTATTTTAGTATGCAACATCGGAAGATCTTAGTATTCACCTGAGAATAAACATCCTTTAAACGTCAACAAAAATGTTGGTGAGTTATAGGTTTAACCTATATATATCAAATCGTAACAATAGACCACAAGATTTCATATTTCAATATACATCCCATACATAGAGATAAAAAATCATTCATATGGTGAACACCTGGTAACCGACATTAACAAGATGCATATATAAGAATATCCCCATCATTCCGGAACACCCTTCGGATATGATATAAATTTCGAAGTACTAAAGCATCCGGTACTTTGGATGGGGTTTGTTAGGCCCAATAGATCTATCTTTAGGATTCGCGTCAATTAGGGTGTCTGTTCCCTAATTCTTAGATTACCAGACTTAATAAAAAGGGGCATATTCGATTTCAATAATTCAACCAAGAATGTAGTTTCACGTACTTGTGTCTATTTTTTAAATCATTTATAAAACCTGCATGTATTCTCATCCCAAAAATATTAGATTTTAAAAGTGGGACTATAACTCACTTTCACAGATATTTCCTTCCTCGGAAATAAGACTTGGCCACGGATCGATTCACGAACCTATACAAATATGTACATATATATCAAAGTATGATCAAAATATAATTACAAACATTTTTATTATGTTTTAAAGATTTGAGTGTATTAAGTCAGCTGTCCTCGTTAGTAACCTACAACTAGTTGTCCATAATTAGATGTACAGAAATAAATCGATATATATATTATCTTGAATCAATCCATGACCCAGTGTATACATGTCATAACCCGTCCTTAACCATAAGAACGTGTTAGATAACGTATGATTTCATTGCGAGGTATTGACCTCTATATGCGACATTTTTAAAAGAACAACTGCATATATTTTACATTACAAACCATAATTCTTATTTTGATACAAGCTTTAGACAAAATAAAGATGATTATCGTTTAGCGATAATCTTAGACTTACAAACTTTACAAATGATGATAACAACACGATTTCTAGCATATTTTACAATACAAATCCTCGGATATGCAGTTTTATTTTTGACACAAATATGAGTACGCAAGATCCTGCTTAAATTCAACATGTTGCAGCGGAAGCTTCTAATTATCACCTGAGAATAGACATGTTTAAAACGTCAACATAAAGTTGGTGAGATATAGGTTTAATGCCGGCAGCAATATATATATAGACCACAAGATTTCACATATAAATATTTTAATAAAAATATTCTAAGTGGTTGAGCACTTGGTAACCATACTTAACATTTAATCACGTCGCATATTCCCTTTATTATGAAATCTTACTACACCGTACCAAGTGTAGTCACAAAACGAAGTACTATGCAACCGTTGAATACTGGTCGTCCAGTCCGGTTGGGGTTGTCAGGCCCGATAGATCTATCAACAGGATTCGCGTTTACAATACCGCTGTAAATAACAGTTACCAAGCTACAGGGAAGTATGCCAGTGGTACAACTCAACGTAGAATATATTTTTCAGTTACTTGTGTCCATAACGTAAAACATAAAATACATGTATTCTCATCCCGAAATACTTAGAGTTTAAAAGTGGGACTATATACTCACTTTCGTCTTGAAGATATGTAATTTTGACTTGTTCTCCGATTGATATCACGAACCTATCCATATATAATATATCAATACCTTTTCTTTTTATACAAACGTCACATATATATACTTATAATACTTTTAATACTTTTAATAATTCCTTAGTCCGTAGTTAGCAGTCCGATGTTAGTAACTCAATTTTAATGGTTCATTTTTAGGTGTTTAATAAACCCCCAATGAAATAAATAAAAACCCCCATCGTATATGTATTGGTCGAGATTAATCTTGACCCACGGTACCGGTGTTGTCAAATGACGTGTTGCGTACATAAAGTACCGGTGTTGTCAAATGACGTGTTGCGTACAATCATGGGATCTTATGATTAATCTTCTCGTATTGTTTACGGGTGATCCTGAACCATATAAAATTAAATTATGAGTACATATATATAAAATATCATGTTATTTTAAAAAGATGTGATTTATTTAATTTTCTAAAATTATTTTCGTAGCTAAACTAGTCTTAGATATCCGATCTCGTTTTGGTCATAGTTTCTTCGTTACAACTCCGTTTTCGTTGATTCAACTTGCCACTTCGTTGGATCGAGTCCCTATTAAAGACTATGAACTGTAAATACCTTAGTTTGTATTCGAAATCATAGGTCATAGGTCAAACTTTAGTGAAACTTATGAAGTTAATCATTTTCCATCATGTAAACAACCTTAAATGATTATTTTTCTAAAAATACTTATACTTTGAGTTAAATCATGAAATTTTTATGTGTTATCATATTCATAGTAAAAATCATTTTTCCAGAAAATAAACCTCCAATTCAAAGTTTAAGATGGTTTTTAATTATCCAACCCAAAACAGCCCCCGGTTGCACCCCGACATCGTAAAAACAGTTTTTAAGGTGTTCTTTGAAAAACCAAGTTATACCTTGTTAAATTAGCATATATTTAAGTTATATTACAGGTCTTGAAGTATTTTAAAAGTTAAGTTAGAAGGATCTATTTAGTTTGCAAACAAGTTTGAAAACATTCAAACTATGTTCTTGTTGTTAAAATTTTATACCATAAAATAAGATAGCTATATATATATGAATCGAATAAGGTTATGAACAAAGTTACTACCTCAAGTTACTTGGACAAGATTGCTGTAAAAGAGGAGTAAGAACCTAGAACCAAAAGAGTGATGGAATTGGATGAAAGATTGGAAGTAAACTTGTGTTCTTGAAAGGATTCTTGAAGTGTTTTTGTAAGGTTTTTCTTATGGTGTTTAAGTGATGTTTTTATGGCTAGATCTTCATGGATACTAGCTGAATGGTTATGGAGTTTCTTAAGAGTGTGTTTTTGTTAAAGGAAATGTGTAGTAAAATGAAAATGGAATGGAGTATAAATGGTGGTGTAAAAGGTGTATAAGTTTGTAATTTTGTGAAAAAATCTTTTAATCATGTGAAATTGTCATACTAGATAACAAAAGTAGTTACCTTATACATAAGGCATTGAACAAGGGCTGGTTGGTGGTGATTTGATGTGTATATACCAATAGTAAATACGTATAGAGGTTAGGTATGATACGAGTACATGTACTCTAGATATACGTATAGAAATTTTGTGAAAAATGGAATGAGAATTCAAATATAGCTATATTTTGTGAATACACTTATATTGTTTTATGTATTTAAGTCCTTAAAAGTGATTAAATACATTACTTATACGATATATGTATAAACATTATAGGTCATAAGTATTTATGTCAAATAACGTTACGTATGGTTATCGTTTTAAAAACTTAAGTTAGTAGTTTCAAAATATACTTGTAACTTATTGTTATTAATACAAAATGAGGTATTAAAACATTCTTAGATCATGTTAAATATGTATATATACATATATATACACAAACATATAATTATCATATATTGTATAGTTCGTGATATCATCGGTCAAACTAGACGGTCAAACGTTGTGTAAAACTCTTTTCGAAGACATAAGTCTCAACAATTTGGATTGCTTGTCATGTTGGTAAGGTTTAATTTATGTAAATATTAATCTTATAAGTATAGAATGATCGAAAAAGTGCGGGTCATTACAGTACCTACCCGTTAAATAAATTTCGTCCCGAAATTTTAAAATTGTACCTATTTTGCGTCATCGGGAAACAAGTGTGGATACTTTTGTTTCATTTGATCCTCTCGTTCCCAAGTAAACTCAGGACCTCTTCGAGCATTCCAACGAACCTTAACGATCGGTATGTTGCTCTGCTTGAGCCGTTTAACTTCACGATCCATGATTTCGATTGGTTCTTCGATGAATTGTAGTTTCTCGTCGACATGGATTTCTTCAAGAGGAATGGTGAGGTCTTCCTTTGCAAGACACTTCTTAAGGTTTGAGACGTGAAAAGTATTATGTACTCCGGCGAGTTGTTGCGGTAACTCGAGTCGATAAGCTACCGGTCCAATGCGTTCGATGATCTTGAACGGGCCTACATACCTTGGGTTTAGTTTACCCCTTTTTCCAAAACGTATTACACCTTTCCAAGGTGACACCTTTAACATAACCATGTCACCGATCTAAAACTCTAATGGTTTCCTTCGGACATCGGCGTAGCTCTTTTGGCGACTACGGGCTGTTTTCAATCTCTCCTTGATTTGTACTATCTTCTCAGTCGTTTCATGTATGATCTCGGGACCAGTTAATTGTCGATCTCCTACTTCATTCCAACAAATAGGAGATCTACACTTCCTTCCGTACAATGCTTCGAATGGCGCAGCTTTAATGCTCGCATGATAACTATTATTATACGAGAATTCTGCTAATGGTAAATATTTATCCCATCCGTTTCCAAAATCGATCACACATGCCCTGAGCATGTCTTCAAGAGTCTGAATTGTTCTTTCACTCTGCCCGTCGGTTTGCGGATGATATGCGGTGCTCATATCCAAACGAGTTCCTAGGGCCTCCTGTAGTGATTGCCAGAACTTTGAGGTAAATCTACTATCACGATCAGATATAATGGAAATAGGTATTCCATGCCTTGAAACAATTTCCTTTATATACAATCGTAATAGTTTCTCCATTCTATCCGTTTCCTTTATAGGCAAGAAATGTGCAGACTTGGTGAGACGATCAACAATCACCCAAATGGTGTCGTATCCCCAGGCAGTCTTTGGTAACTTCGTGATGAAATCCATGGTAATACCATCCCATTTCCATTCTGGGATTTCTGGTTGTTGAAGTAACCCTGACGGCTTTTGGTGTTCAGCTTTGACTTTGGAACAAGTTAAACATTCCCCAACATATGTTGCAACGTCTGTCTTTAAATTAGGCCACCAATAATGTGTCTTAAGATCTTGATACATCTTTCCGACTCCGGGATGTATCGAGTATCTTGTCTTATGTGCCTCGTTCAATATCAACTTCCTTAATCCACCCAACTTTGGTACCCAAATACGATTTGCAAAATATCGAATTCCATCTTCCCGTATAACGAGTTGCTTCTCATACTTCTTCATTATTTCATTTCTTATGTTTTCTTTAGTAAGTGCTTCTCGTTAAACTTCTTTGATTTGTGAGTTGAGATTCATGCGAATTTTTATGTTCATCGGTCGTACTAGAATTGGTTCTCATTCCTTTCTGCTTAAAGCGTCAGCCACTACATTCGCTTTCCCGGGATGATAGCGAATCTCACAATCGTAGTCGTTTATCAGCTCGACCCACCTACGTTGCCTCATGTTCAGCTGTTTCTGATCGAAAATATGTTGAAGACTTTTATGATCAGTAAACACAGTGCATCTAACCCCATATAAGTAGTGTCTCCATATCTTTAACGCAAACACGACTGCTCCCAGTTCTAGATCATGCGTCGTATAATTCCGCTCGTGAATCTTCAATTGTCGAGATGCGTATGCAATAACTTTCTTCCGTTGCATAAGAACGCAACCAAAACCTTGTCGTGAAGCGTCACAATATATTTCAAAATCATCGTTCCCTTCTGGTAACGATAAAATAGGCGCCGTAGTTAACTTCTTCTTCAGTAATTGAAATGCGTTCTCCTGCTCCGAGGTCCATTCGTATTTCTTCCCTTTTTGCGTTAATGCTGTCAACGGCTTAGCTATTCGGGAAAAATCTTGAATAAACCTTCTATAATAACCGGCTAAACCCAAAAATTGGCGTATCTGCATTGGTGTTTTAGGAGTCTCCCATTTTTCAATGGCCTCAATTTTAGCTGGATCAACCTGAATTCCTTTGCTACTAACAACGTGGCCAAGAAATTGCACTTCTTTCAACCAAAAAGCACACTTAGAAAATTTAGCATATAGCTGTTCTTTTCTCAACAACTCTAATATCAACCTTAAATGCTGCTCATGCTCTTGCTCACTCTTGGAATAGATAAGAATATCATCAATGAAAACAATAACAAACTTATCTAAATACGGACTACAAACTCGATTCATGAGGTCCATGAATACAGCTGGCGCATTTGTCAACCCAAACGGCATGACCAAAAATTCGTAATGACCGTAACGTGTCCGAAAAGCAGTTTTCGGTATATCTTCTTCTTTGACACGTAATTGATGATAGCCCGATCTTAGGTCAATTTTCGAGTACACACATGATCCTTGGAGTTGATCAAATAAGTCGTCAATTCTCGGTAGTGGATACCGATTCTTGATAGTTAACTTATTTAATTCACGATAATCTATACACATTCGGAAAGATCCGTCTTTCTTCTTGACGAATGAAATTGGAGCTCCCCACGGTGAAGTACTTGGTCGTATGAATCCACGATCCAGTAATTCTTTTAACTGACTCTGAAGTTCTTTTAACTCGGACGGTGCAAGTCTATATGGAGCACGGGCAACTGGTGCAGCTCCTGGTACTAAATCTATTTGAAATTCTACAGATCTAAATGGAGGTAATCCCGGCAACTCTTCCGGAAAAACTTCAGGAAAATCTCTTGCCACAGGCACGTCGTTGATGCACTTCTCTTTTTCTTTCTTTTCGACTTTATTAACATGTGCTAGAATAGCATAACATCCCTTTTCTAAACACTTCTTGGCTTTCAAACAGCTAATGAGTTTTAGCTTTGAGTTACCCTTCTCTCCATAAATCGTCACCGGCATTTTATCCTTACAAGGAATGCGAATTGCCTTCTTGGCACACACAACTTCAGCTCCTACTTTGGACATCCAGTCCATGCCGACTATTACATCAAAACTTCCTAATTCTACGGGTATTAAGTCAATTTTAAATGTTTCTCCGGCTAAATTTATTTTACAATCACGGCAAATTTTATCGGCTTTAATTAGTTTACCATTAGCTAACTCAATCATGTACTTAGCATCTAGAGGTAATGATGAACAATTCAATTTAGCGTAAAAGCCTCTACTCACGTAACTTCTATCGGCACCAGTATCAAATATAATAGATGCGGATAAGTTATTAATGGTAAACGTACCCGTAACAAGCTCCGGGTCTTCACACGCCTCTCTAGCATTAATAACAAATGCTCTTCCACGTGCAGATCCATTATTCTTCTCTGGATTCGGACACTGGCTCTTATAGTGACCTTGTTTTCCACACCCATAACAAGTAATGGTAGCTAAAGTAGTTCTATTTGCATTGGTGGCAGGAGTCTTGGTACCATTTGTATTTGTAACGAGAGCCCTACAATCTTCAGCAAGATGACCCTTTCGATTACATTTGTTGCATACCACATTACAGTAGCCAGAGTGATGTTTGTGGCATCGGTTACATAACGGATTTTGTCCTTTATAACCAAAGCTTAAACCACTACCCGCACCTTGCGTGATTTCTTGTTTCTTAAAAGATTGTTGTTGGTTACCTCGATCATAATTTCCATTCCACTTTCTTTTGTTACCTGATACCTTCACATCAGTATTGGATACTTTCTTATCCATGATGACCTGATCCATTAGCTCGTTTGCCATGGTTATAGCTTCATGAATTGTCTTAGGTTTCGATGCTGTAACATTTGCCTTGACCTTTTTGGGCAAACCATCTTTGTACATTTCAATCTTCCGTTCTTCGGTTGGAACCAATTCAGGACATAGCAAAACTAATTCCATGAATCGCTGATTGTAGTTGGTGATTTCAGTACCAACAACCTTCAGGCTTCGTAATTCATCTTCCAACTTCCTAACCTCGTTCCTTGGACAATACTCGTTGATTAACATTGTTTTGAATTCTTCCCAAGGAGTATCATAAGCTACATCTCCTCCTACAGCCTTCACATAATTTTTCCACCACGTGAGTGCACTATCTTGTAAAGTTCATGATGCATACTTGGTCATGTCCTTTTCAACACAACCACTTATTTTAAACACAGTCTCCATCTTTTCTATCCACCGGGTTAAACCGATTGGTCCTTCTGTTCCACTGAATGATGAGGGCTTGCAAGCTTGAAAAGTTTTGTAAGTGCACCCCACACGAGGATTTGGGTTAACTGCAGCACCTCTTGCAGCCTCGACCCATAACATTCTGTCGTTCACTCGCTGATTGATGAGTTCCTGGATTTCTTGTTCCGTCATTCGGTTCAATCGCGCCATATTCTTCTATAAGAATGAAAAGAAAATAATTATTCACATGGAATATTATAGATGTAGTGTATATTTACAGTACATTATAGCTTATTAATTATATGAACCAGGTATTATTATAAAAGCCTTTTCTTCTTATTAGCGTTTTATAATTATATCTAGGGTAGTACCTACCCGTTAATGTCCATACTTAATAGCTTAGTACAGAATCAATTACTACCATCTAAATAATACTTAACCATGGAAAATTATTGCATTTCACACTTCACTATTTTACATATGCTTATCTTACATCGAACATTAAGCAAACCACTCTAATAATATTATACAAAACATTATATGATCCCATGGTTTAATACGGCAGCGCATCGTTTGGTCTATTTTCTAGGACGTTTAGGTTCAAGGAATGGCCTAACGCTTATCCTAGCTGTCTGCCTATATTTTGGCGGTGGGGCTGAAGAACTGGATGCCGGGATAGAACGAATAGGTATAGCGGGAATAGGGGTGGTAGTGTCTAGTGGAGTTGGTGCCACATCATCCTTATTAAACTCAAGATTTGAATTTTCTAATTCATTAGCCTTTAGTTTCTTTCCTAGTTCGAACTTGTCTTTCGTAATTTCCTGTATTTCTTCCTCGGGTTCACTTTCCTCCTCGGGTTCACTTTCCTCCTCGGGTTCACTTTCCGGGTTCCCTATAGTTGGTTCATCCGGAATTTGTGAGTCTTCCCCAAAGATATTATTTTCGTCATCGAATAGGTTAATGACTGAAACGCCATCTGAAGATTCTGATTCGGAGTCGCTGAATGTGATAATAAGTTTCGAGCCCGACATCTATCACATAACAACTAACCCATTAGTACTACATAATATTTACATATAAATTTTAACCAACAATGATAAGCAATGGTTTTTAAATCAGACCCGGTCAAAGTCCAGACTTACTAATGTATCCTAACGACTTATCAGTTAGACACACTAATGCAAACCTGGTTCGCTAAGACCACCGCTCTGATACCACATGTCATAACCCGTCCTTAACCATAAGAACGTGTTAGATAACGTATGATTTCATTGCGAGGTATTGACCTCTATATGCGACATTTTTAAAAGAACAACTGCATATATTTTACATTACAAACCATAATTCTTATTTTGATACAAGCTTTAGACAAAATAAAGATGATTATCGTTTAGCGATAATCTTAGACTTACAAACTTTACAAATGATGATAACAACACGATTTCTAGCATATTTTACAATACAAATCCTCGGATATGCAGTTTTATTTTTGACACAAATATGAGTACGCAAGATCCTGCTTAAATTCAACATGTTGCAGCGGAAGCTTCTAATTATCACATGAGAATAGACATGTTTAAAACGTCAACATAAAGTTGGTGAGATATAGGTTTAATGCCGGCAGCAATATATATATAGACCACAAGATTTCACATATAAACATTTTAATAAAAATATTCTAAGTGGTTGAGCACTTGGTAACCATACTTAACATTTAATCACGTCGCATATTCCCTTTATTATGAAATCTTACTACACCGTACCAAGTGTAGTCACAAAACGAAGTACTGTGCAACTGTTGAATACTGGTCGTCCAGTCCGGTTGGGGTTGTCAGGCCCGATAGATCTATCAACAGGATTCGCGTTTACAATACCGCTGTAAATAACAGTTACCAAGCTACAGGGAAGTATGCCAGTGGTACAACTCAACGTAGAATATATTTTTCAGTTACTTGTATCCATAACGTAAAACATAAAATACATGTATTCTCATCCCGAAATACTTAGAGTTTAAAAGTGGGACTATATACTCACTTTCGTCTTGAAGATATGTAATTTTGACTTGGTCTCCGATTGATATCACGAACCTATCCATATATAATATATCAATACCTTTTCTTTTTATACAAACGTCACATATATATACTTATAATACTTTTAATACTTTTAATAATTCCTTAGTCCGTAGTTAGCAGTCCGATGTTAGTAACTCAATTTTAATGGTTCATTTTTAGGTGTTTAATAAACCCCCAATGAAATAAATAAAAACCCCCATCGTATATGTATTGGTCGAGATTAATCTTGACCCACGGTACCGGTGTTGTCAAATGACGTGTTGCGTACATAAAGTACCGGTGTTGTCAAATGACGTGTTGCGTACAATCATGGGATCTTATGATTAATCTTCTCGTATTGTTTACGGGTGATCCTGAACCATATAAAATTAAATTATGAGTACATATATATAAAATATCATGTTATTTTAAAAAGATGTGATTTATTTAATTTTCTCCAATTATTTTCGTAGCTAAACTAGTCTTAGATATCCGATCTCGTTTTGGTCATAGTTTCTTCGTTACAACTCCGTTTTCGTTGATTCAACTTGCCACTTCCTTGGATCGAGTCCCTCTTAAAGACTATGAACTGTAAATACCTTAGTTTGTATTCGAAATCACAGGTCATAGGTCAAACTTTAGTGAAACTTATGAAGTTAATCATTTTCCATCATGTAAACAACCTTAAATGATTATTTTTCTAAAAATACTTATACTTTGAGTTAAATCATGAAATTTTTATGTGTTATCATATTCATAGTAAAAATCATTTTTCCAGAAAATAAACCTCCAATTCAAAGTTTAAGATGGTTTTTAATTATCCAACCCAAAACAGCCCCCGGTTGCACCCCGACATCGTAAAAACAGTTTTTAAGGTGTTCTTTGAAAAACCAAGTTATACCTTGTTAAATTAGCATATATTTAAGTTATATTACAGGTCTTGAAGTATTTTAAAAGTTAAGTTAGAAGGATCTATTTAGTTTGCAAACAAGTTTGAAAACATTCAAACTATGTTCTTGTTGTTAAAATTTTATACCATAAAATAAGATAGCTATATATATATGAATCGAATAAGGTTATGAACAAAGTTACTACCTCAAGTTACTTGGACAAGATTGCTGTAAAAGAGGAGTAAGAACCTAGAACCAAAAGAGTGATGGAATTGGATGAAAGATTGGAAGTAAACTTGTGTTCTTGAAAGGATTCTTGAAGTGTTTTTGTAAGGTTTTTCTTATGGTGTTTAAGTGATGTTTTTATGGCTAGATCTTCATGGATACTAGCTGAATGGTTATGGAGTTTCTTAAGAGTGTGTTTTTGTTAAAGGAAATGTGTAGTAAAATGAAAATGGAATGGAGTATAAATGGTGGTGTAAAAGGTGTATAAGTTTGTAATTTTGTGAAAAAATCTTTTAATCATGTGAAATTGTCATACTAGATAACAAAAGTAGTTACCTTATACATAAGGCATTGAACAAGGGCTGGTTGGTGGTGATTTGATGTGTATATACCAATAGTAAATACGTATAGAGGTTAGGTATGATACGAGTACATGTACTCTAGATATACGTATAGAAATTTTGTGAAAAATGGAATGAGAATTCAAATATAGCTATCTTTTGTGAATACACTTATATTGTTTTATGTATTTAAGTCCTTAAAAAGTGATTAAATACATTACTTATATGATATATGTATAAACATTATAGGTCATAAGTATTTATGTCAAATAACGTTACGTATGGTTATCGTTTTAAAAACTTAAGTTAGTAGTTTCAAAATATACTTGTAACTTATTGTTATTAATACAAAATGAGGTATTAAAACATTCTTAGATCATGTTAAATATGTATATATACATATATATACACAAACGTATAATTATCATATATTGTATAGTTCGTGATATCATCGGTCAAACTAGACGGTCAAACGTTGTGTAAAACTCTTTTCGAAGACATAAGTCTCAACAATTTGGATTGCTTGTCATGTTGGTAAGGTTTAATTTATGTAAATATTAATCTTATAAGTATAGAATGATCGAAAAAGTGCGGGTCATTACAATACACGTCTCAAGCTAGATCACAACTCAAAGTATATATAATTTTGGAATCAACCTCAATCCTGTATAGCTAACTCCAACATTACTGCATATAGAGTGTCTATGGTTGTTCCAAATAATATATACACATGGGTCGATATGATATGTCAAAACATTTGCATACGTGTCTATGGTATCCCAAAATTACATTTGAATACATGTATAATACAATATAAGTTAGCTAGGATATGATTTGTATAGAATTGTTACAATATTTCCCGTAGAACAACAATCAAAAAATATCCAATCTTGTTTTACCCATAACTTCTTCGTTTTAAATCCGATTTGAGTGAATCAAATTGCTATGGTTTCATATTGAACTCTATTTTATGAATCTAAACATAAAAAGTATAGGTTTTTTGTCGAAAAAATAAGTTACAAGTCATTTTTGTAAAGGTAGTCATTTCAGTCGAAAGAACGACGTCTAGATGACCATTTTGGAAAACATACTTCCACTTTGAGTTTAACCATGATTTTTGGATATAGTTTCATGTTCATAAGAAAAATAATTTTCTCAGAAGAACAACTTTTAAATCAAAGTTTATCATAGTTTTTAATTAACTAACCCAAAACAGCCCGCGGTGTTACTACGACTGCGTATGTCCGGTTTTACAGTGTTCTTCGTGTTTTTAGGTTTTAAATCATTAAGTTAGCATATCATATAGATATAGAACATGTGTTTAGTTGATTTTAAAAGTCAAGTTAGAAGGATTAACTTTTATTTGCGAACAAGTTTTGAATTAACTAAACTATGTTCTAGTGATTACAAGTTTAAACCTTCGAATAAGATAGCTTTATATGTATGAATCGAATGATGTTATGAACATCATTACTACCTCAAGTTTTCTTTATAAAGCTACTGGAAATGAGAAAAATAGATCTAGCTTCAAAGGATCCTTAGATGGCTTGAAAGTTCTTGAAGCAGAATCATGACACGAAAACAAGTTCAAGTAAGATTTCCACTCGAAATAAGATTGTTATAGTTATAGAAATTGAATCAAAGTTTGAATATGAGTATTACCTTGTATTAGAAAGATATCTTACTGTAAATAATAAAGATTTCTTGAGGTTGGATGATCACTCTACAAGATTGGAAGTAAGCTAGCAAACTTGGAAGTATTCTTGATTTTATGAAACTAGAACTTGTAGAATTTATGAAGAACACTTAGAACTTGAAGATGGAACTTGAGAGAGATCAATTAAATGAAGAAAATTGAAGAATGAAAGTGTTTGTAGGTGTTTTTGGTCGTTGGTATATGGATTAGATATAAAGGATATGTAATTTTGTTTTCATGTAAATAAGTCAAGAATGATTACTCATATTTTTGTAATTTTATGAGATATTTCATGCTAGTTGCCAAATGATGGTTCCCACATATGTTAGGTGACTCACATGGGCTGCTAAGAGCTGATCATTGGAGTGTATATACCAATAGTACATACATCTAAAAGCTGTGTATTGTACGAGTACGAATACTGGTGCATACGAGTAGAATTGTTGATGAAACTGAACGAGGATGTAATTGTAAGCATTTTTATTAAGTAGAAGTATTTTGATAAGTGTCTTGAAGTCTTTCAAAAGTGTATGAATACATATCAAAAAACAACATGTATATACATTCTAATGGAGTCGTTAAGTCTTCGTTAGTCGTTACATGTAAGTGTTGTTTTGAAACCTTTAAGTTAACGATCTCAATTAATGTTGTTAATCCAATGTTTATTATATCAAATGAGATGTTAAATTATTATGTTATCATTATATTATGATGTATGAATATCTCTTAATATGATATATACATTAAAATATCGTTACAACGATAATCGTTACATATAAGTCTCGTTTCGTAATTCTTGAGTTAGTAGTCTTGTTTTTACATATGTAATTCATTGTTAACACACTTAATGATATATTTAAATATAATTTTATCATGTTAAATATAGTGTATCAATATCTTAATATGATACATATGTATTTAGTAGACGTTATCATAACGATAATCGTTATATATATCATTTCGAGTTTCTTAACTTAGTAATCTCATTTCTTATGTATATCACACATTGTTAATATACTTAGTGAGATACTTACTCATCATAATATCATGTCAACCATATATATATGTCTATGTTTACCACAACATGTAGTTGTTACAAATTTGTAACGTTCGTGAATCGCCGGTCAACTTGGGTGATCAATTGTCTATATGAAACTTATTTCATTTAATCAAGTCTTAACAAGTTTGATTGCTTAACACGTTGGAAACATTTAGTCATGTAAATATCAATCTCAATTAATATATATAAACATGGAAAAGTTCGGGTCACTACAGTACCTACCCGTTAAATAAATTTCGTCCCGAAATTTTAAGCTGTTAAAGGTGTTGACGAATCTTCTGGTAATAGATGCGGGTATTTCTTCTTCATTTGATCTTCACACTCCCAGGTGAATTCGGGTCCTCTACGAGTATTCCATCGAACCTTAACAATCGGTATCTTGTTTTGTTTAAGTCACTTAACCTCACGATCCATTATTTTGACGGGTTCTTCAATGAATTGAAGTTTTTCATTGATTTGGATTTCGTCCAACGGAATAGTGAGATCTTCTTTAGCAAAACATTTCTTCAAATTCGATACGTGGAAAGTGTTATGTACATTCGCAAGTTGTTGAGGTAACTCAAGTCGGTAAGCTACTGGTCCGACACGATCAATAATCTTGAATGGTCCAATATACCTTGGATTTAATTTCCCCCGTTTACCAAATCGAACAACACCTTTCCAAGGTGCAACCTTAAGCATGACCATATCTCTAATTTCAAATTCTATGTCTTTTCTTTTAATGTCGGCGTAGCTCTTTTGTCGACTTTGGGCGGTTTTCAACCGTTGTTGAATTTGGATGATCTTCTCGGTAGTTTCTTGTATTATCTCCGGACCCGTAATCTGTCTATCCCCCACTTCACTCCAACAAATTGGAGACCTGCACTTTCTACCATAAAGTGCTTCAGACGGCGCCATCTCAATGCTTGAATGATAGCTGTTGTTGTAGGAAAATTCTGCTAACGGTAGATGTCGATCCCAACTATTTTCGAAATCAATAACACATGCTCGTAGCATGTCTTGAAGCGTTTGTATCGTCCTTTTGCTCTGCCCATCTGTTTGTGGATGATAGGCAGTACTCATGTCTAGACGAGTTCCTAATGCTTGCTATAATGTCTGCCAGAATCTTGAAATAAATCTGCCATCCCTATCAGAGATTATAGAGATTGGTATTTGAGACGACCCGACCCAATCCATAGGGACGAATACAATAACATATGATAACATTGCGAGGTACTTGACCTCTATATGATACATTTTACAAACGTTGCATTTATTCTTAAAAGGCAATCTATCATTACATCAAAAGTTGACATGTTCGCCTAACATTTCATAATATCCAAATGACCTAATCTGTCATATACTTAATAATAGTCTCTAATGATCTTCAATGACTCGAATGCAACGTTCTTGAATCCTGGCTTAAATGGTCCCAAAATAGTATCCTTAATATGAGCTAATGCACAGCGGAAGACTTAATTCATACCTGAGAATAACATGCTTTAAAATGTCAACATAAAGTTGGTGAGATATAGGTTTAATGCCAGCAGCGATATAAATATAGACCACAAGATTTCATATGTAAACAATTTAATAAAATATTCTAAGTTGTTGAGCACTTGGTAACCATACTTAACATTTAATCAACGTCGCATATTCCCTTTATTATGAAATCTCCCTACACCGTACCAAGTGTAGTAACGAAACGAAGTACTGTGCAACCGTTAAATACTGGTCGTCCAGTCCGGTTGGGGTTGTCAGGCCCGATAGATCTATCAACAGGATTCGCGTTTACAATACCCATGTAAATTGTAGTTACCAAGCTACAGGGAAATATGCCAGTGGTACAACTCAACGTAGAATATATATTTTTGTCACTTGTGTCCATAACGTAAATCATTTATAAAAGTAGCGCATGTATTCTCAGCCCAAAATTATTTAGAGTTTAAAAGGGACTATATACTCACTTTTGTCTTGAAGATAATAACACGACTTGGTCTCCGATTGATATCACGAACCTAACCATATGTAATATATCAATATATTTTCTTTTTAAGAAATAAACGTTTCATATATATATATACTTTTAATACTTTTAATAATTTCTTAGTCCGTAGTTAGCAGTCCGATGTTAGTAGTTCACAATTAGTTGCTTAATAAAATTAATAAAGACCCCATCGTATTCATGTTGATCGGAATTAATCTTGACCCACGGTACCGTGTTGTCAAATGACGTGTTGTGTACATAAAGTACCGGTGTTGTCAAATGACGTGTTGCGTACGTACATGTGGTCTTATGATTAATCTTCTCGTGTTGTTTACGGGTGGTCCTGAAATATATAAAATTAAGTCATGAGTAAATATATATGAAATATCATATTAATTAGGGAAGATATGATTTATTTAATTTTTCTCCAATTATTTTCGTTGTTAAACAAGCTTTGGACACCCGATCTTATTTTAGTCGTAGTTTCTTCGTTACAACTCCGTTTTTGTTGATTCAACTTGCCATCTCCTTGGATCGAGTCAAAATTTAAGAATATGAACTGTAAATACCATGGTTTATATTCGGGATCACAGGTTATAGTCCAAACTCTAGGTGAATCTTATGAAAGTAATCATTTTTGTCATAAAAACATCATTTAATGATCATTTTTCTAAAAATACTTATACTTTGAATTAAACCATGAAATTTTTATGTGATAACATATTCATAAGAAATATCATTTTTCCAGAACATGAACTTCTAATTCAAAGTTCAAGTTGGTTTTTAATTATCCAACCCAAAACAGCCCCCGGTTACACTCCGACGCCGTAGATTCAGTTTTAAGGTGTTCTTTGTAAAAACAAGTTGTATCTTGTTAAGTTAGCATATCATTAAGATATATTACAGGTCTTGAAGTGTTTTAAAAGTTAAGTTAGAAGGATCTATTTAGTTTGCAAACAAGTTTGAAATCATTCAAACTATGTTCTTGTTGTTAAAATTTTATATCACAAAATAAGATAGCTATATAAATTTGAATCGAATAAAATTATGAACAAGGTTACTACCTCAAGTTAGTTGGACAAGGTTGCTGTAAAAGATGAGTAAAATCCTAGAACCAAAAGAGTGGTGGAGTTGGATCAAAGGTTGGAAGTAAACTTGTAAGTTTGGAAGGATTTTTGAAGTGTTTTTGGAAAGGTTTTCTTATGAGGTTTAAGTGTTGTTTTTGAAGCTAAATGATGGGGAAAATGCTTGGAGATGATCAAGTATGAAGTTAAGAGTATTTTGAGAGAGAAATGAGAGTGTCAGTATGAGAAAATGGGGTGAAGAAATGGTGTTCATTCATAAAAACGTTTTTAGTTTATAAAGAAAGAAAAGATTCCTAATTTTGTTATTTTGTATAAAAATCTATGCTAGCTTCCAATTCTAATTACCTCTCCTTGAGGGCATGAACAAGAGCTGATTAAAAAGGTTGATTTGATGTGAATATACCAATAGTAAATACATTTAGAAGATGGGTATGATACGGGTACCTATACTCTAGGTGTACGTATAGAAATCTTTGAGAAAACGAAACGAGGATTCAAATATAGCTATCTTTTGTAAATATACTTATATTGTTTTATGTATGTAAGCCCTTTAAAAGTGATAAAATACATATCTATACGATGCATGTATAAGTATTATAGGTTATAAGTATTTATGTCGAAGAATGTTACGTATAATTATCGTTTTGAAAACTTAAGTTAGTAGTTTCAAAATATACTTATAACTCATTGTTATTAGTACACAATGAGATGTTAAACATCCTTAGATCATGTTAAATATAAATAAATACATATATATATATATATATATACAAACATATAATTATCGTGTGTTATATAGTTCGTGATATCATCGGTCAAATTGGACGGTCAAACGTTATGTAAAACTCTTTTCAAAATCATAAATCTCAACAATTTAGATTGCTTATCATGTTGATAAGGTTTAATTTATGTAAATATTAATCTTATAAGTGTAAAACGATCGGAAAAATCCGGGTCGTTACATTACCTACCCGTTAAATAAATTTCGTCCTCAAAATTTGATAGAGTTCATTATAGATAGTAATGAAGATGTTTTCATGATGAATATGAGGTCATAATGGAGTTTTATCATTATCGAGAGATATTAGATAAAACGATTCGATCATGTGAAGCACACGAGTGAAGCTATCACAAAAGAGTGAAATGAGTAAATATAGAATTGTTTTAACCGATGACGTGATTAGGATTGATTTCCGGAATTTATGGGATTTAAAGAAAATCTTATGTAATAAGATTTGGTTCTTCGTCTATTTAGGAAACATGATATCCTTTGATTTAATGCGGCAAATCTGTTTTGATTTATTTGTCCAATATTTCACTATAAATCTACCCCTTTCGTTTCCTTATTTCCATATCCTACATCTTCTACTCTTTCTCCTTAATTCCTACTTTTAAACATTCGCCAATATGCTCCATCTCATTCTAATCCTTGATATACTCTTAATTTTCACATCTGTCATCTTTCTCTTTCATCTACCACCGGAGGATTTTATTTACTTCTACTATTATCGTGAAGTAATAGTGTTATTAATCTTCCCGTGCCTTTATGTGGCAATACGTATTGATATGCACGGTTTGTAGTTTCAGGGTTGTTATTGTGTTTTATATTTTCCCTTATATTGTGATGTCCCTACTTCTGTCTTCCATAATCATTGTCATCCACAGTTAATACTCTCTCTAAATTGCTGTGATTTTTACTCCACTTTCTATTTTGGGGCTTTATCCCTTTGTTCTTCTTCCCGTCCTCGAGTCAAGCGAGCAGTGGTCCGGAATTCGTAGGTATAAAATTTGGAATGAACTTAGCTAATATTCTTAGAAAGAAATGGTAATGACACGATTTTGATTTGTCAAATTACCAGAATACCCTGAAGAAGATAGAACTATCAAAATGATATATTCCTAATATGTTTGGAGATTGAATAGAATGTAAGAGCCGTGTAACATGGCACATGATGACGGTACTGTGAATCATCACATTCCATTAGAAACTCAACATGACTTACTGTAATATAATGAAGTTGATCAAGTTTCATTATATTATACTAATTCATGCATCAGTTCCCAACACTACTTTAAAACATTCATATTTTAAACTTGGAGGTTTCAAAATTTAGAAACTGACACAGTTTCTTTTATGTTGTAACGTAGATGTTACAGAGTGATAAATGATTCCAGATAAGGATAGTTGTGAAAATATCTCCAGAAATATGGAGAATACGTATAACGGAAGATATGAAGATATCTTATAATATCTAAGATAAGATGATGATGAAGAATATCATCTGGAAAGGTTTAGAATAAGGAGTAGGGTTCTTACTAACGGTTTCAGCAGGCACTGAATCATTTCGATTCTTTGAAGTCGGGTTTAGTTTTCATGATTTGTCCACGGTCTCCTTCATACTTTGCTCAATCCGTTTTCCAGTTTCAACCCCTTTTTTTTTCTGGGCTTTTCCAACATACTGTACTTCATCGTAAACTTTTGACTATTAAGGTCGTTTACGATTTTTGCTGCTTCATCAGCATTTCAAGAACTACTTCATAGTCCATGGTGTTTTTCAGAAACTTCACATTCAAAATATGTAATTCTTAGGGATAGGCGTTTTCGGTATAACTGGGAGAATTTCTACGAGATTTTTAAAATACTGATTGCGAATTTCGCCAAAGAGATAACGAGTTGCTGGTACATCTGCTGATGATGTTGTGAAATATAAAAGGTTCTCCGATAACGACGGCGAAAAGACAAGGTATAAATATCGAGGTTATAGTAGGAGTAGTCTCACTGAGAAGTCGAAGTGGAGCTGTGACAAAATTAGCTTCTTGAAGAGGAATTGTAGGGTTGTTTTTGCTAATAAATGGCAAAGGATTCAACACGGTATGTGTTTCGAGAGTTTTTCAGGTGCATAAATATTTTCTTCCGTAGATGAAGTGTTCATCTTTCCGATCGAGATGTTTTCAAGAATCATGAATAGTTGTGAATGCGAATTGTAATCGCCAAGATACGAATGAGGTTAAGATAGAATCAAGTGGCAAACTTGAAGAATTATTTAGTTTCATATGTTATAATCATCATTTTAACTCATTTTTAATTGTCCAAAGTTAGCAGTCCAATAGTCCAATTATCCAATGGTCCAATAAATTCATATATAAATTAGATATATAATATTCGAATTACTTAATACGTATCGTGACCCGTGTACCGGTCTCAGTATTGATCACAACTCAAAGTATATATATATTTTGGAATCAACTCCGACCCTGTATAGCCAACTCCCACATTCACATATAGAGTGTCTACGGTTGTTCCCAAATATATATATAGATGGGTCAATATGATAAGTCGAAACCTTGCATACGTGTCCCGTTATTTAAAGTGCGTAAAATAAATAAATATATATCATGACCCATTATACAACGTGTTGTCTCAGAATTAATCCGACGTATTGTTGTACATGTGTCCCGACGGTATGCAGAAATTAAATGACGATAAATAAAATTGCGAGAATGTAAATTGCGATAAATTAAATGTTAGCCAGGAACAGTTAGCTAGGAACAGTTAGCGTGGATTCCTAACAATATTTCAATTTATTAGTTCGTTTGTTTCTAACAAATTTTTATCATGTCCAATGTTTTCTTCATTATGCCACTTATTGGATTCAGATAGGTAAAAAAAAAAAATCCAAATACGAGATTTGAATGGAAATGGTTATTCTGGGGTGAACGGATATATATATCAGTGATAGTAAGTAGGATAGCAAAGGACTGTTGAATCAGATTCGAAGAATGTACAGTGTAACTTATCAATGTGAAATCTAAATATTCCTCGGGTACTACCTACCCGTTAAAATATTTTCATCATTAATAGTTTGTACGAAGGAATTTTTAATTACAATCTTTATAAAAATATACTTGCATATATATTTTCTTCAGATGTAATCATAGATTTAATGAGTCAATGAAGTATTAAACTCATTTGATTTATCGTTAATACTAGATTACATAACTTCTAAAGCATTAGAGATTACATAATCGCCAGGTCGAACGAAGATAAATGAGGTAAAACGATACGTAAAGCGAAGATAATCGATGTAGAACGTTATATAGAACGAAGATCATACTCGAAGTTCCGATGAGGTTTTTGAGGTATGTGATGTTGATATCCGAGATACAGTTTGTGATGTTGAGATTTTGGGGGTGACAAGAGTACTGTCGGCGTTGTTGATGGTGGTACAGATTATGCTGCTGGTGCTGCTGCTGGTGTTTGTAACCTTCGCACCGTATTTTCTAAAGCCACTACCCGAGCGCGAAGCTCGTTGACTTCTTCTATTATACCGGGATGATTGACGGTTGGAACGAGCGAATGAACAAGATTCGAAATATGGGATAGTATGTATTCATGACGAGATACTCTAGAAATGAGCGAGAAAATGGTGTTCCGAATAGGTTCGCCGGTAAGTGCTTCAGGTTCATCGTTAAGAGGACAATTTGGTGGATGGAATGGATCACCCTCTTCTTGTCTCCAATAATTTAGTATATTACGAACCCATTCCCAATTCATCCAGAATAAATGATGGGAAATTGGTTGATCCATTCCGGTGACGCTGTTCTCGGAGCTCGAATGGAAATCCATATCGACGTAGCTATCGAAGTCGGAGGAATTCGAACTGGATGAAGAATCCATCTTATATATTCGGAGAAATGAATTTTGGTTTGGAATAGATTATAGGAGTTGGGTTTGGTACTCTTCAGTACATAATTTTCATATGTATATATAATACCAAAATCCCGTGAATTACGGAGAATCTTTGAAATACTTCAGGCAATGTCTATAGTAACAGATACGCTAGGATATGAATTTTGTCTATACACTATCGAAGCACTAAATGCAGTAAGACGTGTCTAGACTAAAGAGTGATAAGAAGGAAATTTCCTAAGGATGATAAGCAGACGATTTCCGACTAGAATGATAAGCAAAACTTTTTGACATGTAGACACGGTCGAAGTCCAGACTCACTAATGTATCCTTACAACTACCAGTTAGACACACTGATGCAAGGCCTGGTTCGCTAAGACCAACGCTCTGATACCACATGAGACGACCCGACCCAATCCATAGGGACGAATACAATAACATATGATAACATTGCGAGGTACTTGACCTCTATATGATACATTTTACAAATGTTGCATTTATTCTTAAAAGGCAATCTATCATTACATCAAAAGTTGACATGTTCGCCTAACATTTCATAATATCCAAATGACCTAATCTGTCATATACTTAATAATAGTCTCTAATGATCTTCAATGACTCGAATGCAACGTTCTTGAATCCTGGCTTAAATGGTCCCAAAATAGTATCCTTAATATGAGCTAATGCACAGCGGAAGACTTAATTCATACCTGAGAATAACATGCTTTAAAATGTCAACATAAAGTTGGTGAGATATAGGTTTAATGCCAGCAGCGATATAAATATAGACCACAAGATTTCATATGTAAACAATTTAATAAAATATTCTAAGTTGTTGAGCACTTGGTAACCATACTTAACATTTAATCAACGTCGCATATTCCCTTTATTATGAAATCTCCCTACACCGTACCAAGTGTAGTAACGAAACGAAGTACTGTGCAACCGTTAAATACTGGTCGTCCAGTCCGGTTGGGGTTGTCAGGCCCGATAGATCTATCAACAGGATTCGCGTTTACAATACCCATGTAAATTGTAGTTACCAAGCTACAGGGAAATATGCCAGTGGTACAACTCAACGTAGAATATATATTTTTGTCACTTGTGTCCATAACGTAAATCATTTATAAAAGTAGCGCATGTATTCTCAGCCCAAAATTAATTAGAGTTTAAAAGGGACTATATACTCACTTTTGTCTTGAAGATAATAACACGACTTGGTCTCTGATTGATATCACGAACCTAAACATATGTAATATATCAATATATTTTCTTTTTAAGAAATAAACGTTTCATATATATACTTTTAATACTTTTAATAATTTCTTAGTCCGTAGTTAGCAGTCCGATGTTAGTAGTTCACAATTAGTTGCTTAATAAAATAAATAAAGACCCCATCGTATTCATGTTGATCGGAATTAATCTTGACCCACGGTACCGTGTTGTCAAATGACGTGTTGCGTACATAAAGTACCGGTGTTGTCAAATGACGTGTTGCGTACGTACATGTGGTCTTATGATTAATCTTCTCGTGTTGTTTACGGGTGGTCCTGAAATATATAAAATTAAGTCATGAGCAAAAATATATGAAATATCATATTAATTAGGGAAGATATGATTTATTTAATTTTTCTCCAATTATTTTCGTTGTTAAACAAGCTTTGGACACCCGATCTTATTTTAGTCGTAGTTTCTTCGTTACAACTCCGTTTTTGTTGATTCAACTTGCCATCTCCTTGGATCGAGTCAAAATTTAAGAATATGAACTGTAAATACCATGGTTTATATTCGGGATCACAGGTTATAGTCCAAACTCTAGGTGAATCTTATGAAAGTAATCATTTTTGTCATAAAAACATCATTTAATGATCATTTTTCTAAAAATACTTATACTTTGAATTAAACCATGAAATTTTTATGTGATAACATATTCATAAGAAATATCATTTTTCCAGAACATGAACTTCTAATTCAAAGTTCAAGTTGGTTTTTAATTATCCAACCCAAAACAGCCCCCGGTTACACTCCGACGCCGTAGATTCAGTTTTAAGGTGTTCTTTGTAAAAACAAGTTGTATCTTGTTAAGTTAGCATATCATTAAGATATATTACAGGTCTTGAAGTGTTTTAAAAGTTAAGTTAGAAGGATCTATTTAGTTTGCAAACAAGTTTGAAATCATTCAAACTATGTTCTTGTTGTTAAAATTTTATATCACAAAATAAGATAGCTATATAAATTTGAATCGAATAAAATTATGAAAAAGGTTACTACCTCAAGTTAGTTGGACAAGGTTGCTGTAAAAGATGAGTAAAATCCTAGAACCAAAAGAGTGGTGGAGTTGGATCAAAGGTTGGAAGTAAACTTGTAAGTTTGGAAGGATTTTTGAAGTGTTTTTGGAAAGGTTTTCTTATGAGGTTTAAGTGTTGTTTTTGAAGCTAAATGATGGGGAAAATGCTTGGAGATGATCAAGTATGAAGTTATGAGTATTTTGAGAGAGAAATGAGAGTGTAAGTATGAGAAAATGGGGTGAAGAAATGGTGTTCATTCATAAAAACGTTTTTAGTTTATAAAGAAAGAAAAGATTCCTAATTTTGTTATTTTGTATAAAAATCTATGCTAGCTTCCAATTCTAATTACCTCTCCTTGAGGGCATGAACAAGAGCTGATTAAAAAGGTTGATTTGATGTGAATATACCAATAGTAAATACATTTAGAAGATGGGTATGATACGGGTACCTATACTCTAGGTGTACGTATAGAAATCTTTGAGAAAACGAAATGAGGATTCAAATATAGCTATCTTTTGTAAATATACTTATATTGTTTTATGTATGTAAGCCCTTTAAAAGTGATAAAATACATATCTATACGATGCATGTATAAGTATTATAGGTTATAAGTATTTATGTCGAAGAATGTTACGTATAATTATCGTTTTGAAAACTTAAGTTAGTAGTTTCAAAATATACTTATAACTCATTGTTATTAGTACACAATGAGATGTTAAACATCCTTAGATCATGTTAAATATAAATAAATACATATATATATATACAAACATATAATTATCGTGTGTTATATAGTTCGTGATATCATCGGTCAAATTGGACGGTCAAACGTTATGTAAAACTCTTTTCAAAATCATAAATCTCAACAATTTAGATTGCTTATCATGTTGATAAGGTTTAATTTATGTAAATATTAATCTTATAAGTGTAAAACGATCGGAAAAATCCGGGTCGTTACAGTATTCCATGTCTGGAGACGACTTCCTTCAAATACAGTCGTGCTAACTTCTCCATCTTGCCGTCTTCTCTTATTGGCAGGAAGTGTGTTGATTTGGTGAGACGATCAACTATTACCCAAATAGTATCAAAACCACTTGCAGTCCTTGACAATTTAGTGATGAAATCCATGATAATGTTTTCCCATTTCCATTCCGGGATTTTGGGTTGTTGAAGTAGACCCGATGGTTTCTGATGCTCCGCTTTGACCTTAGAACACGTCAAACATTCCCCTATGTATTTAGCAACATCGGATTTCATACCTGGCCACCAAAAATGTTTCTTGAGATCCTTGTACATCTTTCCCGTTCCAGGATGTATTGAGTATCTGGTTTTATGAGCTTCTCTAAGTACCATTTCCCTCATATCTTTAAATTTTGGTACCCAAATTCTTTCAGCCCTATACCGGGTTCCGTCTTCTCGAATATTAAGATGCTTCTCCGATCCTTTGGGTATTTCATCCTTTAAGTTTCCCTCTTTTAAAACTCCTTGTTGCGCCTCCTTTATTTGAGTAGTAAGGTTAGTGTGAATCATTATATTCATAGATTTTACTCGAATGGGTTCTCTGTCCTTTCTACTCAAAGTGTCGGCTACTACATTCGCCTTCCCCGGGTGGTAACGAATCTCAAAGTCGTAATCATTCAACAATTCAATCCACCTACGCTGTCTCATATTCAGTTGTTTCTGACTAAATATGTGTTGAAGACTTTTGTGGTCGGTATATATAATACTTTTGACCCCATATAAGTAGTGCCTCCAATTCTTTAATGCAAAAACAACCGTGCCTAATTCCAAATCACGCGTCGTATAATTTTGCTCGTGAATCTTCAATTGTCTAGAAGCATAAGCAATCACCTTCGTTCGTTGCATTAATACACAACCGAGACCTTGCTTTGATGCGTCACAATAAATCACAAAATCATCATTCCCTTCAGGCAATGACAATATAGGTGCCGTAGTTAGCTTTTTCTTCAATAATTGAAATGCCTTTTCTTGTTCATCCTTCCATTCAAATTTCTTCCCTTTATGCGTTAATGCAGTCAAGGGTTTTGCTATTTTGGAGAAATCTTGGACGAATCTTCTGTAGTAACCAGCCAATCCTAAAAATTGACGTATATGCTTCGGAGTTTTTGGGGTTTCCCACTTTTCAACGGTTTCGATCTTTTTCGGGTCCACCTGGATACCTTCTTTGTTCACTATGTGACCGAGGAATTGAACTTCTTCCAACCAAAATGCACACTTTGAAAACTTAGCGTACAATTTTTCTTTCCTTAATACTTCTAGCACTTTTCTCAAATGTTCTTCGTGCTCTTGATCATTCTTTGAGTAAATAAGTATGTCATCGATGAAAACAATGACAAACTTTTCAAGATATGGCCCACACACTCAGTTCATAAGGTCCATGAACACAGCTGGTGTGTTAGTCAATCGAAACGGCATAACCATAAACTCGTAATGACCATAACGCGTCCTAAAAGCAGTTTTTGGAATATCATCCTCCTTTACTCGCATTTGATGATATCCAGAACGTAAATCGATTTTTGAATAAACCGACGAGCCTTAGAGTTGATCAAATAAGTCGTCAATTCTTGGCAGTGGATAACGGTTTTTGATGGTAAGTTTGTTCAACTCTCTGTAGTCAATACACAACCTAAATGTACCATCCTTCTTCTTGACAAACAAAACAGGAGCTCCCCATGGTGATGTGCTTGGTCGAATGAAACCACGTTCTAATAGTTCTTGCAGTTGACTTTTCAGTTCTTTCATCTCGCTGGGTGCGAGTCTATGAGGAGCACGAGCTATTGGTGCAGCTCCTGGTACAAGATCTATTTGAAATTCAACAGATCGATGTGGAGGTAGTCCCGATAATTCTTTCGGAAATACATCGGGAAATTCTTTTGCGACGGGAACATCATTGATGCTCTTTTCTTCAGTTTGTACTTTCTCGACGTGTGCTAGAACAGCATAGCAACCTTTTCTTATTAGTTTTTGTGCCTTCAAATTACTAATAAGATGTAGCTTCGTGTTGCCCTTTTCTCCGTACACCATTAAGGGTTCTCCTTCTTCTCGTACAATGCGAATTGCATTTTTGTAACATACGATCTCTGCTTTCATCTCCTTCAACCAGTCCATGCCAACTATTACATCAAAACTCCTTAACTCTACTGGTATCAAATTAATCTTAAATATTTCGCTACCCAGTTTAATTTCTCGATTCCGGCATATATAATCTGCTGAAATTAATTTACCGTTTGCTAATTCGTGTAAAAGTTTACTATCCAACGGCATCAATGGACAACTTAATTTAGCACAAAAATCTCTACTCATATAGCTTCTATCCGCACCCGAATCAAATAAAACGTAAGCAGATTTATTGTCAATAAGAAACGTACCCGTAACAAGCTCCGGGTCTTCCTGTGCCTCTGCCGCATTAATATTGAAAACTCTTCCGCGGCCTTGTCCATTCGTGTTCTCCTGGTTCGGGCAATTTATAATAATGTGGCCCGGTTTTCCACATTTATAACAAACTACATTGGCATAACTTGCTCCGACACTACTTGCTCCGCCATTACTCGTTCCGACACCATTTGTTCCTTTCGTTCTGTTAACCCCTGGTCCGTAGACCTCACACTTCGCCGCGCTATGACCATTTCTTTTACACTTGTTGCAAAATTTGGTGCAGAACCCCGAGTGATACTTTTCACACCTTTGGCATAGCTGCTTCTGATTGTTGTTGTTGTTGCAGTTGTTATTGTTATTGGGATGATTGTTGTAGTTGCTGTTGTTGTTGTTGTTGTTATTGTTGTTGTTGGGCCGTTTGTTGTAGTTGCGATTGATGTTGCGATTGTTGGGATAGTTGTTGCGATTATTGTTGTAATTGCTGTTGTTGTTGTATTGGTGATTCTTATCACCGTTTTCCTCCCACTTTCTTTTGACTTGCTTCACATTTGCCTCTTCAGTCGCCTGTTCTTTAATTCTTTCCTCAATCTGGTTCACTAGTTTTTGAGCCATTCTACATGCCTGTTGTATGGAGGCGGGCTCGTGTGAACTTATATCTTCTTGGATTCTTTCCGGTAATCCTTTCACAAATGCATCGATCTTCTCTTCCTCATCTTCGAACGCTCTCGGACACAATAGGCACAATTCTGTGAATCGTCTTTCGTACGTGGTAATATCAAATCCTTGGGTTCGTAACCCTCTAAGTTCTGTATTGAGCTTATTGACCTCGGTTCTGGGATGGTACTTCTCGTTCATCAAGTGCTTGAATGCTGACCACGGTAGTGCGTAAGCATCATCTTGTCCCACTTGCTCTAGATAGGTATTCCACCATGTTAACGCAGTACCTGTGAAGGTATGCGTAGCGTACTTCACTTTGTCCTCTTCAGTACACTTACTTATGGAAAACACCGATTCGACCTTCTCGGTCCACCGTTTCAATCCGATCGGTCCTTCGGTTCCATCAAATTCCAAAGGTTTGCAGGTAGTGAATTCTTTGTAGGTGCATCCTACAAGATTTCTTGCGCCGTTAGCTGCATTGCTAGATTCGGAGTTATTGTTGGTATGTAGCGCAGCCTGTACTGCGGCTATGTTTGCAGCAAGAAAGGTACGAAATTCCTCTTCGCTCATATTCATGGTTTGTCGAGTATTCGGTGCCATTTCCTTCAAATAGTCAAATGAAACAAGTTAATCATACAGAATATTAAGAGTAGTCAATAGTATCTCGTAGCATAATATGAACTCATTTATAAAAGCTTTTTCTTCATATTAGCGTTTTATAAGTTTAAATTCGGGTAGTACCTACCCGTTAAGTTCATACTTAGTAGCTAATATACAATTCAACTACTACAATTTTATATGAAAAACTGATTATAATAATATTTCGCGTTCAAACTTTTTCACAATATTTTACAAACTTACAATACCGCTTATTTTACATATAACATGAAATATAGCACACAATAACTTTGATACAAGATAGTTGTGAAGATAATTCTAGCTAGTGCACAAGTCGTTCAGCAAAGGCAATAAAGACACGTAATTCATACGTCCAGAAACAAGTCATGCATTTTGGTTTTACTACGACTACTTCCCATCCTTGGTCTTGTGGAACATAACCGTTATGGCCGTTGATAAGACAGCGTGTTGTAATGTCGTCAAAGGGACGAGGGTTACGTAATGACCAACAGTCTCGTAATAACCTAAAAACCTCATTTCTTACCCCAATTACCGACTCCGTCACTTGTGGGAACGTTTTGTTTAATAGTTGTAGCCCGATGTTCTTGTTCTCACTTTGGTGAGAAGTGAACATTACTAACACGTAAGCATAACATGCTTCTTTATGTTGCATGTTAGCCACTTTTTCTAAATCACGAAGTCCTATATTCGGATATATTGAGTCAAAATAATTTCTTAACCCGTTGCGTAAAATAGCATTTGGGTTCCCCGCAATATATGCGTCAAAGTAAACACATCGTTACTTATGGATTTCCCAATGTGATATCCCCCATCTTTCGAACGAAAGCCTTTTATAAATCAAGGCATTCTTGGAACGTTCTTCGAATGTCTTACAAACTGATCTCGCCTTAAATAGTTGTGCTGAGGAATTCTGACCGACTCTAGACAAGATTTCATCAATCATGTCTCCGAGTAGGTCTCTTAAAATATTGGGTTGTCTATCCATTTTGTGTTTTTATACTGTAAAAAAATAATTATTAATACAAGCAATTTCTACATATATCATAAAGCATAAGCACACTATATTACATATATTACACCACACGAATACAACTATCTTATTCCGACTCGCTCGTTTCTTCTTCTTCTTCGGTTTTGGTTCGTTTTGCCAAGTTTCTAGGGATATATGATGTTCCCCTAATACGAGCCGTCGTTTTCCACATTGGTTTAGAAAAACCTGGTGGTTTAGAGGTTCCCGGGTTATTGTCACAACTTAAGAAATACGGGTGTTGACGATACATATAAAGTTCATCGGGTTTGGAATCAAATTTCTCTATTTTTATGCCCTTTCCCTTATTGTTCTCTTTTGCCTTATTAATTTGTGTTGGGGTAATTTCTATAACATCATCGGAATCCTTGTCGGGATCCGATTCATCGGAGAATGGGTAATCCTCCCAATACTTTGCTTCCTTGGCGGAAACACCATTGACCATAATTAACTTTGGTCGGTTGGTTGAGGATTTTCTTCTACTTAACCGTTTTATTATTTCCCCCACTGGTTCTATTTCTTCTTTCGGTTCTGATTCTTCTTCCGGTTCCAATTCTTCTTCCGGTTTCGACTCTTCTTCCGGTTCCTCTTCGGGAACTTGTGAATCAGTCCACGAATCATTCCAATTTACATTTGATTCTTCATTATTATTAGGTGAGTCAATGAGACCTGTTCTAGAGGTAGACATCCATCACATAATATCAAACACGTTAAGAGATTAATATATCACATAATATTCACATGTTAAAAATATATAGTTTCCAACAAAAATGTTAAGCAATCATTTTTAAAGAAAACATGGTCGAAGTCCAGACTCACTAATGCATCCTAACAAACTCGATAAGACACACTAATGCAAATTTTTTGGTTCTCTAAGACCAACGCTCTGATACCAACTGAAATGTCCCGTTCATATTGATTATAAACGTTCCATATTAATTGATTTCATTACGAGGTTTTGACCTCTATATGAGACGTTTTTCAAAGAATGCATTCATTTTTAAAACAACCATAACCTTTATTTTATCAATAAAGGTTTTAAAAGCATTACGTAGATTATCAAATAATGATAATCTAAAATATACTGTTTACACACGACCATTACATAATGGTTTATAATAGAAATATATTACATCGACATATGTTTCTTGAATGCAGTTTTTACATAATATCATACAAACATGGACTCCAAATCTTGTCCTTATTTTAGTATGCAACAGCGGAAGCTCTTAGTATTCACCTGCGAATAAACATGCTTTAAACGTCAACAAAAATGTTGGTGAGTTATAGGTTTAACCTATATATATCAAATCGTAACAATAGACCACAAGATTTCATATTTCAATATACATCCCATACATAGAGATAAAAAATCATTCATATGGTGAACACCTGGTAACCAACATTAACAAGATGCATATATAAGAATATCCCCATCATTCCGGGACACCCTTCGGATATGATATAAATTTCGAAGTACTAAAGCATCCGGTACTTTGGATGGGGTTTATTAGGTCCAATAGATCTATCTTTAGGATTCGCATCAATTAGGGTGTCTGTTTCCTAATTCTTAGATTACCAGACTAAATAAAAAGGGGCATATTCGATTTCCATAATTCAACCATAGAATGTAGTTTCACGTACTTGTGTCTATTTTGTAAATCATTTATAAAACCTGCATGTATTCTCATCCCAAAAATATTAGATTTTAAAAGTGGGACTATAACTCACTTTCACAGATATTTCCTTCCTCGAAAATAAGACTTGGCCACGGATCGATTCATGAACCTATACAGATATGTACATATATATCAAAGTATGATCAAAATATAATTACAACCATTTTTATTATGTTTTAAAGATTTGAGTGTATTAAGTCAGTTGTCCTCGTTAGTAACCTACAACTAGTTGTCCATAATTAGATGTACAGAAATAAATCGATATATATTATCTTGAATCAATCCACGACCTAGTGTATACACGTCTCAGGCTAGATCACAACTCAAAGTATATATATTTTTGGAATCAACCTCAACCCTGTATAGCTAACTCCAACATTACTGCATATAGAGTGTCTATGGTTGTTCCAAATAATATATATACATGGGTCGATATGATATGTCAAAATATTTGCATACGTGTCTATGGTATCCCAAAATTACATTTGAATACATGTATAATACAATATAAGTTAGCTAGGATATGATTTGTATAGAATTGTTACAATATTTCCCGTAGAACAACAATCAAAAAATATCCAATCTTGTTTTACCCATAACTTCTTCGTTTTAAATCCGATTTGAGTGAATCAAATTGCTATGGTTTCATATTGAACTATATTTTATGAATCTAAACATAAAAAGTATAGGTTTGTTGTCGGAAAAATAAGTTACAAGTCATTTTTGTAAAGGTAGTCATTTCAGTCGAAAGAACGACGTCTAGATGACCATTTTGGAAAACATACTTCCACTTTGATTTAACCATGATTTTTGGATATAGTTTCATGTTCATAAGAAAAATCATTTTCTCAGAAGAACAACTTTTAAATCAAAGTTTATCATAGTTTTTAATTAACTAACCCAAAACAGCCCGCGGTGTTACTACGACGGCGTATGTCCGGTTTTACAGTGTTCTTCGTGTTTCTAGGTTTTAAATCATTAAGTTAGCATATCATATAGATATAGAACATGTGTTTAGTTGATTTTAAAAGTCAAGTTAGAAGGATTAACTTTTATTTGCGAACAAGTTTAGAATTAACTAAACTATGTTCTAGTAATTACAAGTTTAAACCTTCGAATAAGATAGCTTTATATGTATGAATCGAATGATGTTATGAACATAATTACTATCTCGAGTTTTCTGGATAAAGCTACTGGAAATGAGAAAAATGGATCTAGCTTCAAAGGATACTTGGATGGCTTGAAAGTTCATGAAGCAGAATCATGACACGAAAACAAGTTCAAGTAAGATTTCCACTCAAAATAAGATTGTTATAGTTATAGAAATTGAATCAAAGTTTGAATATGAGTATTACCTTGTATTAGAAAGATATCTTACTGTAAATAATAAAGATTTCTTGAGGTTGGATGATCACTCTACAAGATTGGAAGTAAGCTAGCAAACTTGGAACTATTCTTGATTTTATGAAACTAGAACTTGTAGAATTTATGAAGAACACTTAGAACTTGAAGATGGAACTTGAGAGAGATCAATTAGATGAAGAAAATTGAAGAATGAAAGTGTTTTTAGGTGTTTTTGGTCGTTGGTATATGGATTAGATATAAAGGATATGTAATTTTGTTTTCATGTAAATAAGTCATGAATGATTACTCATATTTTTGTAATTTTATGAGATATTTCATGCTAGTTGCCAAATGATGGTTCCCACATGTGTTAGGTGACTAACATGGGCTGCTAAGAGCTGATCATTAGAGTGTATATACCAATAGTACATACATCTAAAAGCTGTGTATTGTACGAGTACGAATACGGGTGCATACGAGTAGAATTGTTGATGAAACTGAACGAGGATGTAATTGTAAGCATTTTTGTTAAGTAGAAGTATTTTGATAAGTGTCTTGAAGTCTTTCAAAAGTGTATGAATACATATCAAAACACAACATGTATATACATTCTAATGGAGTCGTTAAGTCTTTGTTAGTCGTTACATGTAAGTGTTGTTTTGAAACCTTTAAGTTAACGATCTCAATTAATGTTGTTAACCCAATGTTTATTATATCAAATGAGATGTTAAATTATTATGTTATCATGATATTATGATGTATGATATCTCTTAATATGATATATACATTAAAATATCGTTACAACGATAATCGTTACATATAAGTCTCGTTTCGTAATTCTTGAGTTAGTAGTCTTGTTTTTACATATGTAATTCATTGTTAACACACTTAATGATATATTTAAATATCATTTTATCATGTTAAATATAGTGTATTAATATCTTAATATGATACATATGTATTTAGTAGACGTTATCATAACGATAATCGTTATATATATCATTTCGAGTTTCTTAACTTAGTAATCTCAATTCTTATGTATATCACACATTGTTAATATACTTAGTGAGATACTTACTCATCATAATCTCATGTCAACCATATATATATGTCTATATATACCACAACATGTAGTTTTTACAAATTTGTAATGTTCGTGAATCGCCGGTCAACTTGGGTGATCAATTGTCTATATGAAACTTATTTCATTTAATCAAGTCTTAACAAGTTTGATTGCTTAACACGTTGGAAACATTTAGTCATGTAAATATCAATCTCAATTAATATATATAAACATGGAAAAGTTTAGGTCACTACAATAGGGACCAAGGGGGTCCACTTATGGTATGTAGGGAACAGGTTGAGCCTTTAGGATTGAAGGTCTATCAGGGTGCTAAGGTATTGAAGAGCAGACACAACCAGGCAGTACCCTATGAAGGTAGTCATCCTCAGGTAGAGAGAGTTTCAGATGAGGAAATGGAGGAAGCGGATGACATTAGGGATGTCATTAGGGAGGCTATGACTGACGTCTACCAGGGTGTAGACGAGGTAGATATGACAAACGGAGAGAGATTTAGTCGGATGGAGCAGTGGCAAGCCCGGAATGATTACGAGCATTCCAGGCAACGACAGAATGATAGATGGGACTATCATCAGCGACAGATTATGAGCTGGCTGTCACCTCAGGATCACTAGGTTCCGACCCGACCCGCTTACTATCCTCCACACCAGCCCGAGATGAGACCACCATATACTCTCTACGACCCTAACCAGGCCTACCAGTACACCTATCACCAACCATGGAACCCGGACGACGACATGAACTGGAACCCCTATCCAGATTGATAGTTCCGTTGGTGATTTCTATGATTTTTATCTTTTTATTATTTCTATTTATTTATGTTTAAACATATGATATTGTGATACATTAATGTATTGTTTAATATTTTTATTATTTTGTACTAATATTTCATATTTGATTTGAAAGTGAGATTTTAAGTTCCATTTCAAATTACCATGCATGTTTATATTTGTATGTATGTATATTGTCAATTGTACACAACAGGGTAAAACAGCGCATTTTCAAAGACTGGCATTAAGTTCAGCAAAAGCTACTAATTTTGATGACAAAACGAAAAACATATGTGATGTAACAACAAGACGGAATGAACAAATGATGTGCACCATTTATCATTCAGCAAACAAACACGAATATGTTTGGAAACTTTGGTAAAATTTAATCATTTTTCTACGCTAATCACCCTCAATAATTTAAATTGTTACTGGTTTCTTGCAAGTGAGGGCATTGCAAGATCTTAAGTGTGGGAAGGGGTTAAATTCTTTCGGATTTTTAAAATTTTTAACTTATACACTTGGTTACCATTAAAAATACTAGTAACGCAGTAGTTGTATTAGAATCTAGTGCTCTATGATAATAAAGAACAGCCCTAGTCTTATATACTGACTACCCAATTCTAGTAAAATTTTTCAAAATTTTCAATTAAATGAACTCAAAATCATGTTTATACATATTTATGAACGATAAAACTAGGTGTTAACACCGAAATTATTGTTACCTCGGAAAGGAGATAAATTGAGAAACAACCCAAAATGTTAGAATTCATTTAAAATGGAATAGAAGACAATAAAAAGGCAAAGAAAGGGAAATAAAAGCCAAGTGTGGGAAAAATTTATCAAGTTATTTAAAAACATATATCACATATTTTTGTACAAATAATTGAAGATACTTTTGTTTTGGACAAAATTAACCATTTTACCCGGTAAATTGTAATATATTTGAAAGAAAGATGGATCTACACGATGAATCAATTCCATCATTAAAAGAAAGTAAAGTCTTCCGAAAAAGAAACGCGCTTCTTGATTTAGGTCAGGAAGTTGTCGTCCAGACCAGCTGCAGGTTGACGAAAAATCTAGAAAAGTCATCACTAAAATTAGCAGGAAATCCACGGACCTCAACATCAAACAGGGTCACCAAGTGTCAGATTTATCCTAACCATGAGAAGGATTTATCTCGTAAAATGGGGAGGGCGCCGTGCAAATTAACTTGATAAGACTAATGAATCAGATCCTCAGAAAGGATAATCTCCTTAAAAGATCAAAAATCAGCTTTTAAGACTGATATTACTCAATCCTTGAGATTGACTTTTAAAGATTGAGAATTACAAACTCATGGAATTCGATGATATCTAAACTCGAGCTTGAACGAGAAAATATTTTGATCAAAATTACAAACTGATTTGTTTTTTGAAAAACCCATTTTTAATGCGTTCATTACCATTGAATGTAAAATCCTAGGAATTCACCTGGAATTCATTAGGTCACCTGAACCAAATCGGGTGTCAACCGTAAGAATGGTGGTTGCATAGCATGGTCGAAGACAAGACCTTGTGCCAGACCGAAAAACTATAGGGTGAGCTTTACTATTGCTCCTACAAAGGATAGTAATTGCATCCGACACGTTATAGACCATAATTAAAAGCATGTCAGGGGACGTTGCCTTAACAGTTGCTTGTTCAACGCTTTCCTTTACGACTGGACGGTAGTTTACCGAAAGATAATATACGGAGCAAGTATACTGGACGTGTTGCTTTCCCAATACAAGGTTAGCAAGTGGGTGACACAAAACCATAAGTTTTGAGCTAAAATTTTCAAATTTGAAACCCACCAAACCCACAAAAACAATTTGCAAAACACCGGTGAAGGGTTATTCCGAAAAACTTATCTAGGGTAAATACTAGATTGAATTTTCAAAAGATCAAATGTTTTCATAAAGATCCAATTTCCTTAAGGATCTAAATTTTTATAGTCATGTGGGACTGTAAACCACATCGTTACTACCATTGTTTATACCGCCGTATAGAAATCGCTGATGTACAAAGTGTGAAGAATAAATAAGTGATTCTAGTATTTTTATTTCAAGTCTATATTGCTTGAGGACAAGCAACGCTCAAGGGTGGAAATATTTGATAATGCTAAAAACGAACATATATTTCATAGCATTATCCCTCAAGAAAGACAAGCTTTTAGTTGCAATTGTTCTATTTACAAGTAATATTCGTTTAAATAATAAAAGGTAAAGACAAAAGACAGATTCGACGAATTGAAGACGCAAACGACCAAAAAGATCAAAAGTACAAAATACAATCAAAGTGGTTCCAATTATTGATAAGAAACGTCTCAAAATTACAAGAGTACAAGACGCGAAACGCAAAGTACAAGATATTAAATTGTACGCAAGGACGTTCAAAAATCCGGAACCGGGACCAGAGTTAACTCTCAATGCTCGACGCAACAGACTAAAAATTACAAATCAGCTATGCACATAAATATAATATAATATTTAAATAATTCTTATAATTATTTATGTATTATATTTATTTATTAAAACGTCGACAAGCTTGTGAAAAAAAACATGTGAGCTGGTACCTACCTCAATGCGATCGCATGGCCTGGAGGCACAAAAGCCATGCGATCACATGACACACTTTTTCAGCTCAGGTCCTATAAATTTCGCGGTTTGGTGATGATTTTAACCATCTTTTTCTTTCCTTTCTCTCATACGTAAATATATATATATTAATTATAATTTTAATTTTAATTTTAATTCTAATAATAAGGGTATGTTAGCGAATGTTGAAAGGGTGTAAGTCGAAATTCTGTCCGTGTAACGCTACGGTATTTTTAATCATTGTAAGTTATGTTCAACCTTTTTAATTTAATGTCTCGTAGCTAAGTTATTATTATGCTTATTTAATGCCGAAGTAATCGTGATGTTGGGCTAAATATTAAAATTGGGTAATTGGGCTTTGGACCATAATTGGGGTTTGGACAAAAGAACGACACTTGTGGAAATTAGACTATGGGCTATTAATGGGTTTTATATTAACTAAATGATACCTCGTTGATTTAATATATAGACTTATAATTTGACGTATTTATATATAACCACATACGCTTGACTGGGTACGGTGGGCGGGATATCTATAAATACCAATAATTGTTCATTTTACCGGACACGGGATTGGATTAATAGTTAATAGACTCGTTGAAACAGGGGTGGATTACATTCAAGGGTAATTGGTGTAATTGTTAACAAAGTAGTAAAACCTTGGACTACACGCAGTCGATAACTGGTGTATTCATTAAACAAAGTATTAAGACCTTGTTACAATTCGAATCCCCAATTAGTTGGAATATTTGACTTCGGGAATAAGAATAATTTGAGGAAGACTTTCGCACTTTATGATTATGACTGATGGACTATTATGGACAAATCCGTATGGACATATCGAATAATCCAGGACAAAGGACAATTAACCCATGGGAATAAACTAAAAACAACACGTCGAACATCATGATTACGGAAGTTTAAATAAGCATAATTTATATATTTCATATTAATTGTACTTTTAATTATCGCACTTTTATTTATTGTCATTGTATTTAATTGCACTTTTATTTTATCGCAATTTCATTATCGTTATTTACTTTACGCTTTAAATTAAGTTATATTTATTTTTAATATTTTACATTAGGTTTTAACTGCGACTAAAGTTTTAAAATCGACAAACCGGTCATTAAACGGTAAAAAACCCCCTTTTTATAATAATAATATTACTTATATATTTTTGTATTTTTACAAATATAAGTTAAAAAATATAGCGTTAAGCTTGTTTTAAAGATCCCAGTGGAACGAACAGGACTTACTAAAAAACTACACTACTGTACGATTAGGTACACTGCCTATAAGTGTTGTAGCAAAGTTTAGGTATATCCATTATATAAATAAATAAATCACTTGTGTAAAATTGTATCGTATTTAATAGTATTTCCTTGTAAAAATTAATACTATTTCCTAGTACACCTCGCACAAATCAGCACCAAAATGGTTTCAGTGGGTTTTGTAACTGATACAGATTGAGTGAGGTCGGAATCATCGATATCAAGTAGCTATTCCCATCCATCGTTTTCAAAATTGGCCATTTTTGTAGAATGTGATTTTGTGTTTTTTGTAGTTTTCAACTGGTGATTTCACTGATATATAAATCTCAGTTTGATGTGTTTGAAATGTGGTTGTGTTGTATGTGACGTTGTTATTGAGAATTAAGTTTCAAGCAGTATAAATACATGAAAGCATAGATTACGACCTGCAAAAGCAAGATTTGGGGTTAAAGTGGACAAAAAAATGGCAGGGGCAAAACCGAAGTTTCAAACTTCGGTTTTGCTAAAAATCCTGCAAAACCGAAGTTTGAGACTTCGGTTTATGGCACGGGTGGCAATCTTGTACACATGTCAGCCTAGTCACTGTAGAAAATGCATAAAGGATCAAAACTGAGCTTCCAAACTTCGGTTTCTACAAAATCGAACTTTCAAAGTTCGGATTTACCATTTTTGTAATTTTTTTTGTAAAGTTTCTATTTTTGAAAGTAATCTTGCTATACTTACTATTTAAAAAAATCAATTTCTTTGACCTTAAATCTATTGTCAGACATCATGATATGGGATGTTTGAAAAAGATGATAGATATTAAATGAATTATCATATAAAATGGGAAATGTGAATTTAAATTTCCAAAACAATTATACTGTTTACAAGTTATACTCTTATACTAATTGTGATGAGTTTCTACTGTTTACAAAAGTAAAATTGTCATTTCACTTTTCACTTTTTCTTTTTACAAAATTTGATTTTAGGTCTGGTGATTGCCCGAGAGCAACCACCGTGAGACACCAACTGAGCCACCATCGCTACCTACCAACTGCTGGTAAATAGGGTTTGAATGTCCGCATAGACCTTTGAATCGTGTAGTCACTTTCACGATAAAGTATTTCGACCCTATACATATATTGTCTTAGGGTTACACAAAATTATTATTCTGAATAAGACAAAGGCACAACTCCAATATAGACAATTAAAATTGGAAGTCAAGAACATAGAGTTTTATGTATGTTGTGAATGTTCATGTATTCATCATCTTGAAATGAGACAAGTATTCTCTATTTATAGAGAATGAAGGGTTACACCTTTTGATGAAAAGGTATCATGAATAGTTACACCATTCCATGAAAAGTAATACCTTTTCATGAAGAGTGACACACCAATTCATAATAGTCGTGTCTTTTGGCCAAAAAGACACCAACTAATAAATATAACCTTTCAATTAAATGACTCTAGTTAGCTTAAACAAACGTGTACTCCACACTCTCCTAACTTGTTTATAAAGCTTAACTAGAAATTCATCTGTCTCAAGTAAATCACCTTATCACACAAAATGGCCGATGACATTAAAATCACCAACAATCCCCCCATTTTAGTGTAATCCTTAGTTTTACTTAATAACCTGAACAAACACACAAACTTATGCATAAATGGAAATGTTCGTGAAGAATTGAATTTCCACTTAGTATATTATTTACGAGAATTCGAAAATCATGGTGTTCGTGAAGAATTGAATACTTCAATTCATTTGAAAACTATAAAATAATATACACATCAGTTTCTTACAATGCTCTATTATTCGTACTTGATACTTTTATAAGCCATGCGTCCATATCCATTCATGAGTATATAGGAAGCCAAGTCCAAGCTTCTTTAAAGCGGAAAAACTTCATACTTACATAGGTAACTCTTTTAGTCTTGCACCCGCATATGCAATTTTTCAAAAGAGCTATTAAGAAGTTTAACTTCAACCTACTCAACTTACGGGTCTAAACACATACTTTTGGATCAGTTAATTTATGTGTTTCAATCTTTAGAAAGTAAGCTTACCTAATTGAATTCAGCTCCTAGCGTTGTACTAGAAGGGAATTGGGCGTCTCACTTTGGAAGATTTAATGGACTTCAATCCCACAACATTAGCCAACTTTTGCGCGCTTCCGGCTAATGCTTTTATCAAGTGATCTTGTCAAATTTTGTTGTGACCCAACAAAATCAACATATATCACTCCATTGATCAACCTACGAAACACAGTTTATCTAAGGTAATAGTGTATAGACTTTCCCTTTGTACATTTAACTACATGCCTTAGTCATATCACATCCAATAACTAGGGATCAAAATGACTTTAATCTCATTCATTATGACTTCAATCAATTCCCTTAGTAATCCTTTAATCCAAGGATTTACCGGATTCTTATTTTACCATAAGAAACTTGCTACTTAAGTTAATTGAATGATTAGTTATTGCACATGTCCACTTCTCACATCTCACGAATGTAAACTTATAATTTGTACACCCTTGACAATGTGTCCCCATTATAATTATGCACACAATTATTACCATTACATTGGATAGTGAGATTATAATTATAAACATACTTTTGTCAATCCACTTCTAAGACCAAGAAGAAATTAATGACCGTGTTTATAGTGTCAATAATCTCAACATCAATCCTTTGATCCAAGATACCTCATCTATACCAAGTGTAAGAATCCAACAACTCGTAGATATATCATCTTCTTCATCACTATTAAATTTCAATACAATTTTAATATGCCTTAAGGATTCACATTGTGAACTAAACCATAGTCCATGGTTGACTTTTACAAGTACTAAAGTACTTAAGCCCCATCATAATGAATTCCACTAGATCATGCTCAATCTTTCTAATATTATGCTATATTGGTCACTTGATGCAATCACATACATCATACCACCAATCTATCTATATATCTATAAGAATTAAGTCTTTGAAAATTAAGTATGGTGTAATAAATAGAGTTAACTCAATAAAATTTACCCATATCATTTATTATGATAGTAAAAAAAGATAAAAAGTAAAAATTTACCCTTACATTTATTATTATCATAATTATCATAAGTATTATAAATATCTATATATTATCTATATCTATATCTATATCTATCTTATCTATCATAAGTATGGTGTATTAAATACGGTTAACTCAATAAAATTTACCCGTAATTTAATAGACTGGTAAAAAGGTTAAAAATTATTATGGTAAAAAAGTAAATAAAAAATAATGACCATATTAAATAAAAACGTCATAAATACATTTTTAGTGATTAATGATCAATAAATATAAAAACCTTTCATCTTCTAAGTAACGTAAGTTATTTTCATTAATAAAAACGCCATAAATTAAATTTTAGGTAATTAATGATTAATAAATATAAAAACCTTTTATCTTCTAAGTAACATAAATTATTTTCTTTAGCCGATAAATATGTCATCTCCATTCCATTTTTTCATATCAATCATACAAAAGAGCACACCATATTAGTAATGCTTTATTCTCGATTTTTTTTAGATGAGAAGAAGAAATGATATATATATATTATTATAGTACGTATAGTACGTATATATATATATGTATATATATATATATATATATATGTATATATATATATATTATTCATAATATATGTTTGTTTGTTTTTGTAGGTATCGAAGAAACACCAATTTTAAAATATTGTAAATCGCGAACAATGCAAGAAGAACGTGGTTGACTCTATGTTAGATCGATTTGTCCGAATATCTCTTCTAATGTTAATATTATGATATTATATTGTATATTTGTATAACTAATATGATTATTACTAATTAAGATTGTGATTACTATAATGATTATAATTCATTATTATAACTATGAATATGATTACGATTATTATTTTATTATTATTACATTTTATTATTTAGTTATAATTCATATAAGTATATGATTATTATAGGTGTAACGTTTTTTATGCATTTAAATATATAGATAATGTTTATTTAATTAATTTATATAAATAATTATATTAATATATATATATATATATATATATATATATATATATATATATATATATATATATATATTATACAATGATATTATTATCGCTATAATTCATAATTATAATTACAAATATGATTAATAATAACAATTATTATTATTATTATTATTACATCTTAGTTATAATTTATATAAGTTTGATTATTATAGGTGTAATATTTTTTATCTATGTAAATATATAGATCATGTTTCTTTAATTAATTTCTATATATATATATATATATATATATATATATATATATATATATATATATATATATATATATATATATATATATATGTGTGAAAATAAAAAGATTAAAACTATTGTTATTATTGATGTCTTAGCTTAATTTTAAATTTGTGACAAAATTATGATAAGAAAAATGAAAAGATTGAAACTAATCATATATTTTAAGACATATAAATTTTACTTATTATAAATGAATGTTTATAACTAAAGTTAAATTAAGAAAATAAAATGATAACAATTTTTGTAAAATTTTTAAGGTTTACTACTCTTGGTGGTGTTGCAGATCTTTATTATAATAGTTAATAAATAATTGTTAATTTCATATCAATTGTTATTCAATGTTATGAACCTTCAATTTTATTCTATTCACGAGTTTTTTATTGTGTGGTGTAGTAACAAGTAATGGTTCATTTTTATATTTAGAAGTTTTTTTTTTATGTATTCCAATTATTATGTATCTACTCATTGTCACATATGAAGTCATAAAAAGAGACCTGCAACAATTTAATGGTAAATTGTAAAGGTAATATATGGTTTAATATTATGAATTGTACTACAATAAGTAAGTCTTATAATGTATTATGGCATCATTAGTTAACTCATTTGACCACATTAAGTAACTTTTATTTATATATAGTTTCATGGTTAGTACATATTACTCGAATGTGCAGATTTTCATAGTGACAAACAAAGCATATACAAAATATTCTACTTAACCACTTGCATAATGGGACCAACATTAACTTTTACTTCAAGGTTAATATGATTTCAATCAACTCCCGTCATGACTCTAACCATTCAAAACACGAATTTCAAAATAGTGAAATTTGAGACAAGTCGTGCAACGCACAGGCATTGCTTCCTAGTATTTATAAAAATTGAGTTCCAAGATAGTAAATGAGGTTTAATCCATAATAAATAATGATAATGGTACATGAGAATAATTGTGGCCTAATAAATAAATGTATTTTATCTATGAGTATTTATATTATTCTTTGGACTTTAAAATATGATTTTTGTACTTTGAACTATGATAATATCTATATAAACATTCTTCATTGTCTTTAAATATTGAATATTAAATGATATAGTAGTTTAACGGAGTATGAAACATCACCATTTTTCTGACTCATATACGATGATATAACATCTCATCAATTTGTTGCATCTATAAAATTAATAATTTCTTTCTCTATTCATGTCAACATTTAATAAACTGAAAACTCATGAATGTTACCATTATTATATTTTACCATCTTTTCATTTTCATTCACCTACATATATTAAATAATATTTTTTTTAACAACTAATAATAATTAGTAATTAATAATTAATAGGACATGAATAGTCTCAAACATTTTTTTTTTATCAAGTATATATACATGTCATTCGCCTGCCACATTTTTCATATTTAACCACTATTCCATTCAAATGAGTAAAAATCATATGCCAAGACATCCCATAAAAGCATCTAACATTTCTTTTCTTTATAAGTTGGAAAAATGCATCGCCAAATCCGTGATAGTCTAATTTTACTAATGATATGTTGCCTATGCACGTCAACATTATAAAAAAATACATTAGCCGGTAAGGACTTTATTGTTCCTCAAGATTTGATTATTAATCACCTTTAGCATAGCCTTTTATGAATTTAAGATTTGAAAAAAATACTAACATTACATAGAAATATTATGCATTGCATCATACATTTTTTTCATTCATAAATATTTACTACAGTAATGTATTTATTTTATGAAGGGCTTATAAGTACAGGCGGAAGCAGGTTTTGTTGTTATAAGATGGATGTTGGCAATTGATATGACAAATCCCAAAGACTAAAGTATGATTTAAATAAGATGATTTATCTTTTTTGTTAAGCTAATATAGTAAGAAACAGTGGGCAATTATATAGAGTACGCGTTTGCCCGAATTTAGTCGTTATACTTTCATTTTCTCTATGTAATAACTTACATATGTATCACACCTAATGTATTTTTCAAGCCATAGTTGATAAATGAAAAACTTGATGGAAAAAAGAAAAACGGAGTTTATCACTGAAATATAGCAACCGGTAATAGATATCTGGTTGAAAACCATGTTTGTAAGTGGGTTTTATAACATAGTTGGAATAGTTAAACTTTCCGAGTGAGTGATTTTATGTGGCAATTATGATTACATGTAAACATCTATGTTGAGGTACACATTATGTTTGGATGTTATATTCGTAGCTACTTATAATTACTTGAGTAAGCAACTTTCTTTAAACATTATTGTTTACTAACAACATTCAAATGCAATCCATAGTTTATCCAATGACTAATGTTAACGGTAAATTATCAAAGTATACAAAATTTAAGAATTCATAATCTTATTATGCCATTATTCAAATCTATCTTTATTAAATTTATTAAAACAAATGCAACATTATATATAACAACTAAATGTAAATGGTCATGATAAGAATTTGAGGAGTGAGGGTCTTTTTAATTGGATTACATTACTTTGCACTTTGGGAGATTTTGTGTTTATTGTATATGCTTGCTAAATGGTTTACAAAAATTTGTAATAGCTTAATTATTGTCATTGTCCTTATAAACTTTTTATCACTCATGTTAAGGGAGAGTTTACTCATTGAATCTTCATGATGAAAAATTTTCATTGGCAAATCACCATTCTCGGCCTCATTATGAACTGGGTATCCAACGATTCATGATTATCAAAATATTGAAACGTGGGACAAGTCGTGCAACGCACGGGCTTTGCTCACTAGTTTTCAAAGTAAACAGGTACTTATAAATATTTAAGCAACATCTAATCTTCATCATTGTTTCATATTAAAACATATTTATTTTACTAACTTATACTATCATGATGAATCATCAAATGGTTTGTGGACATAACTCGCATGAGAAACTCAAGAATAAAGACTTCATTTACTACAAAGTCTATTTCATTGATTTTCAATAAGACCACTTCACTTCTAAAAAACAAGAAGTAGATGTAACAAGTTTCAATGTCAACACTTCAGTATTGTTTCTTAAATTCATAAAACTTCATTCATATTGAGAATAAAAGTGTATCGATCATTATCTTGAATAATGATATAATTTATCCGTCAACATATGGTATTATCCATGAAAGTCACAATTAATTAATTAAAATTTGCAATACGTTTTGTTGGTACGATTTTTCGTATATCGGGTGTAAGGTACCAGTACATGACACTATCCGCCTAGCGTAGAATGATTGTATGTTGATTGATGTTTTCCCTCGGGAAATAATCCCTGCAGACCCGGAACACGGATGTGAGATCCGTGGGGTGGCCTCAATCAAACTGTGGATCAATCTGTAATTGATCCGTATAATGTTCTGTTGCTAAGCGGTTAATGTTTTAGAGTGAGAAAGAACTGTGTGAGAGAGAAAGTGTACTTCTCTCGGACTGAAGTTCAGATGTGAGGTAACCCAGGGGGTCTATTTATAGGTGTAGAATGTTCAAAATTCTTGGGATACACGTGTCAATCGCTGAATAGTTCTGTTACGCGAAGTATCCGAAAGGTCGGTGGCGTGTGCTGACGTGGTTGCGTGCTGTTCACGCGCCTAGTAAAAGTGCTTAAGCATTGAAGCTGCCTGCAGGGCTAACGCTTGACGCTGGGCGGCCTGCTAAACGCTGGGCGACAAATGATAAAAACCGCCATATATTATTATCTTTTGTGTTCTTTGATCCATTTTTCTGTATAAAAATGGTGTTTTTATGCGTGTATCCCCTAGGATACACCATTTAGTCCCCCCAGTTTAATGTCTTTATTTTTTCAAAAAATAAAGTCATTAAACTAAAAATAAAAGATGCCTTTTTCCTAGAAGACACAAAACTGCTGTAGCCGTCTGTTTTTCTGTGCTGATGTCATGTTTCCAATTATGACTTTGCCCCCAAAAATCTTTTTGATTTATTTTCGAAATTTAAATTGTTGCCCAATTAATCTGATTCATACACTTGGCTCAATCTCATCCTTTCATCGTCCACCAGTTTGATTATAAATAATCCTTTCCCCTTTCATTTTTCCTTTTTCGAAAACTGATCATCTGCTTTGAAGATATCTGCAATTACTCATTTAGCGATTTAGTTTGTGCAAGGTCAGTTTTTTCTCATCTTTCTCCTCTGTTTGTATTGTTTTATTTTGTGTACTACCATGGCCGATTCCAGAAGAATCAAATCTTATTTAGAATATGAAGATTTTCTATTCCTTAAATTCCGGAAATCAATCGTTACTACGTCAAAAATTAAGACGAATCTCTGTTCCTTCATTTCACTCTTTTACGATAATTTCTCTCATAAACTTGGAGTAATTAGATTGTTTTATCCATATTATTCAACGATGATAAAACTCTAATTATCAACTCATATTCGTCATGAAAACATTTTTATTGTTAGCCATGACGACCTCACTCAAATTTCGGGACGAAATTTCTTTAACGGGTTGGTACTGTGACGACCCGGAAATTTCTGACCAAATTTAAACTTTATCTTTAAATGATTTCGACACGATAAGCAAAGTCTATAATGTTGAGTCTCAAGTTTTGGAACTATATTCATGTAATCAATTATTCTTTGACTGTTCTCGAAGATTCACGAACAATATATATATAACTTAATGTGCATATATATATATATATATATATATATATATATATATATATATATATATGATTTCAAGTTATTTAGTAAACGATAGTAACATTCGATTATTGATTCGATTGATATTTAGATAAGTTAACTAAAACGTTTAAAATGAACCAATAAAACACTAATTTACTACAGTATTTTCGAATTGCTACAGTACCCGAAAAGCTACAGTGTTTTTGAAAATCACTATTTGCTATAGTAAAAAAAATCACTATTTGCTACAGTAGCTTTGCTACAGTAAAACACTATTTCAAAATGAAAATGTATATATGTATATGTATATACTACGAGACGATGATTTATAGAAGTAAATAACCAAAACACTTAATTGATTAAAGCTACACTTCGAGTGACATAGTTTATTAATGATTAAGTTTAATTTTGATAAAGGTACACGTCGCGTAACGAAAAGTACTAGTTTTCTAAGCGTACGAAAATGCATTCGAGAAACCGGAAGCGGGACATAAGTCGAACGTAAACATACAAGACATCGGAACTAATATTACAAGTCAACATTGCACGAGAATATAATATAATATATATATAATTATTATAAATATTAAATATTATATATATTATTAAAAATTATGTCGACAAACTACAAAACAAAACAATGTGAGCTAGACAATGGATCCATGCGATCGCATGGCCATTGCCCACGAAACCCATTGGATCGCATGGTGGCTGGAGGCAGGAAAATTTGTATAAATTGCTCGACTTCTGGCTCAGTTTTCACACTCTATCTCTCACGATATATAAATATATATATTTATATTATTATTATTATTATTATTATTATTATTATTATTATTATTATTATTATTATTATTATTAAGATTAATATTATTATTAATCTTATTATTATTATCAATAGTACTAATATTATTATTATTAGTATTATACATAAAATATTACGACGAGTGCTGTCCAAGTGATTTCAAAATGGTTTTTCAAGTAAGTTAAAGCTAAGGAAATTATGGGTTATAGCTATGGAGGTTATGGGTAATGTTCATGGGTATTGTTTGCAAGTTAAACCTAGTGTTTATCATCTCCGTTGTGTCTACGTACTTTCCTACAATATTGAATCATAATATTGATATGTGAGCATTCATATCTTATCTTTTATATATTAATAGTGTATCCATGTCTAGTGCTCGAACATATATGTTTATGCATGCTTGTATGCTAAATTTTGTCGTTATATAGTTTATTATGAATCACGAATTAAATACATATATTACTGATAAAAGGTATATGATATGCATGTTTTTGGAAAGCTGGCGAAAAATCAATAACTTTTCATTTAGAAATCGCGTGATTTCGATGAACGAATCAAAAGATATGGTCAACTGAACTATGATTGACATTAATTGGAATTTCTTTTGAATCTGCAATTAATATTTAAACAACTTGTTTGTAAGATTGATAAATTGGATTTTTGAATATTACCAACAGAGTAAATGAATTCGTATATAAGGTACGTCTCGTTTTGTTGAACTATTGTCAAAATTAACTTTTTGAAACAACTTTGGATAACTTTTGTATGTCGATCTTGAGCATTAGGATTGTGATACACTATGACCTGACCTAACTTGATAGACATTTATTGACCAACATATGTTCTCTAGGTTGAGATTTACGGTTATTTGGTAATCCGAGTTTCGGTCACATTTTGGTGAACGACTTTATATGCTGCTAAGGTGAGTTTCATAGATCCCTTTTTAATTGCTTTTACAATCTATATTTTTGGGCTGAGAATACATGCACTTTATTTTAAACGCAATGGATATAAGTACATACTAAATTCTACACCGAGTTTGAACCGAAAATCTCTTAGCTTTGGTAACTAGTAACTGCCGGTTATAAGAACTGGTGGGCGCGAGTAGTTATATATAGATTCATAGGGTTTGACATCCCCGTCTGTTCCAGGTATAGAAACCCTAGCCTGAACTATAAAACAGACGTATACTATTTGAGGTTAGTACACATTAGATTGCGTGTATTGTACATGTTGGTTGAATGTATGTTAAAACAGGGCTACTTATTAAAACGTTAAAGTTTAGTTACCAGGGTGCTCAATCTTGTAGAATAATTTGATAAACATTTCAGGATGAAACAACTGAAATCTCGTGGTCCACCTTTATATACAGATTATGCGATACATTAAAACTATGAACTCACCAACCTTTGTGTTGACACTTGTTAGTATGTTTATTCTCAGGTTCCCTAGAAGTCTTCCGCTATTTGCTTATATGTTAGACAAGCTATGTGCATGGAGTTTTACATGGCATATTTTTCAAGGAAACGTTGCATTCACCAAATCATCACCATGTATCTTATTTTGACTGCATTGTCAACGGAAGTACTATTGTAAACTATTATTTACGGTGATTGTCTATATGTAGAAATCATCAGATATCGAAAACCTTTGATTTAAATATTCATTTATGGTGTGCCTTTTCAAAAGAATGCAATGTTTACAAAACGTATCATATAGAGGTCAAATACCTCGCAATGAAATCGATGAATGACGTGTTCGTTCATATGGATTTGGAGCGATCGTCACACAAGATGCCAACCTAAAATTGAAAACTGCAGTGGAAGTGGCACAGAAAAAAGATGAAAAGATGCAGATTGTTGGAGCCAATTGTGTTTCAGAGATGGTTGAAAAAGAGAAATTGATGGATGAAAAAGAAATTCTGGTGAAGGAAAATGAAGAATTAAAGAAAACCCTAGAGGTTGAGAAGCGTGTTGCTGAAGAAAACAATGTTGTTGCTGCTGCCTTTAAAAAGAGCTTTGTTGATTTGAAGGATGGTATTCCTGCTCTTTTGCAGAGGGTATTAAGTTCTGGGTTTGTTGGTCAGACTTTTCACAAGTATCTGGAAGATGCCATTGAGAAGGACCTTTCAGATGCTACTGAAGAGATTTTAAATGCTCTGCCTTATAAACCAGATCCTTTACCTACCGTTATTTCAAAACATATCAAGCCTGATGCAGAGGCTAAATTGCAGGCTGCAATGGGTGAAGTTTCTTCTTTGAAAATTGCTTCTGTGGCAGAAGTGTGTGAGAAAGAAGATTCTTCTGTAAAGGACATTTTAGAAGTGCCTATATGAAAAAACACCTTATAACCTGTTTGTAATAACATTTTATGTTTTATCTGTTTATACATATTGCCATCATCTGTGAAATTGCTATGCTCATTTTTATAATGATTAAGGTATTCCTGATGTTGCATATGTTTCTAACCATTGCTAGTGGTAGAAAGCTTAAATACCATATGCCATATTATACAAAATGATTTTTGCCTTAAACTGATTTTTGATATGGCATATGTATTGAACTTTCATCCGTTATCCGCTGTCCTCCAAAAGTCATTGCATGGTATATTTATGAAGCTGAGACTTGTTGCTATTTATATGATATATATCATTTACCAAAATTATATTTTGTTTCTCATCAACTTATCAGCAAAACATGTGTGCCTTTGTTATGTTCATATGTATTCCGTGCTGCATGAGAGCGTTTATTTTGTAAAGAAATGTTGAAAATTTGTAATTATTTTCTGAAGCAAATTCTGAATCAATCATAATTCTTTTATGTTAATAATGTATCATAAAAAATGATAATTCTGTTTAAGGTATTTTGTTTATAAAATGAGCGATATTCCGTTTAGCGTGTTGCGCTTAGGCTTTTTGCGACTTATAAAATACACTTTGTATTTTATGCTAATTTTTTCTATTTTCAATATATAAATGGATTTATGCATTTGTGATAAACCATTCTGTATGTCATGACATTAAGAGATCTTTATTTTGCCTTGGTGCCCTCTAACTTTGTAAACACTTATGCTAGCCGATCCCTTGTGTCTATAATGTTGACACAAGAGCCTCTACCATCGGGGGCATACAAATTCCTTGCCTTATGTGGGTAGGTATGAATGCTATATTTTACATTCGTAACGCGTAACGTTTTGCGTGAGAAAATATAAAATTTTATTGATATTCCTTTGTCGCACATATGATGTGTTCTAGAGGGTGTGTATGAAACGGCTATCAGTTTTATATTTATTTACTACAGGAAATCACCTAAATTAAACTAAAATACAAAAGGCAAGTATACCTATCGTGTAATAATATAGCTAAGGTAAAGTCCGGGAGGTCGATCCGTGGACACTATTATTGGGTGTCTTACTAGGTCAAATTAGTTAATTAAGTAGTTAAACTAGATTTAGTGATATATAGTAATTATAGGTAACTTTGGGGGTTTTTACCGTTTAATGACCGGTTTGTCGATTTTAAAACTTAAGTCACAATTAAAACCTAATGCAAAATATAACTTAATTTAAAGTGTAAAGTAAATGACGATAATTAAAAGTACAATAAATTAAAAGTGCGATAAATAAAATGACAGTAAATAAAAGTACGATGAGATAAAAAATAAAGGAATTATGCTTATTTAAACTTCCGTAATCATGATGTTCGACGTGTTGATTTTAATTTATTACCATGGGTTAATTGTCCTTTGTCCTGGATTATTTGATATGTCCATACGGTTTTGTCCATAATAGTCCATCGGTCATAATTATAAAGTGCGAGGGTCTTCGTCAAATTATCCTTATACCCGAAGTCAAATATTCCAACTAATTGGGGATTCGAACTGTAACAAGGTCTTAATACTTTATTTAATGAATACACCAGGTTATCGACTGTGTGTAATCCAAGATTTTAATACTTTGTTAACAATTATACCAATTACCCTTGAATGTAATCCACCCCTATTTTAATGAGTCTAGTAACTATTAAATCATCCCCGTGTCCGGTCAAATGAACAATAATTCGTGCTTATAAATATCCCGCTCATCGTACCAGATTAAGCGTATGTGGTTATATATAGATACATCAAATCATAACCTTTATATTAAATTAACGAGGTATCGTTTAGTTAATATAAAGCCCATTAATAGCCCATAGTCTAATTTCCACAAGTATCAATCTTTTCTCCAAACCCCAATTATGGTCCAAAACCCAATTATCCCGTCTTTAATATTTAGTCTAACATCACGATTACTTCGGCTTAAATAAGCATAATAATAACTTAGCTACGAAACATTAATAAAAATAATTTAAACATAACTTACAATGAGTATTAATAGCGTAGTGTTACATGGACAGAGTTTCGACTTACAAACTTAAAACATTCGCTAACATAACCTTATTATTATTAAACTTTAATATTAAAATTATAATATTAATATAAATATATTGAGAGAGTAAGAGATTTAGAAAATAGAAAAGGTGTATCTTTCATTACTCCGTAGTCTCGTTTTATAGGCAAATGATGAATTTGAAATTTTCACTTATGACCCCTTAACTATGCTCAATTAATAACTTTTTATTATTTATTATGATTCTTATTATGAATTATTTAAATATTATATTATATTTTTGTGCATAGTTGACTTGTACTTTCAGCTCCGTTGCGTCGAGCGTTGAAAGTTGGTTCATGTCTCGGTTCCGGATTTTCGAACGCCTTTTCGTATAATTTAATATCTTGTACTTTGCATTTTGCGGCTTATACTTTTGTAATTTTGAGACGTTTCTCATCAATAAATTGAACCACTTGAATTGTACTTTGTACTTTTTAGCTTTTTGGCCATTTGCGTCTTCAAATCATCGAATCTGTCTTTTGTCTTCACCTTTTATTATTTAAACGATAATTACTTGAAATTAGAACAATTGCAACTAAAAGCTTGTCTTTCTTGAAGGATAATGCTATGAAATATATGTTCGTTTTTAGCATTATCAAATATTCCCACACTTGAGCGTTGCTTGTCCTCAAGCAATATAGAACTTGAATATAACTTTACTAGAATCACTTCTTTATTTTTCACACTTTGTACATCAGTAATTTCAATACGGCGGTTATGAACAATGATGGTAACGATGTGGTTTACAGTCTCACATGACTATAAAAATTTAGATCCGTTAGGAAATTGAATCTTTATGAAAACATTTGATCTTTTGAAAATTCAATCTAGTTTTTACACTAGATAAGTTTTTCAGAATAACCCTTCACCAGTGTTGCAAAATGTTTTTGTGGGTTGTGTGGGTTTTAGAATTGAAAATTTTAGCTCAAAACTTATGGTTTTGTGTCACCCACTTGCTAACCTTGTATTAGGAAAGCAACACGTCCAGTTTACTTGTTCCGTATATTACCTTTCAGTAAACTACCGTCCGGTTGTAAAGGAAAGCGTCGAACAAGCAACTGTTAAGGCAATGTCTAATGACATGCTTTTGATTATGTTCTATATCGTGCCGGATGTAATTACTATCCTTTGTAGGAGCAATAGTAAAGCTCACCCTTATGGTTTTTCGGTCTGGCACAAGGTCCTGTCTTTGACCATGCTATGCAACCACCGTTCTTACGGTTGACACCCGATTTGGTTCAGGTGACCTAATGAATTCCAGGTGAATTTCTAGGATTTTACGTTCAATGGTAATGAACGCATTAAAAATGGGTTTTCAGAAAACAAATCGGTTTGTAATTTGATCAAAATATTTTCTCTTTCAAGCTCGAGTTTAGATATCATCGAATTCCATGAGTTTGTAATTCTCAATCTTTAAAGTCAATCTCAAGGATTGAGTAATATCAGGCTTAAAAGCTAATTTTTAATCATTAAGGAGATTATCCTTACTGGGGGTCTGATTCATTAGTCTTATCAAGCTAATTTGCACGACGCCCTCCCCATTTTACGAGACAGATCCTCTCATGGTTAGGATAAGTCTGACCACATGGCGACCCTGTTTGATGCTGAGGTCCGTGGATTTCCTGTTGATTTTAGAGATGACTTTTCTAGATTTTTCGTCAACCTACAGCTGGTCTGGACGACAACTTCTTGACCTAAATCAAGAAGCGCGTGTCTTTTTCGGAAGACTTTACTTCCTTATAATGATGGAATTGATTCATCGTGTAGATCCATCTTCTTTCAAAAGTATTACAATAAATTGGGTAAAACTGATTAGTTTAGTCCAAAACAAAAGTACCTACAATAAGCTTGTACAAATATGTGATATATGTTTTAAAGAACTTGGTGAATTCTTCCCACACTCAGCTTTTATTTATTTATTTCTTTGCCTTTTTATTCTCCTCTATTCCATTTTAAATGAATTCAAGCGTTTTGGTTGTTTTTCAATTTATGTCCTTTCCAAGGTAATAATAATTTCGGTAGTATCACCTAGTTTTATCGTTCATAAATATGTATAAACATGATTTTGAATTCATTTAGTTGAAAATTTTTCAAATTTTCACAAAATTTGGCAATTAAACAAAGCGTAAATCCGAGAGAATTTATAACCCTTCCCCACACTTGAGATCTTACAATGCCCTCATTTGCAAGAAATCAGTAAAAATTTAAATTCATGAGGGTGATTAGTGTAGAAAAATGATTAAAAATACCGAGTTTGCAAACATACTGTTTTATATCACATTTGATATTTTACGTCTTATTGTTAAAATTAGTAGCTTTTGATGAACTTAATGTCAGTCTTTGAAAGTGCGATGTTTTACTCTGTTTTGTACATAAGATAAACTACAAACATATATATACATATTTTTTTATTTATAAAAACCTTAACTTAATAAAACAAATAATTGAGTAATTTAAAATTTTGTTTTCCTTTTTATTTAGAAGGAGGTTGTTTCGGTACGTTTACCTAGTCCGTCTCTCGACAAAATTTTAAAATTTGTCATTTTAAAGCGATTGTTTTAAAAGCAAAGATTTTGGGTTTTTTTTATTTTTTATGTTTTTGGTATACTTTAATTCAATAAGATTAAAAATAATGATAATAAAATTTCTCGTTCCTCCCTTGGGTAAAGCAATTTTGGTTCAACGACCTAGTCTTCAACTCACGACGAATTTTAGAAATCATATTTTTAACTTAATGAGATAAAGTAAATTTTGTTTTTAAATTCACACCAAACTTAAATTTAAAATGCATAAAATTAAAAATTCATATTAATATTATTAATATTTTCATATTTTAGTTTTACAAACTTATTTTAAAAATATTAGTTTTTAAAATATTTACAAACTTAAATATATTGATTTTAAAAATTTACAATATTAATTTTAAAAATATGGTAAAAATAAAATAAAATTAAAAATCTTTTTGGTCTTTTATCCCACTTTAATCAATCAAATATTATCAAAAATATACGCCCCTCTTTTGGGTAAAGTAATTTTAGCTATATTACCTAGTTTTACTCTTGACAAATTTTTGAAATATTTTGGATTGATTGATTAAAGATATTTATACCTTATGAATAAACGGTAAATTTCGCAGTGATGTAATAAATTTTTATATGATATCAATAATTTCGGTTTTAACACCTAATTTTATTGAATAGCAATTTAATACTTTATAGCGAACGATTCAGCGTTTATTATCAAAAGGTTAAAAGCAGTAAAAATAAAAATAAAAACTGTAGATACTTACCTGCTAGATGGAATTCTCAGTGACCCGCTTTAGCCGACTCATAAGAGAGTCGTACGAATTGGTTTTCCATAGCTACGTAAGCGTATCCACGAATTTTCAATAAATTTTCTTCTAAACATATGTACGGTCCTTCTCTGCATAATGTAACGAACTCGGTATTGGAATGTGTCTGATTGTTCGAACATTTCCCTTCATGTGACCATTTTCCGCATTTGTGACATCTTTCAAGGTGTCGTGCTCTTCTTTTCACTGCGGATTTTGATTTTCCTTTACCAAAATGTAACTTATTATGATCGTTTCTGAGTTCTTTTCTTACTCCGTCCAATTTGGCTCTTATTACTGATACCAGGTCACTCGGGAGTGTGTCATTATTACGTTTAGTGATCAAAGCGTGTAGTATTAGACCATAGTTTAGTTCACAGGAATTCTTCATCTCGTAAAACCTAAAAAAAATAAAAATTCAGAATGGGGGGAGAAGACTAATTCTTTAGGGTCTGCTAGGGAAAGACCATTCGGATTCCATTCTCGAGAACTACACGAAAACAGAACATCTAACTCTAACAGAAATTCATATTATCCTTAAAAAGACTTGACTCTCCCCACACTTAGTTAGCTGTGGTATCAAAATTGTGATTGACTTCATTGATTTCAATTGGACTATCAACAACTTGCATATCACTAACTTTTGCTTTAATCCATTTGCTGATTTCCTCTGTAACATTCACAAATTCTACTAACATCGCTTTTTCTTTAGGCGACAAATTGGATACTAATCGGTTACATAACTTAACGTTCCCCTTATTTCTAGCATCTTGAATCCGTTTATACAATTTCTTCATTGAACTGTTAAAAACGGGTTCATCTAATTTTGTATCAACAACGGGGTTCTTTGTTATCAGTTCATCATTAGGTGTTTCTTTATCTTCCCCACACTTAGGCATTTTTATTGGTTCAACAGTTTTGGTTGGTGGAGATCTAAACTTTCGGTTCAGAAAGGTGACTGATTTGTTACCATCCCTAAGTGTCATTCTACCTTTTCTTACATCAATGAATGCTTTGGTGGTTGCTAAAAATGGGCGACCTAAAATTAGAGGAATATCAAGGTCTTCCTCCATATTAATAACTATGAAGTTTGCAACAAAGGTCAAACTTCCCACTTTAACAAGTAAATTGTTTGCTATTCCAACCGAATGTTTAATGGTTTGGTCAAATAATTGAACACCTATTTTGGTTGGTCTTAATTTACCCACACCTAATCTTTTGTGTAAGGAAAGAGGCATAACATTTGCACTTGCTCCTAAATCTGCGAGTCCATTATACATAGCACCATCATTAAGTAAACAAGAAATGATAAATTCACCTGGATCTCCCACTTTAGTAAGTAGATTTGGTTTGTTAACCTTATCTGGGTGATCTTTTCTTAGTTCTTCCACTTCTTGTTCACATTTTTCTTCATTTCTTAGAATGAGAGGTTTGTATATAAATTCTTCTTCATCACTCCAGTTTGAAGATTCTCCATCTTCCAATTTTTGTTTTTTATATGTTGTTGATAACATATTTATGTTTTCATTCTGAGGGTTTTCTTTGGTGATGAAATAATGATTAACTTCATTGTCAACTTCCATCGGATTATGTACGTAATGTTTAACTCTGTGACCATTAACTTTAAATTCAATCCCATTTGAATTTATCAACTCTATTGTTCCATATGGGAAAACTCTTTTGACTATGAATGGTCCAGACCATCTTGATTTCAATTTTCCAGGAAATAGCTTGAATCGTGAATTGAAAAGAAGAACTCGGTCTCCTTCTTTAAATTCTTTTGAACTTCTAATTCCTTTATCATGCCATTTCTTCGTTCTTTCTTTATAGATTAATGAATTTTCATATGCTTCATGTCTTAATTCTTCTAATTCATTTAGTTGACTTAACCTTAAACGTCCGGCTTCATGTAAATCAAGATTACATGTCTTCAAAGCCCAAAATGCTTTGTGCTCAATTTCTACTGGAAGGTGACATTCTTTTCCGTAAACGATTTTAAAAGGTGTGGTTCTAATTGAAATTTTGTAGGTTGTTCTAAAAGCCCAAAGTGCATCCTCCAATTTCATGGACCATTCCTTCGGATTTGATCCCACGGTTTTCTCTAGAATACATTTTAACGCTCAGTTGGTATTTTCAACTTGTCCACTTGTTTGTGGATGATAAGCAGTGGAGATTTTATGAGTTACTCCATATCTTTTGAGAAATTTCTCAAGTTGATTATTACAAAAATGAGTACCCCGATCACTTATTAAAGCTTTCGGTGTTCCAAACCTTGCAAAAAGACGTTTTAAAAAGTTGACTACAACTCGTGCATCATTAGTTGGGAGAGCTTGTGCTTCCGCCCATTTAGATACATAATCAATGGCAACGAGAATGTAGAGATTATTATGAGATTTTGGAAATGGACCCATAAAGTCAATACCCCAAATGTCAAATACTTCACATACTTGAATGACATTTTGTGGCATTTTATCACGTTGACTTATTTTTTCGGCCCTTTGACAAGCATCACAGGATTTGCAAAGAAGGTGTGCGTCTTTGAAAATTGTAGGTCAATAGAATCCAGCATCGTAAACTTTTCTTGCTGTAAGTTGAGGCCCATAATGCCCTCATGTTGGTCCTGTGTGACAATGGTTTAAAATTTGACTGGCTTCATCTCCGAATACACATCGGCGTATTATTCCATCGGGACAACTTTTAAACAAATGTGGATCTTTCCAGAAATAGTGTTTTATATCACTAAAGAATTTCTTTCATTTTTGGTACAACAACCCTTTTTCAAGGAATCCACATACTAAGTAGTTTGCATAGTCTGCAAACCATGGAATTTCATTATAATCTATCTTCAATAGATATTCATCAGAAAAGTTGTCTTGTATGGCCGATTCATTTAAAACTTCTAATTCAGGATTTTCAAGACGAGAAAGATGATCAGCGGCGAGATTTTCTGCTCCCTTTTTGTCTCGGATTTCAATATCGAACTCTTTTAAGAGTAAGATCCAACGGATTAATCGTGGCTTGGCATCTTATTTTGAAAATAGGTATCTAAGAGCAGAATGGTCGGTATAGACCACCGTTTTAGCTAGAACGAGATATGAACGAAATTTGTCAAAAGTAAAGACAATAGCAAGGAGTTCTTTTTAAGTAGTTGTATAATTCGTTTGTGCTCCTTGTAACGTCTTACTAGCATAATAAATAGGTTGAAATCGTTTTTCAATCCTTTGTTCTAAAACGGCTCCCATTGCAAAATCACTTGCATCGCACATGAGTTCAAATGGTAGATTCCAATTTGGAGTTATCATGATTGGCGCATTAGTGAGTTTTTCTTTAAGAATATTAAAAGATTTGATGCATTCATCTGAAAAGATGAATGGAACATCCTTTTCTAGGAGTTTATTCATAGGAGTGGCAATTTTAGAAAAATCTTTTATGAAACGTCGGTAAAAACCGACATGCCCTAGAAAACTCCTAACTCCTCTAACATTGGTGGGATGTGTAAGTTTAGCAATTACATCTACTTTAGCTCTATCTACTTCAATTCCTTCCTTTGAAATTTTATGACTAAGAACGATGCCTTCATTGACCATGAAATGGCATTTCTCCCAATTAAGAACTAGATTTGATTGTTCGCATCTAATAAGCATTCGTTCAAGATTAACTAGACATGTTTCAAAAGTATCACCGAAGACTGAAAAGTCATCCATGAAAACTTCCATGCATTCTTCTATCATGTCGTGAAAAATCGCCATTATGCACCTTTGAAAGGTTGCAGGGGCGTTGCAAAGTCCAAATGGCATGCGTTTATTAGCAAAAGTACCATAAGGGCATGTGAATGTGGTTTTCTCTTGATCTTCGGGTGCTATTGGAATTTGAAAATATCCAGAAAAACCGTTAAGAAAATAATAGTAACTATTTCCAGCTAATCTTTCTAACATTTGATCAATGAAAGGTAAGGGAAAGTGATCTTTTCTGGTGGCGTCATTTAATTTTCTATAGTCAATACAAACACGCCATCCTGTTACAGTCCTAGTAGGAATAAGCTCATTTTTTTCATTTGTGATGACAGTCCTGCCACCCTTCTTAGGTACGCATTGAACTGGGCTTACCCATGGACTATCAGAGATTGGATAAATTAAACCTGCATCTAGCAGTTTAATAATTTCTTTCTTAACAACATCTTGCATATTAGGATTTAGTCTTCTTTGGCGTTGCACATATATTTTATGACCTTCTTCCATAAGGATTTTATGTGTGCAATACGAAGGACTTATTCCTTTAATATCATGAATTTTCCATGCAATAGCTGGTTTATGAGCTTTTAGCACAGAAATGAGTTGAGATTTTTCATTTTCAGTAAGAGAAGACGATATTATTACAGGTAATTCGGATTCACCATGTAAATAAGCATATTCCAAATGGTTTGGAAGTGGCTTTAACTCTAATGTCGGTGGTTCTTCTATCGATGATTTATATCGATATCTGTCTTTTTCTTTTAGCATTTGAATTTCTTCTGTTGTTGGTTCATATCCATTAGCCATAAGTGTAGCTAACATTTCAGTTTTATCAATTGGTTCAGTTCCTTCTCCTAAAGAACATTCTCCTGTTCCTTGTAATTCTGGAAATTCTTCTAACAATTCTGCATGTGAATCTATAGTTTGAATATAATAACATGTATCATCTGCAGATTGTGGTTGTTGCATGGCTCTATCAACTGAAAAGGTAACGCTCTCGTCCTCTATATTTAGGGTCAGTTTCTTACCAAACACGTCTATTATTGCTTTAGCCGTGTTTAAGAATGGTCTTCCTAATATGAGAGGAACTCAAGAATCTTCTTCCATGTCCAGAATAACAAAATCTACTGGAAATACTAAAGTACCAACTTTAACTAGCATGTTCTTCATTATCCCTCTAGGATATTTTACTGATCAATCGGCTAGTTGTATACTTATTCGTGTTGGTTTCAATTCTCCAAGGTCTAGTTTAGTATATAATGAATACGGCATTAAATTTATACTAGCACCTAAATCTTCCAATGCTTCTATTGAACTAAGACTACCCAGAAAACATGGAATTGTGAAACTTCCTGGATCTGAGAGTTTTTCTGGTATCTTATTCAATAATACTGCGGAGCATGTAGCATTCATAGTAACAGCCGAGAGTTCTTCCATTTTCTTTCTATTTGTGATTAGATCTTTCAGAAATTTAGCATATCTAGGCATTCCTGAAATCACATCAATGAAAGGAAGATTAACATTTATCTGTTTAAACATATCCAAGAATTTAGATTGCTCGGCTTCAAGTCTCTCTCTTTTTTCATTTTACTCGGGTAAGGAAGTGGTGGTTGGTATGGTTTAACATAAGGTTTAGCCTTAATTGTGTTATCTTCATTAACCTTTTCAACTACCGATTCTGTTTCCTTATCTTGCTCAGATTGTGGTTCTTGTGGAGTAGGAATAACTTCATCAGAGATTACAGGCATTTCAGGTGGTTTAAGTGTAATACCACTTCTTGTGGTAATGGCTTTAGCTGTTTCATTCTGGGAGTTAGCATTTGTATCACTAGGTAAACTTCCCGGTTTTCTTTCACCTATTAACCTTGTTAGGTTGCTTACTTCTTGTTTTAAATTTTGAAACGAAGCTTGTTGATTTCTAAATGCTTGAGCATTTTGTTCATTGGTTTGTTTCTGAGATGTGAAAAATTGCGTTTGAGATTCAACTAGCTTTGACATCATATCTTCTAAATTTGGCTTTTTATCATCGATTTTTGGTGGTTTGTTTTGAAAAATAGGTCTTTGCTGATTGTAAGTATTATTGGATACTTGTTGATTGCTAGGACCTTGTTGGTTGTTGTATGGAACATTTCGTTTATAATTCTGGTTTTGATTGTAGATTGGTCTTGGTGGTTGATAATTATTCTGATAATTATTTCCAGGCCTTTGGTTTATGTATGAAACATTCTCTCTTTGTTCTATTGTTAGTTCAATACTGAGACAATCTTTTGTCAAATGTGGTCCTCCACACTGCTCACAACTAATTCGTATTGAGTGAATATATTTAGTCATCTTTTCCATTTGTCTTTCGACAGCATCTATCTTTGCAGAAATGGAATCGAAGTCATGACTAGAATCGGCTCTAGCTGCTTTAGATGATCTAAAGATATCTTTTTCTTGATGCCACTCATGTGAGTGGGAAGCAGTGTTATCAATAATTTTGTAAGCGTCAGTTGCGGTTTTCTTCATAATGGAACCACCAGCTGCTATATCGATGTCTTTTCTTGTAGTGATGTCGCATCCTTGGTAGAATATTTGTACTATTTGACAAGTGTCTAAACCATGTTGTGGACATCCTCTTAATAACTTTCCAAATCTTGTCCACGCCTCATAAAGAGTTTCATTTGGCTTTTGTGTGAACGTAACTATTTCTCCTTGAAGTCTCACGACTTTAGATGCCGGAAAGAATTGTTTAAGAAAATTTTCAACTAAAACATCTCATGTATCAATCGCCCCTTCAGGTAACGATTCTAACCAATCTTTGGCTTCTTCCTTTAAAGTCCAGGGAAATAACATGAGATATATCTGTTCATCCTCCACTTCTCTGATTTTAAATAGTGTACAGATCCTATTAAAGGTACGAAGATGTTCATTTGGATCTTCCTTCGGCGCACCACTAAATTGGCATTGATTAGTTACCATGTGTAGGATTTGTCCTTTGATTTCATAATCTGGCGCATTTATGTCTGGTTGAGTAATTGCGTGACCTTGGCCAGTGCGTTTAGCTCGCATTCGGTCTTCCATACTTAGAGGTTCCAGATTTTCCATGATTGAATTTGTTGAATCTGAATCACTAGAGTATTCTGGTTTAATGGGTTGTTCCTCGACAATCTTCGTTTGAATGATTGGTGGTTCCGGAGGAAAGATTAATGGTTCAGGATCTCTGAATTGTCCCTGAATATCCTCCGGATTCTCAATTGTGAGGTCTGGTTCAAAAAATAGATTATCAGAAATTTGAATTGGAGTACTTGGTCGACTAGATGACAATTTTAAAGAAAAATCAACGGCGACAATATTGGATAGTTGTCTTGATCGAGTTACAGGTGGTGAATGTATGAAAGGTGGTGAACGTTTTGCTCGGTGCATTCACTGAATATCCTATTAGTTATAAATATAAAAATTATATAAGTTATCAAATTAATAGACTTTTCTGATTTTGCCCACATTTCGAATAGCCAATAGATGCAGTAGGTAGCCAGGACCCTTTAAATCGGAAGCCCACAACTCGCCACTAACAAATCCAACTATTAGTACGAACCAGAAAATTTGGATGTCTATCAATTTAATCGCTTAAAATAATTTTTAGTTTGAAATTTTAGAGAAGAAATAGAAAATTCTATGTCTTAAAAACTAGAGCGTCGAGAAATAAGAAAGAAAAAGATTGCGTCGAAAAAGTCGAAAAAATAAAAGGTCGAAAAATAAAAATAAGAAAGTAGCGCGTCGAAACTTAAAAGGGATTCTAAACGAAAAACGGCAATTACTTAAAATGATACTAAAATTTTAACACTGCGTCGCAAAATTTTAAGCCACCTAAATCTTAGTCTAAAGAAAAAGCACTTAAGGGATTTTACGGCAAAGCTTAAAAATCTAAAAGTATAAAAATAACTATGGCAAAACTAAACTTAATACTAAAAGTTGTAACTAGAGTCTAAAAATCTAAAGGTAATAAAACTTAAAATAAATATATATATATTTTTTAATTTTATAGACAAAATCTTAAAAATATATATATATATATATATATATATATATATATATATATATTTTTAAATTTTTTTTATTTTATAACGATTTTAATATTTCTTTTTTAAGGATTTTAATTTTTTTTTTTAAATTTTTTTTTCTTTTTTTTCACGAAATTAATAATTTTTTTTATTATTTTTTTTAAAAACTTTTTTTAACTCATTTACTATTCATGAATAGTAAATGAAACGAAATTAATTAATTTACTATTCACATAAAAGTGACATGATAGAAATTATTAATTATAAGTTACATAATATACCCCTGAAGTATTTAATAAATACGACTTTTTAAAACTTTACGATTCAAATTTGATTCAAAATTATTATTATATTATTATATATTATTTCAATATTATTATAGTATTATATTTTATTTCAATATTATTATATTATTATATTTATTAAATTATTATATTTAAATTAATATATCTTTAATCAATCAAAAACTATAAAAAAAAACTTAAATACCCCATGAAGACACAAAAAGTGTCCCCGGCAGCGGCTCCAAAAACTTGATGTCTTTTAGAGGGTGTGTATGAAACGGCTATCAGTTTTATATTTATTTACTACAGAAAATCACCTAAATTAAACTAAAACACAAAAGGCAAGTATACCTATCGTGTAATAATATAGCTAAGGTAAAGTCCGGGAGGTCGATCCGTGGACACTATTATTGGGTGTCTTACTAGGTCAAATTAGTTAATTAAGTAGTTAAACTAGATTTAGTGATATATAGTAATTATAGGTAACTTTGGGGGTTTTTACAGTTTAATGACCGGTTTGTCGATTTTAAAACTTAAGTCACAATTAAAACCTAATGCAAAATATAACTTAATTTAAAGTGTAAAGTAAATGACGAGACATAATTTTAAATAATTTAAACATAACTTACAATGAGTATTAATAGCGTAGTGTTACACGGACAGAGTTTCGACTTACAAACTTAAAACATTCGCTAACATAACCTTAATATTATTAAACTTTAATATTAAAATTATAATATTAATATTAATATATTGAGAGAGTAAGAGATTTAGAAAATAGAAAAGGTGTATCTTTCATTACTCCGTAGTCTCGTTTTATAGGCAAATGATGAATTTGAAATTTTCACTTATGACCCCTTAACTATGCTCAATTAACAACTTTTTATTATTTATTATTATTCTTATTATGAATTATTTAAATATTATATTATATTCTTGTGCATAGTTGACTTGTACTTTCAGCTCCGTTGTGTCGAGCGTTGAAAGTTGGTTCAAGTCTCGGTTCCGGATTTTCGAACGCCTTTTCGTATAATTTAATATCTTGTACTTTGCATTTTGCGGCTTGTACTTTTGTAATATTGAGACGTTTCTCATCAATAAATTGAACCACCTGAATTGTACTTTGTACTTTTTAGCTTTTTGGCCATTTACGTCTTCAAATCGTCGAATCTGTCTTTTGTCTTCACCTTTTATTATTTAAACGATAATTACTTGAAATTAGAACAATTGCAACTAAAAGCTTGTCTTTCTTGAAGGATAATGCTATGAAATATATGTTCGTTTTTAGCATTATCAACATACAACATTTTGTGCAACATCTTCGTATGGGGTGATCAATCCCGTTCAGAAAATTACAAAAATTGTATTGTGCTTTGTCTGAACTGAAGAAAATTAAAAATTTGATGGAATTCAACATAACAACATGTTTGTAATGTCAACATAATCACAAATCCATTTTATGATAGTAAAGCAAGCGGAAGCAAGATAATTAATAAAACAAGTTTATATGTTAAACCATTTTAGATGAATTCCATATAGTTATCAAGTAATGAAATAATGCTTACATATAACAACAAAGGAAGTAAGATTAATACCTCCTCAAGTGAGTTTGAGGGCTGTTTTCAAAGTGGTAAGATGATGAAGAAGATGATGAATGAAAGCCTCTAACTTGAAGCCTCAAGTGTGTAATACCCACAAGCCCTTTTGCAACAACACCACCTTTGAATGAGTTAAGATTTTAGACACTAAATCACCTAGATTAACAAGCAAAAAACCCCTTCTTTCTCCTTTGAATGTCACGGCCAGCAGCCTCTTTTGGGAGGAAGGAGAGAGTTTTCAAAAGCTTGCAATTTACTTGAGTCAATCTTTGGTTAAAGAGTAAGGCATGTTACTAAGGAAGTGTGCTTATTAAAAGTCACAAAACTAGCATGTGGTGGTCTTCCTTGGTCCCTTCAAAACCGCCACCTCCATGCCATTATATATTAATTGGTTAATTTTATAAAACATGGTATAAATCTCTTGTTTTGTTAAGTTACTTGTACATTTTATAAATCATATACAAAATATAACACAAAGTAATTATATAAATTAACCAAATAACTTGACTCAAGTGATAACATTTTAGAAACCCAATTTTCTAAAATTTAAGTTCTTTCTTATGAACTACCATATTTCAGAATAGCGAAGGAAAGAATCAAGGCACAATACTTGGTAAATATCCGAACCCAATATGTATCTCAGGTCAGAAGATACAATGATATTCGCCTTTACTCAAGATTACATGTGATCAACCACAAAGGCTCCATTTAGTAAATCTTGAGGGCGGGTCTTCCAATATTTGTATCCCACAAATATCTATGAACCTTGGTTGCAACCTTGCCCCACATTCATCCCGTGAATGTATACCAATCCAAGTTCATAATAGTCTAAACCTCACACTTGTTCCCACAAATGCAATCGACTACGGAATTTAGAATAATTACTTATTCATGGATAAAATATGCAAAATAGGAACTTGACTCAAAATAAATTAATACCATAATTATATTAATGAGTTTGAACCATTTCGTTCCGTTACAATACTTAAAACAGATCATGACCAATCACTAGAATATCGAAGCCCTAATGCACTAACATGCCCTTGATGTTTTGCACCATGTAAGAGCTTCGTGAGTGGATCCGCTATATTAAGATCTGTATGAACTTTGCTAATACATATCTTTCCCTTTTCAACTTCATCCCTTATGTAGTTGAATCTCCGCTCAATGTGACGGGTCTTTTGGTGAGCACGAGGTTCCTTGATTTGAGCAATCGCACCCTCGTTGTCACAAAAGATCTCAAGAGGGTCCTGAATGGAAGGGACTACTCCTAAGTCGTCGATGAATTTCTTCATCCATGCAGCTTCCTGAGCTGCTAATGAGGCGGCAATGTACTCCGACTCTGTAGTGAAATAAGCAACAACATCCTGTTTTGAACTCTTCCAGGAGACCGCACCTCCATTTAATGTGAAGAAATAACCAGATTGTGATCGAGAATCATCTCAATCAGTTTGGAAACTCGCGTCCACGTAGCCTTTTACTGCGAGTTCCTCCTCACCAGACCCATATATTAGAAACATATCCTTAGTCCTCCTAAGGTATTTCAATATACTTTTAACCGCAATCCAATGACTGTTTCCAGGGTTATTCTGTGTAACAACCCAACCCGTATTAAAACCGGCCCATAAAAATTTTCCCTTTTAATACGCGTTAAATAATACTTTAGGTTCCATTACACAGGTTCCAAAACATATTTGTTACCAAAGTAAGTTCAACGAACTTAAAACACACATTAATAAATTAAACTCCTTAATACAATAATGCGATATTTAAACATAAACCGAGCATGGTGATTTGGGACTACGCTACCCAAATCCTAATCAAGTACGAAAGCAAGATCTTCTAAAGCATACTAGTCAAGATCCCTAATTCCCATGCTTACCCGAGCCACCATCATGCGAACCTATAAAAATATCAACAACGAGAGGGTAAGCTAATGCTTAGTGAGTGAGAATATACTACATACATATATATGCATAAAATGGACACGCCACATAAATAAACAAATACCGCATACCGAAGCATCCAAGCATAAAGGCAAGCTAATCTAAGCATACCGTACGATCACTAAGCAACAAGCTAACAACATCAACAATGAGTAAGTTCACCAACGACAATGTGAACAAATGCCAATAAGCTACACCCGGATGGTTAGCTACATCACGACAATACAACATTATACGTACACAATACTTAACATGCTAAACAATCACAAACACAATATGGTTAACCATAACGCTATGGTGCTACCGGCTCGTGGTTCACACCATACGTATTTGAGTCATACTCTTTTATAGTGCTACCGGCTCGTGGTTCACACTTCGACGCTACCGGCTCGTGGTTCACGCCTCGTTTTATAGTGCTACCGGCTCGTGGTTCACACTCGATGCTACCGGCTCGAGGTTCACATCTATTTTTCTAGTGCTACCGGTTCGTGGTTCACACTCGATGCTACCATAACATCTACAAACAAATACGCCATAAACATGAACGCATAATTATTCCACTCACAATATTAACCCTTCGCCATTAGGGTTATATAATCCACATCACCCGCCCATGTGATAACGTACACACAAAGTGTGCACCTCATCAAAGGTGGTCAACCAAAATCCACAACCGTGCCAATTGGACCTATACACAAGTCCATCAATCCACCTATATGTGAAGTGAGCTCTATAATTGAGAACCACTTCACCCGACCCACACCCATCCTACACATACATATGCACATAGGATATTAACACTCACTTTGTCGCCTTGAAGAAATGCTTCCAAGTAATCCGCAACTCGTCAATGGAAAGTACCTAATCCATTATCACAAATTCAACAACACACTTAGATTGGATCTACAAACCACCCAATTCGACACTTAGTGCAATTTCGACCCAAATGCACTTTCAAGGACAAACCGCGCCCAAACTACCCAATAATCACTAACATAAGTGATAATGGTCCTAATATGCCAATTAAACCCGAACACAAGTGTTAAACACTTATCGTTCTCAAAATCGCCCATAAACCCTAATTTTGACCCATAAGGTTAAAATCTCACCATTTACAAGTTTTGACACCAAAACATGTTTAACTCGATTTTATACTTCAACTTAATCCATTTTAAGTTTACAAACCTCATCGAATCGACATTCGGGTCATAATCCTCAACAAACCCTAATTTTAACTCTAGTCAAAATTAGTCAACCACGAAAACCCTAAAAGTCTCCAAAACACCAATAATCATTAATGCTAGTGATTGTACACCATTTACAAGTCTTAAACATGGTTAAATCATTAACCAACCCAAAACCCGCCTCTAACACTTACAAACCCGAATCTTGGTGTTAATCTCCAATTAACAACTAAATGGGTTCCATCTATGAATAATACAATCAAAAGCCCCTAATTTGAATGATGAACACGAAAATGAAATTCGGAGTTAGAGCTTACCACTTGTATCACCGTGTAGCTAAGAACGAGGAGAACAAACTTGTCAACTACGCCAAAAATCTAAACCCGCTTCTTCCTTTCCAAAATCCCACTTGAATCACTTGGGGAAATTGAGTTTCTTGAGAGAAAATGAAAAGAAAAGCAAAAAGAAAATAAGAAAATGAATGAGTGGATGAGGTTAAAACCCCAAATCTGGCTCAAACACAAAATGACCAAATTGCCCTTGATCCTTATTTAAAATCACAAGAATTCGGTACCAGTCTGCACTGTTTGCCGCGCCGCGGCCTAATTCGTCGCGCCGCGACGATTTCCTTGAATTGGGATCATTTTTAATCGCACTTCTGGTCTGGATTTACTCGAAACGCCGCGCTGTGGCCCTCTTTGTCGCGCCGCGACACCATGCCTCTCCTGATTCATTTTTCTCGTGTACCACTTCAACACACGAATAAGTCTCGAACCTTTCATCAACTAGTCGTATGTACGCTTTACACCTATAAAACATTTACGGGGAAAAATGAGGTGTTACAACTCTCCCCCACTTAAATTCGATCACGTCCTCATGATCCTAGTCACGAACCCAACGGACCCACACTCAATGGTCGTCGAACATGCATTTCAAACCGACTTCTACCACAAATTCGCTAACCCAATGGTTAATCCAAAGACAAATTACACACTTGATCGCATCCCGAGACGTACAATACACGCAACAACCGAAGTCTACAATGATCCCTCAGACAATTCTTCTCAAAGAGTTACCCTTAACAGCTAAATCGTCACCCGCGATATATCAAATTCCATAATTCCGAGCACTAGCACTAACTCAATCCCTCACATCGGGAAAAACTCAACAAATTTCTTACCGAGATTTCAACTCCTAGCGTACCATACCAAGTACATCGCTAGTAACAACCACAAACCAAGACAAGGTCAACCATCAACCGAAGAAGACCGAAATAAAGAGAATCCTTACGGATAACACCAAATCACTAAACATCCCTTGTAGTGTGCAATACGACCAATACGCAACTACCGTACAACATCACAAGCAACGGCTAAAACCGTTAGCGCCCAAAACGACCATGGCAACGCTAACCCAAGGTGTACAAAATCAACTATTGTCACACCCGAAACAACACGTGAGCGAAGCGCGGCTATCGCATCACTAATCATACAACATGGTCCTCACGACCCCACCAACGGCGTATAAAACAACCGAAAGATCACACCACACGGTCCTTACGACCCCACCATTGATGTATAAAACAACCAATAGATCACAACACAACATGGCCGAAACAACCCGAAATATTGTGAATACGAACAACCCGATATTCACATCCCACAACACAACTCATGAATGGTACTCTCATTTCCCACCGGTACTCGCATTTCCCGATAATGTTATGCCATGATGACGTAACACTACTCCCTTGATGAAGTCAGCGGACCCCGAAGGTCATGCTCCACCAATCTCAACACCGGATGAAGTCAGCGAACCCCGAAAGTCATGCTTCACCGATATAACACCACGCTCATGATGAAGTCAGCGGACCCCGAAGGTCATGCTCCACCAATCTCAACACCGGATGAAGTCAGCGGATCCCGAAATTCATGCTTCACCGATATAACACAACGCTCATGATGAAGTCAGCGGACCCCTAAGGTCATGCTTCACCAATCGACGCCCTTTTGGCCTCGAACAACGAGTAGCCTAACATCGCGCTCTGCTACGCTATAGTGAATCCTAACGGATACCACTAACCATTCACACAATCGAGCAAGAACCACCTATATCGAACATAGGCACAAAATAATAATTCTCTATAAGAGAATCCACCACACACATCCCTTAACCGAGGGATTCCACCTTGCTTGCCATACCCGTCCATTATCTCTCAATGAGATTTACCACATTACCACCTTGGTGATAATTCAAATCCAAAATCATAGGTACAATTTTATCAAAATTGTACTCCACCACAAATCGACCAAATCTAGGTCCCGACACAAATTTTGGATCTACCATAAGCATTGTCTGAAATCTCACACTAAAACCTCCTCGTGCGGGAGTGTAACTCCCCCACTTGGAATTACGTTCCATAACGCATCTCGTACACCCGTACAATGCTACCAAAGGTAGACTTTACAAACAATTGGGCTCACACGACCCATCACCATATCTTGCTCCAGCCTTGAGCACACGAAGGATTTCAATCAATCCTTAAACACTTCGAACAAAAAGTGTACCACGATTACACAAACCACACCCTCGCAATCATCCAATTGCTCTAGTTTGTCAATTTCCACCTAGTCACTCATGTACCTAAGGGTTTCAATCCGGTACCCTAAGTACAATGTAACCACAACACAATCGGAGTCAAACACCACGCTAGTAGGTATAAAAGAGGCACCTAATGTCGTGTCTTATATACTACATTACCAACATACATCGAGATTCAAAACACTCGATCTCAAGGGTTCCAACCACCCGACGAACCTCACGGTCCATCAATCTCAACACAAAAGCGAACACGCGCTTAACACCCGAACACCAAAACCCATTTCCATGGCTTGGTAGAACATTCCCCAAATACTAAGGAATGCTTGGTGGCACCAAGTCTTACGCCCTTCGCCCGACAATCAACGTCACCATTGGGTACTTCCATTAGGAATGTCACCCATAACAACAATATGAACAACACAAGGCATTTAATCAACTCAAATTCAAACGGCACTTAATAAATAATCAAAGGGCATATTTATTAAAACGAAACGTACCTTAACGTCTCCTTGCCGCACTGGTCCCCGCTAACTTGGGACATTCTGACTTACGATGTCCTTCTTCTTGGCAATTTAAACACACCATACCATCACCCTTTGGTACCGAACATTCCCAAGACTTGTAACCCCTCATGCCACAATTGTAACATCTAGATGCACTAGAATCCGGTATACCTGTCCGCGTACCACCCGTGCTCACACTCGGACCCTTAGTCCTCTTACTCGGAGCACCATAAGAAACAACCCTTCTCTCACTTGAAGGTTCACCAATCTTTGATCGCGCATACCACTCGAAACCTCTAGCCACGACGAATAATTCCGCAAACGATTTCGCGTGACCCCGGCTAATCTTATTCTTCAAGTCATCATTCAAAGTTCGATAGAAATCTTGCATCAACAAATGGTCATTCCCCAAATACTCCGGGCAAAAACGAGCCTTCGCCATAAAGGTCGTCTTGAGAGTATTCAAATCCATAGAACCCTGTTGCAAATTTTGCAACTCATTACGCATTTCCAACAAATCGGCTGAAGTTCGGAACTCCTCGAAGAATTCCTTCTTAAACTCGTCCCACGATAACACCATAAACGTTTCACCACCGATAAGGTCAATCTTACCATCCAACCAATCCTTCGCCCTACCCCGCAACAAGCTAGTAGCGAGTCTCGTCTTCTTCTCGGGAGGGCTTTCAATAGTGCGAAAACACCCTTCGACATCCGAGATCCAAGTTGTGCTCACTAAAGGATCCGGTTTCCCATCATACATCGGGGGTTTAGTCCTCATGAAGCTCTTAAGACGACGCTCTATTTCACCACTACTCCGAGATTCGGAATACTTTCTATCCATTTCTTCCCGAAACGCACTCATTTGTTCCGCAACGGCGGCCACAACTCTAGCGTTAAACTCCGCGTCGTTCGTCTCGATCCCGTTTTCCGTCGCCATTCTAAGGAATGCAAAGCGATTAGATCACGAACGTATAAATTTATACACACAACACCGCCCCATCTTGCTAAACACTCGTTGTACATCACTTGCTAGACACGATTTGCACCCGTAATAAGGTTTGCAAGTCCTTATTACGCACACACGCCGTATCAACTCGTTAGTACAACTACCGCCTCGCTCGATGATATAACAAACACAAACAAAATTCTACGCGATACAAACACACGCGAGAATTATTATCACATCACAATAATACATTAATAATATCCGCATTACTAATATAAACGTTAGTCCACCTACAAGCAAGGCATTAACTATAACCCATTCCGACTCGTAATCCTACAAGTCCCGCAACAATTAAGCACACACAGAAGTCTAAGTTTAGGCACCTATCTCAAGTAGCCTAAATCCCTTAGACCATGCTCTGATACCACTTGTAACAACCCAACCCGTATTAAAACCGGCCCATAAAAATTTTCCCTTTTAATACGCGTTAAATAATACTTTAGGTTCCATTACACAGGTTCCAAAACATATTTGTTACCAAAGTAAGTTCAACGAACTTAAAACACACATTAATAAAATAAACTCCTTAATACAATAATGCAATATTTAAACATAAACCGAGCATGGTGATTTGGGACTACGCTACCCAAATCCTAATCAAGTACGAAAGCAAGATCTTCTAAAGCATACTAGTCAAGATCCCTAATTCCCATGCTTACCCGAGCCACCATCATGCGAACCTATAAAAATATCAACAACGAGAGGGTAAGCTAATGCTTAGTGAGTGAGAATATACTACATACATATATATGCATAAAATGGACACACCACATAAATAAACAAATACCGCATACCGAAGCATCCAAGTATAAAGGCAAGCTAATCTAAGCATACCATACGATCACTAAGCAACAAGCTAACAACATCAACAATGAGTAAGTTCACTAACGACAATGTGAACAAATGCCAATAAGCTACACCCGGAGGGTTAGCTACATCACGACAATACAACATTATACGTATACAATACTTAACATGCTAAACAATCACAAACACAATATGGTTAACCATAACGCTATGGTGCTACCGGCTCGTGGTTCACACCATACGTATTTGAGTCATACTCTTTTATAGTGCTACCGGCTCGTGGTTCACACTTCGACGCTACCGGCTCGTGGTTCACGCCTCGTTTTATAGTGCTACCGGCTCATGGTTCACACTCGATGCTACCGGCTCGTGGTTCACACCTATTTTTATAGTGCTACCGGCTCGTGGTTCACACTTGATGCTACCATAACATCCACAAACAAATACGCCATAAACATGAACTCATAATTATTCCACTCACAATATTAACCCTTCGCCATTAGGGTTATATAATCCACATCACCCGCCCATGTGATAACGTACACACAAAGTGTACACCTCGTCACAGGTGGTCAACCAAAACGCACAACCGTGCCAATTGGACCTATACACAAGTCCATCAATCCACCTATATGTGAAGTGAGCTCTATAACTGAGAACCACTTCACCCGATCCGCACCCATTCTACACATACATATGCACATAGGATATTAACACTCACTTTGTCGCCTTGAAGAAATGCTTCCAAGTAATCCGCAACTCGTCAATGGAAAGTACCTAATCCATTATCACAAATTCAACAACACACTTAGATTGGATCTACAAACCACCTAATTCGACACTTAGTGCAATTTCGACCCAAATGCACTTCCAAGGACAAACCGCGCCCAAACTACCCAATAATCACTAACACAAGTGATAATGGTCCTAATATGCCAATTAAACCCGAACACAAGTGTTAAACACTTATCGTTCTCAAAATTGCCCATAAACCCTAATTTTGACCCATAAGGTCAAAATCTCAGCATTTACAAGTTTTGACACCAAAACATGTTTAACTCGGTTTTATACTTCAACTTAATCCATTTTAAGTTTACAAACCTCATCGAATTGACATTCGGGTCATAATCCTCAACAAACCCTAATTTTGACTCTAGTCAAAATTAGTCAACCACGAAAATCCTAAAAGTCTCCAAAACACCAATAATCACTAATGCTAGTGATTGTACACCATTTACAAGTCTTAAACAAGGTTAAATCATTAACCAACCCAAAACCCGCCTCTAACACTTACAAACCCGAATCTTGGTGTTAATCTCCAATTAATAACTAAATGGGTTTCATCTATGAATCATACAATCAAAAGCCCCTAATTTGAATGATGAACACGAAAATGAAATTTGGAGTTAGAGCTTACCACTTGTATCACCGTGTAGCTAAGGACAAGGAGAACAAACTTGTCAACTACGCCAAAGATCAAAACCCGCTTCTTCCTTTCCAAAATCCCACTTGAATCACTTGGGGAAATTGAGTTTCTTGAGAGAAAATGAAAAGAAAAGCAAAAAGAAAATAAGAAAATGAATGAGTAGATGAGGTTAAAACCCCAAATCTGGCTCAAACGTGAAATGACCAAATTGCCCTTGATCTTTATTTAAAATCACAAGAATTCGGTACCAGTCTGCACTGTCTGCCGCGCCGCGACGATTGCCTTGAACTGGGATCATTTTTAATCGCACTTCTGGTCTGGATTTACTCGAAACGCTGCGCCGCGGCCCTCTTTGTCGCACCGCGACACCATGCCTCTCCTGATTCATTTTTCTCGTATACCACTTCAACACATGAATAAGTCTCGAACCTTGCATCCACTAGTCGTATGTACGCTTTACACCTATAAAACATGTACGTGGAAAAACGGGGTGTTACATTCTGGTATCTACTTGTCAAGCTAAGAGCGCATGACACATCCGGTCTAGTGCGTATCATTGCATACATGATTGACCCAATGGCAGATGCATATGGGACTTTCTTCATTCTCTCCTGTTCATCTTTCGTGGTGGGGCACTGAGATGAACTGAGAAGTGTTACCTTTTGAATAGGTACCAAACCTTTCTTAGAGTTCTCCATCTTGAACCTTTTCAAGATCTTTTCAATGTATGCACTTTGATTCAAACCTATCAGTTTCTTGGATCTATCCCTGTAGATCCCAATCCCCAAAACGTATTGTGCTTCTCCAAGATCCTTAATGGAGAAGCATTTACTTAACCAAGTTTTAACACCTTGCATTGCCGGAATATCGTTCCCAAATAATAATATATCATCCACATATAATACAAGGAATATGATAGTGCTCCCACTAGCTTTCTTGTATACACAAGCTTCATCACCATTTTTAATGAAGCCAAATTTCTTGACCTCCTCATTAAAACGATGATTCCACATTTTAAATGCTTGTTTCAATCCGTAGATTGACTTCTTTAACTTGCATACCTTTTTAGGACACTTCGAATCAACAAAACCTTCAGGCTGAACCATATACACATCTTCCTCAAGATGTCCATTTATGAAAGCAGTCTTGACATCCATTTGCCATATTTCATAATCATAATGAGCAGCAATGGCAAGTAATATCCTAATAGACTTTAGCATTGTCACAGGCGAAAAAGTTTCATCATAGTCAACCCCTTGAGTTTGAGTGAAACCTTTTGCTACAAGTCTAGCTTTATATGTATCCAAGTTTCCATGTATGTCAGTTTTCATTTTGAAAAGCCATTTACAATCAACTAGCCTTGAGCCAGTAGGTTGTTCAACAAGTTCCCAAACTTGGTTGTCATACATGGATTGCATCTCAACGTTCATGGCTTCCTGCCATTTATCCTTATCAATCCTTGATAAAGCATCTTGGTAGTTTGTTGGTTCATCCAAATCAACCACATAGCAGCCATCCATGAGAAACCCATATCTCTCAGGAGGATTACTAATCCTACCAGATCTGCGAACGTCTTGTGTATTTTGATCATCCATTTGATCACTCTCAATATTTTCATGTTGAGTGCTAGTGTCACCCAATTGTGTATCAGCTACTTGATCTTGAACCTCTTCAAGATCTATCTTCCTTTCACTATTTCCTTCCATTAGGAACTTAGTTTCAAGGAATTTTGCCTTTCGAGCAACAAATACATTTTGCTCGATTGGATCATAGAAATAGTATCCTATATCATCCTTGGGATATCCTATGAAGATACACTTCGTAGATCAAGCATTCAACTTATTAGGGACGTAACGCTTAGGATAAGCTTCACATCTCCATACCTTTAAGTATGATAGAGATGGTGGTTTTCCAAACCACATCTCATGAGGAGTCCGTTCCACTTTCTTGTTTGGGGCCATATTTAGAATACGAGCTGCGGAGCATAGACAATAACCCCAAAATGATAGAGGCAACGAGCTTCTAGCCATCATAGATCGAACCATATCCATTAGGGTTCAGTTCCTCCTTTTGAAAACTCCATTTAGTTGGGGTGTTCCAGGAGGAGTGAGTTGCGAGATAATTCCACAACTTTTAAGATGATCTTGGAAAGCATCGCTTAGGTATTCACCTCCTCTATCGGTACGAAGTACCTTGATTGTTTTATTGAGTTGATTTTGTACTTCGTTTTGATATTCCTTGAATGCTTCAAAAGTTTCGTCCTTATGTCTTAACAAGTATACATATCCGAAACGACTAAAGTCATCAATGAAAGTGACGAAGTATCTTTCACCTTTCCTAGTCATGGGCTTAAAGGGTCCACATACATCCAAATGTATTAATCCCAATAAGTCTTTAGCCCTTTCATAGGTCCCTTTGAAAGGTGCTTTAGTCATTTTGCCTTGTAAACAAGATTCACATACATCAAACGAGTCTAGTTCATTTGATTTCAAAAGTCCATTCTTTTGAAGTGTATGCATTCGATTCTTGTTTATGTGACCAAGGCGACAATGCCATAAGTAGGAATCACTCAAATCCCTTTTGAGTTTCTTAGTGTTTGCATGGAACATTGAGCTATTGAATGATGTGTCATCATGAACCAATTCATAAATACTATTCAAAGGCGAAGCCTTTAAATAGAACACATTATCTAAATAAACATGGATATCATCATTAATGAAATTAAGATTAAAACCATATTGTTTCAAACGGGATACAGAAATAATGTTTCGTGATAAATCGGGTGCATACAAAACATTTTTCAGAATGATCTCCAAACCACTTGGAAGCTTTAAAACAAAGTCTCCTTGAGCTTTCACTTGCACCCTTGCTCCATTTCCCATGAAGAGACTTGTTTTCCCGCATCTTGATTACTTCTTTTGAACCCCTGCAAAGAATTGCAAATATGAGTTCCACATCCTGTGTCTAATACCCATGTATTATAAGAAGTAATACTAAGCTCAACGTATACCATATATACATTACCTGAGGTTTGCCCTACATCCCTCTTTTCTCTCAACTCTTTTAGGTAGACCGGGCAGTTGCGTTTCCAGTGACCCATTTCACCGCAACCAAAGCACGAATCTTCCTTTGGGTTAGCTTTACCGGCAACCTTTTGCTTCTTGTTATTGTTGGTTGGGGTAACCATCTTTCCTTTTCCCTTGCCCTTGCCTTGGTAGGCGGGTCCTTTCCTCTTAGCCGTCTTTGGCTTAGAAGTGTTATTGTTTTTGGACCCGCCTTCATTGATCATAAACATGGGTGAAGCCCTTTTACCCATGCTCACTTCGGCCGTCTTAAGCATGGCATGTAATTCGCCAATGCTCTTATCCCATCCATTCATGTTGTAATTCATTACAAATGTGTCAAACCTCTTTGACAAAGAATTAAGGATAAGGTCCGTGGCTAATTCATTAGACACGTTGCAGTTTAGACGGTTCGCTCGATTAATTAGGCTTTTCAGTTTAAGGACATAAGATGAAACGAATTGGGAGTCGTCCATCCGACATGCATGAAGCGCTCGAACTGTTTTGAAGCGCTCGACACGAGCTTGTTGAAGGAACATCTCCTTCAATTGTGTGATCATGTCATATGCACTATGATGCTCGAAATCCTTTTGGAGTTCTGGTATCATAGTCCCAAGCATGAGGCAAGAAACTTGTATCGAATCGGTGCAATATTTCTCCCAATAAGCCATGCCTTCCGTATCATCCTCGTCCGGTTGATCGGGAATGGGGTCTTCCAACACATACGCCCTATCCTCTAGTTTTAGGACAATTCTTAGATTGCGAAACCAATCCATGAAGTTCGTATGGTTGAGTTTTTCCTTTTCGAGGATTGACCTCAACGATAGGTTGTTAAAGTTGATAGGTGCGTTTGGAATGTTGTTGTTATTGGCGGCCATCTACAAAATTTAACAAAGTTGTTTAAGTATCAATTTTAATTTAACAATCAATACCCTTTAAATGCAATTGATATTTATTAAATTTTAGAATCCAACGGTAAACCAAATTTTGGTTAGGTGACCTTTATCCCGTCATTTGATTTAGCTAGGTAGTCATTATATGACAATTGCAATACTTTTGCAACTTCTAAGCTATGGAATCATGCAATCCTTTTGCATGGCATATTAATTCCATCAACGCCTATTTGTTCCACATGCTTCGGTGACCCTAAGTTCATGATTCCCAAATCAAGTTGTCCTACTTGTGTAAACGTGTAAATTTTAACATACAAGTCGTTAGGTGACCTTTATCCCACAAGTGTGCGAAATTCACCTTAATCATATTAGTTTGCTCATAACGGTTAGGTGACCTTTATCCCATTATGAGTTCCCTAATTATTTTTAAGTGTTACACAAAAGGATGGCGTTTAACTTGTTTGCCTTGTATATAAAAGGGATTTTAAGTTTTCATAATATCTAGTTTAAGAAAACATATATACCATACACCAACATGCATTTAGTATATGGTTTATTTGAAAATCCATTTTCATGTCTTGTAATTAAGCCAATTACTTGATATAAACCATTTTATATATATGATCCTTTTAGTGTTCTTAATAACCATTTATTAATGTCCTTTTGCCATTTCAATTTAACCATTTAAATTGTCGTTTTGCATGTTGTTAATAATGTCTAATTTAACCAATTAAATTGTCATCTTGCTTGTTGTTAACTTGTGATATTCTTGTAGCAGCCAAACATACAAACACAATAAACAACCATGCATGCAAAACAAATATGTTCACAATCAAGCCAATTTGGTAGACATTTGTTTAGCCAAAAACAAATGCCACCGGTAAAGGGTTATAACACAAAGTAGGAGATTTCAAAATCTCCCACTTAATCTTGCATCCAAGTACAATCTTCTTGTGTTCTTCCTTTTCTTCTTGTATCTTCATCTTGTTACAAAATATATCCTAATGCATTTTGTCTTGAAATTAAAATACAACCTAATCTATTTTACATACTAAATATAAAATAAATTACATAACCAAAATAATAATATTACAAACCAAATTGAATAAATATTACAACCATATCAAATGAATAATAAATCAACCAAATAAATATCCATTCAAACACATGGTCTTGGCTATGATTGTGAACACAAATATATCAACAAATATTAACCAAATGGCAAACCCAAAACTACCATTTGGACCCTCCCAAATTCGGCCATAATAGGGTACCCACCCAAAACCCAAAAGTTTTGCATTCCATTTTCATGCATGTACTTAGAATGCAAGTATAGTGGGTTTAAAGACCATATATAAGAAGCATATTTCATAGACTTCGGCTCTAGATACCATTGATGGAATTCAACATAACAACATGTTTATAATGTCAACATAATCACAAATCCATTTTATGATAGTAAAGCAAGCGAAAGCAAGATGATTAATAAAACAAGTTTATATGTTAAACCATTTTAGATGAATTCCATATAGTTATCAATTTATGAAATAATGCTTACATATAACAACAAAGGAAGTAAGATTAATACCTCCTCAAGTGAGTTTGAGGGCTGTTTTCAAAGTGGTAAGATGATGAAGAAGATGATGAATGAAAGCCTCTAACTTGAAGCCTCAAGTGTGTAATACCCACAAGCCCTTTTGCAACAACACCACCTTTGAATGAGTTAGGATTTTAGACACTAAATCACCTAGATTAACAAGTAAAAAACCCCTTATTTCTCCTTTGAATGTCACGGCCTCTTTTGGGAGGAAGGAGAGAGTTTTCAAAAGCTTGCAATTTACTTGAGTAAATATTTGGTTAAAGAGTAAGGCATGTTACTAAGGAAGTGTGCTTATTAAAAGTCACAAAACTAGCATGTGGTGGTCTTCCTTGGTCCCTTCAAAACCGCCACCCCCATGCCATTATATATTAATTGGTTAATTTTATAAAACATGGTATAAATCTCTTGTTTTGTTAAGTTACTTGTACATTTTATAAATCATATACAAAATATAACTCAAAGTAATTATTTAAACCATAAATAATTAATTCCTTAAGATATAAATTAGCCAAATAACTTGACTCAAGTGATAACATTTTAGAAACCCAATTTTCTAAAATTTAAGTGTCGCGTATTTACTTAACGATCCAATCGTCAAGATTAAATACATATAAGGTGTTGTTAAGCTTGTTATTGGGTATGACCCGACTTGGATCATAACATATTAGCCACATTAATTTAATATGTCTCTTGGGCATATGAAATACCTTCAATCTCCCACTTGCACGAGAAACATAAAAAATTAATGCAAGTGACGGATACCACCTAACGACCGTCCATCACCCCCAATATGTTATGACTTTGTGCCATTCAATAACATCATCCCTTTCGAGTTCCCATCTCGAATATGAATAGGTGAATCTTTTCATTATATCCTTTCGTCCTAGATGTCATGTTAAATCCAAGAGATACAGAGTGATCACTCTCTTCTAGATTTAACTTCATTAGGCCTTAGACATCTGACTCTCAACGAATAAGAGGGACAAATTCCATCTTGACTACATACGTCCTAAATATATACCTTGTATCATACCTGAGTTCTTTCTTATGAACTACCATATTTAAGAATAGCGAAGGAAAGAATCAAGGCACAATACTTGGTAAATATCCGAACCCAAAATGTATCTCAGGTCAGAAGATACAATGATTTTCGCCTTTACTCAAGATTACATGTGATCAACCACAAAGGCTCCATTTAGTAAATCTTGAGGGCGGGTCTTCCAATATTTGTATCCCACAAATATCTATGAACCTTGGTTGCAACCTTGCCCCACATTCATCCCGTGAATGTATACCAATCCAAGTTCATAATAGTCTAAACCTCACACTTGTTTCCACAAATGCAATCGACTAAGGAATTTAGAATAATTACTTATTCATGGATAAAATATGCAAAATAGGAACTTGACTCAAAATAAATTAATACCATAATTATATTAATGATTTTGAACAATTTCGTTCCGTTACAATACTTAAAACAGATCATGACCAATCACTAGAATATCGAAGCCCTAATGCACTAACATGCCCTTGATGTTTTGCACCATGTAAGAGCTTCGTGAGTGGATCCGCTATATTAAGATCTGTATGAACTTTGCGAATACATATCTTTCCCTTTTCAACTTCATCCCTTATGTAGTTGAATCTCCGCTCAATGTGACGGGTCTTTTAGTGAGCACGAGGTTCCTTGATTTGTGCAATCGCACCCTCGTTGTCACAAAAGATTTAAGAGGGTCCTAAATGGAAGGGACTACTCCTAAGTCGTCGATGAATTTCTTCATCCATGCAGCTTCCTGAGCTGCCAATGAGGCGGCAATGTACTCCGACTCTGTAGTGGATAAAGCAACAACATCCTGTTTTGAACTCTTCCAGGAGACCGCACCTCCATTTAATGTTAAGACATAACCAGATTGTGATCTAGAATCATCTCAATCAGTTTAGAAACTTGCATCCACGTAACCTTTTACTGCGAGTTCCTTCTCACCAGACCCATATATTAGAAACATATCCTTAGTCCTCCTAATGTATTTCAATATACTTTTAACCGCAATCCAATGACTGTTTCCAGGGTTATTCTGGTATCTACTTGTCAGGCTAAGAGCGCATGACACATCCGGTCTAGTGCATATCATTGCATACATGATTGACCCAATGGCAGACGCATATGGGACTTTCTTCATTCTCTCCTGTTCATCTTTCGTGGTGGGGCACTGAGATGAACTGAGAAGTGTTCCCTTTTGAATAGGTACCAAACCTTTCTTAGAGTTCTCCATCTTGAACCTTTTCAAGATCTTTTCAATATATGCACTTTGATTCAAACCTATCAGTTTCTTGGATCTATCCCTGTAGATCCCAATCCCTAAAACGTATTGTGCTTCTCCAAGATCCTTAATGGAGAAGCATTTACTTAACCAAGTTTTAACACATTGCATTGCCGGAATATCGTTCTCAAATAATAATATATCATCCACATATAATACAAGGAACATGATAGTGCTCCCACTAGCTTTCTTGTATACACAAGCTTCATCACCATTTTTAATGAAGCCAAATTTCTTGGCCTCCTCATTAAAACGATGATTCCACATTCTAGATGCTTGTTTCAATTCGTAGATTGACTTCTTTAACTTGCATACCTTTTTAGGACACTTCGGATCAACAAAACCTTCAGGCTGAACCATATATGTGACGACCCGGAGATTTCCGACCAAATTTAAACTTATTCTTAATATGATTCTGACACGATAAGCAAAGTCTGTAATGTTGAGTCTTAAAAAAAAAAAAAAAAAAAATTGACTGTTTCATATATTCAATTAACCTTCGACTGTTTTCGATGATTCACGAATAATTGTGTGTAAATAAATGTGAACATATATAAATATAAATATTACTAAATTCATAAATTGTAATATTAAAATATGTAATTACAAGTTAAAATATAGTTATTATATTAATTCTAATAAATATTAATATCAGTATTATGAATATTATTATTTTAATATAATATATAGATATAAAATTTGATACATTTAATTTGTTATGTCATTATGAATATTACAAATATTATTGTTACCATTATTAATATCATTATTTTTATAATTAGTATTAATATTAAATTATAATTTTAGTTATCATTATGATTATTGTTATTATTATTCTTATTACTTTTATCATTATTATTATTATTAGTATTAAGTATTATTAATTATTTATCATTAAAAATTATGGTTATTCCTATTACTATTGTTATTAGTAATTATCTGTATTTTATTATTAACATACTTATACTTATAAATTTATGATACCAATCATATGGAAACAAAAATTTGTTAGACATCAGTGTCATAAATTATAGAGAATCCGTTAACATCCCTATCAGGTTTAATTTTATCTTCTGTCTTCTTGTTCTGATTGAATATTATTGTCTTCCACCATCCTGCTACAAAACAATATTGTCAATTATAATCGCTATATCTCTCAATCTTTATTACAATAATTAAAACCAAATGAGAACTTCCATTGCTAGTTTTAAACAAGTAAATGAAGAAACCTAATGAAATAAAATCTACATCACCATGCATCACCGTAGCACCACATTCGACTGCTACTACTCGAACTTTTACTCACCAATATCACCATCTTGTAAACGACCCAAACCGCCTACAACCTTCATGAACTTCATTTAATTGTTGCTACTTCTCTCTCTTTTTTTCCGTAAACCCAAGACCCACACCATATTTGATTTATTTTCTTTTCTCTGCAACCGTCGACTCTAACCAAACCCATCAACTATTGTTAATTTTTTTTTTTGTGATTGAAGATACAAGATCATGTTACCAAGTCCGTTTCTGTTCTGAACCGAAGCCATCACCGAGAACCACCGGCAATCACCGCCATTAATTACCACCTTTTAACACCATCAATAACCACCTTTATCCACCCTCATAAATCGCGAACACCACCTTTATCATCTAGACGAACCACCACTTAAACGCTATAAATTATTTTTCTCCTTCTTCTTGTTTTTCTGTTGCCATGACACCCGTGAACCTACTGCCACGTCTATTTCTTTTTCGAGCAAGTTAACAACATGAATTGAGGGAGGATAGTTGTAAAATTTAAAGATGACAACTTGATGTATGGAGTATGAATCTATACTAAAGTTTACCAATTCCCACAAATGAAATTATGAGGCAAGTTTAAAGCTCGATGGCCGACATGGAATTGAAATTTCTTTTGATTTATGGTGGGCCGAAACTTTTGGGGCCACGCATGCTGTTTCTATAATTTGGACGTGGGTTATAAAGATTAATGGTATAATAGTGCTCTCAAGGTGGGAAACATAAAGGTGTAGGTATTCATATTTTTTTTTCTCTACGGGACCCGTTTTTATTTCTTTTTAAAATTTGATTGTGGTTAGTCATGAAAATGAGAGAGCATTGGGTGGCCGTGATATTTTTTTGTTGTTGTTGTTGTGCTAATAAGATATTGATGATGAAAGACATTAGATGATGATAAATTAATATGGAATGTTCATGGTAATGATGATAGTGTTTAGATGGTGAACGATTATATGATATGAAGGTGATAACGATTTATAATAAATAAGATGATGATGATTACTAAACCTGCTGTTACTGCGTTCCCTTTTTCTGTTTTAGACAATGTTTATGATGATGTAAATGTTATTTGGGTTTTGATTTTGAAGAAAGAAAAGGAAAAAGACACAGCACGGGTTAAATGGATTCAGATAGAAAATTAAGACAGAAATACTTGATAGGTCGATGGTTTAGGAGGTGGGATGATGAGCTAGAGGTCCTAGGATCGAACCTAGCAGGTTGCACATTTTTTTTATTCTAAATAAAAGCTGTTGGGATTATGTTTTCTATTGGGCCTAACAAACCCCATCCAAAGTACCGGATGCTTTAGTACTTCGAAATTTATATCATGTCCGAAGGAGGATCCCGGAATGATAGGGGATATTCATATATGCATCTAGTTAATGTTGGTTACCAGGTGTTCAATCCATATGAATGATTTTTATCTCTATGTATGGGATGTGTATTGAAATATGAAAATCTTGTGGTCTATTAAATGATGGAAATGATTATTTATATTAAACTATGAACTCACCAACCTTTTGGTTGACACTTGAAAGCATGTTTATTCTCAGGTATAAAAGAAATTTTCCGCTGTGCACTTGCTCATTTTAGGGATATTACTTGGAGTCATTCATGACATATTTCAAAAGACGTTGCATTCGAGTCGTTGAGTTCATCAAGAATATTATTAAGTCAATTATAGTTAGATTTATTATGAAATGGTATGCATGCCTGTCAACATTCGTTGAAATGAAAGTTTGTCATTTAAAAACGAATGCAATGTTTGTAAAATGTATCATATAGAGGTCAAGTACCTCGCGATGTAATCAATTGTTGTGAATCGTTTATAATCGATATGGACTTCTTCCGGATGGATTAGGAGGGGTCTTCACAGTTGGTATCAGAGCGGTGGTCTTAGTGAACCGGGTCTGCATTAGTGTGTCTAACTGATAAGTCGTTAGGATGCATTAGTGAGTCTGGACTTCGACCGTATCTGCATGTCAAAAGTTTTGCTTATCATTTTTGTCAGAAATCATTTGTTTATCATTCTTAGTAAATTACCTGCTTATTATTCTTAGTCTAGACACATCTTATTGCATTGACTGCATGAATAGTGTATAGACAAAATTCATATCTTAGCGTATCTGCTAATTCATATCTTAGCGTATCTGTTATTGTTATCTTTACCTGACAGTTTCCGTAGATTCCTCCGTAACTTATGGGATTTTAGTATTATATATGCATATGTAAATTATGTAATTGCAGGATACTAATCTATATCCTATAATCTATTTCTTATCGAAAATCCTTCATCTGATCGTACGAGATGAATCCTTCAACTAGTTCGAGTCCCTTGGATTCCGACAGCTATTCCGATAGTTATCCCGACAGTTATTACGAATGGATAGTCATCTAAGCTCCGAAAGCAATGTCAGCAGAATGAATCAACCAATCAGTCATCCTCAATTCATCTGAAGGATTCGTAGTCGACTTAATCAATGGAGACGCGCAGAAGGCGATCCCTTCCACTAACCGAATTCACCTTTTGGCGAAGAACCTGAAGCACTTATCGGCGAACCTGTTCGTAACACCATTTTCACCCTCATTTCTCGAATATCTCGCCACGACTATATCATAACCCAGATTCTAAACCTTATTCATCCGCTCGTTCCGACCGACAATCATCCCGGAGTAATACAAGAAGTCAATGAACTTCGCGCTCTAGTAATCAATTTGGAGAATATGGTGCAAAACGTACCAGCTTCAGCAACATCACCAGCACCAACATCAATACCAGTACCACCAACAACTCAAGTTCACATCATACACCTCAACATCTAATTATGTACCTCGAGCATAATCATCAAACTGCAAATCGTTCTACATCGTTTATCTTCGTTCGATATGACGATTATGTAATCTTCAATGTTTTAGAGATTATATATTCTAGTTCTAACGGTAAATCAAATGAGATTAATATCATATTAACTCATTAAATCCATGATTGCATCTGAAGAAAATATATATAGAAGTATATTTTCATAAAGATTGTAATTAAAAATCCTTTTGTACAAACTGTTAATGGTAAAAATATTTTAACGGGTAGGTAATACCCGAGAAATATTTAAATTTCGCATTAATAAGTTACACTGTACATTCTTCGAATCTGATCCAACAGTCATTTACTATCCTACTTGCAACCACAGCTATACGAATCCGTTCATCACAGAATAACCATTTTCATTCAAATTTCATATTTGAATTTTGACCTATCAGAATCCAACAAGTGGCATACTGAAGAAAACATTTGAAGGAATAAAATTTGTTAGAAACAGACAAATTAAGTATGAGAAATTTTGTTAAGAATCCACGCTAACAAAATCCTAGCTAACTGTTCCTAGCTAACTGTGGACTAATCAACTGAGGACTACAAACAGTGGACAATTAAAATGAATTAAAATATTGATTAAACATATGAAACTAAACAATTCTTCGAGTTTGCCACTTGATTACATCTTAACCCTCATTTGTATCTTGACGATTACAATCTGCGTTCAAACCTTTCATGATCCTTGAAAACACCTCAATCGAGAGGATGAACCAACCGCATTCCATCTACGGAAGAAAAGATTAATGCATATAGTAATGCACCTGAAAACACTCAAAACCTGAGTAAACGTTTAACACATATCTGTGATAGCTCCTTTGGCATTATTATTACCGAAAATAACATTGCAACTCTTTTTCAAATTAGCCAATTTTGTCACAGCTTCAACAAATCAACTCTGACTTCCATTCGAATTAGCCTTATTATAACCTCGATATATAAGTTTTCCTGTCGTCATCGTTACCGGGAAACCGTTTATATTCCATCACATTAGCAGTAAACTTACCAGCAACTTCATTACTCATTGGCTTAAGTCTCTCCGAAGAACTATTATAGTTGTTCGTTAAAACCTATTCATATACTCATCCGCATCTTGTAACAAGAACTGCCATACCAATTAACGGGAATCAGCAATCACTACTTTGAAAACTCACAGCATATCTACATCAACAGTTATATGTATAACATTTATCTTTTAGAATAATGATCTTCCATTCCGAAAATTCTGAAAAGCACTCAGTCACAAATCAACACTCTGAATGTTGAAAAAGCTGAATGAAGGGGCAGAAACCATAGACAATCGTAAACGACCATAATCATCGAAAGTTTGATGATAAAGAATAGTATGTTGGAAAAGCTCAGAAAAGTTGGAACTGGAAAACGGATTGAGCTAACCACGAAGGAGACCAAAGACAAATACAAGTACCATACCATATATTCAAAGAATCTAGGTGATTATGGATCCGATGAAACCTTCAAAGAATATCTTGCTCCGAAGTCATGTTAAAATCTTGCGGAAAAATCTTTCTCCATCAACCATCGAACTTAGAAATTCCAAAATATCATCATCAATATCTTCGATATTTCTGAGGATATTTTCATAAATATTCTCATCCGAAATTATATACCTCTTCGTGCTTCCTGTGTATCATTATATTGGAAACATTCAATAGAAAATTTAGTATCGAAAAACAGATTATGCGAAACTATGAAGAATTCCGTGGACAAATCACAAAGAATAAGTTTGACTTCAAAGAATCCAAATGATTCTGTTTCAGATGAAATCTTTAACGAATTCCTTGCTTCCGAATCTAAACCCTTACGGATAAATCTTCTTCATCACCTATCGATATTAGAAATTCCAAAATATCATCGTATCTTTCATTATAAATATCCTCCATATCTCTGAAGATATTTTCATAACTATTCTTATCTGAAATCATTAATCTCTTCGTGCTATCAGTGTTACATCATATAGAAACTATTAGTTTCTATATTCTGTAAACTTTCGAGTTTAAAATACGAATGTTTTGAAGTAGTGTTGGGAGCTGAAGCATGAGTTAATATAATATAATGACACTTGATCAACGTGATTATATTACAGTAAGTCATGCTGAGTTTCTAATGGGACGTGATGATTCACAGATCATAACGTCATCATGTGCCATGTTACATAACACTTTCATTCTACTTAACTCCTGAACAAATCAAGAAAATGTTATCTTGATGATTCTATCTTTCGTGATGTTGATAAATTTAAAAATCAAATCGTGCTATCACGTTCCTTCCTGCTTAGAACATTATAATCATTCGAAACTCTATATCTACAAATTTTGGACCATTATTCGCTTGACTTGAAGTCGGGAAGAGGAAACAAAAACATAGAGCTTTGAAATATAAGGGAAAATATAAAGCCCGATAACAACACATAAATTACAGACTGTGTATATCAATGTTTATCGCAACATAAAGACACGGGAGAATTAAAAACATTATAATCCCGAGGGCGAAGTAGAAGAGAGCAGATTCCTCTGGTGGAAGTTGAAAAAGGAGAATGATTATTACGATAGTAAGTGTAAGACCCGAATATTTATCTTGCTTGTTTGTGTATTAAGACGTTCGAGATTGGGTTTCGCGGATTATTTATATAAAGTTTAAAATGAAAAAGAATCTGTTTCAGAGAGGTCGCGCGCCGCGCGGGGTAGGGGCGCGCCGCGCCGTTTGCTGCTGACAGAATCTCTTGTTTTATTTATTTTAAATGAAGGGTATTTGGGTAATTTCACATGGGGCCGGATTTGTGGGCATTATCAGTTGGTTTAGATCCAACTTTGGATCATTTCACATCCATTCATCATCCTCATCCATTCTTAGAGAGAGAGGGAGGTTTAGAGAGAGATTGGAGGTTTTGGTGAAGAAGCAGCTCGAATCGTTCAAAGTCTCGGGTTTTAAAGTTGTTCCTTTCGTTCTCGGCTACGCGGTGATAGTATTGGTAAGCTCAAACTCCGAATTTCATTTATTTAATTTGATATTCAAGTTAGGGTTTTGAGTTAATTAGTTGTAAAACCCTTTTAAGTGATGAAATGGGTTAAGTGAAGCTAGTAATCGGATCTTATAGTTATTGTTGGTGGGTTTTGGGTTGGTTGGCGGTTTGGCCTTGATTAGGCTTTGATTATGAGTTTAATCACTTGGATTGGTGATTATGGAAGTATTGAAACCTATTTAGGGTTATTTGGTTGACTAACTTTGACTTTGGGTCAAATTAGGGTTTGGTGGTGATTATGACCCAATTGGCGATTTAACAAAGTTTATAAACTTAAAATGGATTAAGTTGAAGTGTTAAACCGAGTTAAATATGTTTTGGTGTCAAAACTTGCTAATAGCGTGATATTGACTTCTTATGGGTCAAACTAGGGTTTAAGTGTCATTTTGGGCAAGATAGGTGTTTAACACCTATGATCGGGTTTAATTGGCATATTAGGACCATTCTCACTTGTGTTAGTGATTATTGGTTAGTTTGGGTACGGTTTGTGCTTGGAAGTGCTTTTGGGTCGAAATGGCACTAAGTGACGAATTGGGTTAATTTGTGAATCCAATCTAATTGTATTGTTGTAATTATGATAATGGAATAGGTATTTTCCATTGGCGAGTTGCAGATTATTTGGAAGCTTTCATCAAGACTTCAAGGTGAGTGTTAATATCCTATATGCATATGTATGTGTAGGATGGGTGCGGGTCGGGTGAAGTGATTCTCGGCTATAGAGCTCACTTCACATATAGGTGGATTTGATGGACTTGTGCATAGGTCCAATTGGCACGGTTGTGCGTTTTGGTTGACTACCTTTGGCAAAGTACACATTTTGGGTGTACGTTATCACACGTGGTTGTGAGTGGAATAATTATGCGTATGTGTATATAATGTATTTATTTGTGTCGTATGAATGTGGCATTGTCGCGTTGCTTAAGACACCACATTGTAAAGAAGTGGATGTCGCGTTGTTTAAGACACCACATGGTAAAGAAGTGGATGTCGCGTTGTTTAAGACACTACAATGTATTGGAGTGGATGTCGCGTTGTTTAAGACACCACCCATCGTATCGAATGGCATGTGGAATCGTCGCGTTGTTTAAGACGCCACATTGGAAAGGGTGAGTGAGTCGCGTTGTTTAAGACATCACCCGGGGGATTAGTGACTACGCGTTGATTAAGTAGCACTAACGGATGTTATGAACTCCAACGGTCTTGTATGTACCGTTTCCCTTGTTCGAATTGGTTAACCATGGTTGTATGAATTATGTATTGGCATATTTAATTATGAACTATATGCTATTGGTATTGCTAGCTATTGTGGACTTGCGGTTATTGGTATATGCACGATATGTTGCATGATTGTCGAATTGCTAATTCGTGATTAATGTTGTGTTGTCGTGATGTAGTTAACCCTCCGGGGGTAGTTATTGGCGTTGTTCACATTGACGTTGGTGAACTTACCTTATTGATGGTATTATTAGCTTGTTGCTTAGTGATCGTATGGTATACTTAGATTAGCTTGCCTTTAGGCTTGGACGCTCCGGTATGCGGTATTTGTTTATTTATGTGGCGTGTCCATTTTATGCATATATATGTATGTAGTATATTATCATTCACTAAGCGTTAGCTTACCCTCTCGTTGTTGACTCTTTTTATAGATCGCATGTGGATTGGTGGCTCGGGTAAGCGCGAGGACTAGAAGACGTGCATAGTTGCTTTAGTGACTTACTTTTGGATCATTTAGGATTGGGTAGCGTATTCCCAATCGCCATGCTCGGCTTTGTTGTATTAAAAGTCTTTTGGTCAAATATTGTATTTCGGTACTTAAGGTGGTAAAATGGGTCGTTGTGGGACCCGCTTCGTAAACTCAATTTTATTAATTAAACGTGCTAGTTTTATATATATGAATTTATGGTTAAAAGCGTTTTGGCTAAAAATGTCGGGAACTAGTCAAACATTTTCGTTAAATTGACTTCCGGGGACAGCGGGCTGTCCAGGTGGTTTGGCGCGCCGCGCACCCACCTGGCGCGCCGCGCAAATGAACTGCACCAGAAAATTTTTTTTATGTTGTGAAATTTAACGGGAATTGTCGTGGTTCGGTTTGGGTTGTTACAAGTGGTATCAGAGCATGGTCTAAGGGATTTAGGTGACTTGAGATAGGTGCCTAGACTTAGACTTTTGTGTGTGCTTAAATTGTTGCGGGACTTGTAGGATTTCGGGTCGGAATGGGTTTAGTTAGTGCCTTGTTTATAGGTCGACTAACGTATATATTAGTAATGCGGATATTATTAATATGCTTTTGTGTTGTGGTAATAATTCTCGCGTGTGTTTGTATCGCGTAGAATTTTGGTTGTGTTTGTTCTTATCATCGAGCGAGGCGGTCGTTGTACTAACGAGTCGATGCGGCGTGTGTGCGTAATAAGAACTTGCAAACCTTATTACGGGTACAAATCGTGTCTAACGAGTGATGTACGACGAGTGTTTAGCAAGATGGAACGGAGTTGTGCGTGCGATTTTATACGTTCGTGATCTAATCGTTTTGCATTTTGAGATTGACGACGCGAAACGAGATCGAGGCGAATAACGTGGAGTTTAACGCTAGAGTTGCGGAGCAAATGAGAGCGTTTCGAGAAGAAATGGATAGGAAGTATTCCAAACTTCAAAGTAGTGGCGAAATGAAGCGTTATCTTAAGAGCTTCATGAGGACTAAACCACCGATGTACGACGGGAAACCGGATCCATTGGTAAGCACAACTTGGATTTCGGATGTCGAAGGGCGTTTTCGCACGATTGATTGCCCTCCCGAGAAGAAGACGAGGCTCGCAACTAGTTTGTTGCGGGGTAGGGCAAGGGATTGGTTGGATGGTAAGATTGATCTTGTCGGTGGTGAAACGTTTATGGCCTTATCGTGGGACGAATTTAAGGAGGAATTCTTCGAGGAATTCCGGACTTCGGCCGATTTGTGGGAATTGCGTAATGAGTTGCGAAATTTGCGACAAGGATCTATGGATTTAAATACTCTCAAGACGACCTTTATGGCGAAGGCTCGTTTTTGTCTGGAGTATTTGGGAAGTGATCGTTTATTAATGGGGGATTTCTATCGGACTTTAAATGACGACTTGAAAAGAAAAAAAAAATTAGTCGTGGTCAAGCGAAATCGTTTTCGGAATTATTCGACTTGGCTAGGGGTTTCGAGTCGCATACACGATCGAAGAAGGGTGAACCTTCAAGGGAGATAAGGGTTGTTTCTTATGGTGCTCCGAGTAAGAGGACTAAGGGTCCGAGCGTGAGCACGGGTGGTACACGGACGAGTATATCGAATTCTAGCGCGTCTAGATGTTACAATGGTGGCATGAGGAGTCACAAGTCTTGGGAATGTTCGATGCCTTTTGAGTTTGAGTTGTTAATGCCTTGTGTTGTGTATATTGTTGTTATGGGTGACGTTCCTAATGGAAGTACCCTATGGTGACGTTTGATTGTCGGGCGAAGGGCGTAAGACTTGGTGCAACCAAGCATTCCTTGATATTTGAGAAATGTTTCTACCAAGCCACGGAAATGGTTTTGGTGTTCGATTGTTAAGCGCGTGTTCGCTTTTATGTTGAAGTGATGAACCATGAGGTTCGTCGGGTGGTTGGAACCCTTGAGATCGAGTGTTTTTAATCTCGATGTGTGTTGGTAATGGAGTCTACATGATGCAACATTAGGTGCCTCTTTTATACCTACTAGCGTGGTGTTCGACTCCGATTGTGTTGCGGTACGCTTTCGTTCAAAGTGTATAAGGATTGGTTAAAATCCTTCGTGAACTCGAGGTTAGAGCGAGATGTGGTGATGGGTCGTGTGTACCCAATCGTTGGTAAAGTCTACATTTGGTAGCACTGTACGGTAGTACGAGTTATGGATATGGAACGTAGTTCCAAGTGGGGGAGTTACACTCCCGCACGAGGAAGTTTTAGGGTGAGATTTCGGATAGTGCTTATGGTAGATCCGAAACTTGTGTTGGGACCTAGTTTTTGGTCGATTTGTGGTAGAGTACAATTTTTGGCTCATTGGTACCTATGATATTGGATTTGTAAATTACCACCGAGGTGGTAAGTTTGGTGAATCTCGTCGAGAGATAATGGACGTGTTTTGGCGAGCAAGGTGAAATCCCTCGGTTAAGGGATGTGCGTATCGGATTCTCTTCTAGAGAAATATTGTTTTGTGCCTATGTTTGATATAGATGGTTCTTGCTCGATAGTGTAGACGGTTAGCGGTATCCGTTAGGGTTCACTATAGTGTAGCGGAGCGCGATGTTGCACTATTCGTTGTGTGAGGTATTGTTATAGTGGTGAAGCATGACTTTCGGGGTCCGCTGACTTCATCATGAGGTATTGTTATATCGGTGAAGCATGACTTTCGGGTCCGCTGACTTCATCCGGTGTTGAGTGATCTATCAGTTGTTTTATACTCCTATGGTGGGATCGTGAGGACCATGTTGTGTGATTAGGGATGCGATAGCCGTGTTTCGCTCACATGTTGTTACGGGTGTGACAATAGTCGATTTTGTACACCTTAGGTTTAGCGTTGCCATAGTCGTTTTGGGCGCTTTTGGTTTTAGCCGTTGGATTTTGATGCTATGGTAGTTGCGTATAGGTCGTATTGCGCACTACAAGGGATGTTAGTGATTAATGTTATCCGTAAGGATTTGTTTGGTTCGGTCTTCATCGTTTCGGATTGTTGACTTTAAGTTGAGACTTGGTTGCTTTTAGCGTTGTCCTTGGTAAAGGTACGCTAAGGAATTGATATCTCGGTACGAGATGGATCGAGTTTTTCCCGATATGGGAAATTGAGCAGGTTTTAGTGCTCGGATAGTGATTTGAATAAATCGCGGGTGACGATTTAGTTGTGGAAGGCGATTCGTTGGGAAGGAATTGCTTAGGAAAGTCGGATTGGGACTTATGTCGAGGACCGTAGGGTGAGGTCCACTTGGTTAAGTGATGAGGATCACGAGGACGTGATCGAGTTTAAGTGGGGGAGAGTTGTAAGACCCGAATATTTATCTTGCTTGTTTGTGTATTAAGACGTTCGAGATTGGGTTTCGCGGATTATTTATATAAAGTTTAAAATGAAAAAGAATCTGTTTCAGAGAGGTCGCGCGCCGCGCGGGGTAGGGGCGCGCCGCGCCGTTTGCTGCTGACAGAATCTCTTGTTTTATTTATTTTAAATGAAGGGTATTTGGGTAATTTCACATGGGGCCGGATTTGTGGGCATTATCAGTTGGTTTAGATCCAACTTTGGATCATTTCACATCCATTCATCATCCTCATCCATTCTTAGAGAGAGAGGGAGGTTTAGAGAGAGATTGGAGGTTTTGGTGAAGAAGCAGCTCGAATCGTTCAAAGTCTCGGGTTTTAAAGTTGTTCCTTTCGTTCTCGGCTACGCGGTGATAGTATTGGTAAGCTCAAACTCCGAATTTCATTTATTTAATTTGATATTCAAGTTAGGGTTTTGAGTTAATTAGTTGTAAAACCCTTTTAAGTGATGAAATGGGTTAAGTGAAGCTAGTAATCGGATCTTATAGTTATTGTTGGTGGGTTTTGGGTTGGTTGGCGGTTTGGCCTTGATTAGGCTTTGATTATGAGTTTAATCACTTGGATTGGTGATTATGGAAGTATTGAAACCTATTTAGGGTTATTTGGTTGACTAACTTTGACTTTGGGTCAAATTAGGGTTTGGTGGTGATTATGACCCAATTGGCGATTTAACAAAGTTTATAAACTTAAAATGGATTAAGTTGAAGTGTTAAACCGAGTTAAATATGTTTTGGTGTCAAAACTTGCTAATAGCGTGATATTGACTTCTTATGGGTCAAACTAGGGTTTAAGTGTCATTTTGGGCAAGATAGGTGTTTAACACCTATGATCGGGTTTAATTGGCATATTAGGACCATTCTCACTTGTGTTAGTGATTATTGGTTAGTTTGGGTACGGTTTGTGCTTGGAAGTGCTTTTGGGTCGAAATGGCACTAAGTGACGAATTGGGTTAATTTGTGAATCCAATCTAATTGTATTGTTGTAATTATGATAATGGAATAGGTATTTTCCATTGGCGAGTTGCAGATTATTTGGAAGCTTTCATCAAGACTTCAAGGTGAGTGTTAATATCCTATATGCATATGTATGTGTAGGATGGGTGCGGGTCGGGTGAAGTGATTCTCGGCTATAGAGCTCACTTCACATATAGGTGGATTTGATGGACTTGTGCATAGGTCCAATTGGCACGGTTGTGCGTTTTGGTTGACTACCTTTGGCAAAGTACACATTTTGGGTGTACGTTATCACACGTGGTTGTGAGTGGAATAATTATGCGTATGTGTATATAATGTATTTATTTGTGTCGTATGAATGTGGCATTGTCGCGTTGCTTAAGACACCACATTGTAAAGAAGTGGATGTCGCGTTGTTTAAGACACCACATGGTAAAGAAGTGGATGTCGCGTTGTTTAAGACACTACAATGTATTGGAGTGGATGTCGCGTTGTTTAAGACACCACCCATCGTATCGAATGGCATGTGGAATCGTCGCGTTGTTTAAGACGCCACATTGGAAAGGGTGAGTGAGTCGCGTTGTTTAAGACATCACCCGGGGGATTAGTGACTACGCGTTGATTAAGTAGCACTAACGGATGTTATGAACTCCAACGGTCTTGTATGTACCGTTTCCCTTGTTCGAATTGGTTAACCATGGTTGTATGAATTATGTATTGGCATATTTAATTATGAACTATATGCTATTGGTATTGCTAGCTATTGTGGACTTGCGGTTATTGGTATATGCACGATATGTTGCATGATTGTCGAATTGCTAATTCGTGATTAATGTTGTGTTGTCGTGATGTAGTTAACCCTCCGGGGGTAGTTATTGGCGTTGTTCACATTGACGTTGGTGAACTTACCTTATTGATGGTATTATTAGCTTGTTGCTTAGTGATCGTATGGTATACTTAGATTAGCTTGCCTTTAGGCTTGGACGCTCCGGTATGCGGTATTTGTTTATTTATGTGGCGTGTCCATTTTATGCATATATATGTATGTAGTATATTATCATTCACTAAGCGTTAGCTTACCCTCTCGTTGTTGACTCTTTTTATAGATCGCATGTGGATTGGTGGCTCGGGTAAGCGCGAGGACTAGAAGACGTGCATAGTTGCTTTAGTGACTTACTTTTGGATCATTTAGGATTGGGTAGCGTATTCCCAATCGCCATGCTCGGCTTTGTTGTATTAAAAGTCTTTTGGTCAAATATTGTATTTCGGTACTTAAGGTGGTAAAATGGGTCGTTGTGGGACCCGCTTCGTAAACTCAATTTTATTAATTAAACGTGCTAGTTTTATATATATGAATTTATGGTTAAAAGCGTTTTGGCTAAAAATGTCGGGAACTAGTCAAACATTTTCGTTAAATTGACTTCCGGGGACAGCGGGCTGTCCAGGTGGTTTGGCGCGCCGCGCACCCACCTGGCGCGCCGCGCAAATGAACTGCACCAGAAAATTTTTTTTATGTTGTGAAATTTAACGGGAATTGTCGTGGTTCGGTTTGGGTTGTTACAGTAAGGATGAGGACAAGGATTAGAACTGGATTAAGCATTTTCACAATATTTTGGATGTATGAACTAAGAAAGAAAGTGTAGGAATGCTGAGAATAATGGAATGGAAGAGCTTAATTTATAATGAAAATATCAGACAGAGTAATCGAGGCAGATCACCGTATTTAATTATAGAGATCTTAATTTTCTTATTCGCCGAGGAATCAAATCTTTTAGATTTCAAAGAATTTCTCTAAATTCCTTAAATTCCGGAAATCCACTGTGACTACGTCAAAAGTTAAGACGAATTCCTATTTACTCATTTCACTCTTTTGTGATAGCTTCACTCGTACTCTTCGAGTAATCGAATTATTTTTCCATATTAATCTATTATAGTAATAAAACTCTATTTATCAACTCGTATTCGTCATGAAAATATTTTTATTGTTAACCATGACCACCTCACTCAAATTTCGGGACGAAATTTCTTTAACGGGTAGGTACTGTGACGACCCAGAGATTTCCGACCAAATTTAAACTTATTCTTAATATGATTCTGACACGATAAGCAAAGTCTGTAATGTTGAGTCTTAAAAAAAAAAAATTTTTTTTTTTTGACTGTTTCATATATTCAATTAACCTTCGACTGTTTTCGATGATTCACGAACAATTGTGTGTAAATAAATGTGAACATATATAAATATAAATATTACTAAATTCATAAATTGTAATATTAAAATATGTAATTACAAGTTAAAATATAGTTATTATATTAATTCTAATAAATATTAATATCAGTATTATGAATATTATTATTTTAATATAATATATAGATATAAAATTTGATACATTTAATTTGTTATGTCATTATGAATATTACAAATATTATTGTTACCATTATTAATATCATTATTTTTATAATTAGTATTAATATTAAATTATAATTTTAGTTATCATTATGATTATTGTTATTATTATTCTTATTACTTTTATCATTATTATTATTATTAGTATTATTAATTATTTATCATTAAAAATTATGGTTATTCCTATTACTATTGTTATTAGTAATTATCTGTATTTTATTATTAACATACTTATACTTATAAATTTATGATACCAATCATATGGAAACAAAAATTTGTTAGACATCAGTGTCATAAATTATAGAGAATCCGTTAACATCCCTATCAGGTTTAATTTTATCTTCTGTCTTCTTGTTCTGATTGAATATTCTTGTCTTCCACCATCCTGCTACAAAACAATATTGTCAATTATAATCGCTATATCTCTCAATCTTTATTACAATAATTAAAACCAAATGAGAACTTCCATTGCTAGTTTCAAACAAGTAAATGAAGAAACCTAATGAAATAAAATCTACATCACCATGCATCACCGTAGCACCACATTCGACTGCTACTACTCGAACTTTTACTCACCAATATCACCATCTTGTAAACGACCCAAACCGCCTACAACCTTCATGAACTTCATTTAATTGTTGCTACTTCTCTCTCTTTTTTTCCGTAAACCCAAGACCCACACCATATTTGATTTATTTTCTTTTCTCTGCAACCGTCGACTCTAACCAAACCCATCAACTATTGTTAATTTTTTTTTTGTGATTGAAGATACAAGATCATGTTACCAAGTCCGTTTCTGTTCTGAACCGAAGCCATCACCGAGAACCACCGGCAATCACCGCCATTAATTACCACCTTTTAACACCATCAATAACCACCTTTATCCACCCTCATAAATCGCGAACACCACCTTTATCATCTAGACGAACCACTACTTAAACGCTATAAATTATTTTTCTCCTTCTTCTTGTTTTTCTGTTGCCATGACACCCGTGAACCTACTGCCACGTCTATTTCTTTTTCGAGCAAGTTAACAACATGAATTGAGGGAGGATAGTTGTAAAATTTAAAGATGACAACTTGATGTATGGAGTATGAATCTATACTAAAGTTTACCAATTCCCACAAATGAAATTATGAGGCAAGTTTAAAGCTCGATGGCCGACATGGAATTGAAATTTCTTTTGATTTATGGTGGGCTGAAACTTTTGGGGCCACGCATGCTGTTTCTATAATTTGGACGTGGGTTATAAAGATTAATGGTATAATAGTGCTCTCAAGGTGGGAAACATAAAGGTGTAGGTATTCATATTTTTTTTTTCTCTACGGGACCCGTTTTTATTTCTTTTTAAAATTTGATTGTGATTAGTCATGAAAATGAGAGAGCATTGGGTGGCCGTGATAATTTTTTTTTTGTTGTTGTTGTGCTAATAAGATATTGATGATGAAAGACATTAGATGATGATAAATTAATATGGAATGTTCATGGTAATGATGATAGTGTTTAGATGGTGAACGATTATATGATATGAAGGTGATAACGATTTATAATAAATAAGATGATGATGATTACTAAACCTGCTGTTACTGCGTTCCCTTTTTCTGTTTTAGACAATGTTTATGATGATGTAAATGTTATTTGGGTTTTGATTTTGAAGAAAGAAAAGGAAAAAGACACAGCACGGGTTAAATGGATTCAGATAGAAAATTAAGACAGAAATACTTGATAGGTCGATGGTTTAGGAGGTGGGATGATGAGCTAGAGGTCCTAGGATCGAACCTAGCTGGTTGCACATTTTTTTTTATTCTAAATAAAAGCTGTTGGGATTATGTTTTCTATTGGGCCTAACAAACCCCATCCAAAGTACCGGATGCTTTAGTACTTCGAAATTTATATCATGTCCGAAGGAGGATCCCGGAATGATAGGGGATATTCATATATGCATCTAGTTAATGTCGGTTACCAGGTGTTCAATCCATATGAATGATTTTTATCTCTATGTATGGGATGTGTATTGAAATATGAAAATCTTGTGGTCTATTAAATGATGGAAATGATTATTTATATTAAACTATGAACTCACCAACCTTTTGGTTGACACTTGAAAGCATGTTTATTCTCAGGTATAAAAGAAATTTTCCGCTGTGCACTTGCTCATTTTAGGGATATTACTTGGAGTCATTCATGACATATTTCAAAAGACGTTGCATTCGAGTCGTTGAGTTCATCAAGAATATTATTAAGTCAATTATAGTTAGATTTATTATGAAATGGTATGCATGCCTGTCAACATTCGTTGAAATGAAAGTTTGTCATTTAAAAACGAATGCAATGTTTGTAAAATGTATCATATAGAGGTCAAGTACCTCGCGATGTAATCAATTGTTGTGAATCATTTATAATCGATATGGACTTCGTCCGGATGGATTAGGACGGGTCTTCACAATATAGACATCTTCCTCAAGATGTCCATTTAGAAAAGCGATCTTGACATCCATTTGCCATATTTCATAATCGTAATGAGCAGCAATGGCAAGTAATATCCTAATAGACTTTAGCATTGCCACAAGCGAAAAAGTTTCATCATAGTCAACCCTTTGAGTTTGAGTGAAACCTTTTGCTACAAGTCTAGCTTTATATGTATCCAAGTTTCCATGTATGTCAGTTTTCATTTTGAAAAGCCATTTACAATCAACTAGCCTTGAGCCAGTAGGTTGTTCAACAAGTTCCCAAACTTGGTTGTCATACATGGATTGCATCTCAGCGTTCATGGCTTCCTGCCATTTATCCTTATCAATCCTTGATAAAGCATCTTGGTAGTTTGTTGGTTCATCCAAATCAACCACATAGCAACCATCCATGAGAAACCCATATCTCTCAGGAGGATTACTAATCCTACCAGATCTGCGAACGTCTTGTGTATTTTGATCATCCATTTGATCACTCTCAATATTTTCATGTTGAGTGCTAGTGTCAACCAATTGTGTATCAGCTACTTGATCTTGAACCTCTTTAAGATCTATCTTCCTTTCACTATTTCCTTTCATTAGGAACTTAGTTTTAAGGAATTCTTCCTTTCGAGCAACAAAAACATTTTGCTTGATTGGATCATAGAAATAGTATCCCATATCATCCTTGGGATATCCTATGAAGATACACTTCGTGGATCGAGCATTCAACTTATTAGGGACGTAACGCTTAGGATAAGCTTCACATCCCCATACCTTTAAGTATGATAGAGATGGTGGTTTTCCAAACCACATCTCATGAGGAGTCCGTTCCACTTTCTTGGTTGGGGCCATATTTAGAATACGAGTCCCGGAGCATAGACAATAACCCCAAAATGATAGAGGCAACGAGCTTCTAGCCATCATAGATCGAACCATATCCATTAGGGTTCGGTTCCTCCTTTCGGAAACTCCATTTAGTTGGGGTGTCCCAGGAGGAGTGAGTTGCGAGATAATCCCACAACTTTTAAGATGATCTTGGAAAGCATCGCTTAGGTATTCACCTCCTCTATCGGTACGAAGTACCTTGATTGTCTTATTGAGTTGATTTTGTACTTCGTTTTGATATTCCTTGAAGGCTTCAAAAGTTTCGTCCTTATGTCTTAACAAGTAGACATATTCGAAACGACTAAAGTCATCAATGAAAGTGACGAAGTATCTTTCACCTTTCCTAGTCATGGGCTTAAAGGGTCAACATACATCCGAATGTATTAATCCCAATAAGTCTTTAGCCCTTTTGATAGGTCCCTTTGAAAGGTGCTTTAGTCATTTTGCCTTGTAAACAAGATTCACATACATCAAACGAGTCTAGTTCATTTGATTTCAAAAGTCCATTCTTTTGAATTGTATGCATTCGATTCTTGTTTATGTGACCAAGGCGACAATGCCATAAGTAGGAATCACTCAAATCCCTTTTGAGTTTCTTGGTGTTTACATGGAACATTGAGCTATTGAATGAAGTGTCATCATGAACTAATTCATAAATACCATTCAAAGGCGAAGCCTTAAATAGAACACATTATCTAAATAAACATGGATATCATCATTAATGAAATTAAGATTAAAACCATATTGTTTCAAACGGGATACAAAAATAATGTTTCGTGATAAATCGGGTGCATACAAAACATTTTTCAAAATGAGCTCCAAACCACTTGGAAGCTTTAAAACAAAGTCTCCTTGAGCTTTCACTTGCACCGTTGCTCCATTTCCCATGAAGAGACTTGTTTTCCTGCATCTTGATTACTTCTTTTGAACCCCTGCAAAGAATTGCAAATATGAGTTCCACATCCTGTGTCTAATACCCATGTATTAGAAGAAGTAATACTAAGCTCAATGTATACCATATATACATTACCTGAGGTTTGCCCTACATCCCTCTTTTCTCTCAACTCTTTTAGGTAGACCGGGCAGTTGCGTTTCCAGTGACCCATTTCACCGCAACCAAAGCACGGATCTTCCTTGGGGTTAGCGTTACCGGCAACCTTTTGCTTCTTGTTATTGTTGGTTGGGGTAACCATCTTTCCTTTTCCCTTGCCCTTGCCTTAGTAGGCGGGTCCTTTCCTCTTAGCCGTCTTTGGCTTAGAAGTGTTATTGTTTTTGGACCCGCCTTTATTGATCATAAACATGGGTGAAGCCCTTTTACCCATGCTCGCTTCGGCCGTCTTAAGCATGGCATCTAATTCGCCAATGCTCTTATCCCATCCATTCATGTTGTAATTCATTACAAATGTGTCAAACCTCTTTGACAAAGAATTAAGGATAAGGTCCGTGGCTAATTCATTAGACACGTTGCAGTTTAGACGGTTCGCTCGATTAATTAGGCTTTTCATCTTAAGGACATAAGATGAAACGGATTGGGAGTCGTCCATCCGACATGCATGAAGCGCTCGAACCGTTTCGAAGCGCTCGACACAAGCTTGTTGAAGGAACATCTCTTTCAATTGTGTGATCATGTCATATGCACTATGATGCTCGAAATCCTTTTGGAGTTCTGGTATCATAGTCCCAAGCATGAGGCAAGAAACTTGTACCGAATCGGTGCAATATTTTCTCCCAATAACCCATGCCTTCCGTATCATCCTCGTTTGGTTGATCGGGAATGGGGTCTTCCAATACATACGCCCTATCCTCTAGTTTGAGGACAATTCTTAGATTGCGAAACCAATCCATGAAGTTCGTATGGTTGAGTTTTTCCTTTTCGAGGATTGACCTCAACGATAGGTTGTTAAAGTTGATAGGTGGGTTTGAAATGTTGTTGTTATTGGCGGCCATCTACAAAATTTAACAAGGTTGTTTAAGTATCAATTTTAATTTAACAATCAATACCCTTTAAATCTAATTGATATTTATTAAATTTTAGAATCCAACGGTAAACCAAATTTTGGTTAGGTGACCTTTATCCCGTCATTTGATTTAGCTAGGTAGTCATTATATGACAATTGCAATCCTTTTGCAACTTCTAAGTTATGGAATCATGCAATCCTTTTGTATGGCATATTAATTCCATCAACGCCTATTTATTCCTCATGCTTCGGTGACCCTAAGTTCATGATTCCCAAATCAAGTCGTGCTACTTGTGTAAACGTGTAAATTTTAACATACAAGTCGTTAGGTGACCTTTATCCCACAAGTGTGCGAAATTCACCTTAATCATATTAGTTTGCTCATAATGGTTAGGTGACCTTTATCCCATTATGAGTTCCCTAATTATTTTTAAGTGTTACACAAAAGGATGGCGTTTAACTTGTTTGCCTTGTATATAAAAGGGATTTTAAGTTTTCATAATATCTAGTTTAAGAAAACATATATACCATACACCAACATGCATTTAGTATATGGTTTATTTGAAAATCCATTTTCATGTCTTGTAATTAAGCCAATTACTTGATATAAACCATTTTATATATATGATCCTTTTAGTGTTCTTAATAACCATTTATTAATGTCCTTTTGCCATTTCAATTTAACCATTTAAATTGTCGTTTTGCATGTCGTTAATAATGTCTAATTTAACCAATTAAATTGTCATCTTGCTTGTTGTTAACTTGTGATATTCTTGTAGCAACCAAACATACAAACACAATAAACAACCATGCATGCAAAACAAATATGTTCACAATCAAGCCAATTTGGTAGACATTTGTTTAGCCGAAAACAAATGCCACCGGTAAAGGGTTATAACACAAAGTAGGAGATTTCAAAATCTCCCACTTAATCTTGCATCCAAGTACAATCTTCTTGTGTTCTTCCTTTTCTTCTTGTATCTTCATCTTGTTATAAAATATATCCTAATACATTTTGTCTTGAAAATGAAATACAATCTAATCTATTTTACATACCAAATATAAAATAAATTACATAACCAAAATAATAATATTACAAAACAAATTGAATAAATATTACAACCATATCAAATGAATAATAAATCAACCAAATAAATATCCATTCAAACACAAGGTCTTGGCTATGATTGTGAACACAAATATATCAACAAATATTAACCAAATGGCAAACCCAAAACTACCATTTGAACCCTCCCAAATTCGGCCATAATAGGGTACCCACCCAAAACCCAAAATTTTTGCATTCCATTTTCATGCATGTACTTAGAATGCAAGTATAGTGGGTTTAAAGACCATATATAAGAAGCATATTTCATAGACTTCGGCTCTAGATACCATTGATGGAATTTAACATAACAACATGCTTATAATGTCAACATAATCACAAATCCATTTTATGATAGTAAAGCAAGCGAAAGCAAGATGATTAATAAAACAAGTTTATATGTTAAACCATTTTAGATGAATTCCATATAGTTATCAAGTTATGAAATAATGCTTACATATAACAACAAAGGAAGTAAGATTAATACCTCCTCAAGTGAGTTTGAGGGCTATTTTCAAAGTGGTAAGATGATGAAGAAGATGATGAATGAAAGCCTCTAACTTGAAGCCTCAAGTGAGTAATACCCACAAGCCCTTTTGCAACAACACCACCTTTGAATGAGTTAGGATTTTAGACACTAAATCACCTAGATTAACAAGCAAAAAACCCCTTATTTCTCCTTTGAATGTCATGGCCAGCAGCCTCTTTTGGGAGGAAGAAGAGAGTTTTCAAAAGCTTGCAATTTACTTGAGTCAATCTTTGGTTAAAGAGTAAGGCATGTTACTAAGGAAGTGTGCTTATTAAAAGTCACAAAACTAGCATGTGGTGGTCTTCCTTGGTCCCTTCAAAACTGCCAGCCCCCATGCCATTATATATTAATTGGTTAATTTTATAAAACATGGTATAAATCTCTTGTTTTGTTAAGTTACTTGTACATTTTATAAATCATATACAAAATATAACACAAAGTAATTATTTAAACCCATAAATAATTAATTCCTTAATATTTAAATTAATCAAATAACTTGACTCAAGTGATAACATTTTAGAAACCCAATTTTCTAAAATTTAAGTGTCGCGTATTTACTTAACGATCCAATCGTCAAGATTAAATACATATAAGGTGTTGTTAAGCTTGTTATTGGGTATGACCCGACTTGGATCATAACATATTAGCCACATTAATTTAATATGTCTCTTGGACATATGAAATACCTTCAAAATCATGGTAAACAAACTGCTCTGCATGATTCATGTTAACATAATGTTCTCTGTGCAGCGTGTTGCGTCCTACCTCTAAGGCTCTCACATTTTGGGCGGTTTGAAATACCCATTCACATCATTTCTGTTAAACAACTGCTTTGACGGTCCTTCCCTAAAAAAATTCCCCTTAGTTTCATAAACAACCGATCTCTCCCTTGCCGATCCAACGCATTCAGAGTGTATTACAGCCACACCATTTGGTGGTGGGAACCGCAATTCTGCATGGGGTGTTGAAGTAATTGCTCCAAATTTGCGAAGAGTTCGCTTTCCAAACAAAACATTGAATCTTGATCTGCCATCAAGAACCGTGAAGTCCACAATTTCTGTGCGGACTAGAGGGTGTGCTCCCAATGTTACATCCAGTTTCACCTTATCAACTGCAAGCATTGATTCTCTCGTAATGCAAGCAATCTTCAAGTTTGTGTAGCGAAGCCTATCCTTCACGCTGAACGGATAATCTCCGAAACAATGTAAATATAAAATATCTGCTTCACTACCTGTATCAGTGTAGATCCTAGTAATGCTCTTGTTCGCAATTATAGCTGAAATGACCACAGGCTCTTCTGATAGGCGCCAATTTGGGATGGTATGAAATATGATGGGAGCATACATCCACTGCTCCGTTCTGCGCTCTCCGCCTGTTTCATACTCCTCTATTTCATTCCATATAACCTTGATTGCATTTCAGGGGTTGGATCTCTTTAATCTTTTCTCTCTTCTCTCCTGTTCCAATCACGCCGTCCACCGTGACGCACCTTTCCTTGCCAAGCAAAACGCTTGTTTGGATCATTCCTCCTGTACTATTTTCCTGGTAACAGATGGTTTAAATCTTCGGCTTTAATCTTTCCAATGATTTCCCTCATCAATTAGTTACAGTTGTCAGTATCATGCCCATATACCTCGTGAAAATTACACCGTTTATCACTCTGTGGTCCCTGACGCTCTTCCATTGGTGATGGAGGGTGAAAGGTTTCCTTAACAGGTTCAGTGAACAAGATCTCCTTTGAAGTTTTTGTTAAAGCCATGATGAGTGGATGTCGTCTAGAGGTTTTCGATGATGGTAATTGTAATTCGGATGATTATTCCCCCTCCAACCATGTTGCTGCTTCTCGTAATTGTTCTCATATCCACGCTGTCTCTGATAATTGCCATTCCTGTTCCGTTCTCCGCCTTGCTGTCTAAAATTTCTTTGATAATTATCAACTCTTGGATATCCCATCTCACCTTCCCGTAAATGCTTCTGTGCAACCAACAATGCTTGATGTAATGTCTTTGGGACATCATATCGTAACGCATGAATCAAACTTGCGAAGCGACGCTGATCAAGACAAAAAATAAACCCTGAAACAAGCTGAGATTCTGGTATGTCAGGTATCTTTTGACACTTGATGGTATAGCATTTCATAAAATTGCTTAGTGACTCATTCTGGTGCATTGTTATTTCATGTGCATCAAGATGCGACAGCTTACAGCTTCTCAAACTTTGGTATTGCATCACAAACTTTACCCTTAAATCAAGGAAACTGGTAATACTCCTTGGTGGCACACTAGCAAATCATTCCCTCGTCATTTTCTACAACACCATTGGAAACATATGGCACGCAGTTTCATCTTCCCAATGCTGCACTCTCATAACGCCTTCAAACATGGTAAGAAAGTCTTCTGGGTCAGTTGTTCCATCATAAACACTAATAGATGGAATTCCCAAGTTTCTTAGTAATGGATATTCTGCGATTCGAGGGATAAAACACTGGGTTGACTCTGCCATTGCTGGTGGCTTAATAGCTTCATCTCCAGTAATCAAAGCAAACAAATTATCTACAGCTGTTGCACGGATGGCGGGCTGTGCCAAATTCTGCTTGTATCTTGATGGTGCCGTCTTGGTCAAAATCCCATCCAACAACTTTCCAGCCATCTCCTCAGTTATAAAGAACTGCTCTTCTTCTTCCCCAAAGTCCCAATCATCTTCCACAAAACCTTCATCATTGCGTTCTCGCTCAGTATCATCAACCAAAGTATTCAACTGATTGAATAGCTTGAACAATTGCGTTTTGAAATTGACTTTCCTTTGTTGTTGTACTTAACATTCACATCAGCTGTTCTCTTAAAAGAAACATTGTGTGTTCCTCGCCTGGCCTTCCACATTTCGGTACTGGAACTTTCCATCAATGGTTTCTTCAATCTCGGTATGGTTTCATGCACAATCTCTTCTGTTGCACCAGTATTGGGTTGATCTTCTTCTTCGATTGAAGTTAACTAAAAAATTACCGAATCCTGAAAAATTCCAAAACACAAAAGCAAATATTAGCTACTCTACCGAATCTACACATCTATTTTCCCTCTCTCATCAAATTACAGTTTCACAATAAAAATTACAATACCAAATATATATTTTTGTCTCTCCTATATACTACCGAATACAGACATCTCAAATACCGAGTCCTTTCACCTCTCTCATAAAAAACAAGTGATTTGTCCCTCTCATACATACACAGATACATCGGTCTCCTTCTTCAATTTTCATATATCATCATCGATTAAAAAATTACAAGAATACCGAATCTGAATCTCATCTTCATAATCTTCTCACAACAACATACCGAATCTAATTCATCAACAAACATCATCATCTATTTTGAGTCTGAGATTCAAACCTTCATCGTTCTCAACCTCCGAATTAGGAGTTCATCAATTAGCAGATCTAAATTCAAACGAAGCTCGAATTCATCTTCATCCTCTAAAATTGAATCTACGTGATGCATCAATTTGAGTAGTAGTTCATCACAGATCTCAAATTTGAGAAGTCAAAGCTAACAAAATTTTGGTCAACGATTTAATTGGAGCAGATTACTACGTGTTAGATGTTATGATTCAGTTTCGAGTGGTCCATACATGATTACAAGACAATTTCGTGTTGGATTCATTGGCTAAAACACGACTAATTTCATTTTGTAATTTTGAGGTGTTCTACATCCTCACGCTACTGATTCCTCATCGATTCTTACTTCAGATGTTGTTTTGGATCGAGTGTTTTCACAAAAGTCATTAATCGAGACTGTTGGAATTATTTTCAAGTGATTTGCAACTTCAATTTGATCAAATTCATTTTTGTGGTAATCACGGTTACCAGTACCCGAAGAATCACATTCAGTACAGTTACTTGTACACACTCGGTACACATTCAATATATCTGAGTTGGTTACAAATTCGGTATATCATTCGGTATTAAACTCGGTATTTGCTTCGGTATTTGGATACAATTTTCTGAATTTGATTCGGTATTACCAGGCTGCTTTGTTAATTGGGCTCCAAGGCCCAATACCGAATCTGGTGAACTTTTCCATTTTTAGTCCCTGAAAGGTTTCATACTTTTGCAAGTCCAGTCCCTTTATCGAATCTGACTCAACTTTTGACAGTTTTGACCCCATGAGCTTATCAGAATTTTCAGACCAAGTCCTTTACCAAATCTGGACCTCCAAATCATATTTTTTTCACTATTTTCGAGGCTCGGATTCACACGGATTTTCTCACACGTGTTCTTTAAGATATTTTGGGGATTTGCCGAGCACATCAACCAATTTAAACAATGAAGCTTTTTCTTCGTGCAAGCATCATTGTGAGAGAGATATGTATATGGTTGATGTACGTGTGACTTCTATATATGTACGATATAGGACTCGGACTTCAAAGAAAGAATTGTTTGTTTGGGGGGGAGTTAGAGACTCGATGAGAAATAAAGAAGGATTCAAAGGAACGCCTGCATTTTGTGGGGAGTTAAAGATGAAGATTGGTTTATTCTCCCCCTACAATCTTTGAACGTTCATGAAAGGTTTCTAAAATTGAAACTTGTGCCCATACGCGTTATCAAGGGGAGTTTCTAGAATTCGATGATGTTTCGTAATCAAAGTCAAATGGTGATTCGACTATGACTTCTATACATGTACGGTATTTGACTCGGACTTCAAAGAAAGAATTGTTTGTGTGGGGGGGAGTTAGAGACTCGAAGAAGATTCCACATCATATGGGGAGTTTAAGGATCAAGCTACCAAACCAATAGCTAATGATCGAGACTTTGATGAGAGCCCATGTACTTTGAGGGGGGAGCTTCTAGAGTTTTCGAAACGACTTCTCAATGCAAGCAAATTCTAAAGACATATCACAACTAAGTCAAGGGAGGGATTGATGGTAACATATTTAGTTTGTGATGTGTTCTTCAATGCGCATTCCGTTGTGCACACTCAAAGACCTTTGAAAGAACAATGACATCAAGTTTTGAAGATTTCAAGATCTTCATCAACCTCCATGCATCATTCGGGGGAGTTAGTTAGCAATAGTTGATTCTTTCCTTGTAATGTTGTATGTTTTTCTAGAGAGTTAGTTTTACTAGGGAGTTAGTTTTTGGAAACCCGTCTCACTCCGGGGGGAGATTGTTAGGACCCCGAGAAGGAGTAAAAAGTGTTTCCCTAGCCTTATGGAGGATCTTTTATACGAGGGCTATATAAAGGATCCAAGGCTCCCTAGAAACACTAACATTAGCTACCGATTTGTAATGTATTTAAGAGAGCCGTAGAATAAAGTTGACTAGTTTGACTAATGCTCTCTACATTCATGGGGTTAATTGTTCACATTCATGGTATTCATGAGATCTAGGATCCTACAAAACTCATGCAAATAAGTAAGGTTAAGTACTTGTGTCCATAATGTAAAACAGTAAAATGAGCATGTATTTTCACCCCAAGTATAATATAGTTGTAAAAACGATTAAAAAGTTGGGCTATGAGACTCACCTCGAAGGATATCACGAAACAAAGTGTAAGTAAGCGACAAGCTAATAGTTAGGTAGTGCGGATATGAATATCTCGTGTGCGTCCTAAGGTAAAAGAGGACGGTTAAAATCTATACGAAACTTTATTATAAAAACTAAGTAGTAACGTGTCATCATTATGCTTGTAATTGGATTTCGTGTTCATTTGAAAATGTAAAGTAAACTACAATAGTTCAAAAACGGAATGTTTTGGAATTCAGTTTTGTTTTAGCCATAAATGACAAAATTTCGGGAGTTAGAAAACCCTTTGAATACTGAGTTATATCTCATTGAGTTAACTTTCCAAATCATATAGCCACATCCACTAAGTGAAAACCTAAGTCAGCCAAAAGTGTGACTCTTGCTGAAGTGGACAGTTTGTGTGACGGTTGGACAAGTCAACTTGCTCGGTATGTAAATAATAAATCACAAACTCAATTCAAGAAAATCCAAATCCAAGAGTTGTCTAACATATGGAATTATGTCATATCCAATGTACATGACTCAAGTGTTACCAAATGTTCCAAAATGTAAACTCTTTACATGCATGGTTTGAATCCTCCAAAATTCAAACAACAAAACACGAAGATCGACTTTCGGGAGAGTATATCTCACATATCTCATATCTTAATGTAATATATCCACCTCTAAGAGTTAGCTTATTTAGTTTATAATGAAAGTCATTTGAACACTAATCTCAGATTAGGCTTTTAAGTCATGTTTTATTGGCGAAGAAACATCAAACATTTCAGCATAACAAAACCCGACATATTGACAAAACTATTCTTGTGAAAAATACTTAAACATAAAATCTAGGAAACATGCTTTGCATAGATATGTTTAATACATAAATAAACATTAAAAAGATTTTAAATCACACAAATAATGGTTTTATGGTCATCCAAACATGAAATTGCAAAATCAAGAAAATACAGATTCACTTTCAGCAAATCAATCATGCATGTGCTTTTTAATTTGGGCATATCTCTCACCTCACTTCACCATATAAGGTGGTTCAAGTTGGAGGTTTTAGATAATTGAGATATCTACCCAAATCAAAAGTATATTTGGACAGAAATCACCCAAAAAAAGGTCAACAACACCATCTTCTATTGATGTTCAGAAATTTCAATCAGCAAAACATATAAAATGTATCCAACAAGCTAAGACACTTTTACTCAACATCTATACGAGTTTCTTACATGAAAAGAAAGGTATTGACCTATATTTTAACAAAATGAAAAGCTTTAAAATCAAAAGTTGATTTTTCAAATGGTTATGGCTGACTTGAAGTCGGATTTACAGCTATGAAAAATTCAGCATCAACATGTAAAGTTTATATGAACAATCCAACAAGATTACAAGCATACAATGATGTATAAGAGTTAAAGAATCATGAAATTAGTAAAATTGATGCTCACTTACGGATCTAGATCAGAAAACTATGTGAGTTTGATGGATTCTTGAAGACATGTAGATAGTTCAAGTTGTTGGTGTTGTGTTCTTGAATCAAGATTTGAAATGGATGAACTTGAAGTTGAAGATGAAGATGCTAAGGATGATGAAAAATGGCTGGAAATATAGAGAGAATTTGTAAGTATAATGTGTGAACTATGAAGAGGGGGGGGGGGCATGATGAGAGGAAAAGGAGGAATGACTCATCACTTTCAATAATGAGTTCATGCAAGGCATGCATATATGGCTAGTATCTTGAAGACAAGGTGGTGTGATGAGTTTGCGTGCAATTAACCTTAATTAAGTGTGATTAATTAGATGTAATGTTAAGGTTAACCTTAGATTGGTTAGGTTTAGGTGCAAGTATGTGTTTAAGTATTTATGATCTTGATTAAAGCTTGGTTAGCGATTAATCATGTATTAGTTTGGTTTCTATATTGATTAAGGATGAGTACTTAATCACAATACTTGATCTTTTTATGTATTTTAACTTTATAGGCACATAAGTGTGTAGTTTTTAAGTCTAGTGTTTATGGTGGTAAACTAGGGTGTTCCGGATATTGTGTGAATGTGTGTGACAACTTTGGATTAATCAAGACCTAAATGTAACACTAGGGTTATACAAACCCTAAAACAAATCAAGCCTCACTATATCAGATTTACTTGTCAAGTTAGAAATTCTAAATCGGGAAAGTTAGGTAAAACAACTTGGTCGGAAAAATTCGGGTTGTGACAAACTAATAAACATAACATTTCAATTAAATGACTCTAGTTAGCTTAAACAAATGTGTACTTCACACTATCCTAACTTGTTATAAAGCTTAATTAGAAATCCATTTGTCTCAAGTAAATCACCTTATCACACAAAATGGCCGATGACACTAAAATCACCAACACCATCGTGAGCCACCAACCTGAGCCACCACCGTGAGCTACCATCTCCATCCACCACCATCGATCAATACCAGATCTGGAAATAAAGAGGAGGCAAATAGAAAAACCACAGAACAGGTCCGGAGGTGGATTTTTGTAGGAAACCACATACACTTGACAAATTTGATCTAAAACTCATTTCTATGTCGGTTGTTAGTCGTGGTGGCGGTTTGTTGGTGGTGATGTCAACAGTTTATTGATGGTGCTGTCAGAGTGGGCTTGAATTCTTGAAGTTAAGGTTACGTGTTTTTCAATATTCAAATTGAAGAGAACAGAGGAGAAAACAAGAAGAAGAGGCGTTCAATTGTTATTGAAGAAAGAGAATTAAGGAGAAAAAAAAAACCTTCGTAAAGATCTACTGTATTAAAGCCCATTACACAATCAAATGGTTGCTAGAAAAACCTGATTCATGCTTATGTAGCCCAATTGGCCCATATACATATACGTTAGTATGTGAATGGAATGGATGTCCAATGTTAAAATAGGAAATTATGCTGACATTCAACTTCGTAATATTCATATGAAATTTTTTAAGTTCTCAATTTTTATAAATTTTGACAAAAAAAAAAAAAATGTATAAACTTAACTTTTTAATACAGATTCATTTAGAAAGTTGAAAAGATGTGCATATGTATAAGAAAAAGTTGAAAAACTTAGTTTTTTTTTAATTAAGCTTAAAAAATAACCACCACAATCAACACTTTGTTTGACATCTGCAAATTAGGAAACATGTGTATTCTATTTCTATTTACGTTCACAACGACGCGCTGATTAAATTTATCAATTATTTCAACAAAATCATCATCAAATTTTTCGGTGGGATATCCCAATCACTAACGACCAACTTTAAGGTGATGAGTATAAATATACAAAAGCAAGAGAATACAATACTAAGTCTGAATTTACTGTCAAAATAAAAGATCCTGCAACAAAACGCGAGTGGATAAAACCATTTCAAACCACCTAAAAAACACTTACCTAATAATCCAACCCGCAGCGAAGCACGAACATATAACACTCGTTGATATCAAAATGTGAAGAAACATATGCAAAATATTGATATGTAGCTTGGATAGATTATACTTGGCTGGATTGTGTTATGAGCAAGCCAATCTTTGTTTTACTTCCTATAATGCTGACGTAATTTGTTACCACCTTATTTTACACAACCCTTTGATCATCGTCTCTGCAGTTGAATATGATAATCCGTGAGGTGTATTGTATAAGTTTTACACAATTATTTATAGATTACAAATACATATCAAACCCTAATTAAAACTGTGACGATCGCTCCAAATCCATATGGACGAACACGTCATTCATCGATTTCATTGCGAGGTATTTGACCTCTATATGATACGTTTTGTAAACATAGCATTCTTTTGAAAAGGCACACCATAAATGAATATTTAAATCAAAGGTTTTCGACATCTGATGATTTCTACATATAGACAATCACCGTAAATAATAGTTTACAATAGTACTTCCGTTAACAATACAGTCAAAATAAGATAGATGGTGATGATTTGTGAATGCAACGTTTTCTCGAATAAAGCATGTGTGACTCCATGAACATATCTTGTATAACATATAAGCAAATAGCGGAAGACTTCTAGGGAACCTGAGAATAAACATGCTAACAAGTGTCAACACAAAGGTTGGTGAGTTCATAGTTTTAATGTTGCGCATAATCTGTATATAAAGGTGGATCACAAGATTTCAGTTGTTTCATCCAGAAACGTTTATCAAAATATTCTACAAGATTGAGCACCCTGGTAGCTAAACTTTAACGTCTATATAATAAGTACCCCTGTTTTAACATACATGCAACCAACATGTACAATACACGCAAACCAACGTGTACCAAACTCAAATAGCATACGTCTATTTTATAGTTCAGGCTAGGGTTTCTATACATGGAACAGACGGGGATGTCAAGCCCTATGGATCCATATACAACTATTCGCGCCCACCAGTTCTTATAACCGGCAGTTACTAGTTACCAAAGCTAAGGGATTTTCGGTTCAAACTCGGTGTAGAATTTAGTATGTACTTGTATCCATTGCGTTTAAAATAAATTGCATGTATTCTCAGCCCAAAAATATATTGCAAAAGCAATTAAAAAGGGAGCAAATGAAACTCACCTTAGCAGCACATAAAGTCGTTCACCGAAATGTGACCGAAACTCGGAATACCAAATAACCGTAGATCTCAACGTATCAATATTGTGATTCAATATTGCAATAAAGTACGTAGAACACTAGGTTTGACTTGCGAACAGTACCCATGAATATTACCCATAACCTCCATAGCTATAACGCATAGTTTCCTTAGATCTATCCCGCTTGAAAGCCCATTTGGACATCACTCCGTTGTAATATTTTATGTATATTATTATTTTTGTATCGTAAAAATAATAATACTAATACTATTAATAATAAGATTAATAATAATAATCTTAATATTAATAATAATAATAATAATAATAATAATAATAATAATAATAATAATTATAATAATAATAATAATAATAATAATAATAATAATAATAATAATAATAATAATAATAATAATAATAATAATAATAATAATAATAATAATAATTAATAATAATAATAATAATATAAATAATAAATATATATAGAGAGAAATCGGGATAGATGGATGAATAAAATGGATCAGAAACAGCAAACGAGTTCGATTTATACACCTTAGCTGGACCCGACATCCATGCGATCGCATGGTTTTGAAGGTCACTGGCCATGCGATCGCATGTCCCCTTATTCCAGCTCACATTCGTTTGTTTTTTTGCTTGTCGACATAATATTATATAATATATATATAATATATTTAATTTATATTAATTAATTATATATTATATTATATTCACGTGCATAGTTGACTTGCAATTTTTGATCCGATGACTCGTACGTTTACACTTGACTAATATCTCAGTTCCGGTTTTTCGAACGTTATTTCGTACGTTTAGAAAACTAGCACGTTACGTTATGCGACGTGTACCTTTATTAATAATTCCACCCAATCATCGATAGACTATATTACCCAAATTATAATCTTTACATTTGAGCATTGTGATCATTTGCTTCTATAAATCAACGTCTCATTATTTATTAATATATATTTAATAATATTATTTTAAATTAAATCGTTTTAAGATAATATTTTATTTTATCACCTTGTAAAATATATATATATACATTTTCATTTTGAAATAGTGTTTTACTGTAGTAAAGTTACTGCAGCAAAGTTTTTTTTTACTGTAGAAAATAGTGAATTTCGAAAACACTGTAGCTTTTCGGGTACTGTAGAAATTCAAAAATACTGTAGCAAATTAGTGTTTTACTGGTTCATCTTAAACGCTTTAGTTAACTTATCTAAATATCAATCGAATCAATAAACGAATGTTACTATCGTTTACTAAATAACTTGAAATTATATATATGTATACATCTTTATTTAATATACATAAATCAGTTTTTAAATACACATTGCAAGTTATTTATGAATAATTAATATTCCAATTATATATATATATATATATATATATATATATATATATATATATATATATATATATATATATATATATATATATATATATATATATATATTTTTACAAATAGATGTTCGTGAATCGCCGGTCAATAGTCAAAGGTTAACTGAATATATAACATTAGTTCAAAAATTTTGAGAATCAATATTACAGACTTTGCTTATCGTGTCGGAAACATATAAAGATTAAGTTTAAATTTGGTCAAAAATTTCCGAGTTGTCACAAAAACCTAACTGACCGTGTCCATATATACAATTGCGCTTCACCAATACAGATATTCTAATATTTTTGCAGTTAGAACAGGTGTAAAATACAAACGATCACTCTGGCAGGGGCGGAGCCAGAATATTTCTTCACTGGTGCCACAAAATAACACGTTTAACATATTTAAAATTTAAAATTTACTATAATTAAAATTATATAAATATATATACGTTTTAATGGATCTATTTATATTGCATAAATTGAATCTCTTTTCTTCTCTTGAAGAGTTGAACCGGTGAACATTTAAAACTTGCAAAATAACATGTTTAACATAATTAAAATTTAAAATTTACTATAATTAAAATTATATAAATATATATACGTTTTAATGGATCTATTTATATTACTTAAATTGAATCTCTTTTCTTCTCTTGAAGAGTTGAACTGGTGAACATTTAAAACTTGCAAAGTATATATATTAAAATGTGTCGTTATTAATTTAAGTTTTAAGTTCGAACATTTATAAATCTTATTTTTTTTTTAAAAGCAAGTAAAGTTTTATTAATATATCGAAAAGTTACAAAAGCCCTATAAACTATACAATATAATGAAACCAATGGAGAATATATATACAAATTCATGAACGAGGGGGCCATTAAACACCACAGAACTTGAAACAACAAGCTGGGGAGAGGCAACCAGACAGTACTGCAAGTGCGATGACAAAGTTGACTGCAACTACCCAATTAACCAAGTGAGAAATAGAGACCCAAGTCATGAATGTACTACCAAGTGGGGCATTTAAATCCGATTAGCCAATGCCAGATCTCTGATGATTGGAGGATAAGTAGAAGGAGGGATTGACTAGCCATTGATGCCACATAATTGTTGCTTTTTTATGTCGTTTGGATATCCAAACGAATGATTATGTTTGGATTTCGGATAAGATTGTGGCAACACACCAGTCTTTTTTGCAAAAGACCTTGAGATTTCGGTATTTCCAGATGATGTAAGTAGATGCCCATTTAATGGCTTTCCAGATGATGAAACCATTTTGAGATGTAGTGAAGGATTGATTATTAGAGGTTATGTCGAGGATGCTGGTGAAGGTGTTGTTGGGGAGGTTCCACCATTGTAGAATTGAGTTCCAGACATTTGATGTTGCCGTGCAATGAAATAGTATGTGTTCAATAGACTCCACGTGTAAGTTGCATAACGGGCAAAGAAGTGTGTCGAGATCAATGCAATGTTTGTCGAGTTCTACGCGAGTCAGAATTCTTCCGTATAAAACTCTCCAAATGAAGATGTTAATTTTTTGGGGTATGAGCTTGTTTCTCGGTGTCATTATGGGGGTGGTTGGAATGTCGAGTTTTAAGTTGTCAAGGATTGAGGTTAAGGCTTTTGTTGCAAATATGCCGGATTAATCTAAGGTCCATTTCTAAGTATCGAGTTTGTCAGATAGTCTGATGAATGCTACAAGATTATTTAATTTCGTTAATTCGTTGAGGTTCCGTCCATTAGGTGTTCGGGACCAATTCCATGAAGCTGTTGTCATCGAGTTGTTATACGTGAGGCGTTCCGCTACCGAGACATTTTTGTTGGCTTCAAGCATATAGAGTCTACGGGATTGATTACAAAATTTTTCTGTTCCGCACCAGTTATCGTGCCAAAATTTGGTGTTGGTACCATCGCCGATGTTTTTGGATATTGAGTTGGTGAAGTTAGCTCCGTAATTGTCCGCAATTTTTCATGCTTTGATGATTTCATTTCAAATTGTGCGACCTGAAACATTCCTAGAAAAAATGTTAGTATAACCCCCCCCCCCCCCCCCCCCCCCCCCGTAAATGCTTGATATGATTTTAACCACAACGCGTTATTTTCATTAAAAAAATCTCCACCACCATTTACATAGTAGGGATATGTTTTTACAAATTAAGGATCCGATGTTCAACCTGCCTTTTTCATAAGGTAAGAGGATTGTTCCCATTTAATCCATTTGATATTATTATCCGCTTCTGAATCGCCCCAGAAAAATTTTATTCTTTTTGTTTCAGTGTGTTAATTATTTTAATGGGTGCATGGAATAACGAGAAATAGTATAAAGGAATACTGGTGAGGACGGATTTGATTAAGGTTAGACGGCCGCCGAATGAAATGGATTTTGCTTTCCAATCAGAGAGTCGTTTATCGAATTTTTCAATGATTGGTTGCCATGTGGAAGCTTTTGTGGAAGGAGTACCGATGGTTAGACCTAGGTATGTGAAAGGAGTAGAACCGGCCGAGAAGTGGATATAGTTAGCCATACATCAGGCAGTGAAGCAGATGGATAAAACTGAATCTATTCTATAGTATCATATAAACCTCTAAAATGTTGATATAATAAATAAGGATTATCCAAGCTTAAAAAAAAATTCAAAAATAAAGAAAAAATTTCTAAGCCCCTCATGATGATGTCATTAAAATAATTAATTATTTTTAATAAAAGTATTATACGTTAATTGTATAATTTTTTTTAAAGGCAAACTGACACACACTTTTACACAAATATTTACAATAATTCACGAAATATGTCCACGACGAGACTTGAACCCTCAACCTCTTGGTTGAAAGGGTCACCACGATACCGCTAGGCCAATGGTCCTTTGGTATATGTTAATTGTATAATATATGAAGCATTATGTACAACCTTATGATAAAATACCTCAATGACCATATGTACAATGTTTGAAGCATTATGTACAACCTTATAATAAAACATCTCCATGATCATATGTACAATATTTGAAACATTATTTACAACTTTATGATAAAACACCCCCATGACCATATGTTCAAACTTTAAAAAAAAATTATACAATCTTTTACAAAACACCTCATAAACACATGTATAAACATTGAAGCATATTGTACAACCTTCATATAATAATTGTATTTTAGTTTTTAAATAAAAAATTATAAAGGCATTTGTTATTACTAATAATTATCAATTATTATTAATATATATAAATACTCAATTTTAGAGCAAACATTATTATTATTATATCATTATTCAAATCCGAGTTTTCTTTACGAATTTAATTTCGTTACCTATGTATGCGAAATACATGTAGGGATAGCACCCGCGGGCAATGGGCACGGATACTCAATATCCATGACCAGCCCGCCAGGATTTTTTCCTTACCCGCGGGTAACCGTTTACCCGCCAACGGATAAATTTTTCTGCCCGTACCCGCGTCCCGCGTGTACCCGCGGGTTTATAAAATGTGCATTTTAACTAATTTTTAATTGCGGATACCCACTACCCTAAGCTAAACCCGTGAATAATTATGAAAATTCATTAATAAAATAAAATTATATATTATATAATTAAATGTATGCGGGTAAACGGGTATACCCGCGGGTAGCTCAAACGGGCATCACAGATTGACATGTCGGATTTTACCCACGACAGGTAATAAATACCCGTGACCCGCCCGTGACCCACCAACGGGTACAAAATTTTACTCGCCCCATGCCCGCGGGTACATTTTTTTATACATATCCGCCCGTCATGGGTACGGGTACGCCAATTGCCATCCTTAAATACATGTCTCAATAAAATGTTATAATATAGCTTTTATAACAAGAAGAATAATAATTGTGATGAAAATTGAAAGAAAGTGGTGCGAAAATAAATGTAGTTCTTTTATTCTGACCAAGTTAAGTATATCAATATGCTTGTAAAAACAATGACAAGTTTTTTAGTCGGAATCTGTGGTTCCACGGGTTATTAAACTAAATGACTTTATCATGTACGTTTACTTAATACCTAAAATATATCATTAAACTGTTTCGTTTAAACAAACCCGTGATTTCACAGATCATTTTACTAGTAATAATTTGAACATATGTACATATTGTTATATTTCAGTAGGCTTATAACTACCTTTAGTGGCCTGGTTCAATATATTCAAATTGAAAGAACCAATAAAAGAGAGATGTGTTGTAGAAGATATAGGAGAGAAAGAGGTTGAAGAGAGGTGTGATGTATTTAATGTATATGTGTCTTTTTGTAACTTACATTATGCACATATATATAGTACAAATTTTACTATCCATATTTGACTAATTACCATCCATATTTAACTACTAAATTTACAACACTCCCCCTTGGATGGTAATTTTTTTTAAAGAGCAATTAATACTGCCTCGTTAAAAACATTGCTAAAGAAAACTCAGTGGGATAAAACTTTAGCTAAGGGAAAAAGAGTGCAGCATAGAGTTGACTCCCCCTCAAGTAGACAACGCTGAGTCGTCACATCTTTTGAACTTGCCTCATGCCAATATTGTGAACGTATGTTTTGAAAACAACGATTGACAGTACTTTGGTATAAAGATCAGCAGAGTTGTTGATTGAACGTATCTCATTTTAATCTGGTTGTCTTTTATGAGATCTTGAGTATATGAGAAGAATCTGAGGTTTTCATCTGAAACTGTATCATCTAAATCTTTTATGTACAAGTTTGACCCTTGTGATTTGTCTACAGCCTCCTTCATGGTTTGCTCAAACTGTTGTTTCAATTCCTATTCCCTTTCAGTCTTTTTCTGAGCCTTACCAATATACCATTCTTTTCCATCAAACTTATGACCGTTAAGACCATTTATAGCTTTAGCGCCTCGTCAGCATTTATGTTTTGTTCTGTCATTTTTGATACTCTTCTTTCATTTGTACTATGTAAGCTGTATTATCTTCATAGATAGTTGTTGGGCTTTTATAGCGTTCTAGTCCACAAGAATCAATAATGATTTGTATCATTGATCTTAACTAAAATCATTCCCGAGTAGCTTCATGTAATGCAATCACTTCGGCATGATTTGATGATGTTGCAACAAGTGTTTGTTTTGAGAACGTCATGATATTGCGGTGCCTCCATTTAGGAATACATATCCAGTTTGAGATTTAGCTTTATGTAGATCAGATAAATAATCTGCATCTGTATAACCAAACAAATCTTGTTTCGAGTTGTTAGAATAAAATAATTATAAATCAGTAGTTCCCCGAAGGTATCAAACTATTTGTTTGATCCCATTCCAATGTCTTTTGGTAGGGGCTGAGCTGAACCTTGTCAACAAATTAACTGCAAAAGAAATGTCAGATCTTGTATAATTTGTAAGATACATAAGAGCCCCAATTGCACTAAAATATGGAACTTCTGAACCAAGAAGATCTTCATGATCTTCTAGAGGATGAAATGGATTAGTATCAATATTAAGATCTAACAACCATATGAGTACTTAATGGTTTTTGTCTTGTCCATATTAAATTATTTTAAAATCTTTTCGGTATAAGTTGTTTGATGTATAAGTAAGTCATTAGTTATATGCTCAATATGTAAATCAACGTAATACTTGATTTTTTTTTATTTTAAAATCTTTCTTTAGAAGTTGAATGGCTTCATAGATTTCTTTATTTAAGATAATTGATATAAACAGCTATGATCACATATTCGAACATTGTTTTTATAAAACACACGTGCAAATAAGTTTATATGTATACCCTTTTCTTATCAAGTAGTAATTTAATCGATTATACCACATACGTCCCGATTGTATAAACCCATTTAGAAATCTTTGTGATTTAATTGAATATATTCCCTTGGATTTTGCATTAGATGCTTATGATACCTTAACCCTTCAGGTATATTCATATATATATCACTATTAAGTGATCCATACAGATAAGTAGTAACAACATCCACGAGATGCATTTAAATAACTACCAGGTTGATTAAGTATCTAATAAGTAATTATATTCATTATAGGAGGATAAGTTTTTCTCCTAATTCATTTCTGGTCTTTGTGGGAAATCTTGAGTTACAAGTCTAGTTTTGCCTTGTAACTTCATTTGCACATTTCTTTTCGGATAAAAATTCATTTGTATCCCATTGTTTCACATCTTTAAAAGTGATAACGATTGATCCAAAAACTTTTCTTTTATTGAGCGATTCTAATTCGGCTCGTATTGCTCCTTTCCATTGAGTTCAATCACGTCTATTTTGATATTCAATAACAGATTTTGGTTCCAGATCATCATCTTTATTCATGATGTCATTGTAACATTATATGAAAATATCTCATCAAGATTTTTCATTTCATTTCAGTTTCATAATATTGCGTAATTTATTGCAATTTATGTATTTACATTTATCAATATCCTCTGCAGAAGGAGTATTGATTTGTGGTTCTTGTTGAACACTTTCTTTTACCTCATTATCAGCTGATTTTCTTTTTCGAGGATTTTTATCTTTGGAACCAATTGGTCTCCCACGTTTCTACCGTAGCAAAGACTCATGAGTGACATTATTGCCAGCTTTTGTAATTTTAATTCTAGCTGAAGCATTTACTGCTGGTATATATGATTTAGTCACTTATTTTTTGTATCTTTAAATGCATAAAGTAATTAATTTGCAAGTTCTTGCATATGCATTATATTTGAACTTTCTTTTCGCATTCTTTTGTGCGATGATCAATATTCCTTAATTGATGTTCACACCATGAAACATCATTTTATTTATATTTCATTTCTTCCCCTAATATAGGGAACAATGTTTCATTAAAGTGACAATCGACAAAACTTACTGTAAAAACATCACCCGTCATGGGTTCAATATATCTTATGATTGAAGATGTTTCATATCTAACATATATTTCAATCCTTCTTTGAGGAACCATTTGTTGTGGTTGTTCAATTAAAAATACACTGCACAACCAAATGTTCTAAGATGGAAAATATTTGGTCTCCACCAAAATTAAGTTGGTAATGGAGAATATTTATAACTTGCACTTGATTTAATGCGAATTAATGTCACATCATGTAAATTTACATGTCCCCATATAAATATTGAGAGTTTTGTACTCATTTCTAATTGTCTAGTTATTAGCTGTAAGCGTTTATCTATTGATTCAGCTAAACCAATTTTGTGTATGCACATGAGCAACTGGATGTTCAACAATAATCCTTGTAGACATATAATAATCATTAAAAGCTTGAGATGTTAACTCACCAGCATTATCAAGTCTCATCCTTTTAATGGTGTAATCAGAATAATGTGTTCTTAATTTAATAATTTGTGCAAGAAACTTTGCAAATGCCATATTATGGCTTGATAACACACAAACATGAGACCATGCGTTAGATGCGTCTATTAGAAAAATGGTCCACATGATGGATGAATTGGTCCATATATATACCCTTGAATTCTTTCAAGAAACATTGGTGATTATTTCTCAATGTGCTTTTCATTAATCGCCATATGTGATTTTCATTAATCACCATATGTGTTTTTCGTTAATCACTATATGTGTTTTTCATTAATCACTATATGTGCTTTTCATTAATCACCATATGTGATTTTCATCATATATCATTTTCATCATATGCGCTTTTAATCATATGTGCTGCGCTTTTCGTCATATGCACTTTTCATTATATGCGCTTTTAATTATATGCGATGCGCTTTTCATCATATGCGCTTTTTATCATATGCGCTTTTAATCATATGCGCTGCGCTTTTCATCATATGCGCTTTTTATCATATGCGCTTTTAATCCTACATAGATATTTCTCATTTTCGATTATCATTGACTGATAATCATATCCATTATGATATATATCAGAGAAACTTAACAAATTTCTCTTTGATTTGGGAGAAAACAAGACATTGTTTACCAAAAAATTCGTACCATTTGGTAATATGAAATTTTGCCTTTTTCGTTTCTTATATCAAGTTTGCAAGAGCTGATATAGTATTTATAATTCCTTCATTTGATTTAAATCAATGAAATATTTCTTAAATTTGATCATAGTGTGTATGTTACTACTATCTGCAATACATAGGTCTTTACCATTTAATTGATGTTGTATTTCTGCAGGATTCATACTAAAACTTCAAATAAGATAAGCAAATAATGAGTTATATTTCAGCAAGATAATCAAATTATATTACCTGCAAACAAGTTATAATCTGAAGTACATAAAAGATAACACTTAATAAAACATATGTGTTATGGTCTAAAACCATTTATTTATGAGTGATACATAAAAAAACTAGGCATCTTAGAAAATTCAAACCATTCAAGTCTCAAGGTAGCTCAGGGTTAATTTAATCAAGATTTGTCAACAGATTCACTCTCGTTTTCTTTTCTTTTGGGACTTATTTGTAGAGCTAAACAAGATGTTCATGTATTCAAGAAATACTAGACTGATGATCCACGTTACCAGATCATTAATAAGAATCTCCGGAATTCTTATAAGAGCGTCTACTAATATCTTTAATTTTATTCTTTCATGGATCACCGTTATTATTATTTTTTTTTTTTTTAATAATTAATATCGTATCTATCTTTGAGTATTTTCCATAATACACTTGGATTTTCGATCATATAATATGTAGATTCTAAGGACTCGTCAATATGTTTGCTAAGAAAAATACTTACTATTGCTTTCTCTTGTTCGGAATAATTGTTATTTTCATTCAGGGTTTCTAAAATACCGTTTGATTCGAGATGTTTTTTTACATTCATAACCCATGTTAAGTAGTTGTTCCCACTTGTTCTAAATGAGCAAATTTAAGCCTTTTCAAATTCGACATTTTCTATTATCAAAAAGATGAATAACATAAATCATAATCATAATCAACTTCTATTCATAGACAAATAATAAAATAAAATTAGAATCATTTTAAATTCATAAGTAGCAAACAACAGAATAATGGTATGATTACAAATAATAAAACCACAAGGGCAGGATAGAATATAGGTTCACCCGGTGGTATATTAGCAACAATGATGATAGTTAATATGACCAATACAATAGGAAAAATCATCCTTGTGTGAATCATTTTTACAAAAACTTTTTGAGAGTAGTAATCTGAAAAATGAAGATTGATTTGTGAAAATGTGAAAACGGAGATGTTTATTTTATATTTGAAAAATATAGTTGTTGTAACGTCATCAGTTGACGTTAACAACCGTTATGTATATATGACCGTTGTAACGTCGTTAGTTGACGTTAACGAATAAAGTCACTATATCAAAACGCGTATGAGTAATATAAAGGACAAGATTTTTTTTTCTTATTTTAACTTTTAAGATTTACTTTTAATAAAAATACAAACTACTTTTTCTTATTTTAACTTTTAAGATTTACTTTTAATAAAAATACAAACTACTTTTCTTATTTTAACTTTTAAGATTTACTTTTAATAAAAATACAAACTACTTATCTTATTTTAACTTTTAAGATTTACTTTTAATAAAAATACAAACTACTTTTTCTTATTTTAACTTTTAAGATTTACTTTTAATAAAAATACAAACTACTTTTTCTTATTTTAACTTTTAAGATTTACTTTTAATAAAAATACAAACTACTTTTTCTTATTTTAACTTTTAAGATTTACTTTTAAGAATAAACATTAGTATGCATGAAATAAATAATGATTAATTGCATAAGTAATCATAAATGTTAGATAACATATAAAGACCCCATCGTATTCGTATTGATCGGAATTAATCTCGACCCATGGTACCGTGTTGTCAAATGACGTGTTGCGTACATAAAGTACCGTGTTGTCAAATGACGTGTTGCGTACAATCATGAGGTCTTATTAACATAAATATAAATGTTAGTGAAGTTAATAAGAGTTAGATTACAGAAAATATAATCCAGGCGGTATAACCGACCATATATAACTTAAATAACATAAATATAAATGTTAGTGAAGTTAATGAAAGTTAGATTACAGAAATATAATTCAGGCGGTATAACCGACCATATATAACTTAAATAACATAAATATAAATGTTAGTGAAGTTAATAAAAGTTAGATTACAGAAATATAATTCAGGCGGTATAACCGACCATATATAACTTAAATAACATAAATATAAATGTTAGTGAAGTTAATAAAAATTAGATAATTTCTTAACTTGATTAGTGACGTGTGCTTGCTTAGATAAACCTTGATTATACGGAGCACTTCGTGCTGATAACGTGTTATATTTCAGTAGGCTTATAACTACCTTTATTGGCCTGGTTCAATATATTCAAATTGAAAGAACCAATAAAAGAGAGATGTGTTGTAGAAGATATAGGAGAGAAAGAGGTTGAAGAGAGGTGTGATGTATTTAATGTATATGTGTGTTTTTGTAACTTACATTATGCACATATATATAGTACAAATTTTACTATCCATATTTGACTAATTACCATCCATATTTAACTACTAAATTTACAACACATATAATATTGTTGGCTACTTTCTTAAATTAATTATAGGCCTTACTTTAAACATAAGAGTGGGCTTTTAAGTAATTAATACTTAGAAATGTCAAACGAAATAGTTGAGTCATTCCTTTAAGTTCATAGCAATGTTGAATACACGAGTAGCCAATGCAGAGTTACGTGCAAGGTTAGAGATCTCGGATTTCGGGGAGATCTTAAGGAGATCTGGGACGTTGACTTACATTAACTTTTTAATTAATATAAATAAATAGATATATGTACATTTATATACATCTTTATGAGATTTTACAAGAAAATCCAAGAAATGAGCGTGAATATCCGAAGAATTACGAGATTTTATGGGAAAATTCGAGAAATGAGCGAGAAAATTCGAGAAATCGTGGTTTTGACCAAGTTTGACCCCGTTGACCGAGAAATCTCGGGAGATGGACATCTCGTCTCGGCGGCTTTCCAAAAACGAGATCTCGCGGAGATCTCGGGGAAAAATAAGGAGATTTGCAACACTGGTTAGGTGTGCTAATCTGCTAGTCATGATTTTCACCTCAATATGTCATCTAAAGGATTACCAAGCGGGTAAGCCTTTACCCTGCGGGTACTACCTGTTCCAGATTTACCCAATTCGACATAATATGATTCGAATGGTTTGTAATCCAATACATAACTGAACTGAACTAGAGCGTGCAGATCACAACAATAAACTATAACAAACTACTTCAAGTTTGTCATAAGACCATATATTATGCGGCGTCAGTCTCATCCCGTCAGTTGAGTTGGCAAAACTGAAGGGAACTGACGGAAGTTAACGAGCGTCAGTGTCCAGGCGTTAGTTAGGACCATGACGGAAAACAGGTTAGTTTTGGGTGGCGATCGGTGATTGGTCCACGTGTCCTGTCTTGAGTTCAACGGCTATTGAGCCGTTACCCCCTTTTTTATTTTTTATTTTATTTTTAATATATAATTTATATATATAAATACCTTAACTCTAACCCATTTTCTACACACCAAATCAATTTTTATACAATCAAACACACTTCTATCTTTTATACACACTTCCACAATTCACAAATCAAAACAATGGCCAACCGTTGCTTTATCAACCTCGACGTCCATCACGAAGGCGAACTTTTCGATAACCGACAATTTTGGCAAGATGGGTTCACAAAATCGTTCGAAGCTCTTGAAGTTATCGGCTTCGACATAGCACGAGTAGTAAGCTTTATACACGGTGTGGTAGATTGCGAAGCAGCCGACGTGTGGCACTGTGACGAAGTCACCGAATTGTTCAAGGAACTTCGATCCGAAGCCGTGTGGGAACGAATGGTGAGAAAGGCCAAACTGAAGAACCAACGTATCACGTTGTAAACATGTGGACCCTTCCCGCTTCGAACCATCCAAATGAGGATCGTCTTCGCATGAATCTGGATCCCCGACTCGCTATGGTCGTTAGTTATTGTTATTTTTATTATTTAGGATCTAATAAGTAATTTTAGGATTTAATAAGAAATTTTATGAGTTTTATTAAATAATGTGTTAAAAATATATAAGAAAATGTAAAAATAAAAAAACTGGTGGACCATACTGAAAATTGACACAAAAAACTGACATCCATTGTTAAAAAAGGTCAAAAACTGACCCTGCTCACTCACAGGCAGTTTATTCTTTTTAGACAAAAAGTGTAAAAACTGCATGTGACGTCACAATCACTGTAAGAAATGGTCTAACATAATACCATCACACAAAACCAATTATTCTCGTTTTAAATTCTTTACAGGTATCATTCAACTCCTACCATACTTTTCATAATCACCACCTTGACCCAAAAACCTTCACAATTAACCAACTTAAAGCGTACTTAAGCACGTTCTATTATCCTAACGACCCAAAAATGTATCCTTGATAAGACACAAAAGTATACCTGGAAAACGGCTCCGGTTGGGTCAAGACCCGAACTGGTTTTGGTTTGAAACGAGTCATGGGTCGACACCCGAACGAATTTTGCATTTTGGGTTTCAGTATCACATTTTCGTTTCAAGTTTCACATTTTGTGTTTCACTATTGAGTTTCACGTTTCAATTTCTAGATTCATATTTTCGTGTTCAGATTCGCGTTTCAGTTTGTCATTAAGCAAAACTGAAACGCGAATCTAAAAAATGAAACGCAAAACCGAAAACTGGAATGGGAAATTGGAAACAAAGGCCTGAAGCTCGAAACTAGAAATCGAAACGCAAAACTGAAAACTGAGATTTGAAACGCGAAACTGAAAACAAAAAACTAAAACGTGAAACTGAGAATTTGAACATGGAAATGAAAACTAATACGTAAAACTGAAAACTTAAACATGCATGAAACTGAAACGCGAAACAGAAGACTGAATTTGAAACTGTTGAAAACATAAACGCGAAACTAAACTAAAACACGAAACTAATAACTAAAAACTTCACAGGTCGACATGTTCAGATCTAGGGATGGCAAAATGACCCGTACCCGATGGGGAAACCCGAAACCCGTTATAATTGGGCCGGGTCTGACCCGAGTCCGTCGGGTCATGGGCCGGGTATGGGGATGGTTACAAAAACATTTTCGGGTTCGGGTTCGGGTTCGGGTTCGGGTATGGTTTTGGATACAAACCCGTTTACCCGACCCGTATACCCGACCCGCATACCCGTATACCCGGCCCGAGGAATTTTAATCATAATTTTTATGTAAAATTTTAGTATTAGTATTATATTGTTAATGTATGAAAGATTTCTCTTATTTGTATTGAAAACGAGTATAATTTTATTCAATATAATCATATACAACAAATTTTCGAGATGTGATATTTTATATACTTTGTGTATTTGAGTATTTTAGAAACTTTTCAATCAAGTTTTTGAATGTGATATTTTATAATACTTTAAACATGAAGTAGTTAAGTTATTTTTTGATATTTTGATTTGGTAACTTATTGAAAAATAAATACGGAATGACTAATCGGGTATAACCGTTTACCCGTGGGGAAACTCGAAACCCGATAGTATGTAAGTAAATGAGGACTCGGCGGGTTTCGGGCCAGATTTGGGGAAGGTTTCTTAATCGGGTTCGGGTCCGGGATTACCTAAACCCTACCCAAACCCGACCCGATGCCATCCTATTCAGATCGAACCGTTTAATATAATCAATGTACTCATTCTTTGAACCGTACAATAGAAATACCACACATGGCCGTTCCCGAGGCTTTTTAATGCCATGGGTGAGTCCGAAAAAAATGCCGCTCGTAACTAAATTATACATAATGTTTTATGAGTTTGAAACCTGGTCAAACTACAAGGATTATCCTCAAATCGGTTTTTATTATTAATTGAATTTTTTATAATACGAGGAGATAAACTCCGAATTCTAAGTTCATACATCAGTCTAAGCCATAAAAACTTTGAAGAACGTGATCCTATATGGTAACAAAGAAAATTCTAAATATGAAATGTTCTCAATCACATATTTATTAGTAGTCCTTTACAAACACATTTACATAACAAAGAAAGTTCTAGTAATTCGTCAAATGTGCTCTCGTACACTTATATTTCTCGCCGGGATAAAGATAAGGTAGCGGAGACTTTGAATGAAAAAGTGGATTGGGTGGACAATAGATCTCGTAATGCTTCGAAGAAGAAAAGCTTAATATGGTTTGACATCGGTTGCTTTGGTTGATGTGTCTTGTTAGGCGTATTCTTAATGTTGTGATTTATCAATGTTTTGGTTAGATGATTTAGTTCTACTTTTGTGCAGGGGGTTCGGTTTTAGTTACTAGTTAGTACTCGTTTGTGTCCTTACTGTATTCGAGCTAATTACCATTGTAATTGTTTAAGTGCCTTCGTCTTTCGATAATGGTTCCATCACTATAATAGTCATCGTTTTTTTAGAAAAAATAATAAAAAATATGGCTGCAATATTTTTATTAATTAAATTACTGTTGGGAAAAATAGAAATAATAATCTGATGAGTCAAAAGTATTTTGCAGATTTTAGAGTCTGAAGATTTAGAGTCTGAAGTTGCAGACTCTGGATTTACTGAAGTCAACGTATGAAGATTTCTTGAAGCCAAAGTCATAGAATATTCTGGAGATATGTTTGCAGATTAAGAAGATTTGTTTTGAAGATTTGATTTTATCTCCAGAGTTGACTTCCTAGTTAATAGCTAATTTGGTTTGTTTTTAGTTTATTTTTTCCATCTTAATTGGTAAGTAGTTGAAATGACCCGTTCATATTAATTATAAACGTTTCATATTAATTGGTTTCTTTGTGAGGTTTTGACCTCTATATGAGACGTTTTTCAAATCTTGCATTCGTTTTTAAAAACAACCATAACCTTTATTATTGAATAAAGGTCTTAATTGACATAATTTAGATTGTCTAACAAAGACAATCTCCTCAAATAAATAAGTTTTTACACAACTCATTACAATATGATCAAATATATTACAACAAATACTCCGAATGCAAGTTTAAACAATATAAACAATTTTGCCGACTCCAAATCTTGACCTTGGATTGGCATACGACAGCGGAAGCGTTTTTAATATTCACCTGAGAATAAACATGCTTAAAACGTCAACAAAAATGTTGGTGAGTCATAGGTTAAATTTTTATATAATAATCATAACATTTAATAAGCCACAAGATTTCATTTAATTAAATGCGCAAGATCATTACAACTGCAAAAATCATTCATACGATGAGTCGCCTGGTAACCGACCTTAACATAGAGCGCTTAAGATATCTGGCATCATACATTCCACTATTCAAATGTATGACAAGAACCCTTCGAAGTACTAAAGCATTTCCACTATTCGAAAATGGGGGTGGTTGGTGCCCGTAGATCTACCTTTAGGATTCGCGTCAATTAGTGTTTTTCACTAATTCTTAGGTTACCAAGCATAATAATAATAAGTACAGATATTCGGTATAACAAAACAATCGTAGAATGTAGTTCCATGAACTTGTGCTTATTTTATAAAACATTTATAAATTTTTCATGTATTCTCATCCCAAAATAATTTAGATAGTAAAAATGGGACTATAACTCACTTGTGATGATTTCCGAATAGATGGTGATAAGACTTGGCCTTTTGACAAATTCACGAACCTAATAATAATATTCTTGTGTCAAGATATATATATATATATATATATATATATATATATATATATATATATATATATATATATATATATATATATATATAATTAATATTTCATACTTATGATACTTGTGATAATTTTAATTGTCCATTGTTAGTAGTCCAACGTTCGTAGTCCAATAGTCCAATAGTCCAACAGTATAAATATATATATAAATATATAAATATAAATGCGTATATTGTGTTAGAATTCACTAACACTATAATATATTGTCTTAATATAATAAGACACATAATATGTATATTGTCTGAAGCAATCCGCGACCCATTGTATACATGTCTTAGGCTCGATCACAACTCAAAGTATATAATATTTTGGAATCCACTTCGACCCACAGCTAACTCGAGATTACTGTCAATGGTGTCTAATAGTTCGTTCCAATAATATATATAGAAGAAGTCAAAATGATATGTCAAAACTTTGTATACGAATCCACGGTGATCAAGTCATATATATATATGGTGCCTTACGATCTTTATTAAGACTATAATATATTGTCGTAGAACTTAATCACGACTATTATAAATTGTATTTCCATAAGTTCGGGAACAAGACATGTATAAATACTTGTAGGATACAAGGTAAGTTAGCTAGGATAAGGTTAGCATCCATTTTTATAAATCATGTCCGTAGCTAAAAATGAAGAAAAATATCCAATTTTGTTTTACCCATAATTTCTTCGTTACAAATCCGTTTTGAGTGATTCGAGTTGCCATGGTTTCGTATCGAACTCAACATTATTAATCTTAACAGAAAAAGTATAGGTTTATAGTCGAAAATACAGCTTAGGTGTCAAATAAAAGAAGATAGTCATATCCGTCGTAAGAACGACATCTTGATGACCCTTTTGAAAAACATACTTCCACTTAGAGTTTAACTATGGATTTTGGATATATTTCATATCCATATAAAATAAGATTTTTCACCAAAGGAAATCTTTTAATTCAAAGTTTAAGATAGGTTTTTAAAATTAAACCCAAAACAGCCCCCGTTCGACTAAGACGGCGTATATTCTATTTTATGGTGTTCTTCGTGTTTACAAGTTTTATATCCTTATGTTAGCTTGACATATAGTCATAATACATGTGTTGAAGTATTTTAAAAGTCAAGTTAGAAGGATTAAGTTTATTTGCAAACAAGTTTAGAAATAATCTAAACTATGTTTTTGTTGTTATTAGTTATAACTCAAAATAAGATAGCTATATAGATATGAATCGAATAAGATTATGAATAAGGTTACTACCTCAAATTACTTGGATAAAGCTACTGGAAAAGATGATGAATAATCTTGGAATCAAAAGTATCCTTGATGACTTAGAAACTCTTGAAGTATAAACATGGAATGAACAAAAGTTCGAATAAGATTTCTATCTTGAATTAAGATAGTTATAAGTATATAAATTGAACCAAAGCTTATATATGATTCTTACCTTGATTAAAAGATGAAAAGCTACTGGAAAGGAAGAATAATTCTTGATCCTAAAGAGTGGTGGAGTTGGATTAAAAGGTTGGAAGTAAACTTGTACACTTGGAAGGTTATCTTGATATGTTCTTGATTAAGCTTTCTTATGATGATTATAGGTTGTTTTTGAAGCTAGTTCTTGATGAATATTTTCTGAAGTGTTTAAGGATTTTTCAATCCTTGAAAGAGTGTGTTTTAGAGTTAAGAATCTAAGGAAAAATGGAAATGTAACAAGGGTATATATGTGTGTATATGTGGCGTGAACCAAAGGGGGACAAAAACAAATTTTTATGTTGTAATTTTGTGTAATTAGTCAAGCTAACTTCCAATTTGAGTTTACCTCATATCTAAGGCAGATTTTAGGTTGATTAGTATGTTGATTTGATGTGTATATATAAATAGCAAATACGTATAGAAGCTGGATATGATACGGGTATAAATACCGAATGAATACGAGTAGAATTCTTGATAAAATTGAATGAGAAAAATGAGTATAGCTATCTTTGTTGAGTATAAGTATATTGATATATGTATTTAAGTCTTTCAAAAGTGTATTAATACATCTTAATACAATACATATATATTGATTTTAACTTAAGAGTTAATACGTCGATAATCGATACATATATGTATATTGTTTCAAAGTCTTTAAGTTAGTAGTCTCATCTAATATATATAACTCATTGTTATTATATTTAATGAGATACTTAAATATAATTTATTCAAATCATAATATATATATATATATATATATATATATATATATATATATATATATATATATCCAAATATATACTCCTTTAATTAATTATTACGATATATGACGTTCGTGAATCGTCAGACAGACTGGGTGGCCAAACGTTTGTATAAAATCCATTCCAAATATATATATATATATATATATATATATATATATATATATATATATATATATATATATATATATATATATATATATATATATATATATATATATATATATCTTGACAAGTTTGATTGCTTAACATGTTGGAAACATTTAATTATGTAAATATTAATCTTATATATAGCGGAAAAATCCGGGTCGTTACATTACACACCCATTAAATTAAATTTCGTCCCGAAATTTAGAATAGTACCTAGTTAACGTGCGATATCGGGAAACAAATGTGGGTACTTCAACTTCATTTGGTCTTCTCGTTCCCAAGTAAATTCAGGTCCTCTACGAGCATTCCATCGAACCTTAACGATTGGTATCTTACTTTGTTTGAGTCGTTTGACCTCACGATCCATAATTTCGACGGGTTCTTCGACGAAATTTAGTTTCTCGTCAATTTTAATCTCGTCTAAAGGAATAATTAGATCCTCGGTAGCTAGGCATTTCTTCAGGTTTGAAACATGAAAGGTGTTGTGAATCTTTTCTAATTGTGGAGGTAGCTCAAGTCGATAGGCCACCGGCCCAATGCGTTTTTCAATCTTGAATGGCCCAATGTATCTTGGGCTCAATTTTCCCCGCTTTCCAAAATGAATTACACCTTTCCAAGGTGATACCTTAAGCATAACCATATCACCTTCCTCAAACTCTAAAGGTTTTCTTCTAACATCCGCATAGCCCTTTTGTCAACTCCGGGCTGTTTTCAATCGTTGCTGAATCTGAATGATTTTATCGGTGGTTTCTTGGATAATTTCCGGACCTGTAATCTGTTTATCCCCCACATCATTCCAACAAATCGGAGACCTACACTTCCTACCATAAAGTGCCTCAAATGGTGCCGCCTCAATACTAGAATGATAGATGTTGTTGTAGGAAAACTCAGCTAACGGTAGATGTCGATCCCAACTGCTTCCAAAATCAATAATACATGCTCGTAGCTTGTCTTCGAGTGTCTGAATCGTCCTTTCACTCTGCCCATCAGTTTGTGGATGATAGGCAGTACTTAAATCTAGACGAGTTCCCAACGCTTCGTGTAATGCCTGCCAAAATCTGGAAGTAAATCTGCTATCACGATCAGAGATAATAGAGATTAGTATACTATGTCTAGAAACAACTTCTTTCAGGTATAATCGTGCTAATTTCTCTATACCATCCTCTTCTTTTATTGGCAGAAAGTGTGCTGACTTAGTAAGACGATCGACTATTACCCAAATCATATCATAACCACCTGCGGTTCTCGGTAACTTAGCAATGAAATCCATGGTAATGTTTTTCCATTTCTATTCTGGGATTTCAGGTTTTTGGAGTAGACCCGATGGTTTCTGATGTTCAGCTTTGACTTTAGAACAAGTCAAACATGCTCCTACATATGTGGCTATATCGGCCTTCATTCCTGGCCACCAAAAGTTTCTCTTGAGATCTTGGTATATTTTCCCCGCTCCGGGATGTATTGAATATCTGGTTTTATGTGCTTCATCTAGTACCACTTTCCTCAAATCCCCATTCTTTGGTATCCAAATTCTTTCAGCTAAATACCTGGTTCCGTCTTCTCGAATATTAAGCTGTTTTTCTAATCCTTTGGGTATTTCCTTTCCAAAAATTTCTTCCTTCAAAACCTCCTGTTGTGCCTCTTTTATTCGAGTAGTAAGATTAGTATGAATAATCATGTTCATAGCTTTTACTCGAATAGGTTCTCTCTCCTTTCGACTCAAGGCATCAGCTACCACATTCGCTTTCCCCGGGTGGTAATGGATTTCACAATCATAATCATTTAACAGCTCAACCCACCTACGCTGCCTCATATTTAGTTGCTTTTGATTTAAAATATGTTGGAGACTTTTGTGGTCGGTGTATACAATAAACTTGACCCCATTTAGATAATGTCTCCACATCTTTAATGCGAAAACAAAGGCGCCCAATTCTAGATCATGTGTGGTGTAGTTTTGTTCATGAATTTTGAGTTGTCGAGAAGCATATGCAATCACCTTCTTCCGTTGCATAAGAACACACCCAAAACCCATTCTTGATGCGTCGCAGTAGATAACAAAATCTTCCATTCCATCAGGTAACGATAAAATAGGTGCCGTAGTCAACTTCTTTTTCAACAATTGGAAGGCACCCTCTTGTTCGGAAGTCCATTCATACTTTTTCCCCTTGTGTGTCAAGGCAGTAAAAGGTTTGGCTACTCGGGAGAAATCTTGAATAAATCTCCTATAATAACCAGCTAAACCCAAAAATTGACGTATTTGCGTTGGAGTTTTAGAGGTTTCCCAATTTTTGATGGCTTCGATCTTGGCGGGATCAACTTTGATTCCATTACTACTGACTACGTGGCCAAGAAATTGTACTTCATTTAACCAAAAGCGCACTTAGAGAATTTTGCATAAAGTTGTTCTTTTCTTAACAACTATAATACAAGTCTCAAGTGTTGTTCGTGTTCTTGGTTATTCTTCGAATAGATAAGAATGTCATCAATAAAGAGAATACAAACTTATCTAAATAAGGACTACATACTCGGTGCATAAGATCCATGAAAACTGCGGGTGCATTGGTTAGACCGAATGGCATAACCATGAATTCGTAATGGCCATAACGAGTTCTGAAGGCTGTTTTTGGTATATCGGCTTCTTTAACCCTCAGTTGATGATAACCCGACCTTAAGTCGATTTTGGAGTATACGCTCGAACCTTGGAGTTGATCAAATAGGTCGTCGATTCGGGGTAAAAGGTATCGGTTTTTGATGGTTACTTTGTTCAGCTCACGGTAATCGATACACATGCGAAAAGACCCATCTTTCTTTTTAACAAATAAAATTGGAGCTCCCCATGGTGACGTACTCGGTCGGATAAAACCACATTCTAATAATTCTTGTAGCTGACTTTGTAATTCTTTCATTTCGGTGGGTGTGATGACCCGGAAATTTTCGATCAAATTTAAACTTAATCTTTGTATGATTTTGACATGATAAGGAAACTCTGTAATGTTGAGTCTCAAAAACTTTGGAACTATATTCATGTAACCAATTATTTTTTTTACTGTGCTCGACAATTCACTATGTAGATATGTATATATAATATATAGTTACATTAATTAAAAACGTTAGCAAAGTATTAGAGGTATAATACTTTACATGAACATAATTGTTTCAATATATGTTTAATATATTTATCGACAGAATTAAATGATAATATCAAACGATTGAATTATCAGATACATCGTGATATGATTACGGGTCTCTGTTGTGAGGTCCACTGTGATTTAAGAAATCTATTCTTTTTAACAATATTCTAAAAATGGTAAAGTGATTTACAAGTAAGAACAAATTCGTCAATTAACGGGAACTATACAAAAGTTAGTGGAGATTTCTGTTAAATTTTCAATGCATGCTTTACAATAACTTCCTCGTGACTTTTGATAAGTTAATTATTTAACTTTCATAAAATTAATAGTAAGAACATGAAATGTAAATGGAGGTCGAAAAGATAAGCAAATGGATATGTTGATTTAAAACGATTTCATACGTTTAATTGTCCATTGGACTTAACCCTACGATTCACGAATAAACTGTAAGTAAAAACTGGAAACCATTATGACTTATATATTATATGATTTTACTTTAAAAATAAAAATGTTTTATGATATAACAATTTCTATTATTTAAACCTTTTAAAGAATAATTTTGAATATAACTAATTCTGGAAAACTAAATTATATTTATTCGGTTTAGTACGAACACGTTTTTCGATATAATAGAATTTGATTATAAAGTGCTTTTATGGATTTTCAATGATATGAAAATAAAAATAAAATAAAGATTTCTAATGAGCACCAAAAGACTACAACATTTCATCTCAAGATTGCAAGTTAAAATGATGGAAATCACTAAACCTGCGCACTTGCACGAGAAAAATCATAACTAAATTATACTGACTCAAAAAAGGGTGATTCCGGTGTCCAGACGTCCGTAACTCAAAAATCTACAACTTTCGTGAAGTCACCATACGCGGACCGCGTACCTATCTACGCGAAACACGTAATGTTTGTCGACATAAAAAGTTTGTCGACATAAAAAGTGATGGCGGCTTGCTTTTTCTTAGATTAGGCACATTTTATTATAATTATTATATTATTATATTATATATATGTATGTATATATATATATATATATATATATATATATATATATATATATATATATATATATATATATATATATATATATATATATATATATGCATATCGTCCGCATCAAAATTTAATATTACTCCGTATCGTTTGATCTATAATTACTCCACATCAATTTTATTTTTATTTTTCAAAACGGGTTTACAAACCGATTATAACTAAGAAAATTTTGGGTTATGGATATGGAGGTTATGGGTAATATGCATGGGTATTGTTCGTGAGGTCAACCTAATATCTATCCATTCCGTTGCGTCTACGTACTCTCCTGCAATATTGAATCACAATATTGATACGTTGAGATCTACGGTTATTTGGTAATCCGAGTTTCAGTCACATTTTGGTGAACGACTTTATATGCTGCTAAGGTGAGTTTCATTGATCCCTTTTTAATTGCTTTTGCAATATATTTTTAGGCTGAGAATACATGAACTTTATTTTAAACGCAATGGATACAAGTACATACTAAATTCTACACTGAGTTTGAACCGAAAATCCCTTAGCTTTGGTAACTGTTAACTGCCAGTTATAAGAACTGGTGGGCGCGAGTAGTAGTATATAGATCCATAGGGCTTGACATCCCCGTCTGTTCCAGGTATAGAAACCCTAGCCTGAACTATAAAATAGACGTATGCTATTTGAGTGTATCGTATATGTTGGTTGCATGTTAAACACAGGGGTACTTATTAGATAAACGTTAAAGCTTAGTTACCAGGGTGCTCAATCTTATAGAATATTTTGATAAACGTTTTTGGATGAAACAACTGAAATCTTGTGATCCACCTTTATATACAGATTATACGAAACAATAAAACTATGAACTCACCAACCTTTGTGTTGACACTTGTTAGCATGTTTATTCTCAGGTTTCCTAGAAGTCTTCCGCTGTTTGCTTATATGTTAGACAAGCTATGTGCATGAAGTCTTACATGACATATTTTTCAAGGAAACGTTGCATTCACCAAATCATCACCATGTATCTTATTTTGACTGCATTGTCAACGGAAGTATCATTGTAAACTATTATATTACGGTGATTGTCTAGATGTAGAAATCATCAGATGTCGAAAACCTTTGATTTAAATATTCATTTATGGTGTGCCTTTTCAAAAGAATACAATTTTTACAAAACGTATCATATAGAGGTCAAATACCTCGCAATGAAATCGATGAATGACGTGTTCGTCCATATGGATTTGGAGCGATCGTCACAGTTGGCATCAAAGCTTGAGGTCATAGGGAACCAGAATTTGCATTATTGTGTTTAACTGGTAATTGTTAGGATGCATTAGTGAGTTTGGACTATGACCGTATCTGTTTTTACCAAGTTTTACTTATCATTTCTTGTCGAAAATTACATGCTTATCATTCTTAAGTCTAGACACGTTTTCTGCATTTATTGCATACATAGTGTACAGACGAATTCATATCTTAGCATATCTATTACTGTAAACTTTGACTGACAGCTTTCGAAAGTTCCTCCGTAATTTACGGATCCCTTATATTACATATAGGTATTCTATGTAATTAGAATATCATCCGATATCCAAAAATCATTTCATATCGAAAATCCTTTATCTAACCGTGTAAGATGAGTTCCGCATCTAGTTCGAATTCCTCAGATTTCGACAGCTATTTCGATATGAATTTCCACTCGAGCTCCGAAAGTAGTGTGACCGGAATGGATCAACCAATTAGCCATCATCTATTCTGGATGAATTGGGGATGGGTTCGTAATCTACTTAATCATTGGAGACAAGAAGAAGGTGTTCCCTTCCATCCACCACATTCACCTCTTGGCGAAGAACCTGAAGCACTTACCGGCGAACCTATTCGAAACACCATTTTCTCTCTCATTTCCCGAGTATCTCGTCGCGATTATATACTATCCCATATTCTAAATCTTATTTATCCGATCGTCTGAACCGCCGATCATCCCAGTATAATAGAAGAAGTCAACGAGCTTCGCGCTCGGGTGGTAGCTTTGGAGAATATGGTGCAAAGATTACAAACACCAACAGTAGCACCAGCAGCATAACCAGTACCACCGACAACAACACCAACAGTACCATTACCACCACCAACAACAACATCCCCATCACATGCCTCAACATCACAATCTGTACCTCGGATATCAACATCATACGCACCATAGGTACCAAGGAGTACCAACAACAATAAACGATGAAGTATTGATTCATAACTTCATCGGAGAAACATTCTACGGCGATTATGTAATTTCTAAAGTTTAGAGATTATCTATTCTAGCCTTAACCATAAATCAGATGAGTGAACCAAAAATAATAGAAGGAAGAGTAGAAACCCTGACAAGAATGGTGCGTAAGGTACAAGCTAGACTTGGTTTACCAACATCATCAACAGTACCCTTAGCCTCACCAGCACAGTCAGTGCTGTCAACATCGCCTCTAACATCACAAGCTCCACCAAGTTCAAGAAAGCAATGTGGACATCATTACGAGTCAACAACGAGTATATTGTATCAATGAGTGATGAAGTATTAACTCAATTTCTCTAAAGAATTTATATGTATATCTTATATATATAAATTTTAAAACCATCATAAATCTTTTTGTACTAAGCTATTATGTATGAATTGAAAAAAAAGGGGTAAATATTACTCGGTTAAATTCATATTATTAATATGCTATGACGTACATCCTTCGTTAACAACTTAACCTTCGTTAACTACAATCTCTATTTCAACTCAATGAATTCCATTTCCTAATAAATCAAGTGTATTATTCAATTACATAATTGATTTTACATTTTCATTTTCGATGTACTCGAAACTTTCCAGAAAACATCATCTGTACCTTGTAAGGTTCACAAAAAATTCCTCGAGCATCAACATCCTTCACCAAAGAATAAGAATAAATAATGAAATATTGATTTCATTAGTGAAATACTCCGCAAAGATTATGTAATCTCTAATGTTTTAGAGATTATTCATTTCTAATTCAAGCCAAAAATCAAATGAGTTTAATATGATATTAACTCATTAAATCTGTATTACATCTGAAGAAAATATACATACATATATTTTCATAAAGACGGTAATAAAAATTCTTTTATACAAAATATTACTTGTGAAATCTTTAACGGGTAGGTAATACCCGGGAGAAATATATAAGTTCATAATTAATATGTTATACTGTACATTCTTCAACTTTGATTAAAAAATTATTAACAATACTCACAACGATATACAATTATTCTCATACAAATTCGATTACATATTCTGATATTGACGAATCAGAATCCAAGTCATAACTCTAAACCAGTAACATCATTCTTAGATCTCTACATATTTCGAAGCTATACTTTGACTTCAAAACTGTGCAAGATCCTTTAGCGTTGTTAATATCGAAAATAATCTTGCCATCCTTTTCAAAGTATCCAGTTTTACCACACTTCCAACCAGTCAACTTCGACTTTTTAGATTAGCCTTATTGTAACCTTAACATATACGTTCTTGTTACCGGGTTTTATGTTCCACCACATTAGCAGTAAATTTACCAATAACTTCATTGATCCTTGACCTTCCGAAAAATCCTTATACTCATTGAAACCCTATCATGTACTCATCCACATCTTGTAACGGTAATTGCAATACCAACTACCGGGAATTAGCAATCAGTATTTTGAATCTCGCAGTATTTTCTACGATAATAGTTATATATAGATAACATCTATCTTCTAGACTTACATACTTCGAATGTGAAGTTTCTGAAAAACATCCCAAACTATGAACTAGTTCTCTGAAATTTGGAACAATGCTGATGAAGCAGCAAAAACTGTAAACGACCTTAACAGTCAAAAGTTTGATGAAAAAGAATAGTATGGTGGTAAAGCTGAGAAAAAGAGAAGGTTTGAAACTGGAAAACGGATTGAGCAAACCATGAAGGAGGCTGTGGACAAATCACAAGGACGAAATCTACCTTCAAAGGATCCAAATGATTCAGTGTCTGCTAAAATCGTTAGCAAACACCTTACTCCTCATTCTAAATCTTCACAGACAAACTTTCCGCATCATTCTTTGATTCAAGATATTTTGAAATTCTAAGATATCATCGTATCTTTCATTATAAATATCCTCGATATTTCTGGAGATATCTTCATAACTATTCTTATCTGAAACCATTCATCTCTTCGCGCTATCTGTGTTACATCATAAAAGAAACTATTTTAGTTTCTAAATTCTGAAACCTTCAAGTTTAAAATATGAATGTTTTGAAGTAATGTTGGGAACTGAAGCATGAATTAGTATAATATAATGACACTTGATCAACGTGATTATATTACAGTAAGTCATACTGAGTTTCTAATGGAACGTGATAAAGGTTCACATATCCCACCCTCATCATGAACCATGTTACATAACTCTTTCATTCTATATAATCTCTAAATATATCAAGAAAATATATTTCTTGATGATTCGGTCTTTTCCGGATATTCTGGTAATTTAACAAATCAAGATCGTGCCATTACAATTTCTTTCTTAGAACATTAACTATGTTCATTTCAAAATCCATACCTACAAATTCTGGACCATTATTCGCTTGACTTGAAGGCGAGAAGAGAGAACGAAAGCATGAAGCTTCGAAATATAACAGAGAATATAAAGCCCGATAAAAACACATAAATTACAAACCATGTATATCAATAAGTATTGCAACGGAAAGACACGGGAGAACTAAAAACACTATAAAGCCAAGTGTATAGTAAAAGTGAATAGATTCCTCCGGCGGCAGATGAAAAAGAAGAATGATAGATATGAAAGTTAGGAGTATATCAAGAATTAGAATTGGATGAAGCATTTTCACAATCTATTAAGAAGTATTAAATAAGGAAGAAGATTATGGGAGTGGTGAAAATAAATGAAATGGAAGAGGTCAATTTATAGCGAAATATCAGACATAGCAATCGAGGCAGATTACGAATTTAATCGAAGAAAATCCTAATTTCCGCAAATTTCGAAGAATCAAATCTTATTTAGATAATGAAGATTTTCTATTCCTTAAATTCCGGAAATCAATCGTTACTACGTCAAGAGTTAAAAATGAATATCTATTTCCTCATTTCACTCTTTTACGATAACTTCTTTCAAACGCTTCGAGTAACTGGATTGTTTTATTCATATTATTCAACGGTAATAAAACTCTATTTATCAACTCATGTACGTCATGAAAACATTTTTATTGTTAGCCATGACGACCTCACTCAAATTTCGGGACGAAATTTCTTTAACGGGGAGGTACTGTGATGACCCGGAAATTTTCGATCAAATTTAAACTTAATCTTTGTATGATTTCGACATGATAAGGAAAGTCTGTAATGTTGAGTCTCAAAAACTTTAGAACTATATTCATGTAACCAATTATTTTTTTTACTGTGCTCGACGATTCACGAACATTTATGTGTATGTAGATATGTATATATAATATATAGTTACATTAATTGAAAACGTTAGCAAAGTATTAGAGGTATAATACTTTACATGAACATAATTGTTTCAATATATGTTTAATATATTTATCGACGGAATTAAATGATAATATCAAACGATTGAATTATCAGATACATCGTGATATGATTACGGGTCTCTGTTGTGAGGTCCACTGTGATTTAAGAAATCTATTTTTTAACAATATTCTAAAAATGGTAAAGTGATTTACAAGTAAGAACAAATTCGTCAATTAACGGGAACTAGACAAAAATTAGTGGAGATTTCTGTTAAATTTTCAATGCATGCTTTACAATAACTTTCTCGTGACTTTTGATAAGTTAATTATTTAACTTTCATAAAATTAATAGTAAGAACATAAAATGTAAATGGATGTCGAAAAGATAAGCAAATGGATATGTTGATTTAAAACGATTTCATACGTTTAATTGTCCATTGGACTTAACCCTACGATTCACGAATAAACTGTATGTAAAAACTGGAAACCATTATGACTTATATATTATATGATTTTACTTTATTAAATAAAAATGTTTTATGATATAAAAATTTCTATTATTTAAACCTTTTAAAGAATAATTTTGAATATAACTAATTCTGGAAAACTAAATTATATTTATTCGGTTTAGTACGAACACGTTTTTCGATATAATAGAATTTGATTATAAAGTGTTTTTATGGATTTTCAATGATATGAAAATAAAAATAAAAATAAAATAAAGATTTCTAATGAGCACCAAAAGACTACAACATTCATCTCAAGATTGCAAGTTAAAATGATGGAAATCACTAAACCTGCGCACTTGCACGAGAAAAATCATAACTAAATCATACTGACTTAAAAAAGGGTGATTCTGGTGTCCAGACGTCCGTAACTCAAAAATCTACAACTTTCGTGAAGACACCATACGCGGACCGCGTACCTATCTACGCGAAACGCGTAATGTTTGTCGACATAAAAAATTTGTCGACATAAAAAGTGATGGCGGCTTGCTTTTTCTTAGATTAGGCACATTTTATTATTATTATTATATTATTATATTATATATGTGTGTAAATATATATATATATATATATATATATATATATATATATATATATATATATATATATATATATATATATATATATATATATATATATATATATATATATATATATATATATATATATATGCATATCGTCCGCATCAAAATTTAATATTACTCCGTATCGTTTGATCTATAATTACTCCACATCAATTTTATTTTTATTTTTCAAAACGGGTTTACAAACCGATTATAACTAAGAAAATTATGGGTTATGGATATGGAGGTTATGGGTAATATTTATGGGTATTGTTCGTGAGGTCAACCTAATATCTATCCGTTCCGTTGCGTCTACCTACTCTTCTGCAATATTGAATCACAATATTGATACGTTGAGATCTACTGTTATTTGGTAATCCGAGTTTCAGTCATATTTTGGTGAACAACTTTATATGCTGCTAAGGTGAGTTTCATTGATCCCTTTTTAATTGCTTTTGCAATATATTTTTGGGCTGAGAATACATGCACTTTATTTTAAACGCAATGGATACAAGTACATACTAAATTCTACACTGAGTTTGAACTGAAAATCCCTTAGCTTTGGTAACTGTTAACTGCCAGTTATAAGAACTGGTGGGCGCGAGTAGTAGTATATGGATCCATAGGGCTTGACATCCCCGTCTATTCCAGGTATAGAAACCCTAGCCTGAACTATAAAATAGATGTATGCTATTTGAGTGTATCGTACATGTTGGTTGCATGTTAAATACAGGGGTACTTATTAGATAAACGTTAAAGCTTAGTTACCAGGGTGCTCAATCTTATAGAATATTTTGATAAACGATCTGGATGAAACAACTGAAATCTTGTGATCCACCTTTATATACAGATTATACGAAACAATAAAACTATGAACTCACCAACCTTTGTGTTGACACTTGTTAGCATGTTTATTCTCAGGTTTCCTAGAAGTCTTCCGCTGTTTGCTTAAATGTTAGACAAGCTATGTGCATGGAGTCTTACATGACATATTTTTCAAGGAAACGTTGCATTCACCAAATCATCACCATGTATCTTATTTTGACTGCATTGTCAACGGAAGTATCATTGTAAACTATTATATTACGGTGATTGTCTATATGTAGAAATCATTAGATGTCGAAAACCTTTGATTTAAATATTCATTTATGGTGTGCCTTTTCAAAAGAATGCAATGTTTACAAAACGTATCATATAGAGGTCAAATACCTCGCAATGAAATAGATGAATGACGTGTTCGTCCATATGGATTTGGAGCGATCATCACAGTGGGCGCAAGTCTATATGGAGCACGAGCAATTGGTGCGGCTCCTAGTACAAGATCTATTTGAAATTCAACGGATCGGTGTGGAGGTAGTCCCGGTAATTCGTCCGGAAACACCTCAGGAAATTCTCTTGCAACAGGAAAGTCATCGATTTTCTTTTCTTCTTTTTCAACCTTCTCGACGTGTGCTAGTATGGCATAGCAACCTTTTCTTATTAGTTTGCGCGCCTTCAAACTAGTAATAAGGTTTAATTTGGCATTACCCTTTTCTCCGTACACCATTAAGGGTAACCCGTTTTCTCTCGGAATGCGAATCGCCTTCTCATGACAAACAACTTCGGCTTTCACCTTGGACATCCAGTCCATTCTAATAATTACGTCGAAGCTTCCCAATTCCACTGGTATTAAATCAATTGCAAACGTTTTGCTAACTAAACTAATTTTTTGATTTAGCCAAATTTTATCAACCTTAATTAGCTTACCGTTTGCTACTTCAACTATACACTTTCTATCCAAAGGCGTTAACGGGCAATTTAATTTGGCACAAAATTCTCTACTCATATAACTTCTATCGGCACCCGAATCAAATAAAACATAAGCATGTGTATTGTTGATAAGAAACGTACCCGTAACAAGCTCCGGGTCTTCCTGTGCTTTCTCTCCATTAATGTTGAAGGCTCTCTCACGGCCTTGCCTATTTCCATTCCTGCACTGGTTTATGGTATGGCCCAGTTTTCCACATCCATAGCAAACAGCGCCGTTATTATTTGTTCCGGCATTATTTACTCCTTTGTTTCTATTTGGTCCGTAGACTTTACACTTTGCCGCAATATGGCTATTCCTATTACACTTGGTACATAATTCTCTACAAAACTATTCCGGATGAAACGTATCACACCTGGGGCATATAGTTCTTTGCCTTTTGTTATCGTTGTTGTTGTTGTTATTGTTGTTGTTGTTGTTGTTGTTGTTAGGGTTATTGTTGTGATTGGGATTGTTGTTGTTGTTATTATTATTGGGATGGTTGTTGCGGTTATTGTTGCGGTTGTTGTTGCGATTATTGTTGTTGTTGGGGTGGTTGCGATTGTTGTTGTAGTTGTTGTTTTGATTGTTGTTGTTGTACTGGTGACCCTGATCACTGCTTTCCTCCCACTTTCTTTTTCCCTGTTTCATTATGGCCTCCTCGGCCGCTTCTTTCTTAATTCTTCCTGTAATTTGGCCTATCAATTTGTAGGCTATACGGCTCGCTTTCTGCATTGTTGCTGGGTCGTTAGCACCTACATGCTCTTGAATTCGTTCCGGCAACCCTTTTATGAATGCTTCAATTTTTGCTTCTTTGTCCTCAAATGCTCCAGGACACATTAAAGCCAGTTCATTGAAACGTCGCTCGTAGGTAGTGACATCTAACCCTTGGGTTGTCAGTGCTTTAAGCTCTGCCTTGAGCTTGTTGATTTCAGTTCTGGGACGGTACTCTTCCGTCATCATGTGCTTGAAAGCGGACCATGGAAGTGCGTAGGCGGTATTCTGTCCTACGTAATCCATGTAGGTATTCCACCATGTCAAAGCAGTACCCCTGAAAGTATGTGTGGCATACTTAACTTTATCCTCTTCTACGCAGTTACTGATTGCGAACACGGCTTCAACCTTCTCTGTCCACCGCTTTAGTCCAACGGGTCCTTCAGTTCCTTCAAACTCATTGGGTTTGCAGGCCATAAAAGCTTTGTAGGAACATCCTACCTGGTTGCCATTGTTTCCTCCACTGCTGGAACCCGATTAGTTATTGTTGTTCATTGCATTCACCACTGCAGCCATATTTGCAGCGAAAGCTTGAAGTTCTTCTGTGTTCAATTGTTGTTGTCTAGTAGCTGGAGGAGCCATTTCCTTCAAAAATAGCCAACTGAGTTAATCATATAGAATTTTAGAAGTAGCCAAAAAGTATTTTGTAGCTTAATATGAACTTATTATTATAAAAGCCTTTTCTTCGTATTAGCGTTTTATAACTATAGTAATGTTCATACTTAGCAGCTAACACACAAATTAACTACTAAAATTCTAATATGAAAAACTATGGTAAGTTATTACGTTACTACGTAATAATAAGTTGTAATAATAATAATAAACCTTCCGTGCTTATTCTTATTATTATACAATCATAAGAAAAATTACATTGCGAATTTTCTTACAAACATAAACACACAATATAATACATATTATACAATGCACGGAATACAGGATAGCTGCCGATGGTTCAAGAACGGCGAGATTTCTTAGATGTTGACGTTGTTTCTTTCTCGGCCAAACGTTTGGATTTTCGTTGGGATAGTTCTTTTTCCAATTCCTCCCAATTGGTTCTTTCGGCTAATTGTTTGGGAGCAAAACCAACAGTCGTTATACGAGCGGTCATTTTATAAACTGGTCTCTTAGGTGGTTCAGGTGGATGATCACAAACATTTTGGGTCATAATAGGTTCATCGGGTTTGGGATCGGGTATAACAGCTAAAGATTTTCCCAAATCACGTTGTGGTTCGGTAATTTCCACAACTTCTTCAGGATCCTCTTCTTCGGGTTCCTCTTCAGGATCTTCTTCTGGATCCTCTTCTGGAACCTCTACTGGCAATTGTGAATCTTCTCAATTTTCCCAACAATTTTCCACTTTAATGGTAGCACCAAAAGTTAACTTTTCCGTTGGTTCATAAGTCGTATGCTTTGACTCAGCCTCCGAATCACTTGATAAGTAAATGAAATCTGAATCACTAGAGATGCTTATATGATCGGATGAAGTCATCTATCACATAATAGCAGGCACGTTAAGAGAATGATATATCTTATAATATTTATATGTTAATAATCTTATGTTTCCAACAATTATATTAAGCAATCATTTTTAAAATAATTACGGTCGAAGTCAGACTCACTAATGCATCAAAAATCAGTTAGACACACTAATGAAAAATTTTCTGATTCTCTAAGACCAACGCTCGGATACCAACTGAAATGCCCCGTTCATATTAATTATAAACGTTTCATATTAATTGGTTTCTTTGCGAGGTTTTGACCTCTATATGAGACGTTTTTCAAATCTTGCATTCGTTTTTAAAAACAACCATAACCTTTATTATTGAATAAAGGTCTTAATTGACATAATTTAGATTGTCTAACAAAGACAATCTCCTCAAATAAATAAGTTTTTACACAACTCATACAATATGATCAAATATATTACAACAAATACTCCGAATGCAAGTTTAAACAATATAAACTATTATGCCGACTCCAAATCTTGACCTTGGGTTGGCATACGACAGCGAAAGCATTTTTAATATTCACCTGAGAATAAACATGCTTAAAACGTTAACAAAAATGTTGGTGAGTCATAGGTTAGATTTTTATATAATAATCATAACATTTAATAAGCCACAAGATTTCATTTAATTAAATGCGCAGGATCATTACAACTGCAAAAATCATTCATACGATGAGTCGCCTAGTAACCGACCTTAACATAAAGCGCTTAAGATATCTGGCATCATACATTCCACTATTCAAATATATGACAAGAACCCTTCGAAGTACTAAAGCATTTCCACTATTCGAAAATGGGGGTGGTTGGTGCCCGTAGATCTACCTTTAGGATTCGAGTCAATTAGTGTTTTTCACTAATTCTTAGGTTACCAAGCATAATAATAATAAGTACAGATATCCGGTATAACAAAACAATCGTAGAATGTAGTTCCATGAACTTGTGCTTATTTTGTAAAACATTTATTAATTTTTCATGTATTCTCATCCCAAAATAATTTAGATAGTAAAAATGGGACTATAACTCACTTGTGATGATTTCCGAATAGATGGTGATAAGACTTGGCCTTTTGACAAAATCACGAACCTAATAATAATATTCTTGTGTCAAGTTATATATATATATATATATATATATATATATATATATATATATATATATATATATATATATATATATATATATATATATATATATATATATATATAAAATTAATATTCCATACTTATGATACTTGTGATAATTTTAATTGTCCATTGTTAGTAGTCCAACGTTCGTAGTCCAATAGTCTCAATAGTCCAATAGTCCAACAGTATAAATATATATATAAATATAAATGCGTATATTATGTTAGAATTCACTAACACTATAATATATTGTCTTAATATAATAAGACACATAATATGTATATTGTCTGAAGCAATCCGCGACCCATTGTATACATGTCTCAGGCTCGATCACAACTCAAAGTATATAAGATTTTGGAATCCACTTCGACCCACAGCTAAATCGAGATTACTGCCAATGGTGTCTAATAGTTCGTTCCAATAATATATATAGAAGAAGTCAAAATGATATGTCAAAATTTTGTATACGAATCCACGGTGATTAAGTCATATATATATATATATATATATATATATATATATATATATATATATATATATATATATATATATATATATGGTGCCTTACGATCTTTATTAAGACTATAATATATTGTCGTAGAACTTAATCACGACTATTATAAATTGTATTTCCATAAGTTCGGGAACAAGACATGTATAAATGCATGTAGGATACAAGGTAAGTTAGCTAGGATAAGGTTAGCATCCATTTTTATAAATCATTTCCGTAGCTAAAAATTAAGAAAAATATCCAATTTTGTTTTACCCATAATTTCTTCGTTACAAATCCGTTTTGAGTGATTCAAGTTGCCATGGTTTCGTATCGAACTCAACATTATTAATATTAACAGAAAAAATATAGGTTTATAGTCGAAAATACAGCTTAGGTGTCAAATAAGAGAAGATAGTCATATCCGTCGTAAGAACGACATCTTGATGACCCTTTTGAAAAACATACTTCCACTTAGAGTTTAACTATGGATTTTGGATATATTTCATATCCATATAAAATAAGATTTTTCACCAAAGGAAATCTTTTAATTCAAAGTTTAAGATAGGTTTTTAAAATTAAACCCAAAACAGCCCCCGTTCGACTAAGACGGCGTATATTCGATTTTAAGGTGTTCTTCGTGTTTACAAGTTTTATATATTTATGTTAGCTTGACATATAGTCATAATACATGTGTTGAAGTATTTTAAAAGTCAAGTTAGAAGGATTAAGTTTATTTGCAAACAAGTTTAGAAATAATCTAAACTATGTTTTTGTTGTTATTAGTTATAACTCAAAATAAGATAGCTATATAGATATGAATCGAATAAGATTATGAATAAGGTTACTACCTCAAATTACTTGGATAAAGCTACTGGAAAATATGATGAATAATCTTGGAATCAAAAGTATCCTTGATGACTTAGAAACTCTTGAAGTATAAACATGGAATGAACAAAAGTTCGAATAAGATTTCTATCTTGAATTAAGATAGTTATAAGTATATAAATTGAACCAAAGCTTATATATGATTCTTACCTTGATTAAAAGATGAAAAGCTACTGGAAAGGAAGTATAATTCTTGATCCTAAAGAGTGATGGAGTTGGATTGAAAGGTTGGAAGTAAACTTGTACACTTGAAAGGTTATCTTGATATGTTCTTGATTAAGCTTTCTTATGATGATTATAGGTTGTTTTTGAAGCTAGTTCTTGATGAATATTTTCTGAAGTGTTTAAGGATTTTTCAATCCTTGAAAGATTGTGTTTTAGAGTTAAGAATCTAAGGAAAAATGGAAATGTAACAAGGGTATATATGTGGCGTGAACCAAAGGGGGACAAAAACAAATTTTTATGTTGTAATTTTGTGTAATTAGTCAAACTAACTTCCAATTTGAGTTTACCTCATATCTAGGGCAGATTTTAGGTTGATTAGTATGTTGATTTTATGTGTATATACCAATAGCAAATACGTATAGAAGCTGGGTATGATACGGGTATAAATACCGAATGAATACGAGTAGAATTCTTGATAAAATTGAATGAGAAAAATGAGTATAGCTATCTTTGTTGAGTATAAGTATATTGATATATGTATTTAAGTCTTTCAAAAGTGTATTAATACATCTTAATACAATGCATATATATTGATTTTAACTTAAGAGTTAATACGTCGATAATCGATACATATATGTATATTGTTTCAAAGTCTTTAAGTTAGTAGTCTCATCTAATATATATAACTCATTGTTATTATACTTAATGAGATACTTAAATATCATTTAATCAAATCATAATATATATATATATATATATATATATATATATATATATATATATATATCCAAATATATATTCCTTTAATTAATTATTACGATATATGACGTTCGTGAATCTTTAGACAGACTGGGTGGCCAAACGTTTGTATAAAATCCATTCCAAATATATATATATATATATATATATATATATATATATATATATATATATATATATATATATATATATATATATATATATATATCTTGACAAGTTTGATTGCTTAACATGTTGGAAACATTTAATTATGTAAATATTAATCTTATATATAGCGGAAAAATCCGGGTCGTTACAGTAGTTATGGAAACCAAATCTCCAGATTTGGTTTTTACCTGTATAAATAGGGGCGTATGTTTTCTTATGAACTTGTACTTTTTGCACGATCAATATTATCAGTCTTTCATTCTATTATCGTGTTCTCTCATTTTCTACACTTTAATTCTTATTTATTGTATAAAGTGAGAGTCTGGTGTTCATAGTCATATTACTGTGAACTAATAACTGGTATCAGAGCGGAAAAGGTGTAAATCCTATCTCGGTGATCTTTAAAAATGATTCATATTTTTATCAAAATGTCTACCAGTACCATTCCTACCCCAGTTATGGCTAGAAAAGGTGTGCCAATATTTGATGGCACAAATTTTGCAACTTGGAAATTGAAAGTCCTATGATTTTTAGGATCTATTCATGAAGAAGCTGAACATGTTCTTACAATAGGACCCATTATTCCTGGTTCAATGATAGCTGCTGTTCCTGCCTCAGATACTGTTGCTGCACAACCTGCCTATTTTCGTGAAACACTAAGAGAAAGGTGGACTGAAGCAGAAGCCATAAAGTTCAAAGTAGAGAGCAAGATAAGGAGTATTATTGGAAATGCTGTTACTGTTCCAATTCTCAGAAAGATCAGTCATGCCAAGACTGTTAAAGCTATGTGGGATCTGTTGCTTAATGACTATGAAGGAGTCACTATTGTTAAGACTCAGAAGAAGAAGAATCTGATTAGATGCTATGAAAATTTTGCTGCTGAGCCTAAAGAATCTTTAAGTGATCTTCATTCAAGATTTCAGGTTCTGATAAATGATCTTGAAAGTGTTGGTGTAGAGAAAACACAACAAGTGTTGTGTCAAAAGTTTATTGAACTGCTACCTTCAAACTTTGAATCTGTGATTACCTCTATGATAATTAGTGAGAAGATATATGATTATGAGCTAAGTGAGTTGTTTGGTATACTATCAAACTTTGAGGAAACACAACTGAAGAACAAGATCAATGCTAAGAAAACTGCTAAAGATCCAGAAGCTGCATTGGTGGCTACCACAAAGAAGAATAAGCAGTTATTCTCTAGTTACTCTAGCAAGGTTGAATCTAAGAGTGATGAAACTTCTGATGATGATAGTGAATCTGATGTTGATGAGGAGATTAAAGATCTGGAAGTCTAGATGGCTCTTTCGACTCAAAGAATTGAGCAAAAAAAGTTTGGTTTCAAGAAGGGTAAAGGCAAGGGTACTTTTGATCCAAAGAAAGCTAAATGTTTTAAGTGTGAAAAATTAGGTCACATAGCTGCTGACTGTTGGTCTAAGGGTGAAGGAGGTTCAAACTCCAACAAGTCTGTTGACAAAGCAAGAAAGTACAAGCTGAAGTACATGAAGTTAAAGAGTGAAGCAGAAAAGTCTAAGAACAAAGAACAAGAGAAAGCTTTGTACACATAAGCATGGGAAGATGAAAACTCATCATCTGATGAGGAGGAGGACAAGTGTCTTATGGCTATAATTGAAAAGGATGGTGGTTCTAGCAAGTTTGAGGAAGATCTGAAAGCTGTTGAGAAGATGGATAAGGACACTACTTGTAATAAAGTTTCTGCCTATAAGGTACAAAATTTTGTGAACTATCTTGATAATGAAAAAGTGAGAATGTTTCAGTACTTGCTGCTTGACTTTCAATGGTGTTTAGATGATATTGATAAGTTAAGAACACAAATCTTTGATCTTAAAAATGTTATCAAAGACAAAGATGCTGAAATTAAAGTCTTCAAAAAATGTGACGTTGAACTTGATACATATAAAATGGCATATACAGAAAATGAGAGAACACGATAATAGAATGAAAGACTGATAATATTGATCGTGCAAAAAGTACAAGTTTATAAGAAAACATACGCCCCTATTTATACAGGTAAAAACCAAATCTGGAGATTTGGTTTCCATAACTACTTACCAATAAAGATGGAAAAGATAAACTAAAAACAAACCAAATTAGCTATTAACTAGGAAGTCAACTCTGGAGATAAAATCAAATCTTCAAAACAAATCTTCTTAATCTGCAAACATATCTCCAGAATATTCTATGGCTTTGGCTTCAAGAAATCTTCATACGTTGACTTCAGTAAATCCAGAGTCTGCAACTTCAGACTCTAAATCTTCAGACTCTAAAATCTACAAAATACTTTTGACTCATCAGATTATTATTTCTATTTTTTCCAACAATCTTCCCCAATCTGATGATGTCAAAACCACCTGTACTCCTAAACAAACATCTTTGCATACTTCCTTTCAATTAGCTTGCACTTGCTCTTCATATGAGAAATTCTCTTCAATATGCTCAGCTTGCTATGCAAGTGTTTTAACAACTGCATTCTGAAAGGAGTTGTTTGCTGTGTTTCACATCTGGACAGTAAACTAATCAACATTTCAATACCAGCCCCTTCAAACTGATCACACCTAATTAACATCCTTTGATTTCCAGTGGTCATAATCATTAAGCCATCTAAATATTCAACCTACATATTATCCACAAACTCCATATGCTCAGGAACAGCATACCTTTCAACATTACCCTTAACTCTTCTTTCTTTCATCTCCAGATTAAAAGCTCCACAAAACACCTCATAATCTTTAGAGCTTATGAACCCCTCTTCAAACACTAAGTGAACCAACATAAACAAACTTTTTAAAATTTCATTCAAAATAACCTGATCCCCTGCACACTCCTTAATACAAAAAGCTATGCCTCTCCATTCACAAAAACCCAAACGAACTATTTGATTTATTTTAACCCTTAACCTCCCGTCTGACATATGAGTCATTGTTAGCAATAGAATTACACCTTCAAACTCAGACTTTTCAACCTCAACTTTCACAATGTCACCAGCATATATTCTGAATCTGAACCTCTTGTTCATTTGAGCCCTAAGATCATCATCTGTTCTTTGTGTAGCAGCAACCAAAACACAACTAGAAGTACCCTGTTTATCACCAGCACTCTTATCAGTAATATCCTCCCCCTCAATTTGAGTCTTCTTGGATTGCTCCCCCTCAATTTGAATCTTCTTAGATTGCTCCCCCTCAATACCTGCATCATTTGATCTTTTTCTTTTACAATAATAATTACTATAATATTAAAGGATTTATTATTGAGACGGTCGAGCATACTATGCTTCAATGTTCTTTCGCTACAGACTTATGGTCCCATGTGTTCAAATGGTGGAACGTACCACGACCGATATATTGAAGCCTGGATGAAATGTTCCAAGGGATTTATAACAATGCGACACCGAACAAGACTTCAAAATTGTGGTAATGTATAGAATGGGTTTGTGGTTATATCATTTGGCAAAATCGAAACATGAATGCGTTCCAAAAGAAAAAGGGTAATGGGCCAATGGCGCTAAACGAAGTTCAATTCAAATCTTTTGAATGGGTTTCAAAACGATCGAGGAACCTCTCCTTAGTTTGGAGTCAATGGCTCATAAATCCTTCCGTTTTCGTTGACGAAGGCTAATAGTTGATTGTTAGATTTTAGATATGGTTGCTTCTTATCTTCCTGTTTATTTTCAAGTTGTGCTTTGTAATAGTTGTATAGGTTGCCTCATGCATGCCCTCACATGCTATGGCTTGTAATCTCTTTTCCATCTAATATAAGTTGTCTGCTTTTCAAAAAAAAAAAAAAAACAAACTGATATTAGTACTCGCTTCTAATATTATGTTCACATTGATATGATGATTTGTTAACATCCTACTAGGCTAAATTGATTTTGGATTAACACTTGCAATTAATACTAATGTAGTAATGTGTGCCAAATTAACTTGTTGGGCTAAATGAAAACAATTACAATTAATTGAAGGCAAATTGGTCAAAATGCCCCTATTTCTGAAAGGGAAATTGATCAAAATACACTTTTTAAAGGCTTCAAACAAAATACATTTTTTTAAAAAAAATTGTCTTTTTACACCATTCAGTAGACGGGAATTCTGTCTACCACCTTTATCTGTCGCCGACTACCATTTTTACAAAGTAGTCAACGGTTTTTTCGTCGACTACTCAATACAGGTGGTCTACTATATAGTCGACAAGGTTATAAGGCAGTAGACGTAACCCTGGTAGACTACCTAAAAAACATTTAAATGTTAACTTTTGTTGCTTAGGTCAATAACACACATTTATTAAATATAAATTACAAAAAAAAGAAACACATGTTTTCTTAAACCATAACAAGATTGTGACACATAATATCTCTAAGACACATATATTAGAGTTACATAAACAACTAATCTGGATAATAACCGTCCGCATCTGTCTTTTTACGATAAATTCCCATTTTGTCAATACTTTCTTCATCGATGTATGTAAGATACAATACAATACAATTCTTTTTATGAAAGTGATCCATGTGTCAATCAAACAATGGACCAGTTAATATCCAAATGGTCCCAAATAATGCAACCCTGTGGTAAATGGAATGCAATTTGGCAAAAATTAAGTCATAGAAGTAAGAGACTTGAAGGGTCACATGAATTCAGAGGTCGAGTTGAAAGACAGTACGAGCTTGAATATGGTGAAATGTTTGATTATTTTTTTGTTTGGGATTATGTGAAGAAGTATACTACTTTTGAGTAGTTATTTTATTGGCTTAATTTACATTTGGTCGTTGGTTGCGATTAGTTTTGGTCGTTTGACTTTTTTTTTGTATGTTAGAAGTGTGTTTTGTATTTCCATTGCAGTCGACCATCTAATTCATTTAAATAAAATGTATCCGAACAATAAATAACAGAAAACACAACATTTATTACACAACAAATAACACACAAGTAACACACCAAATAACACACAAGTAACACAACAAATAACACACAAGTAACAGTGTTGGGAATAGTACCTAGCATCAAAAAGTCCAAAATATTATAATACAAAAATAGTAGACAGTAAAAACAAGGAAATAGACACTAACAAGGAGGTAGACAGCAACAACAAAGCAGTAGATAGTAACAACAAGGCAGTAGACAGTCGACTACATTGTAATTGTCCGTCTACTACTTTGTTCTCACTGTCTACTATACCTACAGAAACTGCCAATTTATAAATTTTGTACCAAAGTAACAATTTACAACTCACCTTCTCACACTGAGACCAAGCTAGGAAAGGGACGTTCGTACCGTCAGCATAACATATGATTCTTTTGTTGGTTTGATTTGGGTTTAGTGCTCTAGCCGAATAAAACGACATCATCATTCCCAAAAAGCCCACTGGCATAATATGTTTAGTTGTGTGTTATTTGTTGTGTTACTTGTGTGTTATTTGGTGTGTTACTTGTGTGTTATTTGTTGTGTTATTGACCTAAGCAACAAAAGTTAACATTTAAATATTTTTTAGGTAGTCTACTAGGGTTACGTCTACTGCCTTATAACTTCGTCGACTATATAGTAGACCACCTGTATTGAGTAGTCGACGAAAAAACCGTCGACTTCGACAACAGATAAAGGTGGTAGACAGAATTACCGTCTACTGAATGGTGTAAAAAGGCAATTTTTTTTTAAAAAAAAAAAGTGTATTTTGTTTGAAGACTTTAAAAAAAAGTGTATTTTGATCAATTTCCCTTTCTGGAAGTGTTTAACAATATGCTCAAAAAATGAAAATTGTAAAAAATGTCACCTATCCACGCACCCTGCACCACGCATGATACATAGATCTTGGTGCGTGATGTGTGGTTACGAGAAAATGACCGAAACAGACACTTTTACTAGCTAACACGCACCAAGCACCATGCACCGTGCGTGGTGCGTGGTGTTTGGTGCATGGTGCTTGTTGGAGAAAACGTCGAATGACCATATATTATGACTCGTAGGTCCGATTTAGTCACCATTTTTTTTAAATGTCAATCTTATCGAGATTAATCAAAACAGCCAAATTGAAGGTCCTCGAGACCTCGTATTGAAATTTTTTTGAGACAAACCGCCTTCTGCGATTTGCCAACTAATAAGTCTTGAATAAATACACGATTTAAAAAAAAATAGTGTCTAAATCGGAGCTACGGGTCAAAAGATATAGTAATTCAAAGTTCATCCCCAACAAGCACCAAGAACCATGCACCACACACTGTGCTTGGTGCTTGGTGCATGGTGCGTGTGCGCAAGTAAAAGTGAATTTTCAGTCATTTTCTCGTAACCATGCGTCACGTACCAAGATCCATGCATCACGCGTGGTTCAAGGTGCGTGAATAGGGAGACATTTCTTGCAATTTTCATTTTTTGAGGCATATTGTTAAACACTTCCGGAAATGTGGGAATTTTGACCAATATCCCTTAATTGAAAGCTTTTATAGTTGGGTTAGAGGGGCTAAATATTTTTTTTTTTTTTGGGCTAATTAACCTGATGGGCTAAATTGGTGCGCCTATTAGCATGTTGCACTGAGCCATTGCTTATATGGCTCATATTAAGGGTATGATATGTTACCACGTCTCTGGATCCATAATATTCACACCTTGTGTAAATGCCAAATCAAATCGCCACCATGGGCTGTTGGGTGCAAACTCAATCCCACATTAGTTGGGGATTAATGTCAAAGCCAATACATAAGCTCATGGGTGTCTCCCTCTACTACCAACTGGTTTTAGAGTACTTTGGATCTCAAAAGTGTTATACGGTTGGCGCTTGTTGGGCTGTAGTCGGTCCTATCAGTGGTATCAGAGCTCGGGTTAGCCCAAAAGTTATAATGTGGATTAATCGCCCCTCAGTTTGCCAACGATAATGGATCATGTGTGTGCCTTATATCAAAGTCTCCTGATTTGGCCCTTGTGATGACCCGAAAATTTCCGACCAAATTTAAACTTTAATCTTTATATGTTTCCGACAAGATAAGCAAAGTCTGTAATATTGAGTCTCAAAAATTTTGGAATTATATTCATGTAATCAAATACCCTTTGACCATGTCTAACGATTCACGAACAATTATGTGTATATAGATATGTATATACAATATATACTTGTTAATTGAAAACGTTAACAAAGTATTAGATATGTAATACTTTACATGAACGCATTTTGTTCCAATATAAGTTTATTATAGTTATCGACGAGATTAAAAGATAATATCATATGATTGAATTATCAGATACATTGAATTATGATTACAAGCCTCTGTTATGAGGTCCACTTTGATTTGAGAAATATATCCTTTTTAAAGGTATTCGGAATAAATGGTAAAGTAATTTACAAGTGAGAACAAAGTGTCACTTAAGGCGAGTTAGACAAAAGTTAGTGGAGATTCTTGTTTGGTTTCCAATACATGCTTTACTATATTTCACTCGTGACTTTTGTTAAGATAACAATTTAGTTTTCATATTATTTATCATGAAAGTAAAATTAGGGAATATAGATAACTTAGAAAATAGATACATATATATTTTTGATGTAGAATTTAAAATATTATATGAGTTAATTAATTATGTAAATAAAATAATATATTATCTTATTATTAAAATAAATCTATATATATATATAGGTAAGGTATATTGAATGTATAATTATATAGTTTCGAATTTATTTAGTAAATGATAGATGTACTCGTTTATCATTAGATGGTTATTTAAACAAGTTAAAATCAAACTTATGCGATTTTAAAATAAACGGTGATCCGAAAATGAGTTCTATAAATTTTAGGCTTACTAAAAATGTATTTAGGACAACCATGAATCTCTCACCACCTTGACCACCATGGTCGGGAACAACCATCGTTACCACTCTCTTTAAACCCGCTACCTACAACCCATATGCCACCATAAACAATCGTGATTCCATCCCTCAAACCCGAGACAACCACCAATCACCACCACCATTCTCACCTCACCAATTTATTTTTATTTTTTTCTGTTGCTACTCAGTTAACCACCAACAAGATCACGAAACCACCATTGTTGCCGTTCTCTCCTCTTTCTGTTCTTAGTTTAATTGAACAGCTACTGCAGCTTAATTTCTTCTGTTTCTGTTAGAAAAATTCAACAAAAATCGACAAATATCGAAACCCACCACTATTCTTCACCACCTTAAACTTAACATTTTTTTTCTTCGTCGTTCTTTCTGTTTACTGCTTCTGTTATAACCCTAAACCACGACCACTTACTTTTCAACATCATCAAACCCTTTTACATCTGCTGTTACTGTTCCGATACTTAAAACCACCACCATCGAGTATATTTTTTTTCTTTTCCTTCTTTCATTTCTCTGTCGCTGCTACAGCTGCTTTGTTTTTTTTCTTTCTCTGTTTATTTTCGAAAACCCAAACCAATCGATGAAGAAGTTAACAGCTTATGTTGCTTTTCGTTCGTTATTTTTTTTCCACCGACTGAAAACTCAATTATAGTGAATTAAAAACAGGTACTGGACTGTTGTTGGCTGTGAACTTCTGCTGTTGGGCCGAATGGGCCAGGACAATGGGAATGGAGACGGGTTAAAACAATAAAGGGCCGAATTAAAATAAAGAAAACAGAATCGGAGTAGATGGTTAGGAGTGTTTCGTGTAAGCGAGAGGTCCTGGGTTCGAGCCTAGGCAGTGGCGTTTTGTTTTTAAGAGCTTGTCTTCAAAGGTTGTACTTTGTTATTTTATTACCATTACTATTATTGTTATTATTATTAGTTATCATTTATTATTATTAACATGATTATAATTACAATTATCATTATTATTATTATTATTATTATTATTATTATTATTATTATTATTATTATTATTATTATTATTATTATTATTATTATTATTATTATTATTATTATTATTATTATTATTATTATTATTATTATTATGACTAATATTATTATCATTACTAGTAATATCATTTTTATTGATATTATTATTATTATTATCACATCATTATTATTAATATAAGAATTATTATAATTAATATTATCATTATTAGGGATTTAATCATTATTATTATTATTAGGAGTATCATATTATTAGAAAAATTATCATTTGTATTAAAAGTAACATTAATATTTAAAATTATCATTTTTATTATTAGTATTAATATTATTAAAGTTAGTATTATTATTAAAATTATCATTTTCATTAGGTTTATCATTTTTATTAGAACTATCATTATTTTATTATTATTATTATTATTATTATTATTATTATTATTATTATTATCATCATCATTATTTTATTAATATCATAATAAACAAATGGTATTTATATAAAAAATATATTTTTACATATATCCTAACTATATTAATATTACATATTGATTTAAATAAAATGTTATTATTATAAAATATTAACTAAGTTATATATAATAGATAAATACCTTTTAATATAATCATATATATAATTATCTAAAATATATAAAATAGATATAATTAAACTATTTATTAATATAATATACAAATTATAAAGTATATTAATATTAATATATAAAACTTGTTTAATTGTTATTATATGTGTTAATATATATATAAATGATATAGGTTCGTGAATCCGAGGCCAACCCTGCATTATTCAATATAGTCATATGTATTTTTACTACAAAATACATTCGGTGAGTTTCATTTGCCTTTTTACCCTTTATATTTTTGGGCTGAGAATTCATGCGCAATTTTTATAAATGTTTTACGAAATAGACACAAGTAATTGAAACTCCATTATATGGGGGAATGATCGAAGCCGAATATGCCCATTTTGCTTGGTAACCTAAGAATTAGTAAACCGATCTACTAATTGATGCGAATCTTAAAGATAGATCTATTGGGCCTAACGAACCCCATCCAAAGTACCGAATGCTTTAGTACTTCGATGTTGTTTTTATCATGTCCGAAGGTTTTCCCGGAATGATAGGGGATATTCTTATATGCATCTTGTTAATGTCAGTTACCAGGTGTTCACCATATGAATGATTATTTTTGTCTCTATGCATGGGACGTATATTTATGAGAACTGGAAATGAAATTCTTGTGGTCTATTTAAATGATGAAAATGAATGATTATGATAAACTAATGAACTCACCAACCTTTTGGTTGACACTTTAAAGCATGTTTATTCTCAGGTACGAAAGAAATCTTTCGCTGTGCATTTGCTCATTTTAGAGATATTACTTGGAGTCATTCATGAAATATTTCAAAAGACGTTGCATTCGAGTCGTTGAGTTCATCAAGATTATTACTAAGTCAATTATAGTTGGATATATTATGAAATGGTATGCATGCCGTTAACTTTCGATGTAATGAAAGTTTGTCTTTTAAAAACGAATACAATGTTTGTAAAATTGTATCATATAGAGGTCAAATACCTCGCGATGTAACCAACTATTGTGAATCGTTTGTAATCGATATGGACTTCGTCTGGATGGATTAGGACGGGTCGCTTCAGTTGATATCAGAGCGGTGGTCTTAGTGAACCAGGTCTTGCATTAGTGTGTCTAACTGATAGTTGTTTAGATGCATTAGTGGGTCTGGACTTTGACTGTGTCTGCATGTTAAAAGTTTTGCTTATCATTTAGTGTCAAAAATTATTTGCCTATCATCCTTAAAGTCTAGACACGTCTTGCTGCCTCTATTGCATAGACAGTGTATAGATAAATTCATATCTTAGCGTATCTGTTATTGTTACCTTTGCCTGACAGCTTCCGTAGATTCCTCCGTAACTTATGGGATTTTAGTATTATATATGCATATGTAAATTATGTATTGCAGGGTACTAATCTACATCCTATAGTCCATTTCTTATCGAAAATCCTTCATCTGATCGTACGAGATGAATCGCTCAACTAGTTCGAGTCCCTCAGATTTCGATAGCTATTCCGATAATTATTCTGACAGCTATTCCGATATGGATTTTCACCTAAGCTCAGAAATCAGTGTCACCAGAACGAATCAACCAATTCATTTGATGGGTTCGTAGCCTACTTAATCATTGGAGGCAAGAAGAAGGTGATCCCTTCCACCAACCGAATTCACCTCTTGACGATGAACCTAAAGCACTTACCGACGAACCTATTCGAGACACCATATTCTCTCTCATTTTCAGAGTACCTCGTCATGATTATATACTAAACCACAATTCTAAACCTTATTCATCCGCTCGTTCCGACCGACAAATCATTCCGGAATAATAGAAGAAGTCAACGAACTTCGGGCTCGAGTAATCAATTTGGAGAATATGGTGCAAAATTTACCAACTTCAGCAACATCACCGGCACCAACAGTACCATCAATAACAGCACCAGTACCATCAATAATCCATGCCTCAACATCTCATTCTGTACCTCGAGTATAATCACCGTTCTACATGACGTTCTACATCATTTATCTTCGTTCAACATGATGGTTATGTAACCTCTAATGTTTTAGTGATTATATATTCTTGTTCTAACGGTAAATCAGATGAGTTAATATCATATTAACTCATTAAATCCATTATTACATCTGAGGAAAATATATATGTAAGTATATTTTTATAAAGATTGTAATTAAAAATTCTTTTGTACAAATTGTTAATGGTGAAAATATTTTAACGGGTAGGTAATACCCGAGGAATATTCAGATTTCACATTAATAAGTACACTGTACATTCTTTCAAATCTAATTCAACAGTCATTTACTATCCTACTTACATCCATAGATATACGTATCCGTTCATCACAGAATAATCATTTTCATTCAATTTCATAATTGAATTTTGACCTATCAGAATCCAACAAATGGCATAATGAAGAAAACATTGGACAAAATAAAATTTGTTAGAAACAAACAAATTAGTTATGAGAAATTTTGTTAAGAATCCGCGCTAACAAAATCCTAGCTAACTGTTCCTAGCTAACTGTTAATTCCTTATTACATTTAATTATCACAATTTATTTTTCGCAATTTTAATTCTCTCAATTTTATTTATCGTCATTTAATTTCTGTTATTTATTTTACGCACTTTATTTATCGTCATTTAATTACTGTTATTTTACGCACTTTAAATATCGGGACACGTATACAAAGTTTTGACATATCATATCGACGCATCTATATATATTATTTGGAATAACTATAGACACTCTATATGCAGTAATGATCGAGTTCTCTATACAGGGTTGAGGTTGATTCTCAAATAATATATATACTTTGAGTTGGGATTGAGTCTGAGACATGTACACGGGTCACGATACATATTAATTAATTCGAATATTATATATTAAATTATTGAACTGCTAACTGTGGACTATCAACTGTGGACTACCAATATTGGACAATTAAAATGAATTAAAATATTGATTATAACATATGAAACTAAACAATTCTTCAAGTTTGCCACTTGATTTCGTCTTAAACCTCGTTTGTGTCTTGACGATTACAATCTGCGTTCAAAACTTTCATGATTCTTGAAAAACACCTCAATCGAGAGGATGAACCAACCGCACTTCATCTATGGGAGAAAAGAGTGATGAATATAGCTATGCACCCGAAAACACTCAGAACCTGAGTAAACGTTTAACACGTATCTGTGCTAGCTCCTTTGGCATTGTTATTACCGAAAATAACATTGCAAATTCATTTTCAAGTTAGCCAATTTTGTCACAGCTCTAGCAAGTAAACTTCGACATTTCGTTCGAAACAACCTTATTATAACATTGATATATATGTGCTCTTTTATTGTTACCAGAGAACCTTTTATATTCCACCATATTACCATCAGCGTTTAATCATCTAAAAACACAATTCTCTTGAAACCACCTCGAATTGATAACCAATGATTCAGATATGGTAGCATTAAATGCAGAGGAAACAGCAAAATCGTAGATGGTCTAAATAGCCAAAAGTTTGATAATAAAGAGTGGAATATTGGGAACGCTCAATAGAAAATTTGGTACTGAAAAACTGATTGAGCAAACTACGAAGGAGTCTCTGAACAAATCACAAGGACTAAACTTGTACATTAAGAATCCTGATGATTCTGTTTCTGATGAAATCTTTAGCGAATACCTTGCTTCTGACTCCAAACTCTTGCGGACAAATTTTCTTCACCATCCTTCGATATTAGAAATTCCAAGATATCATCGTATCTTTCATTATAAATATCCTCCATATTTCTGAAGATATTTTTATAACTATTCTTATCTGAAATCAGTAATCTCTTCGTGTTATCAGTGTTACATCTTATAGAAACTGTTAGTTTCTATATTCTGTAAACTTTCGAGCTTAAAATATGAATGTTATTGAAGTAATGTTGGGAACTGATGCATGAGTTAGTATAATATAATGACACTTGATCAACGTGATTATATTACAGTAAGTCATGCTGAGTTTCTAAATGGAACATGATGATTCACAGATTATAACGTCATCATGTGTCATGTTACATAACTCTTTCATTCTGCTTAAGTTCTGAACATATCAAGAACATATTATCTTGATAGTTCTATTTTTTCTCTTGAGTTCTGGTAATTTAACAATCCAGATCGTGCAATTGCAATCTTTCTCTTAGAACATTAGTCATGTTCATTTGAAACTTCATACCTACGAATTCTGGACCATTATTCGCTTGATTTAAAGCAAGGAGAGAAAACAAGATCATGAAGCTCCGATATATAAGGGAAATATAAAGCCCAACAACAACACCGAAATTACAAACTGTGGATATCAGCGCGTATAGCAATATAAAGACACGGGAGGATTATAAATACAATAATCACTAGAGCATAGTAGAAATAAACAGATTCTTCTGGTGGGAGTTGGAAAAGAAGAACGATCATTGCGATAGTCAGAATAAGAACAAGGATTAGAATCGGATTAAGCATTATTATAATCTTTTAGATATATGAACTGAGAAAGAAGGTATACAAGTGGTGGAAACTAATGGAACGGAAAAGGTAAATTTATAATGGAAATATCAAACAGAGTAATTGAGGCAGATCGCCGTATTTAAATATAGAGATCTTAATTCCCTTATTCGCCGAAGAATCAAATCTTTTAGATTTCGAAAATTTTCTTTAAATCCCTTGAATTTCGGAATTCAACCAAGATGACGTCAAAAGTTAAGACGAACCTTATTTTCTAAATTCAACCTGATTACGTCAAAAGCTAGGATAAATCTTCACTTCTTTATTTAACTCTTTTGTGATAACTTCACTTATACGCTTCGAATAATCAAATGGTTTTATCCATATTACTCAATGATGATAAAACTCTATTTATCAACTCATATTCATCATGAAAATATTTTTATAGTTAGTCATGACAACCTCGATCAAATTTCGGGACGAAATTTCTTTAACGGGTAGGTACTGTGATGACCCGGAAATTTCTGACCAAATTTAAACTTTAATCTTTATATATTTCTGACAAGATAAGCAAAGTCTGTAATATTGAGTCTCAAAAATTTTGGAATTATATTCATGTAATCAAATACCCTTTGACCATGTCTAACGATTCACGAACAATTATGTGTATATAGATATGTATATACAATATATACTTGTTAATTGAAAACGTTAACAAAGTATTAGATATGTAATACTTTACATGAACGCATTTTGTTCCAATATAAGTTTATTATAGTTATCTACGAGATTAAAAGATAATATCATATGATTGAATTATCAGATACATTGAATTATGAATACGAGTCTCTGTTATGAGGTCCACTTTGATTTGAGAAATCTGTCCTTTTTAAAGGTATTCGGAATAAATGGTAAAATAATTTACAAGTTAGAACAAAGTGTCACTTAAGATGAGTTAGACAAAAGTTAGTGGAGATTCTTGTTTGGTTTCCAATACATGCTTAACTATATTTCACTCATGACTTTTGTTAGGATAACAATTTAGTTTTCATATTATTTATCATGAAAGTGAAATTAGGGAATATAGATAACTTAGAAAATAGATACATATATATTTTCGATGTACAATTTAAAATATTATATGAGTTAATTAATTATGTAAATAAAATAATATATGATCTTATTATTAAAATAAATCTATATATATATATATATATATATATATATATATATATATATATATATATATATATATATATATATATATAGAGGTAAGGTATATTGAATGTATAATTATATAGTTTCGAATTTATTTAGTAAATGATAGATGTGCTCGTTTTTCATTCGATGGTTATTTAAACAAGTTAAAATCAAACTTATGCGATTTTAAAATAAACGGTGATCCAAAAATAAGTTCTATAAATTTTAGGCTTACTAAAAATGTATTTAGGATCCAGTTATTAAATTTTTAACACTTTTTATATTTTACCCAGAATTGAGAGGGACAGTTGATGTAATTTTTATTTAATAAATTAATGATCAAATTTTATACCATAATGACTGAAATAAATAAAGGAAGTTAATTTAAAAATATGAAATTTTTATGAAGACTTTTTATTCGAGGCGAGAGGTTAACAACGGGGCACGATATAATAGTCCGTTAAAACTGTCGGTAGAAACAACCAAATTAATTGGCTGCTCTACTGTTCGTTTCTGACTCTCACATTTCATTGATTGATTGAAGAATTATATGATATAATATATTATTATTATATTCATTATTTTTATTAAATATCTATATCTAATATTTTATATATATACCTATACATATGATCTGCAAATGGAGAGATTTCATCCATTAAACGAACACCAACCCAAACCTTCACTCCACCTGCTTGATCATGTTTCCTACTTCTAATCGTGTTCATGATTCGACTAAATCACCTCCACCAAAAACCACCATTCGAGTTTTATATTTTTTTTCCTAATTGGACGAACTCATCAAAACCCAACACTACCTAGTTTGATCACCTTCGGACAACCATGAATCTCTCACCACCTTGACCACCATGGCTGGGAATAACCATCGTTACCACTCTCTTTAAACCCGCCACCTACAACCCATATGCCACCATAAACAATCGTGATTCCATCCCTCAAACCCGAGACAACCACCAATTACCACCACCATTCTCACCTCACCAATTTATTTTTATTTTTTTCTGTTGCTACTCAGTTAACCACCAACAAGATCACGAAACCACCATTGTTTCCGTTCTCTCCTATTTCTATTCTTAGTTTAATTGAACAGCTACTGCAGCTTAATTTCTTCTGTTTCTGTTAGAAAAATACAACAAATATCGAAACCCACCACTATTCATCACCACCTTAAACTTAACATTTTTTTTTCTTCGTCGTTCTTTCTGTTTACTGCTTCTGTTATAACCCTAAACCACGACCACTTACTTTTCAACATCATCAAACCCTTTTACATCTGCTGTTACTGTTCCGGTACTTAAAACCACCACCATCGAGTATATTTTTTTTCTTTTCCTTCTTTCTTTTCTCTGTCGCTGCTACAGCTGCTTCGTTTTTTTCTTTCTCTATTTATTTTCGAAAACCCAAACCAATTGATGAAGAAGTTAACAGCTTATGTTACTTTTCATTCGTTATTTTTTTTCCACCGACTGAAAACTCAATTACAGTGAATTAAAAACAGGTACTGGACTGTTGTTGGGCTTTCTTAAATGATTAAATGGACCATTTATTTGGGTGGGCCGTGAACTTCTGCTGTTGTGCCGAATGGGCCAGGACAATGGGAATGGAGACGGGTTAAAACAATAAAGGGCCGAATTAAAATAAAGAAAACAGAATTGGAGTAGATGGTTAGGAGTGTTTCGTGTAAGCGAGAGGTCCTGGGTTCGAGCCCAGGCAGTGGCGTTTTGTTTTTAAGAGCTTGTCTTCAAAGGTTGTACTTTGTTATTTTATTACCATTACTATTATTGTTATTATTATTAGTTATCATTTATTATTATTAACATGATTATAATTACAATTATGATTATTATTATTATTATTATTATTATTATTATTATTATTATTATTATTATTATTATTATTATTATTATTATTATCATTACTAGTAATATCATTTTTATTGATATTATTATCATTATCACATCATTATTATTAATATAAGAATTATTATAATTAATATTATCATTATTAGGGATTTAATCATTATTATTATTATTAGGAGTATCATTATTAGAAAAATTATCATTTGTATTAAAAGTAACATTAATATTTAAAATTATCATTTTTATTATTAGTATTAATATTATTAAAGTTAGTATTATTATTAAAATTATCATTTTCATTAAGTTTATCATTTTTATTAGAATTATCATTATTTTATCATTATTATTATTATTATTATTATTATTATTATTATTATTATTATTATTATTATTATTATTATTATTATTATTATCATTATTTTATTAATATCATAATGAAAAAATGGTATTTATATAAAAAATATATTTTTACATATATCCTAACTATATTAATATTACATATTGATTTAAATAAAATGTTATTATTATAAAATATTAACTAAGTTATATATAATAGATAAATACCTTTTAATATAATCATATATATAATTATCTAAAATATATAAAATAGATATAATTAAACTATTTATTAATATAATATACAAATTATAAAGTATATTAATATTAGTATATAAAACTTGTTTAACTGTTATTATATGTGTTAATATATATATATATATATATATATATATATATATATATATATATATATATATATATATATATATATATATATATAAATGATATAGGTTCGTGAATCCGAGGCCAACCATGCATTGTTCAATATAGTCATAAGTATTTTTACTACAAAATACATTCGGTGAGTTTCATTTGCCTTTTTACCCTTTATATTTTTGGGCTGAGAATACATGCGCAATTTTTATATATGTTTTACGAAATAGACACAAGTAATTGAAACTACATTATATGGGTGAATGATCGAATTCGAATATGCCCCTTTTGCTTGGTAACCTAAGAATTAGTAAACCGATCTACTAATTGAAGCGAATCCTAAAGATAGATTTATTGGGCCTAACGAACCCCATCCAAAGTACTGGATGCTTTAGTACTTCGATGTTGTTTTTATCATGTCTGAAGGATTTTCCGGAATGATAGGGGATATTCTTATATGCATCTTGTTAATTTCGGTTACCAGGTGTTCACCATATGAATGATTATCTTTGTCTCTATGCATGGGACGTATATTTATGAGAACTGGAAATGAAATTCTTGTGGTCTATTTAAATGATGAAAATGAATGATTATGATAAACTAATGAACTCACCAACCTTTTGGTTGACACTTTAAAGCATGTTTATTCTCAGGTACGAAAGAAATCTTCCGCTGTGCATTTGCTCATTTTAGAGATATTACTTGGAGTCATTCATGAAATATTTCAAAAGACGTTGCATTCAAGTCGTCGAGTTCATCAAGATTATTACTAAGTCATTTATAGTTGGATATATTATGAAATGGTATGCATGCCATCAACTTTCGATGTAATGAAAGTTTGTCTTTTAAAAACGATTGCAATATTTGTAAAATTGTATCATATAGAGGTCAAGTACCTCTCGATGTAACCAACTATTGTGAATCATTTATAATCGATATGGACTTCGTCCGGATGGATTAGGACGGGTCACTTCAGCCCTCGTCAGGTTGAGTGTTCCAGGTATTGGTCCGCAATATAAGATGAGTGGATCCTCTATGGAATATCATTGAAGGAGAGGCCTGGTAATGTGGTCTTCGGTTTGAGGGGAGGATTGTTGGGTGCAAACTCAATCCCACATTGGTTGGGGGTTAATGTCAACGCCAATATATAAGCTAATGGGTGTCTTCCTGTAACACCCCGTTTTTCCTTTGGCATGTTGTTTTGGTCGACGTACTAAGTCCAAAGGTGCGTATTCGATCTTTATTGTGTTTGACTTTATCCACGTTTGTTTAATCTAGTCATAAAACGAAAAAGGGACTGAAAACCAATACTTACGGCCGCAATTTATGGCCTTACGGCCGCAACTTTTGAGCAGGGAGACATGTTTCTTAAAACACCCAAGTTATGGCCACATTATTGGGGATAACGGCATCAATATTGGGGATTACGGCCCCAATTTTGTGGATTACGGCCACAATATTGGTGCTGACAGGTTACGAATTTAACCTTAAATTTGGGGTTTTTAAGGGGCTAAATGGTCTTTTCACTTAGGGAACTGTTTGTAGACCACAAATGCAGATCCAATCTTATCTCTAGCTCATTTCTCACCCACACAAACAATCTCATCCATTTCTAGAGAGAGGAACCCATTTTAGAGAGAGAGAGAGAGAGAGAGAGAGAGAGAGAGAGAGAGCTTGGTTTGAGGAAGAGGAAGAGTGATTCGGGTCAAGTCGCGAGTGTTAATGTTGTTCATCTCGTTCCTAGCTACATTTTGGTAGTGGTGGTAAGTTTTAACTCCGATTTTCATTGTTTGATTCTTGTTTTGGTTAGGGTTTATGTTAGTGATGAGTTGTAGAACCTACTTCTTGTGAAATTTGGGGGTTTTGGGTATTGTTAGTGTAAGTGAACCTGATTATTGTTGGTTTAGGGTTTGATGACGAATTTGGAAGTATTTGTCATGGTTTGGGTGTTAAATCACTAGATTGAAAGGTTGTTAGTAATTTTGATGTTCTTAAGAACAAAGTTTGCTAGTAAAAATGGGTGTTGACTTGGTTTGGTGGCAAAATGAGTTTTGAGTCAGGTTTTGGTGAATCAAGTATGTAAATACTTGATTTAGTTGTTAATTGGTGTTTTGTAAATATAATCACTAGCCGTTAGTGATTATGGGACGTTTTTATGATTTTGGTCAAAATGGGTAATTTGAATTGGGTCAAAATTGAGGATGACACTAATTGGGATTAAATGGATGTCAAACACTTTTGTTAAGTGTTAAATAATGTTTTTGAATGTAATTACTCGCGAGATGTAATTTTGGGTTAAAGTGATATTTTAACATAAGTCAAACGTGGTCAAACGCAAAATGGGTAAATATTACACGTGTTGGGGTTTTGGCGTAAATGACGTTCGAAATGATTACTACCTAAGTCGCAATTTAGTGTTAAGACCTAGGTTTGGTCTAATTGGTGTAAAGTATGATTTAGGTTAAATTATACTTTGTTGTGGGGTTTGAATTACCACCCGAAGTGGTAATTGATTTGTGTCCATTAGGCGTTAAATGGACGGGTTTTAGCGAGCAAGGGTTGATCCCTCGGTTAAGGGATGTTTGTCTCGGGTTCTCTTGTAGAGAATGTGTATTTATGTGTATTGTACCTATATGCGTATTATAGGTAAAGGCTTGCTCGGTTGCGTTTGGATGCGAATTACATACATGACTTGTGCGGGCAATCCAAGGTGAGTGGAATAAGTATACATGTATGTATATAATGTATTTATTTGTATGGGATGGATATGTGTAACAACCCAACCCGTTAACCAACCAAAAAAGCGAAATAAAATTTTTTTTTAACTGAGCTGACCAGATGGGGTGCACGGCGCGCAACCCTGCCTGTGCGCGGCGCGCACAGGGCCTGGTAGCCCACTGTCCACTTTTTCCAATTTTCATAAAAAGATCACTTGCTTCTCGACACTTATAGACGAAACGCTTTTCACAACCTTTTATATTAGTCAAAACTAACACGTTCCAATAATAAAATGAGTTTTACGAGACCAGGCCCACATCGGCCATTTTACGACTTTCGTACAAAATACAAGTTTTCAACCATATGATTTTTAACACGAAATAAAGACCGAGCATGGCGATTGGGGATACGCTACCCAATCCTAATCAATCCAAAAGCAAGATCTTCTAAAGCAACTACTCAAGTCCACTAGTCCCCACGCTTACCCGAGCCACCGCATCCGTGCAAATCTATAAAAAGGTCAACAACGAGAGGGTAAGCTAAAGCTTAGTGAGTGAGAATATACTACATACATATATATGCATAAAATAAATGCGCATCGCCAACACACAAATAGTAATCACATACCGCAATCCAAGCATAACTAAGTAATGTCATACCTAACGTAAAGATTAGTTACATAAATAATAGTACATAAGCATACACATATGGTAGCCAACACTACAAGATTAACCCTTAACCTAAAACTTACGAAAGTTGGTCGAACAACCCGAGCCTTAGTGAATTCGCACAACCCGATATTCACTTCTTCGCCAATTCAACAACCGAGGTTGGCCGAACTACCCGAGCCTTAGTAAATTCGCACAACCCGAGATTCACTACCTCATCAACAAGATGGCCGAACAACCCGAGTCATCATGAATCCGCACTACCCGAGATTCACTACCCAAAAATATTATGAATACGTGCAAGCCGATATTCATTTCCCACACCACAACCCATACCGTAGGGGTTATAACTCCAAATCACAATCCATGTGATAGCGTACACATAAGTGTGCAACTCGCCAACGGTGGTCAACCAAAACGCACAACCGTGCCAATTGGACCTATTACACAAGTCCATAAAAATCCACATATATGTGAAGTGAGCTCTATAACCGTGAACCACTTCACCCGACCCGAACCCATCCTACACATACATATGCACATAGGATATTAACACTCACCTTGTCATCTTGATGAATGCTACCGAATATCCACAACTCGCCAATGGAAAGTACCTATTCCATTATCACAAATACAACAACACACTTAGAGTTGATTTACAAACCAACTCAATTCGACACTTGGTGCAAATTCGACCAATTGCACTTACAAGCACAATTTGCACCCAAACTAACCAATAATCACTAACACTAGTGAAAATGGTCCTAATATGCCAATTTAACCCAATCATAAGTGTTAAACACTTGAGATTCTCAAAATCACCCATAAGCCCTAATTTTGACTCATTTCTAAATTAGTCTTTCAAACACTCTAAATGGGTTCCAACACTTCCATAATCACTAAACCTAGTGATTAAACCCAATTACAAGTTCTAAACATGGCCAATTTGTTCACCAACCCAAAACCCACCAACAACAACCAATAACCCGATTACTAGCATCAATAAACTCACTTCAAGAGTTTAAATGGGTTTCTCTACAAATCAAGTTCAAACCCTAACTTTGAATATCAAATCAAACAATGAAATTCTGAGTTAGAACTTACCACAACAACCAAAACGTAGCTAGGAACGAGGTGAACAACTTTGACACCCGAGCTTTTGATCAATTCGAACTCCTTCTTCACCAAAACCCCAAAACTCTCTCTAGAAATCTCCCTCTCTCTCAAAGATACTTGAGAGTGTTTGTGGATGTGAAATATGATCCAAAAGTGGATCCAACCCAGCTGATAAGGCCTGAGATCCGGCCTCAAGTGAAAAGACCAAAAAGCCCCTCAATTAACTTAAAATAGAAAAAGACATAATTATGTCGCAGGCCACGTGCGCGGCTCGCACCCATGTCTGGGCAGATTCTGACCTTTTAACTTTTACACTATGCTTCACCCACTAAACGTACATCATTATAACTCTATGTACCATAAATATTTGGGTGTTACAACTCTCCCCACTTAGAATCGATCACGTCCTCGTGATCCTCGTCACGAAACCAAACGGACCCACACTCTACGGTCCTCAAACATACGTTCCAAACCGACTCCTACAACAATTATCATAAACTCGAAGATTAAACCATTTACCAATTACACACGTGCACGCATTTCGAGACATGCAATACACACGACATCCGAAAACTACCACAATCGCTTAACATTCGCGGAAACATCATGTTTCCTTCCAATCTCTCTAGGCGATCCTCCCCAATGAACCGCCTTTAACATTAAATCGTCATCCGCGATTTATCAAGTCCGCAAATCCGAGCACTAAAACTTGCTCAATCTCTCACATCGGGAAAAACTCAACCAATCTCTTACCGAGATATCAATCCCTTAGCGTACCCTTACCGCGTACAATGCTAAAAGCAACCAAGTCTCAACCTAAGGTCAACAACCCGAAACGATGAAGACCGAACAAAAACGAATCCTTACGGATACGCTTACCACATAACATCTCTTGTAGTGCACAATACGGCCAATACGCAACTATCGTAACATCATAAACAAACGGCTAGAACCGATAGCGCCCCAACGACTATGGCAACGCAACTCCCAAGGTGTACAAAATCGACTATTGTCACACCCGTAACAACATGTGAGCGAAACACGGCTATCGCATCACTAATCACACGACATGGTCCTCGCGACTCCACCATTGGTGTATAAACAACCAATAGTTCACAACACAACATGGCCGAAACAACCCGAGCCTAAACACATATGGAGGATGGTCGAAACAACCCGAACCTTAGTGAATTCGTAACAACCCGAAATTCACCAACCCAATCCATATTCCCCACAACGAAATGACCGCACAACCCGAGTCATCGTGAATACGTGCAAACTGATACTCACTACTTCCACCCCATAGTATAACCGAGGATGGCCGTACAACCCGAGCCTTAGTGAATCCGAACTACCCGAGATTCACTACCTCAAACTATTAGTCCAACCAACAAGGACAATCGTACAACTCGAAACATTGTGAATACGAACAACCCGATATTCATGTCCCAAACCACACACAAAGAATGGTACTCGCATTTCCCACCGGTACTCGCATTTCCCGATAATGTTATACCATGCCGATATAACACTACTCCCATCACAAATATCCATTAGTATACTTAACACCGCGTACACTAATTCCTCGGGTGGCACCTTAACACGTCGATGCTTCACCCCGGGTGGCGTCTTAACACGTCGACACTACACCCATGATGAAGTCAGCGGACCCCGAAGGTCATGCTTCACCAATATGACACTACTCCCATGATGAAGTCAGCGGACCCTGAAGGTCATGCTTCATCAATCAACGCCCTTTTTGGCCTCGAACAACGAGTAGCGTAACACCGCGCTCTGCTACGCCACAGTGAATCCTAACGGATACCACTAACCATTCACACAATCGAGCAAGAATCACCTACATCGAACATAGGCACAAAACAATAATTCCCTAGAAGAGAATCTGACGCACACATCCCTTAGCCGAGGGATTTCACCTTGCTCGTCAAACACGTCCATTATCTCTCAACGAGATTACCACACTATCACCTCGGTGATAATTTACATCCAAAACATAAGTACAATTTAACCAAAATTGAACTCTACCCCAAATTGACCAAAACTAGGTCCCAACACAAGTTTCGGATCTACCATAAGCATTATCCGAATCCTCACCCTAAGGTCTCATCGTGCGGGAGTGCAACTCCCCAACTTGGAACTACGTTCCATATCCACAATTCGTACTACCGTACAATGCTACCAAAGGTATACTTTACCAACAATTGGGTTCACACGACCCATCACCACATCTTGCTCCAACCTTGAGCATGCAAGGATTTTAATCAATCCTTAAACACTTCGAACAGAAGTCACTACAAGTTGCACAACTTTCCTCTCGCAATCTTCCAATTGCTATGGCTTGTCCAATTTCCACCTAGTCACTCATGTACCTAAGGGTTTCTTACCGGTACCCTAAGCACAAAGTAACCGCACTACCATCGGAGTCAAATACCATGCTAGTAGGTATGAAAGAGGCACCTAACACCGCATCGCGTAGACTCCATTACCAACATACATCGAGATCAAACACTCGAACTTTAAGGGTTTTATCCACCCGTTGAACCTCATGGTTCCACCACTTCAACACGGAAGCAAACATGTGCTAACAACCGAACACCAAAGCCCATACCCATGGCTTGGTAGAAATATTTCCCAACACTAAGGAATGCTTGGTTGCACCAAGTCTTATGCCCTTCGTTCGCCAATCGAAATGCCACCATAGAGTAATTCCAATAGGAACATCACTCATAATAATAATATGTGCAACACAATGCTTCTAATAACTCAAACTCAACGGCACATAATAAATAATCAAAGGACATATTTATTAAAATGAAACGTACCTTAACGTCTCCTTGCGACATTCGCCGCCGCCAACTCGGGACAATCCGTCTTGCGATGTCCCTCTTTATGACAATAGTAGCACATTCCGTCATCACTTCTCGGCATTGTGCATTCCCATAACTTGTGGCCCCTAACACCACAATTGAAACATCTAGGCACACGAGAACTTGTCGAACCTTTCTCCACATTACCCATACTCGCACTCGCGCCGTTAGTTTTCTTACTTGGAGCACCATACTAATCGACCCTTCTCTTACTTGAAAGCTCCCCAACCTTCGATCGCGAATATGATTCGAAACCCCTAGCCATGTTGAATAACTCCACAAACAAGTTTACTTGGCCAACGCTAATCTTGCCCTGCAACTCATCATTCAAGTCTGAAAGAAATCTTCCATCAACATCCGATCATTCCCAATATACTCCGGGCAAAAACGAGCCTTCGACATAAAAGTCGTCTTTAGAGTATTCAAGTCCATCGATCCTAGTTGCAAATTTCGCAACTCATTTCGCATTTCCAACAAATCGGCTGAAGTCCGGAACTCCTCGAAGAATTCCTTCTTAAAATCCCCCCAAGATAACGCCATAAACGGTTCACCACCGACAAGATCAATCTTACCATCCAACCAATCCTTTGCCCTACCCCGCAACAAGCTAGTAGCGAGCCTTGTCCTCTTCTCGGGAGGGCATTCAATCGTGCGAAAACACCCTTCTACATTCGAGATCCAAGTTGTGCTTACCAAAGGATCTGGTTTCCCATCGTACATCAGAGGTTTGGTCCTCATGAAGCTCTTAAGACAACGCTCCATTTCACTACTACCCCGAAATTCGGAATACCTCATATCTATTCTTTCTTCCAACACACTCATTTGCTCTGCAACGATGGCCGCAACTATAGTATTAAAATCCTCCTCATCATTCGCCTCGATCTCATTTCGCATCGTCATTCTAAAGAATGCCAAACGATTAGTCCACTAATGTATATAACCATACGCACCACACCTCCCCATCTTGCTAAACACTCATTGTACATCACTTGTTAGACACGATTTGCATCCGTAATAAGGTTTGTAAGTCCTTATTACTCACACACGCCGTATCAACTTGTTAGTACAACGACTATCTTGCTTGATGTTATCCCCAACGCAAACAATAACAAAACATAATGCAAAGTATTTTAATAATATCCACGTATTAATACACATGTTAGTCCACCCACAAACAAGGACACTAACTACAGCCCGTTCTGAACCGTACTCCTACAAGTCCCGTAACAAATAAGCACACACAAAAGTCTAAGTCTAGGCACCTATCTCAAGTCACCTAAATCCCTTAGACCATGCTCTGATACCACTTGTAACAACCCAACCCGTTAACCAACCAAAAATGCGAGAAAAAAAAATTAAACTGAGCTGACCAGATGGGGTGCGCGGCGCACAGGGCCGGGCAGCCCGCTGTCCACTTTTTCCAATTTTCGTAAAAAGATCTCTTGCTTCCCGACACTTATAGACGAAACGCTTTTCACAACCTTTTATATTAGTCAAAACTAACACGTTCCAATAATAAAATTAGTTTTACGAGACCGGGCCCACATCGGCCGTTTTACGACTTTCGTACAAAATACAAGTTTTCAACCATATGATTTTTAACACGAAATAAAGACCGAGCATGGCGATTGGGAATACGCTACCTAATCCTAATCAATCCAAAAGCAAGATCTTCTAAAGCAACTACGCAAGTCCACTAGTCCCCACGCTTACCCGAGCCACCGCATCCGTGCAAATCTATAAAAAGGTCAACAACGAGAGGGTAAGCTAAAGCTTAGTGAGTGAGAATATACTACATACATATATATGCATAAAATAAATGCGCATCGCCAACACACAAATAGTAATCACATACCGCAATCCAAGAATAACTAAGTAATGCCATACCTAACGTACCACCAAGCCAAACCACAAGATTAGTTATAACAATAATAGTACATAAGCATACACATATGGTAGCCAACACTATAAGATTAACCCTTAACCTAAAACTTACGAAAGTTGGTCGAACAACCCGAGCCTTAGTGAATTCGCACAACCCGATATTCACTTCTTCACCAATTCAACAACCGAGGTTGGCCGAACTACCCGAGCCTTAGTGAATTCGCACAACCCAAGATTCACTACCTCATCAACAAGATGACCGAACAACCCGAGTCATCATGAATCCGCACTACCCGAGATTCACTACCCAAATATATTATGAATACGTGCAAGCCGATATTCATTTCCCACACCACAACCCATGTCGTAGGGGTAATAACTCCAAATCACAATCCATGTGATAGCGTACACACAAGTGTGCAACTCACCAACGGTGGTCAACCAAAACGCACAACCGTGCCAATTGGACCTATTACACAAGTCCATAAAAATCCATATATATGTGAAGTGATCTATATAATCGAGAATCACTTCACCCGACCCACACCTATCCTACACATACATATGCACGTAGGATATTAACACTCACCTTGTCGTCTTGATGAATGCTACCGAATATCCACAACTCGCCAATGGAAAGTACCTATTCCATTATCACAAATACTGAAAGGAACCGTTCATATACATTATAAACGATTCACAATAGTTGATTACATCGTGAGGTATTTGACCTCTATATGATACGTTTTACAAACATTGCATTCGTTTTTAAAAGACAAACTTTCTTTACATCAAAAATTGACGGCATGCATACCATTTCATATTACATCCAACTATAATTGACTTAATATTAATCTTGATGAACTCAACGACTCGAATGCAACGTCTTTCAAAGTATGTCTTGAATGACTCCAAGTAATATCCTTAAAATGAGCTAATGCACAGCGGAAGAATTCTTTAATACCTGAGAATAAACATGCTTTAAAGTGTCAACCAAAAGGTTGGTGAGTTCATTAGTTTATCATAATCCATCATTTCCGTAATAGTAATAGACCACAAGATTTCAGTTTCTATAAATATTCGTACACTCGCAAGTGTATAAAAGTATTCTATAAGTTGTAGGCACCCGGTAACAAGCTTTAACGTTCATGTTTTACCCTCTAAAGTACACCAGATCAGGTGTGTTTAAAATAACCTCGAAGTACTAAAGCATCCCATAGTCAGGATGGGGTTTGTCAGACCCAATAGATCTATCTTTAGGATTCGCGCCTACCGTACATAGACAAGTAGTTTAATGTTACCAAGCTAAGGGTATATTTCTGGTTTAAACCCACATAGAATTAGTTTTAGTACTTGTGCCTATTTCGTAAAACATTTATAAATCAGCGCATGTATTCTCAGCCCAAAAATATATATAAAAAGGGAGCAAATGAAACTCACAATACTGTATTTCGTAGCAATTATGTATATGACGGCACTGAACAAGTGCAGTGTTTGTCTCGGATTCGCGAACCTATATTAAGTATATATATTTATATGTTGGTCAATATCTGTCTAACAATTTAGGTCAAGTCCTAGTGTATTACAATCCTAATGCTTGAGACCGACATGCAAAAGTCAACAAAAGTCAACTTGACCCAAAATGACTTCCAAAATCTATACATGTTTATTATATAACTTATATATAGTAGTTTTATATATTTAAATATATTTATCAGATCTTATTATACTAAATAATACAAGTCATTTATTAATAAATAAAAATTTATATTAAAATTCATATATGATAAAAATATACTTTTATATATCTCAAATAATAAAATTTATAAAATTCACTTAATATCATAAAAATATAGTGGTATGTATTATTAATGTAATTATATTACGTGTGGTAAAAATATCTTTGTACGCATATTTATTTGATAAAATAATATTGATAATAATAATAATGATAAAAATAATAAAATGATAGTTTCAATAAAAATATTAATTTTTAGTAATAAAGATAATTTTAGTAATAACATCAACTGATAACAGTTATAATAATCGTTTTAATAATAATATTAAAATTAGTGATAATTCAGTTGACCATATCTTTTAATCCGTTCATCGAAACCACACGATTTCTAAATGAAAAGTTATTAATTTTTTTCTTCAGATTTTCAACGACATGCATATCATATAACTTATCTCAGTAGCATATGTATCAAATTCGTGATTTATCATAAACTATTTAACGACGAAACTAAGCATACAAACATGCATAATCATATATACTCGAGCACTAGTCAGGGATACACTATTAATATATAAAAGATAAGATATGAATGCTCACGTATCAATATTGTGATTCAATATTGCAGGAAAGTACGTAGACGCAACGAAAATGATAAACGTTAGGTTGACCTCACGAGCAATACCCTCGATCAATACCCATAACCTTCATAGCTATAACCTATAATTTCCTTAGCTCTATCCCATTTGAAAACTTATTTTGAAATCGTCTGAATATAACTCCGTCGTAGTATTTTATGTACACTAATAATATCTTGAAATAATACTAAGTATATATATATATATATATATATATATATATATATATATATATATATATATATGTATGTATATATATATGTAATTCGATTGAGAGAGTTTAGAGAAATATATTTTCAAGTTTCTATGAAATAATGAAACCTATTGAATTCTATTTATAATATATTTTTGAATTATTAAAGTAAATTATTAAAGTCTGAATTATTAAATTGAATTATTAAAGTATGAATTATTAAAGTGAATTATTAAAGTATGAATTATTAAAGTGAATTATTAAAGTATGAATTATTAAAGTGAATTATTAAAGTATGAATTATTAAAGTGAATTATTAAAGTATGAATTATTAAAGTTAAAGTAAAGTAAAAGTAACGTAAAGGTAAAGTTAAAGTATAGTAAAAGTATAAAACTATGTACGTATAATACGCGTATAAAAATATATATAATATTAATTTAAATCGTTATATATATATATATATATATATATATATATATATATATATAAATATTTAATAAAATAAAATATAAATATCGTTATCTTTATCATACTGGTTAAGTAATGAGTTGTCAAAAAAAAATATATTTCTTAAATCACAGTGGACCTCATAACATAGGCCCGTAATCATATCATAATGTATCTGATAATTCAATCATTTGATATTATCTCTTAATTCTGTCGATAAATATATCAAAACAAATATGTTTATATAAAGTATCATATATCTAATACTTTGTTAATGTTTTCAGTTAATATTATATATTATATATACATATCTATATACACATAATTGTTCGTGAATCGTCGAACACGGTCAAAGGGTAATTGATTACATGAATGTAGTTCTAAACTTTTTGAGATTCAACATTACAAATTCTGCTTATCGTGTCAGAAACATATAAAGGTTAAGTTTAAATTTGGTCAGAAATTTCCGGGTCGTCACAGTACCTACCCGTTAAAGAAATTTCGTCCCGAAATTTGATCGAGGTCGTCATGGCTAACTATAAAAATGTTTTCATGACGAATATGAGTTGATAAATAGAGTTTTATCATCATTGAGTAATATAGATAAAACAATTTGATTACGCAAAGAGTATAAGTGAAGCTATCGCAAGAGAGTGAAATGAGTAAACGTATATTCGTTTTAACCGATGACGTAGTTATGATTGATTTCCGAAATTCATGGGATTTAAAGAAAATCTTTGCAATAAGATTTGGTTCTTCGGCGATTAAGGAAATCAGGATCTTCTTTGATTAAATGCGATAATCTGTCTCGATTTCTCTGTCTGATATTTTACTATAATTCCACCCCCTTCGTTTCTTTATTTCCACAGCTCACACCTTCTAGTCTTTCTCCCCAATTCATACTTTAAAGTAGTCGTTAATATGCTTCATCCAGTATTGATTCTTGATATACTTTTAACTTTCATATCTGTCATTCTTCTTTTTCATCTACCACCGGAGGAAGTTATTTTCTTCTACCATTACCTTGGGGTTATTGTGTTTTTCATTCTCCCGTGTCTTTATATTGCTATACGCATTTATATACACGGTTTGTAATTTCGGGGTTGTTATCGGGCTTTATATTCTCCATTATATTTCGGAGCTTCATGCTTTCGTTTTCTCTTCCCGATCTTAAGTCAAGCGGATAATAGTCCAGAATTCGTAGATATGAATTTTTGGATGAACATAGTTAATGTTCCATGAAGAAAATCGTAATGGCACGATCTTGATTTGGCAAATTACCAGAATATCCGAAAATATAGAGCTATCAAGATGATATGTTCTTAATATGTTTGAAAATTGGGTAGAATGTAAGAGTCGTGTAAACAGTACATGATGACGGTATGTTCTGTGAATCATCACGTTCCATTAGAAACTCAGCATGACTTACTGTAATATAATCACGTTGATCAAGTGTCATTATATTATACTAACTCATGCTTCAGTTTCCAACACTACTTCAAAAACATTCCTATTTTAAATTCAATTTTTTTTTTAAATTTAGAAACTAACACAGTTTATTTTTATGTTGTAACGCAGATATTGCGAAGAGATAAAAGATATTGGATAAGAATAGTTGTGAAAATATCTTCAGGAATATCGAAGATATTATAATAAAAGATACGATAATATGGATGATGAAGAAGATTTGTCTGTGAAGGTTTAGAATAAGAAGTAAGGTGTTTGCTAACGATTTCAGTAGACACTGAATCATTTGGATCCTTTGAAGGCAGGTTTAGTCTTTGTGATTTGTCCACAGCCTCCTTCATGGTCTGCTCAATCCGTTTTCCAGTTTCAAACCTTCTCTTTTTCTCAGCTTTACCACCATACTATTCTTTATCATCAAACTTTTGACTGTTAAAGTCGTTTACAGTTTTTGCTGCTTCATCAGCATTTTTCCAATTTCGGAGAACTAGTTCATAGTTTGGGATGTTTTTCAGAAAATTCACATTCGAAGTATGTAAGTCTAGGAGATAGACGTTATATGTATAACTTTTGACGTAAAATTGTCGCGAAATTCAAAATACTGATTGCTAATTCCCAGTAGTTGGTGTGACAATTATTGTTACAGGATGTAGGTGAGTACATGATGGGGTTTTAATGAATAAGTATAGTGGCTTTTCGGAGAGGCTTAAGTCGAAGGTTAATGAAGTTGTTGATAAGTTTACTGCTAATGTGGCGAGATATGAAAGGTTCCCCGGTAACAATGATGAAGGGGTAATTGTTATAATAAGGTTTATTAGTATAAACAAATGAAGGTGATTTGCTGGAGCTGTGACAAAACTGTCTATTTTGGAAAGAGATTGAAAAATTATATTTGGTAATAAATATCAAAGGATCTGACACGGATACGTGTTAAACTATAACTTTGGTTTCGAGAGCTTTTCAGATGCATGACAGTGGGTAATATGTGGTTGGATCATCATCTCGCATGTCTTTAGGAATTTCGAAGTGTTTGAACACATATTGTAATTGTTAATATGCATATGATGTTCTAAGATTTTGAATGATACAAATATTTTTGTGAGTTCCATGAATAGAAATGAGGTTCTAGGACAGTTTTGAAGTCAAAGTATAGTTTTGAAAGATGTAGGAATCTAAGAGTGATGATTTCGGTTATATCTTGAATCGAATTCTGAGATTTCAAAATCAGAATATGTAATTAGATTTTGAATGAGTATAGTTGTTTTGATTTCTATAAAAGAATGTATATTGTTGTGAAAGTAGGGAGTATAATGGATGATTTGCTGAATCAGATTCGAAGAATGTAACATATTAATTGTGAATTTATATATCTCTCGGGTATTACCTACCCGTTAAAAAAAAAATTTCACAATTAATATTTTGTACAAAAGAATTTTATTACAGTCTTTATGGATATATATATGTGTATATTTCTTCAGATGTAATATTGATTTAATGAGTTAATATTAAATTAAACTCATTTGATTTATGGTTAAGGCTAAGATAGATAATTTCTAAACTTTAGAAATTACATAATCGCCGTAGAATGTTTCCCCAATGAAGTTATGAATCAATACTTCATCGTTGTGGTATTCCTTGGTATCTACATGGCGTATGACGTCGATGCTCGTGGGACAGATTGTGAAGTTGAGGTTTGCGATGCGGTTGTTGTTGGTGGTAGTAATGGTACTGTTGATGTTGTTGATGGTGGTACTGGTTATGCTGCTGGTGCTACTGCTGGTGTTTGTAACCTTTGCACCATATTCTCCAAAGCCACTACCCGAGCGCGAAGCTCGTTGACTTCTTCTATTACACCGGGGTGATTGTCAGTTCGGACGAGCGGATAAATAAGATCTAGAATTTGGTGTAGTATATAATCATGACGAGATACTCTGGAAATGAGAGAGAAAATGGTGTTTCGGATAGGTTTGCCGGTAAGTGCTTCAGGTTCATTGCCAAGAGGGCAATGTGGTAGATGAAAGGGATCGCCTTCTTCTTGTCTCCAATGGTTAAGTAGATTACGAACCCATCCCCAATTCATCCAGAATAGATGATGGCTAATTGGTTGATCCATTCCGGTCACGCTGCTTTCGGAGCTCATGTGGAAATCCATATCGGCATAGCTGTCGGAATCCGAGGAACTCGAACTGGTTGAGGGATCCATCTTGTATGATCAGGGAAAGAATTTTTTTGGTAAGAAAGAGATTGTAGAATTTAGATTTGGTATTCTTCAATATATAATTTACATATGTATATATAATACCAAAATCCCATAAATTACGGAGGAATCTTTGAAAGATGTCAGTCAAAGTTCACAGTAACAGATATGCTAAGATAAGAATTCGTCTATACACTATTATGCAATAAATGTAGGAAAACGCGTCTAGACTTAAGAATGATAAGCAGGTAATTTCCTAAGGATGGTAAGTAGATGATTTCCGACTAAAAATGATAAGCAAAACTTTTGACATGCAGACACGGTCGAAGTCCAGACTTACTAATGCATCTTAACAACTATCAGTTAGATACACTAATGCAAGACCTGGTTCGCTAAGACCACCGCTTTGATACCAACTGAAAGGACCCGTTCATATACATTATAAACGATTCACAATAGTTGATTACATCGCGAGGTATTTGACCTCTATATGATACGTTTTACAAACATTGCATTTGTTTTTAAAAGACAAACTTTCTTTACATCAAAAATTGATGGCATGCATACCATTTCATATTACATCCAACTATAATTGACTTAATATTAATCTTGATGAACTCAACAACTCGAATGCAACGTCTTTCAAAGTATGTCTTGGATGACTCCAAGTAATATCCTTAAAATGAGCTAATGCACAGCGGAAGAATTCTTTAATACCTGAGAATAAACATGCTTTAAAGTGTCAACCAAAAGGTTGGTGAGTTCATTAGTTTATCATAATCCATCATTTTCGTAATAGTAATAGACCACAAGATTTCAGTTTCTATAAATATCCGTACACTCGCAAGTGTATAAAAGTATTCTATAAGTTGTAGGCACCCGGTAACAAGCTTTAACGTTCATGTTTTACCCTCTGAAGTACACCAGATCAGGTGTGTTTAAAATAACCTCGAAGTACTAAAGCATCCCATAGTCAGGATGGGGTTTGTCAGATCCAATAGATCTATCTTTAGGATTTGCGCCTACCATACATAGACAAGTAGTTTAATGTTACCAAGCTAAGGGTATATTTCTGGTTTAAACCCACATAGAATTAGTTTTAGTACTTGTGCCTATTTCGTAAAACATTTATAAATCAGCGCATGTATTCTCAGCCCAAAAATATATATAAAAAGGGAGCAAATGAAACTCACAATACTGTATTTCGTAGCAATTATGTATATGACGGCACTGAACAAGTGCAGTGTTTGTCTCGGATTCACGAACCTATATTAAGTATATATATTTATATGTTGGTCAATATCTGTCTAACAATTTAGGTCAAGTCGTAGTGTATCACAATCCTAATGCTCGAGACCGACATGCAAAAGTCAACAAAAGTCAACTTAACCCAAAATGACTTCCAAAATCTATACATGTTTATTATATAACTTATATATAGTAGTTTTATATATTTAAATATATTTATCAGATCTTATTATACTAAATAATACAAGTCATTTATTAATAAATAAAAATTTATATTAAAATTCATATATGATAAAAATATACTTTTATATATCTAAAATAATAAAATTTATAAAATTCACTTAATATCATAAAAATATAGTGGTATGTATTATTAATGTAATTACATTACGTGTGGTAAAAATATCTTTGTACGCATATTTATTTGATAAAATAATATTGATAATAATAATAATGATAAAAATAATAAAATGATAGTTTCAATAAAAATATTAATTTTTAGTAATAAAGATAATTTTAGTAATAACATCAACTGATAACAGTTATAATAATCGTTTTAATAATAATATTAAAATTAGTGATAATTCAGTTGACCATATCTTTTAATCCGTTCATCGAAACCACACGATTTTTAAATGAAAAGTTATTAATTTTTTTCTTCAGATTTTCAACGACATGCATATCATATAACTTATCTCAGTAGCATATGTATCAAATTCGTGATTTATTATAAACTATTTAACGACGAAATTAAGCATACAAACATGCATAATCATATATACTCGAGCACTAGTCAGGGATACACTATTAATATATAAAAGATAAGATATGAATGCTCACGTATCAATATTGTGATTCAATATTGCAGGAAAGTACGTAGACGCAACGAAAATGATAAACGTTAGGTTGACCTCACGAGCAATACCCTCGATCAATACCCATAACCTTCATAACTATAACCCATAATTTCCTTAGTTCTATCCCATTTGAAAACTTATTTTGAAATCGTCTGAATATAACTCCGTCGTAGTATTTTATGTACACTAATAATATCTTGAAATAATACTAAGTAAATATATATATATATATATATATATATATATATATATATATATATATATATATATATATATATATAATTCGATTGAGAGAGTTTAGAGAAATATATTTTCAAGTTTCTATGAAATAATGAAACCTATTGAATTCTATTTATAATAGATTTTTGAATTATTAAAGTGAATTATTAAAGTATGAATTATTAAAGTGAATTATTAAAGTATGAATTATTAAAGTGAATTATTAAAGTATGAATTATTAAAGTGAATTATTAAAGTATGAATTATTAAAGTGAATTATTAAAGTATGAATTATTAAAGTGAATTATTAAAGTATGAATTATTAAAGTGAATTATTAAAGTATGAATTATTAAAGTGAATTATTAAAGTATGAATTATTAAAGTTAAAGTAAAGTAAAAGTAAAGTAAAGGTAAAGTTAAAGTATAGTAAAAGTATAAAACTATGTACGTATAATACGCATATAAAAATATATATAATATTAATTTAAATCGTTATATATATATATATATATATATATATATATATATATATATATATATATATTTAATAAAATAAAATATAAATATCGTTATCTTTATCATACTGGTTAAGTAATGAGTTGTCAAAAAAAAAATAGATTTCTTAAATCACAGTGGATCTCATAACATAGGCCCGTAATCATATCATAATGTATCTGATAATTCAATCATTTGATATTATCTCTTAATTCTGTCGATAAATATATCGAAACAAATATGTTTATGTAAAGTATCATATATCTAATACTTTGTTAATGTTTTCAGTTAATATTATATATTATATATACATATCTATATACACATAATTGTTCGTGAATCGTCGAACACGGTTAAAGGGTAATTGATTACATGAATGTAGTTCTAAACTTTTTGAGATTCAACATTACAAATTCTGCTTATCGTGTCAGAAACATATAAAGGTTAAGTTTAAATTTGGTCGGAAATTTCCGGGTCGTCACAAATACAACAACACACTTAGAGTTGATTTACAAACCAACTCAATTCGACACTTGGTGCAAATTCGACCAATTGCACTAACAAGCACAATTTGATCCCAAACTAACCAATAATCACTAACATTAGTGAAAATGGTCCTAATATGCCAATTTAACCCAATCATAAGTGTTAAACACTTAAAATTCTCAAAATCACCCATAAACCCTAATTTTGACTCATTTCAAAATTAGTCTTTCAAACACTCTAAATGGGTTCCAACACTTCCATAATCACTAAACCTAGTGATTAAACCCAATTACAAGTTCTAAACATGGCCAATTTATTCACCAACCCAAAACCCACCAACAACAACCAATAACCCGATTACTAGCATCAATAAACTCACTTCAAGAGTTTAAATGGGTTTATCTACAAATCAAGTTCAAACCCTAACTTTGAATATCAAATCAAATAATGAAATTCGGAGTTAGAACTTACCACAACAACCAAAACATAGCTAGGAACGAGGTGAACAACTTTGACACCCGAGCTTTTGATCAATTCGAACTCCTTCTTCACCAAAACCCCAAATCTCTCTCTAGAAATCTCCCTCTCTCTCAAAGATACTTGAGAGTGTTTGTGGATGTGAAATATGATCCAAAATTGGATCTAACCCAGCTGATAAGGCCTGAGATCCGGCCTCAAGTGAAAATACCAAAAAGCCCCTCAATTAACTTAAAATAGAAAAAGACATAATTCTGTCGCAGGCCACGTGCGCGGCGCGCACCCATGTCTGGGCAGATTCTGACCTTTTAACTTTTACACTATGCTTCACCCACTAAATGTACATCATTATAACTCTATGTACCATAAATATTTGGGTGTTACCATATGTGTTGTCCTTACCACCCATGATTTAGTGATATATGTCGTTGTACACTAACGGTTTTTTATGAACGGATATGTGTTGTTCAAGTTAGTGATATATGTCGTTGTACACTAACGGTTTTTTTATGAACGGATATGTGTTGTCCTAGTTAGTGATATATGTCGTTGTACACTAACGGTTTTATGAACGGATATGTGTTGTCGTTCCGCCAAGGGTTAGTGATATACGTTGTTGTACACTAACGGTTGTTATGAACACCGATGGAAAATTCGAGTACCATTCCTTTGTACGATTGGTTAACCATGGCTGTGTGAATTTTGTATTAGCATATTAAATTGTGAACTATATGCTATTGGTGTTGCTAGCTTATTGTGAATTACGGATATTAGTTTTATACATGATGTTTGCATGGTTGTTGAATTGCTAGCTTGTATGAGGTATTGGGTAAGTGATTGCAAGTAAGTAGATTATATACGTATATGTATAATTATTGCATTCACTAAGCGTTAGCTTACCCCTCTCGTTGTTTACCTTTTATAGGTATTGTGATTGTGAAGCTAGCTAGTTGTTAGACTAGATGCGTAGGAGCGCTTGGGCTCGATGGGGTAGCTTTTGGATTTGGACGTGGATTGGGGATTTGGTAGTCCCCGGAATTATGCTCTTGGTATCGGGTTCGGCTATTGTGTCTTAACCGTGGTGTTGAATAAATGTTTCGAGGTCGTATTGTTTGGTTGTGTCGAGTCAAACCTTGTATGTGAAATTCATTCTCGTAAGGATGTATGATGTCATTTGTAAACCAAGATTCGAGATAAAACGTTAATGTGTTAGTATGATAAATTATATACGGGAAACTATTTTGAAATGGTTGTGTACTTGGAATGCATTGGGACCAAACTTATAAAAAAAATGTGCTTCGTTTTTGGTACATGGATTTGAGGTCGTTACAAGTGGTATCAGAGCATAGTCTAAGGGAATTAGGTGACCATGGAATAGGTGCCTAGTCTTAGACTTATTGATAGTGGTGCATTTTTTGCGGGACTTGTAGGAATACGGGTCGGATTGAGATTTGTTAGTGCCTTAGAGTAGGTGACTAAATAGGACTAGTGCTTTTCCAAAGTGTGATCATGTGGGGCCTTATTTCGTGTATAAATTAGTGCCTTAGACTTCTAGTGCCTAATGTAAGTAGGTGAGCTTGAACGTTGTTGTAGTGATAGTCACTAAGGTTGACTTGTGTTGCGGTGTACTTGTGTATATTTATTATTAAATTGTATATAGGTGTATATATATACATGTAACTATTGGTGCGGTGTCCTAGAGACGAATCTATTGGAGAGATTCGGATGTTTGGCGGTTTTGAGTGATCAAGTTCACGGTAAGGACTTTGGTCATTCGGGTACTAGGAGTTATCACATGTTATTTTGTGTGAATGTTGCTTCAGTTCGGGTAAAGTACTTTACTTGACCATGTGGAAATGGTAAGGTACGCAGTTGTAATTGTGACTGATCACCATTATTACGAAAGTGTATCTTGACACCAAGCATGACATGACGAGTACCGAACGGAGGAAACGTGACATGGTTGGGGTAGAATCGGGACGAATTAGGAATCTTTTACTGGTTCCTAGGATATAGTTGTCTCGAGTGATGTGCTTGTTGTCACATCGGGTTCATTATGAGTCAGGAAGTGTTACAATGGTTTCGGTTAGCTAAGGTGAGTGAGCAAACTCACGAGTTTAGTGCGTGCTTAGTCACCCTAAGTAGTGAGTGCATTGTTGAGATTGTGATTGGTTGTAGTTACCCATCGTAACTTGGATGACTGATCAATGCGTGCGTGTGTGCGTCGAGGACTTGAATTCCGTAATGGGATGTAACGAGTCTAATGATTATAGAATTGGGTTACACTCGGTAGAGTGTGTGGTTAGGGAACCGTGTGGGGATTCTAGTTGTGATTCGCATTGGAATTGGCGAGTTGAGGAGTCTTCAGGTCGTTAAACTCATGGGAGTGGGACCCATATGACAATGGTTACGTTAGTGTGTTATGGATTATAGGGTAACATTCCTAACGGAATACCCCTTGTAGCGGTATTGGCGACGTGTGGAAGGGTGTAAGACTTGGTGTTCCCGAGCATCTTATTAGTGTTAGATGAAAGGTTCTGCTAGGCTATATCTTTTGGCCTCGTGGAAATTGCAGGTAGCATGTGATCGCTAGGAACGTTTGATAAGACAATAAACCGTAAGGTTGTCGGGTAGGTATGACTTTGGGTCATTATTGTGGGGAGACGGGTGACATCGGGTGTATGGAACCCAAAGACCGAGTTTCTAAATTTCGATAGATTGTGGTGGGAGTCTGCATGACACTGTGTCAGGTGCACCTTTATACCTGCTAGTGTGATGTTCAACTCCGATAGTGGTGTGATCACTTTGTGCTAAGAATGACTGTGAGATGTCCTTGGAAGCAGCGGAGATTACAATAGTGACCGACGGGTGATAGTAATTCGATTGTTGCGAAAGTCGAAGTCTAAGAGCATTGCGGTAAATACTTCTTATGAAGTGACAGATGAGCGAATCTTGTTGCTCTTAAGTGATAGACGGGTAAAGATGACCGGTGATCCGGTGATTGACTTAATGGTCGGTTATGCCGAAGATTATGATGAGGTGTTGATATTGCAGTCGATGCAATTATTGTGTCGGATTGGTCACTCTTCTCCATGAGAGTGAGCAATTGTCGATAAAGGTTCGTTGAGTAGAAGGTCAGGTGATCTCGACTGAGATACACGACTGATTAAGCGGAGTGGCATATGCCTAGGCTTAGAGGCGTATGTGGGACTTTTGGTGGAGTTCGCTTTGCGAATGATGAAGAGCTGTAATGGTGATTTGTGGTATGAAGGTGCGATGTCGTCGCGTGTACGACATTTCAAGTGAATGAGTATGACGGCTCTGAGAGCCTAAAGTGAAATTGCGGTAATTTGGTGTTTATGACCAATGATGAGAATGATCATGTTTGTTGTGGAATGACAATTCTACGGGATGTTATCATCTTGAAGGCGAGAATGTGAAGATGAATCCTAAGTGGGGGAGCTTTATTGCCGCCCAAAGAAACTCCGGTGGTGTTATGTATAGTGAAATGTCGGGGTGTACCGTGCTAAGCCTCAACAGGTATTCGGAGTTCCTAACGAGGAAGAGTGACGGGTTTTTTTATGTCGACTCGAGATCGTGCATTACGATTGTGAGTTAGAATTCTGGAATGTTATGCGTGAAGATTGTGATGATGGGATCGAAGGGAGTGTAAGTCTTCTTATGTAAAGTGGTCGTGTAGTACCAATGTGCGGTATGAGACCAAATATGAATTTTGAGATCCTGGAGTAAGAGGATGAAACTGTTGTTCGGGTGCTCTCGTGATGAAGATTTGGGTTGGTGCGAAAACCGGATAGTACTGTTGAGTAGGTAAGAGTTCAATTTCGGTATGGATACTGTATTTTCCCTTTCGGGAAACGTGATTGTGGAAAATTGCCAGTGGATTATTCCACTTTATGGATGATTGTGAGGCGGGGAGTTCTGATTCCGATTGTCTCACATAGTGACATGTGGATGTTGTTTGTTTGCGAGGGTACATTCCCTAGTAATGCGACCCGTTGGTTGCATTGAAATGTTGAGGCCATCCTTAACGGACGGTCTAAGTTGGAGGATTCACCAGGCATTGGTGAATATTTGTGTAGGTCATGTGGCGAATTGCGAATTTGTTGTGATGATAATTCGTTGTTGACGGAATTCTAGTACACGAATGGTTTCTATGCTAGTACTAGGAAACCTGTCTTGCATGGTTGTGTTGTAGGGTTTAGAGGAGAAACCTGTTTCGAGTGTTGACGTACTGTCTAGCTCGTGGTGTATTATTGTCACCATGGATTGATCCAGAGACCGATGGTCGTGTGCGGATTGATTGCTGGGAAAGTTTGTGTTCCTAGTGTGATTATTTGGTGATACCGATATTCTTCGTAGAGGTGGTGGAGACGGGGAAAGTTGGTTCTCGATTCAGAGAACATTCTTGATTGGCTGGTTTACGAGTCGTTAAAGTACGGAGTTTTGACGCGGTATAAATCCTTCTCGATTTGGACTAATGCAAGACTTGGTTCACGGCGTAGTGGACCTAGTAGATCGCGTTGAGTGATATAGTTATGGATGCAGCTTGTTGTGAGTTTTAGTCGAGAGAACTTGAAGGGATAATCGTGTTTTCCGTATTTTGACGTTGAGTGTATGAGATACTGCTGGTTGCGGTAATGCACGCTAGTGATTATTAGCATGTGGTGAAGTTTTCGGATTAACGGAAGATATTATGGATGTCGAGCCTGGTTGTGTTTCGTAGGATCGTAGGGCGTGGTGTGACGACCCGAAAATTTCCGATCAAATTTAAACTTAAATCTTTATATGATTTCGACACGATAAGCAAAGTCTGTTAAACTGAATCTCAAAAATTTTGAACTGTGTTCATATATACATTTGACCTTTGACTAATCCCGACGATTCACGAACAATTAGATGTAAATAAATATGTAAACTTATATGTGTAACTAGATTCTATACACATGTAACATTATATATATATATATATATATATATATATACATATATATATATATATATATATACATACATATATATATATATATACATACATATATATATATACATATATATACATATACATATATATACATATATATATATATATATATATATATATATATATATATATATATATATATATATATATATATATATATATATATATATATATATATATATATATGATTAATAAATACTAAAGATTCAATAAATTATACAATTGGTACATATGTTATAATAAAGGAAGATATATTAAACTTAAGTAACAAGTTTGAATATAATTGTTATATTAATCTTATTATCATTACTAGTAGTATTATTATTAATAAATTGTTATTATTATTATCATTATTGATTAATGATATTATTGTTATGGTTATGATTATAATTATAATTATAATTATGATATAAAAGATAATAAAAGAAAATACTAAATAAGATGGTTAGGAAATTATAAGCATAGATATGTATACAAATAAATTGTTATATTATTAATATTATTGTAATTAGTATTATTATTAGTACCATCAATATTATTATTATTATTATTATTATTATCATTTTATAATTACTTTTATTCTTATCATTAATATTAGTATAATTTCGACATAATTATTATTAATATTATTATTATTATTATTATTATATTTCTATTATTATTAGTATTAGTATTCTTATTAAAATTAATAAAATTCTTAAATTTATTAATAGCTTTATACTATTAGGTAATAACACAAAATGTAATATGATATATACATATAAATACAGTTATATATTTATAATAACTACAGATTCATACGCGTAATTATTCAGTTATCAAATTCATTATTTTCTGTCTGTGTTCTTTCTCTCCTGTCTTCTTGTTCCACCCGTGATATGGTGTCGATATCTCCATCCCATCTATTTCAATCAAGCAGTTTAATTTGTCAAGAAATTCATTCGATGCTTTCTTTATCAATTATCAACTACACATATCTGTAACAACTTCAATTTATCGATTAAAAAAAAATATAGGAAGAACAGCTAAACTGTTCTGTTCGTATGAAAAGTTTTAAAAGGTTCGATTTTGAAATAGATTTCAAAAAGTGTAAATGTGGTTTTGTTAGGATTATATTACTTGATCTTTCTGCAAAGTTTGAATCTCCAATTCTTTCTATCAAATTCTAATTTTGGAGTCAAAGGTTAATCCTAAAAAGTCAAACGTTTTGTTCATAGCTAAATTCGTAATCAATTTAACGTTTCAAGTTAAATTGACGATCCAAAAAGTTTACATGAAGGATTTTGAACCTTTTTCATGAAGAAAGCGTGGTCTATAACAGTCTTAAAATCAAAATCAAGGTTTGAGTTCTTCAAGTGTTCTTCAGCTAATATTTAAATTTTCTTTTCTGTTAATTTGAGTTATTCTTCAAAATATAAAAGTGTAGTTGTATTAGGAATTTATTGGTCGAACTTTCTTCAAAATCTCAAGTTCTAATTCCTCATATCGGTTACGAATTCGAGAGTCAAAGTTTTTAAGCAAAAAGTCAAACGAATCATTTTTGGTAAAATTTGAGTTCGTTTTAAATTTTCTGAATCAGTTAAAGGTTCATAAAGTTTCTATGAAAGATTTATGATCGATTTCATGTTACAATTACAAGCTAAAAGTATCCAAATTTTAAAATCATGGGTTGAGTTCATGGCGTTTATTTTATTTTTTTTAAAACTGCAGCTGTTTAATTTTTTTATTTTATTTTATTTCTGTGTCTGTCAATTAAATGAACTATGATCAGTCGTTTATGTTTTAATATTACATCCAAGTTTAAACCAGTTTTAGCTTTTATGATTTTGTAATGTTTCAATTGAATGAAACTGGGAAGGAGATGAAGTGAAGCAGAAAAACAGATTAGGTATATTTAGTTTAAGAGTTTAATCAGAGAAACAAGCTAGCTCAGCTGGTTTATGTGTTTGTCGGGTGAACGAGAGGTCGCGAGTTCGAGTCCGGTCTCAGGCATTTCTTTTTAGAGAAGGGTATACTCTTTTATTTTCATTTCTGTCATTTTTATTATTATTATTATTATTATTATTATTATTATTATTACTATTATTATTATTATTATTGTTATTGATAGTATTATTATAAATAATTGATATTAGTATTATTATAAATTATTGATATTATGGTGGTGATTATTATTATTATTACGAATGTTAATAACATAATTATTATTATTACTAATGTAATTTATATCATTATCCTTAATATTACTAGTATTATCATTAAAAAATTATTAGTATTATCATAATTAACATTATTATTATTAGTAATAATATTATTATTTATAGTATTATATCATTATTATGATTTCAAGGATATGAAATATGTTTATGACGTAAATGTATAATAAAAGATGATACGATAAAGATTATAGAAACTGATTATTATTATCATTATTAGGAAAACAATACAACCTATTAGTATTATTACAATACTTATAATTATTATTATCATAAGAATTATTATTAATGCTATTATTATTATTATTATTATTATTATTATTATTATTATTATTATTATTATTATTATTATTATTATTATTATTATTATTATTATTATTATTAGCATGATTTTCATCATTAATGTTGTCATTGTTAAAAATTATTATCATTATAATCATTATCACTTGTTTAACATGAGAACTAATATTGGTACTATTATTAACGTTATCAATATCATTATTTTTAAAATTAGTATGATTATGAAAATAAAGATTTTAAAAAATAAACATACTGTTTTCAAGAAAATTATAAATGAAATATCATTATTATTATTATCACTGATCATTATCAATATTATTACAAATAGATATTCATATATACAATTTTTTTACCATAATATTAGTAATACATATCACTATATTTTTTTTGATACTAATTAAGTTATAAAAGATATCGATTGATATATAAATATAATTTTATATAAAAACCCTAGTATAAATTTGTACTTATAATCTATTATGAAGAAAGATAAATATTAGTATATAATATATATAAATTAAATATATTAAATTTAACTATATAACATATAATATAACAAGCATATTATTAATAATAATATATGTAAACTTGCTCGATTACAGTTATATGTGTTAATAGATATACAATTGATATAGGTTCGTGAATCCAAGGCCAACCCTGCATTGTTCAGTTGTTCAATGTCGTCATGTGTATTTTTACTACAAAATACAGTATCGTGAGTTTCATTTGCTCCCCTTTTAAATGCTTTTGCAATATATATTTTTGGGACTGAGAATACATGCGCTGCTTTTATAAATGTTTTATGAAATAGACACAAGTAATCGAAACTACATTCTATGGTTGGATTATCGAAATCGAATATGCCCCTTTTTAGCTTGGTAGCCTAAGAATTAGGGAAATGGCCCCTAATTGACGCGAATCCTAAAGATAGATCTATGGACCTTGACATGTCCCATTCGGGTTACGAATGCTTTAGTACTTCGATTATCATGTCCGATGAGAGTCCCGGAATGATGGGGATATTCTATATGCATCCTGTTAGTTCGGTTATCAAGCGTTCACCATATGAATGATTTTTATCTCTATGCCGTGCGAAATGCCTGATATGAGATTATGTTTATGAGAAATGGAAATGAAAATCTTGTGGTCTATTAAATTATGGAAATGATTGATTACGATAAACTAATGAACTCACCAACCTTTTGGTTGACACTTGAAAGCATGTTTATTCTCAGGTTTGAAAGAAATCTTCCGCTGTGCATTTGTTCATTTTAAAGATATTACTTGGAGTCATTCATGACATATTTCAAAAGACGTTGCATTTGAGTCGTTGAGTTCATCAAGATTATTATTAAGTCAATTATAGTTGGATATATTATGAAATGGTATGCATGCCGTCAACTTTCGATGAAATGAAAGTTTATCTTTTAAAAACGAATGCAACGTTTGTAAAATGTATCATATAGAGGTCAAATACCTCGCAATGAAATCAAATATTATGTAACGTTTATAATCGATATGAACGGGGCATTTCACGTGGTCCCTATTGTATGTAAGGGTTGAGGCAATGTAGTATTTACCTCTTGGTAAACGATGAGGATCACGGGGACGTGATCCATTATAAGTGGGGGAGAGTTGTAACACCCCGTTTTTCCTTTGGCATGTTGTTTTGGTCGACGTACGAAGTCCAAAGGTGCGTATTCGATCTTTATTGTGTTTGACTTTATCCACGTTTGTTTAATCTAGTCATAAAACGAAAAAGGGCCTGAAAACCAAAACTTACGGCCGCAATTTATGGCCTTACGGCCGCAACTTTTGAGCAGAGAGACATGTTTCTGAAAACAGCCAAGTTACGGCCGCAATATTGGGGATTACGGCCGCAATATTGGTGCTGACAGGTTACGAATTTAACCTTAAATTTGGGGTTTTTAAGATGCTAAATGGTCTTTTCACTTGGGGAACAGTTTGTAGACCACAAATGCAGATCCAATCTTATCTCTAGCACATTTCTCACCCACACAAACACTCTCATCCATTTCTAGAGAGAGGAACCCATTTTAGAGAGAGAGAGAGAGCTTGGTTTGAGGAAGAGGAAGAGTGATTCGGGTCAAGTCGCGAGTGTTAATGTTTTTCATCTCGTTCCTAGCTACACTTTGGTAGTGGTGGTAAGTTCTAACTCCGATTTTCATTATTTGATTCTTGTTTTGGTTAGGGTTTATGTTAGTGATGAGTTGTAGAACCCACTCTATGTACCATAAATATTTGGGTGTTACAATATGTGTTGTCCTTACCACCCATGAGTTAGTGATATATGTCGTTATACACTAACGGTTTTTTATGAACGGATATGTGTTGTCCAAGTTAGTGATATATGTCGTTGTACACTAACGAATTTTTTATGAACGGATATGTGTTGTCCAAGTTAGTGATATATGTCGTTGTACACTAACGGTTTTATGAACGGATATGTGTTGTCGTTCCGCCAAGGGTTAGTGATATACGTTGTTGTACACTAACGGTTGTTATGAACACCGATGGAAAATTCGAGTACCATTCCTTTGTACGATTGGTTAACCATGGCTGTGTGAATTTTGTATTAGCATATTAAATTGTGAACTATATGCTATTGGTGTTGCTAGCTTATTGTGAATTGCGGATATTAGTTTTATGCATGATGTTTGCATGGTTGTTGAATTGCTAGCTTGTATGCGGTATTGGGTAAGTGATTGCAAGTAAGTAGATTATATACGTATATGTATAATTATTGCATTCACTAAGCGTTAGCTTACCCCTCTCGTTGTTTACCTTTTACAGGTATTGTGATTGTGAAGCTAGCTAGTTGTTAGACTAGATGCGTAGGAGCGCTTGGGCTCGATGGGGTAGCTTTTGGATTTGGACGTGGATTGGGGATTTGGTAGTCCCCGGGATTATGCTCTTGGTATCGGATTGGGCTATTGTGTCTTAACCGTGGTGTTGAATAAATGTTTCGAGGTCGTATTGTTTGGTTGTGTCGAGTCAAACCTTGTATGTGAAATACATTCTCGTAAGGATGTATGCTGTCATTTGTAAACCAAGAGTCGAGATAAAACGTTAACGTGTTAGTATGATAAATTGTATACGGGAAACTATTTTGAAATGGTTGTGTACTTGGATGCTATTGGGACCTAACTTATAAAAAAAAATGTGCTTCGTTTTTGGTACATGGATTTGGGGTCGTTACACTTCCTCTACTACTAATTGATTTTAGAGTACGTTGAGACTCATGAGTGTTATACGGTTGGCGCTTGTTAGGTTGTAATCGGTTTTATCATGGGCCATATCAAATCACCACTAACGGACAACACATTCACTGGCTAGGATTTTAAATCATCGGGAGAAAGAAAAAAAATTCATAGAATAACAATAATAATAGTGATTAAAGTATTTTTGTTAAATAAAAATAACAGGTTTCTAGAGCGGATAAAACAACTTTAAAAGAAAGTGATATCTTACTACGGAGGTTGAAAACACCTTTAAGAGAAAACGATGAGGCGTTAAATACGATATATATATCACACAGTGAAAGATTATGTCTATAAATAGTGTGTCTAGACTTTTATTTGAATCCTACTACATCGACTAGTGTTTTGGGCTTAATTAGTTACTCGTACAAATTCACCAATATTTAAGTACTCAGTATATCAATTGGTTCTTGGAATATAAAAAACGCATGCGAATTAATTAAGAACTCAATTATATATGATAAAACTAGCTTATAACCTGCGGTTTCGCGGGTTTTTAAAATTAGAGTTTAGGAAATTTATTTTGAAAGCTAAGCATAAATGTATTTCAATGAATAATCATTGAAAAATGCAAAAAAGATAAATATGGTGGAATATAATTCAACCCATTTATTTGCAATTGGTAAGAATGGGTTATATGGAGTAGTAAATTCCTAATAAGGTAACGATAAAACTGGAAAAGGGAAAATAGCTATAAATTATACGAGTTGCACTATTCAAAATTCACCCATATCATATTTGAGTGTTAAAAACATTCTAAATTGTCATATAGAAGGATACCAGTATTTAAATTATATTCTATTTTTTTAGTAATTATTTAAAAACATTTAAATTTTTTATCTTACCTTTTCCCAGCAGCAAAGGTTACCAATCGCCCGTCTTCAGCTGGGTTGTTAAGTACCTGAGACGGGACCTTAAAAAAAATTCCACCTTTCTCTTTTACTGCATGCAGATATTAAACTATGCATTAAAGGTGGTATAATGAGCGGGATGGGTAAAATATCACATACAACTTGGATCAAAATAACTAATTTCTAAAATGGGATGGATTAGATCAGGCAACTAACATACTTTTTTTCTTTTTTTTTTACTTTACATATAACGAACGTCTTTAAATACGGTTATTTAGAATGTTGAAGCATTGCGAAGATAATGAAACATTCAAATTAAAGCAAATACATTTTGGTTGTGTTGGTGTAATAAATTACCATAGACCCGTTAAAGACAAACTATGGCATACACAACCAGTTTATAAGATAAATGGGTTGAAATTGGTGTAACCATTCAAGATGTACCATTAGTGATTAAACGAATGTTAAACCCGGTATGTGACTATCTAAGATAAGAGGCAACTTAAACCTCACTAACTTCAGAGTAAGTTTCAGCACCAACAGTTTACATGTCAATGTAACCGATCCCGCCGCAAATTTCTTCAAGATTCCACCTATAACGAAAAATGACTCAAAAATTAAATAATCGGCATGATAGAAGATGTAAGGTACGGTGTCTTAAAGTTGTAAAACTATATACAACATGTTGAGATAATAAAAAGAGCATAAGTTCAACGTTTGAATTTTAGTAAAATCTCTACTAACAGAGAGAGCTGCATGAGGATATGATAGCATCCCAATTGTGTACATGCACTTCTCAATTACTTCTGCAAGAGTTTTACCTGCCAAGGCACCAAGCTCTTTTAGCTCATCACACTATCAAATAGCATTGAAATAATTATGCAACAACAAAATCAACCATCAGAAATAAGAATATTGATCTTCGAATAAATCATCACTATGGATACACATAGAATTATAAAAGTAGAAACCTCAAAACAAATACGTAGTATATGCATTTATCAGTAGGACACGGTCAGGGGATAACCGCGCACATCTTTCCTGAGTAAACAAACACGGAAAACCTTATAAGTTTCTCTACCCATTTAGAGCTAATACATCTAATTCTCTGAATATTTAAATAAATAACAATATTAGAGTTAGAAAAAAAATGATAATAATATCAGTCTGTATTGAATTCTTAATAACCCCGAACACAATATAACCTAATACCATACTATAAATCTATCTATATCATCCTTCAAACCAATATAATCAATATCATTCTTCATAAATTTATATAAAACTTACCTATGTGGTTGCTGAATCATCAAGAGGTAACTACAGACCTGCATAAAATTGCAAGGGTTGATAAATTATATAAATACAGATGCAATTTTAATAATACATATAATACATTAACAATCAAATGGTACTCACATTTACAGAGTCAATATTAATGAATATACTTGTGGATGAGTTGATTAAGGTTATACTTCATCTTTAATATGCTAAACAGTTTAATGGAAACTGCACCTTTGTTAATAATGACGTATTCACCCCATTTCTGATAACACCAATTGTCTTAGGTTGGTTAACCCATTAGGACCATGCACCTATTTTAGTTTCATCCTGACCCTCATTCAGAGCTCAAAGATACAAATTGTAGTTATGGAAATAAGCGACTAAATAAATTGTAATACGTGTGCCTTTCATACAACCAAAACATGCATAAAAGATTATAATAGTTATGTGATCGAACCTGTGGAACTTCAATGGGCTGGTTTACTTTTCCATATGTGATTTCAACTGGTGCCTGATCAGTCTTCCGCGACAGAATATATCCATCAACCATCTAATCCAAGACCATGAGTAACAATAACAATTAAAGTACAAACTGTAATACAAGATCTGTCAAAATATAAAAATACATCATATTATAAATACATGTACATATTTGTAAGTCATGACAGTATTTGGTAATCAAGTGAATCCATAAATTTGGATGAAATTACCAAGCGAATCCACATTTGAATGTGTACAAATTACCAAGTTATAAAATCCACATTTGAATGTACTCAAATTACCAAGTGAATCCACTATTCATCTACAGTTGTGGTATACTGTATCCATTATTATTTCATCCAACGTGGAATTTTATAACTTGTGTTTGTACATACCTAAGTTATTATAACTACGCAAGAAATAATAATTGACAAAGACTTAACATAGTTAGGATTATGATACTAACTATGGAATATAACGACAAATTCTCATAAAAACACCTACATGACTCAAACCAGACATTGTGCTCTTAAAGTGCATTTCTTATCCTTCTCTATAGAATAAATTCTTCAGTATCTCTCAATATTTGCAGCCTAACTTACGGATGTCTAAACATCAAAATCGTTCTAAAACATAATAAAGTTGAAACCTAGACATTGTGCTCTTAAAGTGCATTTTTTAGCTTATGTGTTTGATTTACACTGTGTAGTTAAGTAGACAACGTTCACCTCTATTGTAGCAATGGTTGCTTCTTTAGAGGCTTTTTCATACCCGTCACCAATAAGCTCTCCAGATGATTCAATTCCATCAAGTTTTTCATTGACCACAACACGGGCTTTAACATCTATTCTGTGAGGAGAATAAGAAAAGAAGAGAAAAAACAACTTTGCACATGTTTGTATTGCTTTAAATATAAACATATGAAAAAACACAGCTTAATCAGATATACACAAATTTCTTTTTTAAGTTAAGAGAGGCATTCTATATACTGTTTTCAGTTCAAATGCAAGTACACAAATGTGCAGTATCTACAATAAAATAGAAAACAAAGGTTACCATAAGTCAAAGATGTCGATGAAGATATCCAAAATTCACAGATATCTTATAAACAAAATTGACAGCAATCAAAGTTCCTGCAAAAAGAATTAAACCACAACAATTGAAAACAAAAATTTACATGAAATTAGGGCTAAATGTATGTCTTTTTTTTTTTTTTTATCACAAATCATATACATAGTGACAGATGGAATAAACAGCAATTAAAATTCATTGTCAAACCTTTCATAACCCCATATTTAAATGCTTACGGCGGCGATTTAATCGATTGTGAGTTATTCCTGAATTCGTTTTCAAACCCTAAAATTAATTTTGGATGGGTGAATGCTTTGTATACGATTGTAAAACGCCATTTGTTCATCACCGAATGCACATAGTGTCGATCTGCATCTGCTACTATAAGAACCCTAATTGTTTGTGGTTTCTTATCGATCTCTTCCATCGTCCCATTGTAGAGAGAGATGTGTATTTTGTATTCAACTTGTTTCAGGGATTTTGTGATAATGGGAAGAGTAGCAGACCCCGTGTTTTCACTCCGTGCTATTTTGAGGGTATATTTGTCAATAAACAATAGAAAAAGAGGAGAGAGACAATTGTTGAGTGATCACTTGATCCAATGGGTGATATTGAAAGTTAGTTTTTGATCCAAGGGTCACTTCTTCTCCATTTAAATTTTTTTGGAAATGATTAGCAAAAGATGACTTTGTTATTATATATAATATAGATTATTTTTTCAAACTTTTATGTATAGAATTGGACTTTCTGTATTTTGAAAATACATTTTTATTACATATATTGTAACAATTGTATTCCCTCGGTTCCAAACTATTATAACCAGATAAAAACACACAGTAAGAAAAAGTACATGACACATGTACTTTTCTGTCCACTTTCCACTTTTACTCATTACTTTTTACATATCTTTGTCTTTCTTTTTTGAAAGTCAAACAAATTTTTATTAATAAAATAATGAAAGATAGGTATGCGAGAGCATACCAATCATGAAAAAGTTACAATTACAACGAAAGCAAACGAATTAAACATGAAATAAGAAAAAACGTATAAAACTATGGGGGATCATGAACTACAAACGACTTTGGATTAATTAGCCATTGACTCCACTCAAGCTTGTGTTTTCTTGATCGCATTGAAATCCATTCAAACGTTTTAATTTGAAGCTCGTTAAAAGTCATTGGAACACTTCCTTTGTTGGCTTGAAATGTTACTTGGTTTTTATTTTGCCATATCAAGTATCCACAAAACCATTGGATTGTTTGCCAAAGGCTTAAGCTATTTTGGCTTGCCGGATTTATTTTGCCAATAAAGATTTCTTGCGTATTTGCATTACTTGGAAAATCAATGTTCCACCAACGATAAACTCGATTCCAAAGGTCTTTTGCGAACTTTCAATTTAAGATTATATGATCGATTGTTTCCAATGCATCATCACAAACTGGGCATCTCAAGAAGTGTAAATGAATGCCACGTTTATCCAATTCGATTCGAACCGGGATTCTTCCCAAAAAACTCTCCAAATGAAGATCCCAATTTTTTGTGGCAATAGATTGTTTCTCATTGTCTCCATTCTATTTGTATTTGAAACTAGCAGCTTCTCATCTATCTTTTTGTCAACGTCGAACATGAGAAAATTCCATTCGGTTGTATGTTGCATCTCCAAGAATCTATTTCATCTTTACCAAAACAGTAAGAGTCGATCAAAATATTTAGCGAGTCTAGCTCAGCTCGTGTTCTTCCATGCGGCTCACGACTCCATTGCCATGAAACTGATCGAATGTTCTCTGTTTGCATAATTCTATCTTTGATCAAGACATCTTGGTCTTCTTCCAACCTAAACAACCTTTCAAATTTTTTGTCTAGAGATTGCTCACATAACCATTTGTCTTTCCAAAATAATGTGTTAATCACCTTTGCTAACATTCTTCACAAACGCATTAGTAAAAACAATACCAATCAAATCAAGTTGTTTTCCAACATTTCTTATATGGTTCCATGTTGTGTTATTTTTTACGGATTGGTTGTTTTCAATGAGATTTAGACCCCCATCCCTCCCATAAATGCTTTTTGTAACCCGAACCCAAAACGCATTTTTTTCAACTCGAAATCTCCACCACTATTTTCACAATAACGGAAGATTTTTTGCTTTAAAATATTAAGCCCCCCCGCCCTCATATGGTAAAAGAATATCCTCCCATTTAACCCAAGCCATTTTTTTGCATTCTCCCGATCCGCCCCAAAAGAAATTACGTCTCATACCTTCGAGCAAGTTGTTGACATTCGCCGGTGCACGGTATAGGGAGAAAGCGTACAATGGGATACTACTTAGGACCGACTTGATTAAGGTGACACGACCTCCAAACGACATCGATTTCTCCCTCCAATCCGATAACTTAGACTCGATTTTTTTAATAACAATTTCCCAATCTTTTATGTGATTCATTCTTTGCCCAATTGGTAAGCCCAAGTAAGTGAATGGGAATTTGACGGTTTTGCAACCAAGGTAATTCGACATCTCTTCTACACTTTTCGTTTGAACTCCAATTCCATAAAGGCAACTTTTCGACATGTTAACCTTCAACCCCGAGTATATTTCAAAGCATTTGAGTAATTTAAAAAGGTTACCGGCATTTCGCTTGCTCCATTCACCAAAGAATATTGTATCACCGGCATATTGAAGGTTTGCAATCGTGACGTTTTCTTCTCCAATATCGATTCCTTTGAACAGCCCGTATTCTAAAGCTTGTTTAACGAAGCGATTAAGACATTCTACCACCATAATGAATAGATAAGGAGACAATGAGTCACCTTGCCGTATCCCTCTTTGAAGCTTGAATTCATTTGTTGGAGATCCGTTAACAAGTATTGAAATAGATGGGAATGTCAAGCACGCTTCAATCCACTTTATCCACTTTTCACCAAAACCCATTCTTTTCATTATATTGAACAAAAATTCCCAACTAATACTATCAAAGGCTTTTTCGAAATCGGCTTTGAAGATCATACCTTTTTGTTTTTTTGCCTTCAATCGAGCACTTCATTTGTTATCAAGATACCATCTAGTATATATCTTCCCTTGATGAAAGCGCTTTGTTCAACACTTATGATTTTTCCAATCACCTTTTGGAGTCGATTTGTTAGAATTTTTGAGATGATTTTATAGAAACTTCCAATTAGGCTTCTGGGTCGGTATTCATTGAGAATCATATCTTTTGTCTTACATTTATAAAATATTGGCACAAAAGAAATTTATTACATTATTCTTTTTTATTTTTGAAACTGTACAATTAATTTAGGACATTTCAAAAAAGAATAGTGGAGCATAGATTATGACATATATAGAAACTCTCAAATTAGATTTCACAATTAAAGCTTTTTAAATGAAAGCTGAAAGCTTTTAAAACTCTTAAATGAAACTACCAAATTATATTATATTATATCATATTATATATTATATATTAGGGGATGATTCTAACACACCCTTTTTGGATCCTCACACACCTGTTTTAACCTTTTACTCTTCTAATAATACTCCATTTCTTTAAATTGGTGTGTGAGGATCAAAAAAGTGTGTGTGAGAATCATCTCCCTATATATTATATATTATATATTATATTATATTATATTATATTATTATACCTATATCTAAAAGACATAGGGTAAATGAATAGTACTTAAGGTACTTTCGACTTTTTGCCTTTTTTTTCCAAATTAAACAACAAAACCCCCACACTTTATCCAAAAAATCAAATCCACCCCCCAAACAGGGGGATAAAGTTTCAAATACCAATTCTCATAAAAAATCTTAAACAAGCTCCACCCAAATATTCAATGGGCCATATCTTCGCGCTTGCAACGAGTTAAATTTTTCTGCCACCATCGTTAAACTCGAAATAATTTTAGGAACACAATGTCACTAGCTATACGCAAAACGGACGCTTTTTAAAAAACGCTAAATATTTGGGGTACTTTTCATACACGTTAATTCTCCGTTAAATTTTTAAAAGTCGACAATCCTATAGCGAAACGCGGAGATGCACATATATTGTTAATTTAAAATAACATTTAAATCTTTCACGGGTTATATATTTTAGTTCGACTCGAGTTGCGCTTCAACGACATCATCGTTAATCACAAAATGATTTTACAAACTAAACGCAATAAAATACATTGAAAACCGAACCCCCGTCGCGAAGCGAGGGCTCGAACACTAGTATATATATATATATCTAAAAGATATAGAAGAAATGAATAGGAAATTTTATGTGTTTTACACCTCCACCATAAAGGTTTACCTTTTTACAAATTGATCGCACTTTTTACCACCCTTATCTTTATAGTTTTAACAAACTTATCACACACTTCTCACTTTTATTATTTAACTACAAAACCTCTAATCCACTGTAAATCCACCACATATTTTTTTACTATCTACTAAGTCCTCATTATTATTACTATTACTACTACTACTACTACTATTACTATTACAAATCACCCAAATAATTTTTTACTTTATTATTATCTAACTTTTCCCCCTTATATATATATATATATATATATATATATATATATATATATATATATATATATATATAGAAGAAATGAATAGGAAATTTTATGTGTTTTACACATCCACCACAAAGGTTTACCTTTTTACAAATTGAACACACTTTTTACCACCCTTATCTTTATAGTTTTAACAAACTTACCACACACTTCTCACTTTTATTATTTAACCACAAAACCTCTCATCCACTGTAAATCCACCGCATATTTTTTTACTACTACTACTACTTATATATATATATATATATATATATATATATATATATATATATATATATATATATATATATATATATATATATATATATATATATATATAGTAGCTTTTCCTATTTTATTAAATAGTTTGTACCGATTGTACGTCTCACTTTATTGATTGAGCATTTGAGTCTTTTCTCTCGACAAGATGAAAACTAAAATAAAAAAAATGATGAATAATTACTTTCACACAACTTATTACAAATCAATCACATAACCATTTTGGGTCATTCCTCGACAAAACGAAAAATAAAACAAAAAAATAATAAATAGTTACTTTCTAAATAATTAGATATGTAATTAATGTTAATCAAAGGTGAAGAACCGACGCAAATGTCAGTCGCCCTACTAGTTAGATCTATGAAGGACATTCTTGTGGTTGGACTTCAAGAAAGTTAAAAGATAGTGAATAATCACACAATCAAATACTACTAAGAGAGCGATTGCCCGGTTGCCCCTCCCGTCCTTCACTAGTTCCGGCTATGAACACATTCATCATGTAATAAAATGAAAATAAATAATTACATGTAATTTGTACTCACCTTGGAGGATAGCTTTATTAATTCAAACTTGCCGACACAGCTATGTGTTCACAATCAAGAACCTATTAACAATTTATTACAGTTGCCATATTTTTATCATTTATTTTCTTTTAGAACGGTAATTTTTGCATCGAATCTTTTCATATGCCACGCACACACTCGTTAAGAAGTAAAATCTCGCATCCATCACGCAAAACGTATCCGAAATGCTTTAGGTTACCTGTTTGGCCCGCACAGAGTAAAGGATAGCAGAGGTACAATCTTGGAGAAAATTCCCTCCAGGATTTGAACATGCACCTATTTTTTCAAGGATACGGAACCCAGAATCAACTGAGGCTTTTTACCACTCTGCCAATAGTTAGGTGGTATCTTTTTTTTTTTATCATTTATTGATACAACATATAATCACAATATCATTCACAGATATGGAATTACTCTAATTACTCATCTAGCCTAGCCTCCCACAACTATGTTAATAGACCCGACTGTCTACGTAATGTCTTCAAACAACATAGTTGGCATCGGTTAAATCTAAAGACCCATCCAAAGACCCACCTATGTGGATCTCGAGTATACAACTAGTCTATGTTAACTAGTATATTAAGCCCACTTACCAACGAAGCAGTGCTTCAGTGGTACCCGGCGCAAATGATCCCTAGGCTCCACGCATGTAAAGATTGTAACAGTAACGATGCAGGTTCGATTCTCGTTCCTGACATGCTGTAGGGGCATTTGGTGATGGTGTTTCACCAGGCTCCAGTGGGCTACGGGGGACCGCTGGATGAGTTGACATAGTCAACACAGGGCTAACATGTCCCTGCCAATACACATGTTTTGTAACAATATTAAGCCCACTTATTGATCATGTTTTTATTTTTGCTACTTAATATTCTGATGTATACATGTACCTTATTATGGTTCTTAGAGCCATTCTTTTGTAATTGTTTGTATATTTATGTTTTGTATTTACATTTTATATTTATATACTAGTTTTATGAGCCCGTCCGTTAAACAGAAGTTGTAAATATGTTGTCTCAAATGTCGAATATATGACAATAGTAGAAGTACATACCAGGGTGATGTTTGTTGCAAATGAATAAAGTGAGTTTGATGTTTTTATCATGATTATATTAAAAAAAAATTTTGAACAGCGAGACGGGATCACCTAGGGGGACTTATGTGATGCCCCGTACAAAAATAACGTGTACGGATCATCAACAACAGAATCATTACAAGGTCAAACACTATATGCTGTTTTAAAATAAGTTTGCATTCATAAGAAAGGGTGACGTCATAACCAACATCAAAAGTTTTACAAACGATAGTAGGCTTCTACGAATAGAAGCAATTAACATAAGTACGAGACCCAGTGATCATTACAAATTCATTGTTTCAAAAGTAACATAGTTGTGAATGCAAGGTAAACGTTTCATGCAGAGACATCTCTAACAAAAGCAGCGGGAGTCTACACAGCAAGACTACTACAACGGAAGCATCAAACCTCTAAGCACCTGAGAAAACATGCTTAAAAACGTCAACACGAATGTTGGTGAGCTATAGTTTAAATGTAACAGTAAGGGAAGGTAGGCCACGAGATTTCAGTATTTCAAAACAGTATGAAAAGTATATGCTCAACCGTGGGCACTTGGTAACTAACTTAACGTAATATCACCCCCTATAAGTACACTTGGCGAGTGCGTAAGTTTACGAAGTATTAAACACCCGTTAAATGCTAGCGCGACTAGCCCGAGTGGGGATGTCAAACCCTATGGATCCATATCTAAGATTCGCGTTCACCGGTTCAAAGACCAATGACTAAACGTTACCGAGCTAAGGGGAAAGTTTATGCCGTTGTATAATCCACACATATATAAAGTTTAAGTACTCGTGCCTAGTATGTAAAACGTAAAAAGCGCATGTATTCTCAGTTTCCAAAATAGTTAAAGTAAAAAGGGGTGCTATAACTCACCGTGAAAAGTAGTAAAGTCGGTACGAGATAAGTAAGCAAGTAGTTGGTCCGAAAGGTCCTCAACCTAAGTCAAAAGTTACTAAGTCAGTAAATCAATCTCAAAGGTTTAAAAGTATGTAAATTAGGTCTTAAGTATCATCATCATCAACAACATAAGTAAAAAGTAAAGTAAGTCTTCACTCAAGAATAGAGATCGAAACAAAGGCTGACTTCGTTCAGCTGCTACGACCTCTATACAAATCGAAAAGATGCGTAGTTAGTGGCTATGGCTCCGTATGTGAGTCCTCCAACCACTGAAAAGTTTTCAGAACAAAAATCATCTTTGTTTGACCGTGGCGACGGTTTAAGTGCGAGTAGGTCAGAAATTTCATCACAACGTTACAAAGGTGTAGTGAGTTTCGGAAGGCTATAAATCCTAAACCGTAAATCGGATTAAGACGAGTCTTAAACAAAAAGTCATCTAATTGAACCGAAAAATCTGGAAATCAACTTTTCTAGTAGCCCAGGTGACTGATCAGACCTCAAAAATAGTAAGCAAAGTGCTCCGGTGGATTCTTGGTGCTTGATGCTCATCACGGTTCTCATCCTTGATGCTTGTAGCTTCAAGTGTACAACTCGTTGATGTGTTTGCATCATCTTTACGAAGTTTTGAATATCATGACACTAGGGTATGTCTAAGATATGTAGCACAACTCATTTAAGGGTTGTAAGAAGGTTGATGAACCAAAGTTACATCAAGATCTTAGATCCGACACATACATGAGTTCTAATAGTAATATTAAGCTATATACTTGAATGTAAACTAAATAAACAAGATCTTAAGTTGTAGAGCTTAGATCTTAGTTAGATCTTGAAGATTCTAGACTAAAAAGTCTAGATCTAGTGTTCTTAAGCTAAACCCTAAGTTATGAAACTTGGATCTTTACTTTAATAAAATCATAAGTTATGAAACTTAGATTTTTATCTTGTAAAATGTATATAAGCTTATAATCTTTTGTTTTAGACAAAATTGGAAGACCATAAGCTATAAAAACTTAGATCCAACATAAGTGTATGAAGTTATAACTAGAAAGTTTAACTTCCATGTTCTTGAACTTACAAAGTTAAACTTTAGTTTCAAGAAGAATGAGATCAAGTTTAACTAGTTATACTTGACCAATATTATAAAATCACGAATTTAAAACAAAATAAAGAAATAAACTAAAGTTACAAGTAACAAGTTCATGTTTGTTTCATACTTAAGAAGATTCAAGTCAAAGCTTGGATCTTAAGAAAGTAAACCTTAAGTTTTCAAAACATGATCACAAGTAAGATCTTAACGCTCATGAACTTTAGATCTTTATAACTTCTCAAGTGTAGAACCATAAGCTAACAAGCTTAAATCCTTATTCTTGATTCCTCATCAAACAAAGGATGGAAGAAGCAAGATTCATGAAGATACAAACTAGGAAGTTTGATCTTTAACAACAAACAAGTAAATTGATGATGATACTTGGTGATTTTTAAAGGAAAAAGAAGAAAGAAAAATAAATATATTACTTACAATTTAGAGAGAAAAGTTGAGAGTAAAGAAGTGGTGTAAGTATGGTGTGTGTAAAATTAAGTAATACTAGCATATATGTAACCAAAAAAAAAAAAAATTGATCTCCCTCCTCCCACCCAAGGCCGACAGTCTAAGGGCTCCAAATGGGGAAGTCAAGTTTTAACTTTCATGTGTGGGAGAGTGTTGTATGCTAGAAAGAGTATAAGGTTAAATGCATGGGAAAGAGGTGCATGCATGCTTGAGACATTCTTGTCTCCAACACTTAATTAATCTATGTTTAACCTTAATAAATCACTAGTAATATGATGGGATCACTAACTAGTCCATTAAGAAAAGTAGGGTGGGCTTGATAGTCCAAGTCCAAATATAAAAGCCCATGTATAAGTATGCAACAAATTAGTAAAAGCCCAAGTAATTAACTACTTACATTAGTTAATTAGAAATAATTAATAATAATTAATAATAATTAATTATGAACGTAAATAATATTCGAAATATTATTCGTGAAAAGCACGTGTCGAAAAGACGAGTCGGGACATTGAAATGTCAATTATGGTAACAAGTAAAATGTATATGAATACATTTAGTACAACGCAAGTATTAATAATAAATATTAATAATATAAGTCGAAAAATCCAGGGTTGTTACATTACCCACCTGTTAAAGAAAATTTTGTCCCGAAATTTTAAGCTGAGGTAGATGGAGGAGTTGGGAAAAGGTGAGGATACTTCTGCATCATTTAATCCTCTCATTCCCGGGTAAACTCGGGTCCTCACTTGGCATTCCATCGGACTCAGACGATCGGAATCTTGTTGCGTTTCAAAGTTTTGACCTTACGGCCTATAATTTCGACAGGTTCTTCCACGAAGTGGAGTTTGTCATCAATCTTAAGTTCCTCCAGTGGTATGACAAGTTCCGGTTCAGCAAGACATTTCTTCAAATTCGATACGTGGAAGGTAGGATGAACTGAGCTCAATTGAGTCTGAAGATCCAAACGGTAAGCAACAGGTCCAACACGTTCCAAGATTTCGAAAGGACCAATGTATCGCGGGTTTAACTTTTCGCGCTTTCCAAAACGAATCACACCTTTCCAAGGTGCGACCTTCAACATTACATGGTCACCCACATTGAATTCGAAGTCTTCACGTTTAAGGTCGGCATAACTCTTTTGGCGATCACGGGCCGTCTTGAGTCTCGCTTGAATTTGGACAATCTTCTCAGTTGTTTCATGGACTAACTCGGGTCCGGTGATTTGCTTTTGGCCTACTTCGGCCCAATAAATAGGAGAACGACATTTGCGGCCATACAACGCTTCGAAAGGTGCGACATTAATACTCGAATGATAACTGTTTTTGTAAGAGAATTCGGCTAACGGCAAATGCCTTTCCCAAGCCTTTCCGAAATCAATGACACAAGCACGCAACATGTCCTCCAAAGTCTGTATTGTGCATTCGCTTTGTCCTTCGGTCTGTGGATGTTACGCAGTACTCATGTCAAGACGAGTCCCCAAGGCTTCTTGTAAGGAACACCAAAATCTAGAAGCAAAACGGGCATCTCGGTCTGAAATAATCGCTAAGGGCACACCAAGACGAGATACAATTTCCTTTATGTATAGTTGAGCGAGTTTTTCCATCGTATCCATTTCCTTCATGGCTAAGAAGTGTGCAGATTTGGTAAGACGATCAACGATAACCCAGATGGTATCGTATCCGCCCACCGTCTTTGGTAGTTTCATGATGAAGTCCATTGTTATCCTTTCCCACTTCCATTACGGGATTTTCGGTTGCTGAAGTAACCCAGAGGGCCTCTGATGTTCGACCTTAACCTTCGAGCAAGTCAAACACTTCCCAACATAAGTTGCAACATCCTTCTTAAGATTTGGCCACCAATACTGTTCCTTGAGATCGTGGTACATTTTACTGGCTCCTGGATGAATCGAATATCTTGACTTATGGGCTTCGTCTAGAATGAGGCTTCGCAAATCCCCATAACTAGGCACCCAAATTCTTTCGGCGAAGTATCGGAGTCCAGTCTCCTTAACCTCGAATCGAGAGACGAGAATGTTCAAGTGTTCATGAGAAATTTTTTCCTCTTTGAGAGCCTCATCTTGGGCTACTCGGATTTAGCTATTGAGGTTTGAACGAATGGTGATGTTCAGGGCGCGGACACGAAGAGGTGCCATCCTCTCCTTTCGGCTTAAAGCGTCAGCTACAACATTTGCCTTGCCAGGATGGTAACGAAGTTCACAATCATAGTCGTTCAGCGTCTCGATCCATCGTCGCTGTCTCATGTTCAGTTGTTTCTGATCGAATATGTGTTGGAGGCTTTTGTGGTCGGTGAAGATAGTACTTTTAGTTCCATAAAGATAGTGTCTCCACAATTTGAGCGCAAAAACAACGGCTCCAAGTTCGAGATCGTGAGTAGTGTAGTTTCGCTCGTGAATCTTCAGTTGACGAGAAGCGTAAGCAATGACCTTCGTTCTTTGCATTAATACGCAACCAAAACCATTTTTCGAGGCATCACAATATACGACGAAATCGTCACTGCCTTCAGGAAGTGATAAGATAGGCGCGGTGGTTAACTTCTGCTTCAAGGTTTGAAATGCTGATTCGTGTTTGGTTTCCCAAACGAACTTCTTCCCTTTGTGAGTCAGCGCAGTCAAAGGACGCGCAATCAGAGAGAAACCTTCAATAAATCTTCGGTAGTAACCGGCGAGACCTAAAAATTGGCGGATATGAGTCGGAGTAGTGGGGGTTTCCCACTTCCTAATAGCTTCGATCTTTGTGGGATCAATTTTGATACCTTGATCGCTCATAATATGACCCAGGAACTGGACTTCCTTCAACCAAAACTCGCACTTGGAGAATTTGGCATAAAGTTGCTCTTGTCTCAAGAGTTCAAGCACTAGTCGAAGATGTTGCTCATGTTCTTCTTTGCTTTTGGAGTAGATGAGGATATCATCTATGAAGACGATAACGAACATATCCAGGTATGGCTTGCATACACGATTCATGAGATCCATAAACACGGCAGGTGCGTTGGTTAAACCGAATGGCATCACGAGGAACTCATAGTGACCATAACGAGTTATGAACGCAGTTTTCATCACATCACTCTCCTTCACCCTCAACTGGTGATAACCGGACCGCAAATCGATCTTAGAGTAAATGCTTGAGCCTTGCAGCTGATCGAAAAGATCGTCAATTCGGGGAAGGGGATACCGATTCTTGATCGTCAACTTGTTGAGTTCGTGGTAGTCGATACACAAGCGGAAAGATCCGTCCTTCTTCTTTACAAACAAAAAAGGTGCGCCCCAAGGCGAAGAACTTGGTTAGATAAATCCACGGTCTAGCAGTTCTTGTAGTTGACTCTGCAACTCTTGCATTTTGAAAGGTGCGAGTCGATAAGGTGCGCGAGCCAGGCAATTCTTGTGGGAAGACATCGGGAAATTCGTTCACAATTCGTACATCATCCACGCTCTTCACCTCGGTTTCTAATGTTTTCACATGTGCTAAAACAACAAGACATCCTTTCTTCATGATCTTTTGCACTTTCATGCAACTAATGAGGTTCAGCTTCGAGTTACATATCTCTTCGTAAATAATCAGTGGCTCACCATCTCCGTGTGGTATGCGAATAGCTTTATCTCCACAGATAATGTCGGCCCTTACCTTGGTCAACCAGTCCATACCGATAATCACATCAAAACTTCCCAATTTGATGGGTATCAAGTCAATCTCAAAATCCACACCAGCTATGTTGATAATACCTCCTTGGCTAATTTGGTCAACTTTCTCAAGTTTTCCATTGGCTACCTCAACAAGCATACTCTCCTTTAAAGGAACTAATGACCAATTTATCTTAGAGAAAAAGTGTCTACATACATAACTCCTATCAGCACTAGTATCAAATAGGACAGAAGCTAATAGATTGTTGATAGTGAATATACCTGTAACCAAGTCGGGGTTCTCACGGGCATCCCTTGCGTTTACATTGAAAGATCTTCCACGCGTTGGCCCGCTGTCCTTTATCTTGTTGGGACATTCATTCCTGAAGTGGCCCTGTTGTCCACACTCATAGCACTTCCTTGGTCCAGTAGGGTTTGTCTTCACAGTTGGGATGGTGATCTTGCAGTCCTTGCCAATATGCCCAGTCCTTTTACACTTTTCATAGACCACGTTGCAGTACCCGGTATGATGCTTGTAGCATCTCTTGCATTGCGGGAGACTACCCTTGTAGTTAGGGTTCGAGCTAGGGTTCGGGTTGGGGTTCCTCCCGTCGTTGTTCCCCTTGAAACTTTCATGCCTCTTAGCTGGGTTTTAATCAAAGACCCTTCCCTTGTTGCTGTACCACTTACGTTTCTCATTACTAGCTCCCGATTCGGATTTTGCCTTTTCTGGTTCTTTGCTGGTAATTTGGTTCATCAGGGTGTGCACCATGCGCATAGCTTTCGGGACATCAGCTGGTTTTGAAGAGGTGACATTTCCCTGAATGGACTTGGGAAGTCCCTACAAATACCGTTCCATTCGCTTAAATTCCGGGGTAACCATCGTGGGGCACATCAGAACTAATTCCAGGTACCTTCGGTTATAACCATCAAGATCGGTTTCCACAACCTTCAACTCCCAAAACTCAGCTTCCATTTTCTGAATCTCTGTTCTGGGGCAGTACTCCTCGATCATAGCCCCCTTAAATTCCTCCCACGGTGTAGCATAAGCCTCGTCAATACTCTTAGCCTGAGCAAATGTGTTGCACCAGGTTAAAGCGCCGTCCGATAGTGTACAGGAGGCATACTTAGTTTTGTTCATTTCTGAGCAGTTGCTCACACGGAACACAGCTTCCAATTTCTCAAACCATCTTGTCAGTTCAACTGGCCCCTTAGTACCACTGAAATTGTGGGGCTTGCAGCTCTGGAATTCCTTATAAGTACACCCATTATGATTGTGCTGGTTAACCGGTGGAGCTTGGGGGTTAACATTCGCGATTGCTTCGGCTACTCGAGCAGTTATCATTTCCTCAATCTGTGTCGCTGTGGGCATTTCCCTTGGAATTCTTGAACTGTTTGCCATTGTTCTTCTGAACAAAAGTTTTGACTTAAGTCAAAATCCAGCATTCAATAAATAATAATACGGTATATGGTAACCAAAATGGAATCAACACAACACATGTAAACTGTAGTGACCCGAACTTTTCCATGTTTATATATATATTAAATGAAATTTTTATTTACATGATTAAGTGTTTCCAACATGTTAAGCAATCAAACTTGTTAAGACTTGATTAATTGAAATAGGTTTCATATAGACAATTGACCACCCAAGTTGACCGGTGATTCACGAACGTTAAAACTTGTAAAAACTATACGATGACATATATATGGTTATATATATAGTTAACATGATTTTATTATAAGTATGTATCTCATTAGGTATTTTAACAATGAGTTATATACATAAAAATGAGACTATTAATTTAAGAAACTCAAAAACGATATATATAACGATTATCGTTATAACAACGTCTTACTAGGTACATATGAATCATATTAAGATATTGATACACTTGGTTAATTATGTTAAATGATAAGTAAATATATTATTAAGTGTATTAACAATGAAATACATATGTAAAAATAAGACTACTAACTTAATGATTTCGAAACGAGACATATATGTAACGATTATCGTTGTAACGACATTTAACTGTATATATATCATACTAAGATATATTATATATCATAATATCATGATAATATAACAATTTAACATCTCATTTGTTATAATAAACAATGGGTTAACAACATTCAACAAGATCGTTAACCTAAAGGTTTCAAAACAACGTTTACATGTAACGACTAACGATGACTTAACGACTCAGTTAAAATGTATATACATGTAGTGTTTTAATATGTATTCATACACTTTTGAAAGACTTCAAAACACTTATCAAAATACTTCTACTTAACAAAAATTCTTACAATTACATCCTCGTTCAGTTTCATCAACAATTCTACTCGTATGCACCCGTATTCGTACTCGTACAATACACAGCTTTTAGATGTATGTACTATTGGTATATACACTCCAATGATTAGCTCTTAGCAGCCCATGTGAGTCACCTAACACATGTGGGAACCATCATTTGGCAACTAGCATGAAATATCTCATAAAATTACAAAAATATGAGTAATCATTCATGACTTATTTACATGAAAACAAAATTACATATCCTTTATATCTAATCCATACACCAACGACCAAAAACACCTACAAACACTTTCATTCTTCAATTTTCTTCATCTAATTAATCTATCTCAAGTTCTATCTTCAAGTTCTAAGTATTCTTCATATGTTCTACAAGTTCTAGTTACATAAAATCAAGAATACTTTCAAGTTTGCTAGCTCACTTCCAATCTTGTAAGGTGATCATCCAACCTCAAGAAATCTTTTTTTCTTACAGTAGGTTATCATTCTAATACAAGGTAATAATCATATTCAAACTTTGGTTCAATTTCTATAACTATAACAATCTTATTTCAAGTGATGATCTTACTTGAACTTGTTTTCGTGTCATGATTCTGCTTCAAGAACTTCGAGCCATCCAAGGATCCGTTGAAGCTAGATCCATTTTTTTCTTTTCCAGTAGGTTTATCCAAGGAACTTAAGGTAGTAATGATGTTCATAACATCATTCGATTCATACATATAAAGCTATCTTATTCGAAGGTTTAAACTTGTAATCACTAGAACATAGTTTAGTTAATTCTAAACTTGTTCGCAAATAAAAGTTAATCCTTCTAACTTGACTTTTAAAATCAACTAAACACATGTTCTATATCTATATGATATGCTAACTTAATGATTTAAAACCTGGAAACACGAAAAACACCGTAAAATCGGATTTACGCCGTCGTAGTAACACCGCGGGCTGTTTTGGGTTAGTTAATTAAAAACTATGATAAACTTTGATTTAAAAGTTGTTATTCTGGGAAAATGATTTTTATTATGAACATGAAACTATATCCAAAAATTATGGTTAAACTCAAAGTGGATGTATGTTTTCTAAAATGGTCATCTAGACGTCGTTCTTTCGACTGAAATGACTACCTTTACAAAAACGACTTGTAACTTATTTTTCCGACTATAAACCTATACTTTTTCTGTTTAGATTCATAAAATATAGTTCAATATAAAACCATAGCAATTTGATTCACTCAAAACGGATTTAAAATGAAGAAGTTATGGGTAAAACAAGATTGGATAATTTTTCTCATTTTAGCTACGTGAAAATTGGTAACAAATCTATTCCAACTATAACTTAATCAACTTGTATTGTATATTATGTAATCTTGAGATACCATGGACACGTATACAATGTTTCAACCTATCATGTCGACACATCTATATATATTTCGGAACAACCATAGACACTCTATATGTGAATGTTGGAGTTAGCTATACAGGGTTGAGGTTGATTCCAAAATATATATAGTTTGAGTTGTGATCAATACTGAGATACGTATACACTGGGTCGTGGATTGATTCAAGATAATATTTATCGATTTATTTCTGTACATCTAACTGTGGACAACTAGTTGTAGGTTACTAACGAGGACAGCTGACTTAATAAACTTAAAACATCAAAATATATTAAAAGTGTTGTAAATATATTTTGAACATACTTTGATATATATGTATATATTGTTATAGGTTCGTGAATCAACCAGTGGCCAGGTCTTACTTCCCGACGAAGTAAAAATCTGTGAAAGTGAGTTATAGTCCCACTTTTAAAATCTAATATTTTTGGGATGAGAATACATGCAGGTTTTATAAATGATTTACAAAATAGACACAAGTACGTGAAACTACATTCTATGGTTGAATTATCGAAATCGAATATTCCCCTTTTTATTAAGTCTGGTAATCTAAGAATAAGGGAACAGACACCCTAATTGAAGCGAATCCTAAAGATAGATCTATTGGGCCTAACAAACCCCATCCAAAGTATCGGATGCTTTAGTACTTCGAAATTTATATCATATCCGAAGGGTGTCCCGGAATGATGGGGATATTCTTATATATGCATCTTGTTAATGTCGGTTACCAGGTGTTCACCATATGAATAATTTTTATCTCTATGTATGGGATGTGTATTGAAATATGAAATCTTGTGGTCTATTATTATGATTTGATAATATATAGGTTAAACTTATAACTCACCAACATTTTTGTTGACGTTTTAAGCATGTTTATTCTCAGGTGATTATTAAGAGCTTCCGCTGTCGCATACTTAAATAAGGACGAGATTTGGAGTCCATGCTTGTATGATATTGTGTAAAAACTGCATTCAAGAAACTTATTTCGTTGTAACATATTTGTATTGTAAACCATTATGTGATGGTCGCGTGTAAACAGGATATTTTAGATTATCATTATTTGATAATCTACGTAAAGCTTTTTAAACCTTTATTGATGAAATAAAGATTATGGTTTGTTTTAAAATGAATGCAGTCTTTGAAAAACGTCTCATATAGAGGTCAAAACCTCGCAACGAAATCAATTAATATGGAACGTTTTTAATCAATAAGAACGGGACATTTCATAAATTAAGTAATGCAACTAGATACAGATACCACAAAATCATCATACCGTAACGTAAATAGAACACCGTACAAAAATTAAACAACACTAAGTTTCATTCATTAATAAGAAAGTTGCATATATATCCGCATACGGTTCGTACAATACATGAGTAAAACATGAAACTACAAACGGGATTACATAATGAAATCTAATACAATAGCCCTATGGTGACGGTGGGTAAAGGATGTCCATCATGTGGGACACCTGGTCCTCGAGCCCAGTTACCTGAGCATGGAGGATATGCACTTCCCTCGTCAGTTCCTCGACGACGGGGGATCCTGATGGGGTAGGCGGTGCAGACGGTACATGTGGAGCTGGTGGTGCAGATGATGCTGGTGGAGCTGGTGGTGCAGACGGTCCAGCACTAGAAGTAGACGGTGCGTAACGGGAAGCCTTATGCACGAATGGATTGGCAGGGTAAGGCACAACTCGCTTACGGGCGGTAACCCTAACCAACTGTCCGCGTGCGTCCACAAACGGTCTACCTCCGTTAACCCCCGAAATAATAGTACCATCGAAACGATACCGCTTCTTCGGCGGGGTAGAGGGCGGCTACACGGGCGCCTCCTGAAGGTCCTCGTCGGAATCCTCATCGGAATCCTCCTCACTGGAGTCATCGGATGATGAGTCGTCTGAATCATCTGTGGGTGGATCTGCTCGACCGGTGGTCATCAGTCGATATCTGCTAGGCAGGATCGGCACGATACGTCCATCAGCAAGGCGTCTGACCCAATGTCCTCGCTCATTACAGAAAGGACTGTCCTCATTTCCCCCAGGAATCACAGCACCACCGGAATGGTGCTGTGGCTCCAAGAGTCCTGGGCTAGCTAGAGCTGGAATCTCCTCTGGGTCCCCGTCTCCATCTGAGATGATTATCAGGTCAGGTGTGTGGCTACTATCCCTAGAGGACGAATCGCCAGAGTCACTGTAGGGTAGCGATGACGGGATCTGTGAGTCGGCAGCAGTAGCAGGCGAGGCGGTAGATGAATCTGAGTTGCTCTCCAAGTCAATGATGATGGGCGGGATATCCGACATCTGAACAAGGAAAAATAACTTTTTCCATGTCAGTAAGTCATATAGCAAGCACGTATTAGGCAAAGTAACTACGACAGTCAAGATCATCTATAGCAGTAGATAGCATGGCAATAATAACAAACCCTACATAAGTATCATGCAATCGAACACAGATAATAGCATGCAGTAGTGAAAACAAGTAGCAGTATACGACATATAGCAGTAAAAGTAAGCAGCAGCATGCAGCAAGTTCCGCAGAAACAAGTAAACTAGCAAGTTGTAGATTATTCCTATTAGTGAATCATACTCGGTCCGGTCTAGACTCACTAATGCAACCTAATTCCCTACAACCAATGCTCTGATACCAAATGTGATGCCCGTACAAAAATAACGTGTACAGATCATCAACAACTGGATCATTACAAGGTCAAACACTATATGCTGTTTTAAAATAAGTTTGCATTCATAAGAAAGGGTGACGTCATAACCAACATCAAAAGTTTTACAAACGATAGTAGGCTTCTACGAATAGAAGCAATTAACATAAGTACGAGACCCAATGGTCATTACAAATTCATTGTTTCAAAAGTAACATAGTTGTGAATGCAAGGTAAACGTTTCATGCAGAGACATCTCTAACAAAAGCAGTTAGAGTCTACACAGCAAGACTACTACAGCGGAAGCATCAAACCTCTAAGTACCTGAGAAAACATGCTTAAAAAAGTCAACACGAATGTTGGTGAGCTATAGTTTAAATGTAACAGTAATGTAAGGTAGGCCACGATATTTCAGTATTTCAAAACAGTATGAAAAGTATATGCTCAACCGTGGACACTTGGTAACTAAATTAACGCAATATCACCCCCTATAAGTACACTTGGCGAGTGCGTAAGTTTACGAAGTATTAAACACCCATTAAATGCTAGCGCGACTAGCCCGAGTGGGGATGGCAAACCCTATGGATCCATATCTAAGATTCGCGTTCACCGGTTCAAAGACCAACGACTAAACGTTACCGAGCTAAGGGGAAAGTTTATGCCGTTGTATAACCCACACATATATAAAGTTTAAGTACTCGTGCCTAGTATGTAAAATGTAAAAAGCGCATGTATTCTCAGTTTCCAAAATAGTTAAAGTAAAAAGGGGTGCTATAACTCACCGTGAAAAGTAGTAAAGTCGGTACGAGATAAGTAAGCAAGTAGTTGGTCCAAAAAGTACTCAACCTAAGTAAAAAGTTACTAAGTCGGTAAATCGATCTCAAAGGTTTAAAAGTATGTAAATTAGGTCTTAAGTATCATCATCATCAACAACATAAGTAAAAAGTAAAGTAAGTCTTCACTCAAGAATAGAGATCGAAACAAAGGCTGATTTCGTTCAGCTGCTACGACCTCTATACAAATTTAAAAGATGCGTAGTCAGTGGCTATGGATCCATATGTGAGTCCTCCAACCACTGACCAATTTTCAGAACCAAACTCGTCTTCCTTTGACCGTGGCGACGGTTTAAGTGTGAGTAGGTCAGAAATTTCAGCACATCGTTACAAAGGTGTAGTGACTTTCGGAAGGCTATAAATCCTAAACCGTAAATCGGATTAAGACGAGTCTTAAACGAAAAGTCATATACTCGAACCGAAAAATCTAGAAATAAACTTTTCCAGTAGCCCAGGTGATTGATCAGACCTCAAAAACAGTAAGCAAAGTGCTCCGGTGGATTCTTGGTGTTTGATGCTCATCACGGTTCTCATCCTTGATGCTTGTAGCTTCAAGTGTACAACTCGTTGATGTGTTTGTATCATCTTTACCAAGTTTTGACCATCATGACACTAGTGTATGTCTAAGATATGTTGTACAACTCATTTAAGTGTTGTAAAAAGGTTGATGAACCAAAGTTACATCAAGATCTTAGATCCGACACATACATGAGTTCTAATAGTAATATTAAGCTATAAACTTGAATGTAAACTAAATAAACAAGATCTTAAGTTGTAGAGCTTAGATCTTAGTTAGATCTTGATGATCCTGGACTAAAAAGTCTAGATCTAGTGTTCTTAAGTTAAACCCTAAGTTATGGAACTTGGATCTTTACTTTAATAAAACCATAGGTTATGAAACTTAGATTTTTATCTTGTAAAATGTATATAAGCTTATAAGCTTTTGTTTTAGACAAAATTAGAAGACCATAAGCTATAGAAACTTAGATCCAACATAAGTGTATGAAGTTATAACTAGAAAGTTTAACTTCCATGTTCTTGAACTTACAAAGTTAAACTTTAGTTTCAAGAAGAATGAGATCAAGTTTAACTAGTTATACTTGACCAATATTATAAAATCACGAATTTAAAACAAAATAAATAAATAAACTAAAGTTACAAGTAACAAGTTCATGTTTGTTTCATACTTAAGAAGATTCAAGTTAAAGCTTGGATCTTAAGAAAGTAAACCTTAAGTTTCCAAAACATGAACACAAGTAAGATCTTAAAGCTCATAAACTTTAGATCTTTATAACTTCTCAAGTGTAGAACCATAAGCTAACAAGCTTAAATCCTTATTCTTGATTCCTCATCAAACAAAGGATGGAAGAAGCAAGATTCATGAAGATACAAACTAGGAAGTTTGATCTTTAACAACAAACAAGTAAATTGATGATGATACTTGGTGATTTTTAAAGGAAAAAGAAGAAAGAAAAATAAATATATTACTTACAATTTAGAGAGAAAAGTTGAGAGTAAAGAAGTGGTGTAAGTATGGTGTGTGTAAAATTAAGTAATACTAGCATATAAGTAACCAAAAAAAAAAAATTGATCTCCCTCCTCCCACCCAAGGCCGACAGTCTAAGGGCTCCAAATGGGGAAGTCAAGTTTTAACTTTCATGTGTGGGAGAGTGTTGTATGCTAGAAAGAGTATAAGGTTAAATGCATGGGAAAGAGGTGCATGCATGCTTGAGACATTCTTGTCTCCAACACTTAATTAATCTATGTTTAACCTTAATAAATCACTAGTAATATGATGGGATCACTAACTAGTCCATTAAGAAAAGTAGGGTGGGCTTGATAGTCCAAGTCCAAATATAAAAGCCCATGTATAAGTATGCAACAAATTAGTAAAAGCCCAAGTAATTAACTACTTACATTAGTTAATTAGAAATAATTAATAATAATTAATTATGAACGTAAATAATATTCGAAATATTATTCGTGAAAAGCACGTGTCGAAAAGACGAGTCGGGACATTGAAATGTCAATTATGGTAACAAGTAAAATGTATAAGAATACATTTAGTACAACGCAAGTATTAATAAAAAATATTAATAATATAAGTCGGAAAATCAAGGGTCGTTACATTATCCACATGTTAAAGAAAATTTCGTCCCGAAATTTTAAGCTGAGGTAGATGGAGGAGTTGGGAAAAGGTGAGGATACTTCTGCATCATTTGATCCTCTCGTTCCCAGCCAAACTCGGGTCCTCGTTTGGCATTCCATCGGACCCGAACGATCGAAATCTTGTTGCGTTTCAAAGTTTTGACCTCACGGTCCATAATTTCGACAGGTTCTTCCACGAAGTGGAGTTTGTCATCAATCGTAAGTTCCTCCAGTGGTATGACAAGTTCCGGTTCAGCAAGACATTTCTTCAAATTCGATACGTGGAAGGTAGGATGAACTGAGCTCAATTGAGTCGAAAGATCCAAACGGTAAGCAACGGGTCCAACACGCTCCAAGATTTCAAAAGGACCAATGTATCGCGGGTTTAACTTTTCGCGCTTTCCAAAACGAATCACACCTTTCCAAGGTGCGACCTTCAACATTACACGGTCACCCACGTTGAATTCGAAGTCTTTACATTTAAGGTCGGCATAACTCTTTTGGCGATCACGGGCCGTCTTGAGTCTCGCTTGAATTTGGACAATCTTCTCAGTTGTTTCATGGACTAACTCGGGTCCGGTGATTTGCTTTTCGCCTACTTTGGCCCAACAAATAAGAGAATGGCATTTGCGGCCATACAACTCTTTGAAAGGTGCGGCATTAATACTCGAATGATAACTGTTGTTGTAAGAGAATTCGGCTAGCGGCAAATGCCTTTCCCAAGCCTTTCCGAAATCAATAACACAAGCACACAACATGTCCTCCAAAGTCTGTATTGTGCGTTCGCTTTGTCCGTCGGTCTGTGGGTGATACGCAGTACTCATGTCGAGACGAGTCCCCAAGGCTTCTTGCAAGGAACACCAAAATCTAGAAGCAAAACGGGCATCTTGGTCTGAAATAATCGATAAGGGTACACCAAGACGAGATACAATTTCCTTAATGTATAGTTGAGCGAGTTTTTCCATCGTATCCGTTTCCTTCATGGCTAAGAAGTGTGCAGATGTGGTAAGACGGTCAACAATAACCCAGATGGTATCGTATCTGCCCACCGTCTTTGGTAGTTTCATGATGAAGTCCATTGTTATCCTTTCCCACTTCCATTGCGGGATTTCCGGTTGCTGACGTAACCCAGAGGGCCTCTGATGTTCGGCCTTAACCTTCGAGCAAGTCAAACACTTCCCAACATAAGTTGCAACATCCTTCTTAAGATTTGGCCACCAATACTGTTCCTTGAGATGTGTTACATTTTACCGGCTCCTGGATGAATCGAATATCTTGACTTGTGGGCTTCGTCTAGAATAAGGCTTCGCAAATCCCCATAACTAGGTACCCAAATTCTTCCGGCGAAGTATCAGAGTCCAGTCTCCTTAACCTCGAATCGAGAGATGAGAATGTTCAAGTGTTCATGAGAAATATTCTCCACTTTGAGAGCCTCATCTTAGGCTACTCGGATTTGGCTATTGAGGTTCGAATGAATGGTGATGTTCAGGGCGCGGACACGAAGAGGTGCCATCCTCTCCTTTCGGCTTAAAGCGTCGGATACAATATTTGCCTTTCCAAGATGGTAACGAAGTTCACAATCATAGTCGTTCAGTGTCTCGATCCATTGTCGTTGTCTCATGTTCAGTTGTTTCTGATCGAATATGTGTTGGAGGCTTTAGTGGTCGGTGAAGATAGTACTTTTAGTTCCATAAAGATAGTGTCTCCACAATTTGAGCGCAAAAACAACGGCTCCAAGTTCGAGATCGTGAGTAGTGTAGTTTCTCTCGTGAATCTTCAGTTGACGAGAAGCGTAAGCAATGACCTTCATTCTTTGCATCAATACGCAACCAAAACCATTTTTCGAGGCATCACAATGTACGATGAAATCATCACTGCCTTCAGGAAGTGATAAGATAGGCGCGGTGGTTAACTTCTGCTTCAAGGTTTGAAATACTGATTCGTGTTCGGTTTCCCAAACGAACTTCTTCCCTTTGTGAGTCAGCGCGGTCAAAGGACATGCAATCAGAGAGAAACCTTCAATAAATCTTCGGTAGTAACCGACGAGATCTAAAAATTGGCGGATATGAGTCGGAGTAGTGGGGGTTTTCCACTTGCTGATAGTTTCGATCTTTGTGGGATAAACTTTGATACCTTGATCGCTCACAATATGACCCAGGAACTGGACTTCCTTCAACCAAAACTCGCACTTGGAGAATTTGGCATAAAGTTGCTCTTGTCTCAAGAGTTCAAGCACTAGTTGAAGATGTTGCTCATGTTCTTCTTCGCTTTTGGAGTAGATGAGGATATCATCTATGAAGATGATAACGAACTTATCCAGGTATGGCTTGCATACACGATTCATGAGATCCATAAACACGGCAGGTGCGTTGGTTAAACCGAATGGCATCACAAGGAACTCATAGTGACCATAATGGGTTCTGAAAGCAGTTTTCATCGCATCACTCTCCTTCACCCTTAACTGGTGATAACCGGATCACAAATTGATCTTAGAGTAAATGCTTGAGCCATGCAGCTGATCGAAAAGATCGTCAATTCGGGGAAGGGGATACCGATTCTTGATCGTCAACTTGTTGAGTTCGCGGTAGTCGATACACATGCGGAAAGATCCGTCCTTCTTCTTTATAAACAAAACAGGTGCGCCCCAAGGCGAAGAACTTGGTTGGATAAATCCACAGTATAGCAGTTCTTGTAGTTGACTCTGCAACTCTTACATTTCGGAAGGTGCAGAGTCGATAAGGTGCGCGAGCCACAGGTGCAGCTCCTGGCACTAAATCGATCTAAAACTCCACTGCTCTTGATGGCAGTAATCCAGGAAATTCTTCTGGGATGACATCGGGAAATTCGTTCACAATTCTTACATCATCCACGATCTTCACCTCGGTTTCTAATGTTTTCACATGTGCTAAAATAGCAAGACATCCTTTCTTCATGATCTTTTGCGCTTTCATGCAACTAATGAGGTTCAGCTTCGAGTTATATCTCTCTCCATAAATAATCAGTGGCTCACCATCTCCGTGTGGTATGCGAATAGCTTTATCTCCACAGATAATGTCGGCCCTTACCTTGGTCAACCAGTCCATACCGACAATCACATCAAAACTTCCCAATTTGATGGGTATCAAGTCAATCTCGAAATCCACACCAGCTATTTTGATAATACATCCTCAGCTAATTTGGTCAACTTTCTCAAGTTTTCCATTGGCTACCTCAACAAGCATACTCTCCTTTAAAGGAACTAACGACCAATTTATCTTAGAGCAAAAGTGTCTATGTACATAAATCCTATCGGCACCAGTATCAAATATGACAGAAGCTAATAGATTGTTGATAGTGAATATACCTGTAACCAAGTAGGGGTTCTCACGGGCATCCCTTGCGTTTACGTTGAAAGCTCTTCCACGCGCTGGCCTGCCGTCCTTTTTTTGTTGGGACATTCATTCCTGAAGTGGTCCTGTTGTCCACACTCATAGCACTTCCTTGGTCCAGTAGGGTTTATCTTCATAGTTGGGATGGTGATCTTGCAGTCCTTGCCAATATGCCCAATCCTTTTACACTTTTCACAGACCACGTTGCAGTACCCGGTATGATGCTTATAGCATCTCTTGCACTGCGGGAGACTACCCTTGTAGTTAGGGTTTGAGCTAGGGTTCGGGTTGGGGTTCCTCCCGTCATTGTTCCCCTTGAAACTTTCATGCCTCTTAGCTGGGTTTTGATCAAAGACCCTTCCCTTGTTGCTGTCCCAATTACATTTCTCATTACTAGCTCCCGATTCTGATTTTGCCTTTTCTGATTCTTTGCTGGTAATTTGGTTCATCAGGGTGTGCGCCATGCGCATAGCTTCCGGGACATCCGCTGGTTTTGAAGAGGTGACATTTCCCTTAATGGACTTGGGAAGTCCCTATAAATACCGTTCCATTCGCTTAAATTCTGGGGTAACCATCGTGGGGCACATCAGAGCTAATTCCAGGTACCTTCAGTTATAACCATCAAGATCGGTTCCCACAACCTTCAACTCCCAAAACTCAGCTTCCATTTTCTGAATCTCTGTTCTGAGGCAGTACTCCTCGATCATAGCCCCCTTAAATTCCTCCCACGGTGTAGCATAAGCCTCGTCAATACCCTTAGCCTGAGCAAGTGTGTTCCACCAGGTTAAAGCACCGTCCGACAGTGTACAGGAGGCATACTTAGTTTTGTTCATTTCTGAGCAGTTGCTCATACGGAACACAGCTTCCAATTTCTCAAACCATCTTGTCAGTCCAACTGGCCCCTCAGTACCACTGAAATTGTGTGGCTTGCAGCTCTGGAATTCCTTATAAGTACACCCGTTATGATTGTGTTGGTTAACCGGTGGAGCTTGGGGGTTGACATTCGCGATTGCTTCGGCTACTCGAGCAGTTATCATTTCCTCAATCTGTGCCACTGTGGGCATTTCCCTTGGAATTCTTGAACCGTTTGCCATTGTTCTTCTGAACAAAAGTTTTGACTTAAGTCAAAATCCAGCATTCAATAAATAATAATACGGTATATGGTAACCAACATGGAATCAACACAACACATGTAAATTAAGTAATGCAACAAGATACAGATACTACAAAATCATCATACCGCTCAGTTACCCAAGCACGGAGGATATGCATTTCCCTCGTCAGTTCCTCGACGACGGGGGATGCTGATGGGGCAGGCGGTGCAGACGGTACAGGTGGAGCTGGTGGTGCAGATGATGCTGGTGGAGCTGGTGGTGCAGACGGTCCAGCACCAGAAGTAGATGGTGCGTAACGGGAAGCCTTACGCACGAATGGATCGGCAGGGTAAGGCATAACCCGATTACGGGCGGTAACCCTAACCAACTGTCCGCGTGCGTCCACGAACGGTCTACCTCCGTTAACCCCCATAATAACAGTGAAAGGACCCGTCCTAATCCATCTGGATGAAGTCACCAACATCTGGTTCCATTGTGATGATCGACTCCAAATAATGTCTTTAAAATGAGCAAATGCACAGCGGAAAGTTTCTTTCATACCTAAGAATAAACATGCTTTCAAGTGTCAACCAAAAGGTTGGTGAGTTTATAGGTTTAACATAAAACAATAAAATTCATCATTTTGATAGACCACAAGATTTAAATCCTACATGGTACAAATGGGCCCGAATCCTATACCCACCTGTAATGCACATGCGATATCTTTTAAATACAGTACACCTTTCTCGTGTACGAAATCATCTTTCATAAATCTTAGTAACCGTACACATATCTTGTGCACAAAAATAACATACACGTAACCTGTGTATACAATCATTCTCTCGATATATAACATTCACTTAAATTGGTGGCAATTATCATGTCCACATAATTCAATAGTGGCAATTATCATGTTCACATAATTCAATGGTGGCAATTATCATGTCCACATAATTCAATGGTGGCAATTATCATGTCCACATAATTCATTCGAGGAATGTTTTGCTTGTGTCTATCTCGTCAAACATTTATAAAAGCATTTCATGTATTCGCAGTTTAAAATATATTTCAAAAGCATTTAGTAAAGCAGTTGTAAAAAAACAGCGCATGTATTCTCAGTCCCAAAAATGTAAAGAGTAAAAGGGAATCAAATGAACTCACCATAATGTATTTTGTAGTAAAAATACATATGACATCATTTAACATGTGTAGGGTTGACCTCGGATTCACGAACCTAAATCATGTATATATTTATTAAAACATATAATCGTAATCAAACAACTGTATATATATTTAGTTATGTATTTGTTATAATAATTTATAAGTCTTATTATCTAATTATATATTTTCATTTTATATAAAATTAATAATATAGTTATGTTATGTGTAAAAATATATTCTTTATATATATATATAGTCTTCATTTTTATATTTATAATCTTAACATCGTTATTAAAACCTTTATCTTCATAGTCGTAATTATTTTAATAATAATACTGATAATAATAATTTTTTTTACTGCTACTACTAGTTAAAATTATGATCCTATTAATAGTATAATAAATAATAAATATAATACTCATGATGTTTTTAATAATAGTACTTATAATAACCTAGTAATAATAATAATAATAATAATAATAATAATAATAATAATAATAATAATAATAATAATAATAATAATAATAATAATAATAATAATAATAATAATAATAATAATAATAATAATAATAAAAATAATAAGATTTATACTCTCATGTCATATTACCGTATATCATTATCGATATCATTATCAGCTTATCCCCTCATCATTATTATCATAAACTTAATCATTTTTCATAACCATGTTTAATATAAATATCATTACAGCTCATAACCTTAATCTTATATTTATCATCTATATCCTCTTGTTATGTAATTATTTATTTTTATATATTTATTATATATCATACATATGATTTAAAATGGCACGTTAAATGTTTAAATTGAATCAACAAGGCTTCAAACTCGGTTTTATACCTACGAATGATCAAACGAAGAAAAACGAACGGGAGTCAACGAGTTTATTGTTCGACCGCTGAAACAATCACGACACCTCAATTTCATCATCATCTCAGACTCACCCTTATCATCATCAACACGTGATTCATCATCACTGTAATCATCATTTTTATCATCGAACATTACCATTACTTAATACCACGATCATCATCATAATCCTTAATGTACCATTATTATAATAATCGGGATCACCATCTATGTTGTCGCAGCCCAACATATATAAACAGATTATCGGCCCAAAGTTTAAACAAGGCTCGACCCACAGGAACATGGCAGCCCAACCGAGAATATTTGGCCCAACTACCAACGTGGCCCAACAGAAAAGAAAATAAGAACCCGATTCAATTGGATTAGAATAACTAGGCAGCTGGGAAACAGGTACTAGCGTGTATGTATGTATATTATATATATACTTTTTATTTAATTATCTTTTTGGGTGGTCTCGATAGATGTTGAAAGGTGTGGTTTGATGGGGTAATAGAATCAAAAGGTTTCCACTCCCATTTGTCTCTCACATGCCTAATATCACAGAAATTATCATCATTACCACCTTTATTTCGTTATCAATATGAACATCATCAATCTTCATCTTCTAAAACAGAAAAAAAAAAAATGTAGCAATAGCACAACAAATTGCAGTAATGATAGTTGTGGTTTGAACAACAGAAAACAGACGTATAGTGGCAGTTGTAACAGAATTGAAAGGAGATCGAAGAGAGTAGCAGCAATTTTGCATTCTTTCGATGGTAATTTTGATGCTGGTATTCGGCTCAGCAGGAGGTGTTTTGGTTGTTTTACGATGGTGAAGATTTTATGTGCTCGTGACAGAATTAAAGGGACAAGGGTCGGTTGTGGTGATAGTAACCCAACGGTGGTGGTTGAATGGTGTGTTGCAGTACTAGTAACACAAGGGTGATCATGGGTGGGCTCGAATGGTGATGGGTTTATGTTGTTATCGATCAGAAACACATAAGTTTAGTAGTAGGTTACAGATGGTTGTAACAGGTAAGGAAACAGTATCTAACGATGCAATTTTGGTGGTGATAGGTGATCACCGGTGGTTTTGATGGTTGTGGAAATGAGAAAGGTGGTTCAAGTGAGCAAAAGAACAACTGAAATAGAAAACGTTTGCAGCCAAAGACACAGTTTGGTTGAGTAGAATATATGGCTGCAGTAACACAAATAAAGGATTCGAAGTCTAGTGGCCAATATCATTCGAGTAACAAAAACACCCAAGTGGGTTTTGGTTTAGTTCTCGGTTACAGTTGCAGCAAAAAGGAGTCCATTGCTGATGATGTTTATGTGGGTGGTGGCGGTTTTATTCATGGTGGGGTGAAGGTGGTTAACAACGGTGGTTTACGATTGTTTTCATCAGTGACACTACAACGACGGCAAACGTGATTTACAGATAAAGAAAAGAGATAGGTGATTGTGTGTTCGGTTAAGGTGATATGGGTTGATCGAGCTTATCATTCTATCCCTTGTATGCATGTTTTTATCAGTACATACATATACATAAATATAATAAAAGATAGATAATAATATAAAGTAGAGGAGATAGATTGGAAGAATGCAGACACAAAACAAAAGTTTCCTAATTCCACTTTAACTTCTACTTTATCAATCGTTAATCATGGATGGAATTTAAAAAGTAGACAGAAAGGACGAAGGGAAGAAAATAAAAACTGATTAAGATAGCTAACAAATTTTATTTCTTGTACAATTTTATTTATGATTAATATAAAAAAATATTAATAATAATATTAGAAATAATACTAATTTTAAATGATAAAAGTAATTATTAATATCAAATAATACTAATTTTTAATAAAAAAAATAAAAGTAAAAATAATGATATTAATGATAAAAATGATTAATAATAATAATAATATCTAATAATATTTAAGTTACATCTAAATTATAATTTCACCCATTCTTATAATAACATTTATATAAAAAAAATATCCTCATTTTGATAATCCCTAAAATTATTATAATTTTATTAATGACCATAATAATGATAATAATAATAATAATATAAATAATACTCATATTGATATTAATATTAATTATAAATAATGACAGTAGTAAATATATTATTATAACGACTATATTTTTACTTGTCACTACATTTAATATATATTCCAATATACATATAATAATAGTTATGTATAGTAATCATATATAGTTTATATGTATAGTTTCTTTTTAAATACAACCACATTTAATACTTCAAATTATATTTTGAATTATTATTTATATATACCTACACACATATCTATTTACAATTATCTGTTCGTGAATCGTCGGGAATGGTCGAAGGTCAATTGAATCCAAGAAAATAGTTCACAGTTTTTGAGACTTCAAGATTACAGACTTTGCTTATCGTGTCGGAAATATATAAAGATTGAAGTTTAAATTTGATCGGAAATTTCCGGGTCATCACAAACAGTACCATCGAAATGATACCGCTTCTTCGGCGGGGTAGAGGGCGGCTGCACGGGCGCCTCCTGAAGGTCCTCGTCGGAATCCTCCTCGCTGGAGTCATCGGATGATGAGTCGTCTGAATCATCTGAGGGTGGATCTACTCGACCGGTGGTCATCAGTCGATATTTGCTAGGTGGGATTGGCACCACACGTCCGTCAGCAAGGCGTCTGACCCAATGTCCTCGTTTATTATGGAAAGGACCGTCCTCATTTATCCCAGGAATCACAACACCACCGGAATGGTGCTGTGGCTCTGGGAGTCCTGGGATAGGTGGAGCTGGAATCTCCTCTGGGTCCCCGTCTCCATCTGAGATAATCATCAGGTCAGGTGCGTAGCTACTGTCCCAAGAGGATGAATCTCCAGAGTCACTGGAGGGTAGCGATGACGGGATCTGGGAGTCGGCAGCAGTAGCATGCGAGGCGGCAGATGAATCTGAGTCGCTCTCCAAGTCAATGATGATGGGCTGGATATTCGGCATATGAACAAGGAAAAATAACTTTTTCCATGTCAGTAAGTCATATAGCAAGCACGTATTAGGCAAAGTAACTACGACAGTCTAGATCATCTATAGCAGTAGATAGCATGGAAATAATAACAAACCCTACGGAAGTATCATGTAATCGAACGCAGATACTAGCATGCAGTAGTGAAAACAAGTAGCAGTATACGACATATATCAGTAAAAGTAAGCAGCAGCATGCAGCAAGTTCCGCAGAAACAAGTAAACTAGCAAGTTGTAGATTAGTCCTATTAGTGAATCCTACTCGGTCCGGTCTAGACTCACTAATGCAACCTAATTCCCTACAATCAATGCTCTAATACCAAATGTGATGCCCCGTACAAAAATAACGTGTACGGATCATCAACAACAGGATCATTACAAGGTCAAACACTATATGATGTTTTAAAATAAATTTACATTCATAAGAAAGGGTGACGTCATAACCAACATCAAAAGTTTTACAAACGATAGTAGGCTTCTACGAATAGAAGCAATTAACATAAGTACGAGACCCAATGGTCATTACAAGTTCATTGTTTCAAAAGTAACATAGCTGTGAATGCAAGGTAAACGTTTCATGCAGAGACATCACTAACAAAAGTAGCGGGAGTCTACACAGCAAGATTACTACAGCGGAAGCATCATGTAACACCGGCCATTTTTTTTTTTTAACACAGCGGAAGACTTTAATAATAAACACAATATAAGTCACGTCATTACGTTTAAGTTTACACAACGGTGTTACGTTATCACAAAACATTATTTATACAAAAGTCCACATCAGAGTTGGGTTGTCAAACATGTCTTCTGCAATAGCACCCTTCCCGACTAGCAGTACCTAAACCTGCAAAGGGGGGAACATGTGGGGGATTAGCGCACCGCTAAGTGAATGAAATCTATCTAACAGATATAGCTTAAGCCACACACAAGCTATGTACTAACAACAACACTTGCTAACTACCAACTAGCATACAATAAGACAATACGAGGATCGGTGGCTTGTACGAGCACACGACTCCCAGCTGATCGGGCCTGAGTCTACCGATAGTCCCTGCTACTCAATTCACAGTATAGTTATCCAGATGCAGGGGGTGCATCTTTCACACTATACTCCACAATTAGTAGCCTATGGACCCAACCTCCCCTAGGCACGGTTGACCTCATACGGACTCTAACCTCTCCTAGGCACGGTTTCGAGTCCCCAGTCTCCCTAGGCCCGACTGGTGCCATTCACACAGTGTACACATAATTCACATACAACATCAGGCAAACGATATTATTCTATCATGGCAATTCCTACACTATGCATGGTAAAAGAGTCAACCACAGTAGCATGATATGCTACTTAAACTCTATCCGTAGATAGACCCACTCACCAATTACCAGCAACTGCTCAGTTATTATTTCTGAGCTTATTCCTTGTCCTTATCTCCTGAGAACAGCAAAAACCAAGTTAGAATAGTGTTCCCATCAAGATTAGACACACTGACAGCGAATTATAGCAAATTCATAGAAAAATGCGTCCGCTAAAATTTTCATGCTTAACACTTATGCACTTTCAAAATTTACATCCTGAACACCAAAATATAAACGGGCAGCATAACGGCTAGAAAAAGGCACTTTGGTAAAACATTCTGCCCTGGACACACAGTCGGTCGACTGACACTTACAGTCGGTCGACTGTCGACACAATCGGTCGACTGACCTGTCCAGTCGGTCGATTCATTGGGTAATACATCAATCGGCCGAAGGTAAATCTCAGTCGGTCGGTTCACTCGCCAGTCGGTCGGTTCACCCTCCGTCGGTCGACTGTCGTCCGACAGTCAGCCGACTGTGTTCATCTTCCTCAGAAACTGAACAAAGGCTACAGACTTCACGATGAAATCCTCAAATCTCGATCTAGAGCTCGTTTTAAACACCAAAATCGACCACAACTTGTTCACTACTTGTTATAGACTCAAAATTCACAACAATTTGACCATAACAACACTTAAATCACTTGTTTTGACACAAATTCAAGCTTTTTACAAAACTCACACAAAACCAAGAATTTAACAACGAATTGAACACAAAAACACATGTTACTTACCTTGATAGACTCAGTAATCTGTAAGAAACAAGATGGTATGAACAATTTGAGCTCTAGAACACAATTTAGGAATTAGGGTTTGGTTAGGTGGGAGGGATGAAGGTACGGGTGTGTGTGGGAAAATTCTAGAAATGGAAAGAAGAAGACAGTACACTAGTCACATATTTGGGATTAATTCCCACACTGTGCAACACACGGGTATTTACCAGTTATCTGATATCTTTCGTACAGGATTAGGTAACCCAAACGAAGTCCAAATAAAATAAACAAACCTGTTCTGGGACCCTTGTCACAAACTGGACACAACACAAATATAATAAAACACTAATTAAATAATTAAAATAAAAGCACTTAAGACTAAGCACAAACCCTTAGGGCAAAATGGACAACTTACAACTAGCCCGGGTTTCAGTCTGTTACACATCCACCCCCCTTAAGGAGATTCCGTCCTCGGAATCTGGTCTTGGTCAAACAAATGAGGGTAGCATTTTCTCATCAACTCTTCCGTTTCCCACGTAAGATTAGATCCCAAACTGTGTTTCCACTCAATCAACACCATCGGAATCTATTTCTTTCTCAACTTAGTCACCTTTTGGTCAATCACACGGACCTGCTCTTCCACCAATTTCGTATTCAAATCGACCCTTAAATCTTCTAAAGGAAGAAGTTGTGTTTCATCGTCGACTTTACACTTACGAAGATAACATACGTTGAATGTATTATGAATACCAGCTAACTCTGGCGGAAGATCTAACACCACAGTCTGATCATTCAACACTTCACTGATCGGAAACGGACCAATAAATCTCGGTGCTAACTTACCACATTTACCGAATCTGATAACCCCTTTCCACGGCGAAACTTTCAGATACACTCATTCACCCACATTAAAGGTTACCGGACGTCTACGAGGATCAGCATACATTTTCTGTCTATCTCTAGCGGCTTTCAACTTTTCTCGCGCAATTGCAACTTTTTCGGCTGTCATTTGAACAATTTCGGGACCTGCAAACTGCTTCTCCCCGGCTTCTAACCAACAAGTCGGTGTTCTGCAACGACGACCATACAACATTTCATAGGGCGGCATCCCTATACTCGAATGATATGAATTATTATATGCGAATTCGACCAACGGTAAATGTGTATCCCACGAACCACCGTATTCTAACACACAAGCCCTTAACATTTCCTCCAAAGTCTGTATCGTTCTTTCACTCTGACCATCTGTCTGAGGATGATAAGCTGTACTTAAATTCACACGTGTACCCAAATTCTGTTGAAGACTGTTCCAAAAATTCGACACAAATCTGGAATCTCTGTCTGAAATGATCGATAATGGCACACCATGTCGACTAACTATTTCTTTCACATACAAATCGGCTAACTCACTTAACGAAGCTGTCTCAAGAGTAGCAAGAAAATGAGCACTTTTAGTTAGACGATCCACTATTACCCAAATCATATCATGTCGTTTCTGAGTTCGAGGTAATTTGGTCACAAAATCCATCGTTATATGTTCCCATTTCCACTCTGGAATCTGTAACTGACGTAGCGAACCATAAGGTTTCTGATGTTCTGCCTTCACTTGAGCACAAATATGGCACTTTTTGACATATCGAGCGATATCTGTTTTCATTGTCGGCCACCAATACACTGTTTTCAAATCATGATACATCTTATTACAACCCGGATGTACTGTCAATCTTGATTTGTGAGCTTCTGTCATGATTAAATCTCTCAAATCTCCAAGCTTAGGCACCCAAACACGATTGTTTAAGGTCTTTAGTCCACGTGAGTCATCAACTAAGTCCACTTTCCGTTTGATCATTTGTTCAGATTTAATATGTTCGTCCTCTAAAGCACAGGCCTGAACGATTCTTAAGCTGTTAATCAAATCTGGACTTATATTCAAACGAAGGAATTTCACATTTTCACTTGACTTTTTACGACTTAGCGCATCTGCAACCACATTTGCCTTACCCGGATGATATTTAATTTCACAATCATAATCTTTGATCAACTCTTGCCACCGTCTCTGACGCATATTCAATTCTTTATGTGAGAAGATATATTGCAAACTCTTATGATCTGTACAAATAACACAATGAGTTCCATACAAATAATGTCTCCACAGTTTCAAAGCAAACACTACTGCAGCCATTTCAAGATCATGCACTGGATAATTCTTCTCATGAACTTTCAACTGTCGCGAGGCGTAGGCGATTACTTTATCTCTCTGCATTAAGACACAACCCAACCCAGCATATGATGCATCACAGTATACCACGAAGTCGTCTGAACCTTCTGGTAAAGCTAACACTGGTGCCTGACACAGTAGCTGTTTCAATATCTGAAAAGCCTTTTCCTGTTCATCAGTCCATCGAAAGGCTATATCTTTACGAGTCAACTTAGTCAATGGACCCGCTATTTTAGAGAAATCTTTGATAAACCTGCGATAATAACCAGCCAATCCCAGAAAACTCTTAATCTCAGTCGGAGTCCTAGGAGAATTCCAATTCATTACCGCTTCTATCTTTGTCGGATCAACTTTTATACCCTCGGTACAAATCACATGACCCAAAAACTGCACTTCACGTAACCAAAATTCACACTTTGAAAATTTTGCAAATAGTTGCTCACGTTTTAACAAGTTCAAAACCAACCTCAGATGTTCAGCATGTTCACTCTCTGTTTTCGAATACACCAATATGTCATCAATAAACACAATCACAAACTTATCTAAGAATGGACGACACACTCTATTCATTAGATCCATGAAGACTGCTGGCGCATTCGTCAACCCAAAAGGCATGACAAGAAATTCATAATGACCATACCTTGTTCTGAACGCTGTTTTCGGTATATCTGATTCAGCAACACGAACCTGATGATATCCGGATCGTAAGTCTATCTTAGAAAAGAATGAAGCACCCTGTAACTGATCGAACAAATCATCTATTCGAGGATACTTATTCTTCACAGTTCTTTTGTTCAATTCACGATAATCAATACACATACGCATTGACCCATATTTCTTTTTAACAAACAATACCGGAGCACCCCACGGTGAAGAACTCGGTCGGATAAACCCACGATCTAATAACTCTTGAATCTGTGACATCATTTCACGGATTTCAGACGGCGCTAATCGGTATGGAGCTTTTGCAACTGGAGTTGTTCCAGGAACCAACTCAATCTTATTTCGACTTCCCTTACTGGCGGCAGACCTGGTAACTCATCTGGGAATACTTCGGGAAATTCTGATACTACTGGAATATCGGCCACTGTTCTCTTTTCTTTCTTCGCATCAATCACATACACAAGAAACGAATCACAACCCTTTTCCATCGACTTTTTCGCTTTCATCATGGTTATCAACGGAAAATTATACCCGCCCCGCTCCCCCCGGGCCACAATACGGGTTCCATCGGTCGAACGAAAGGTAATCATTTTCCTATCACACTTAATATTAGCCCTAAGCGAGCTCAACCAATCCATTCCTAGTACTACATCAAAGCTAGGAATAGGTAACACTAAACAAGTCACCGGGAAAGACTTCCCTTCGATCTCTATACAAACCCCAGTCACATAGGTTGTGACGGGTGTGGTCTTACCATCAACTACTTCTACACTAACCGGCTTGGGTAACACAGTAGCTGGTAAATTCAACTTAGCACAGAAATCTAGGGACATAAAACACATATTGGCACCACAATCAAACAATACGCGAGCAGGAATTGAGTTGATTAGAAACATACCGGTGATTACTTCGTCGGTTGCCACAGCATTTTCCACCGACATCTGAAAAGCTCTAGCCTCTGCTGTTGGAGGGTTCTTCCTCTTCTGCCCACTCGAGGCAGTTGACCCTCCAGCTAATGCTGAACGCGCCCCTGACCCTGCCCCGGAACTACCACTCTTCGACGGACAACTAATTGCACGATGCCCTGGTTTGTGACAACTCCAACACACACTATTCGGATACGGGCATGCTGAAGACTCATGCCCAACAACACCACACTTTAAGCATCTTCTTGTAGCCTCAGAACACTGACCACTGTGAGAAGATCGACACGTGTGACACCAATTCCCTTTACCTGATCCAGACCCAGAACTACTCTGACCACTTTTACCCTTCGATTTAAACCCACTAGACTTCTTGGATTTAGATCCTGATTGACCAGATACTTGCCCACATTGTTGTAGCACATTACCAAACATTCTGTTTCTGGCGGCCTGAACATCACTTTCTACCATCTTAGCCATCACAACCGCTTGAGACAACGACGTAGCCGTTCTAACAAAAGTTCGGTACTCTGGCAAAATGATATTAACAAAATGTTGTATACGAGACGCTTCGTCTGGCACCCACTGTTGTACAAACCTTAGTTTATCCATATACTTCTCTACTACCTCATCGATCATCATTTGAGGTGTCATCTTCATTTCAAGAAACTCAGTCTTGATTCGGTTCATATCAAATGGGTTACAATATTGTTCACACACCTTCCCATGAAACTGCTCCCATGTGATCATACTCACTTGCTCTTTTGGTATACTAGAAATCAAAGAATCCCACCAAATCATAGCCCTACCTTTCAATAGTCTACTAGCATATGTTACCTTCAGCTCGGGTTCACACTGACACGCTTCAAGTACCCTTTCAACTTCTCGCAACCAATTGAGAGTTACAGTCGGATCAGTACTTCCAGAGAACTCAGAGGGTTTGCAATCACGGAAGTTCTTATAAGTACACTTTTTGGGTGGTTGCATGTAAGGTTGTTGGAACATTTGCATTTGGTATGGATTCATCATCATGGGATTTTGGTAAGTAAAAGTGTTTTGCGGTGGCATATAATATTGGTTAGGTATTTGATTCTGAAACTGGTTCTGGTGCACATTAGGTATTGTTTGGGATTGCGCGGTTGGGAATCCAGGTGGTGTATCATCATTTCCAGAATGCCTTGCCAATTCAAGCTCATTAATTTTGTCCTCAGCCTCTTTTAGCTTACTTTCTAATTGAAGGATGTAACTACTCTGATCATCATCAGACTCAACACCCTCTTCTGGTGCTCTAAATGTTCCGGGGTTGGATGGGCCAGTTGCGTTTCTATCAGCCATTCTTGTGCTACAAAACAGCTTACACAAAATCTTAGTGGATAACAGTTAGTTCAATCACAACTAACACACGTATATCCTATTTTCACTTAGCCCCCCACTCCCACAGACATGTTTGACTTGCCTCAGGGTTTGGGAACAAAATACGCGCACGTACTTGCTGCCAAACTATGCTCTGATACCATAAGTAACATGTAATGACCCGGAAATTTCCGACCAAATTTAAACCTTGATCTTTATATATTTCCGACACGATAAGCAAAATCTGTAATGTTGAGTCTAGAAAGTTTGAAATCTATATTCGGATAATCAATTACCCTTCGACCATTTCTTACGATTCACGAACTATTACATATATATATATATATATATATATATATATATATATATATATATATATATATATATATATATATATATATATATATATATAATACTTTGAAATATAGTTTGATATATTATATCATAAAATGATATAAGAGATAATAAACTTTATTATTAAAATAAATATAGTCAATCTAAAAATTTGGGATTTTTCCAAAGACAATTATCCGCCACTAATTTAACAGCAGGCTACTAAATAATATCCGTAAATTCAAAATAAAGGCCGACAGATATTTAAAGGCAGCTATACTATGTATGATTGAAATTAATATCATATCATTACTGTTCTTAATTGATTCCTTCAATCCATTTTTTTTGTCAACTTTACGGAGTATAATTTATTATATGGTAATGTGTTTGTTTTGTTATATTGTCACACTCCATTCCACTAGTTGAGATTTATATCCAATTACACTAGTATAGGATTTAAAACACACATATGTATATAGATGTACCCCACCATGTGCATAACACTGTGTTTAATTGATTGTTTTCTCCAATCTAAGAATTATATATATATATATATCGTTTACAGATACATATGTATTGGTTAAAAGAAAAATAATAAATAAAAAACACCAACACCCACTATGACAATTTTACAACCTTCACCTTTCTTCCTTCATATTTTCTCTTCGATGAACCTCATAAACCACCATGAAAACCATCGGCTACCACCATAGAACGCCACCGGTTAATCCCGTTATCATGAACCAACACTATCGTGAACACCACCACCTTGAACCTACACGCAACCCGTCAACCACCACAAGATCATCGAACAACACCAAGTTACCATCACTGCAACCCACCTCCGGTACCACCACACTTCTACCTACAGCCGCCTGTCAACATGCCGTTTTCTCTTTCTCTCCCTCTCTCTCCTAATCTCGACTTTCATCACCACCATAAATCACAATCTTCATAAACAACCCATTTAACCACGGCTCATGATCTTCATTTAGTTCTTTTCTGACCGGATTAAAGAACTACAATAAACCATCATCGCCTCTTGTTTCCCTTGCTACCATCGAACCACCACACCACAGCCACCACCACGATACCACCCTATCACCACTTCCATTTCATGAATGATAGTTCCTTTTATTGTTCTCCTTCAGACCCAAACCGAGATGAACCAGGTTGCAGCTACGCTATTATCAAATTCCTGCTGCTGCTATTTTGTAATACTGGTGGCGTTTAGAAGAATTAAAAAAAAATGATGAAAACGGTGAACATGAGTGGGGTTGTTAATAAGAACGATCATTATTTATTTTTTTCTGGTGACCAATGATTACTAAGGGAAATAACCCCACAAGTTTCAACTTGTGATTTAAAATATAAACATGGTTCTGTATAATCAAAACTATTCGTAATATTCTTGGGTCGTGTAAGTATTGGATAGCTGGGCCGAGTTTCTTTTTCAACTTGGGCCGAGAACAGACTACACTTTCTGTTGGGCCATATTAAAAGTCCAAAAATGCTCAATATAATTCTGTTGTGCTATTGTTACTTCGTTTAAAATTTCTTTTGGACGATACCTGATAAATGATGATCGAAATGATACTATAATATGATAGATGATGAGATTTGGTGATGATAAGAGAAATTTTGTTGATGATAATGATGTAAGTTAAACAGTTCCATACGATTAAAATCAGAAATAAATTAATGGCTCAGTGGTTGAGCGTTTGGGTGCTTAAGCGAGAAGTCTTGGGTTCGAGCCTTGTATGTGACATAATTGTTATCCTTTTTAAGGTAGTAATATTGTTTACTATTAGTAATTATTATTATTATTATTATTATTATTATTATTATTATTATTATTATTATTATTATTATTATTATTATTATTATTATTGTTGTTGTTGTTGTTGTTGTTGTTATTATAAGTATTAACATATAACATTTTTTTTAGTATTATCATTATTATTAGTATTTTCATTTTATTAACAATATTATATTTTTTTACATTATTATTACTATTACCATTATTACTAAAAGTATTATTATTTTTAAATTTAGCATTTTTATTAAAATTAGTATTATTATTGAAATTAACATTTTTATTAAAATTATCATTTTTATTATCATCATTATCATTATTATTAGAATTATCATAATTTTTATAATTAATATTTTTTTATCATTATTATTATTAGTATTATTAATATATCAAATGAATATTTTCTATATAAAAATATATTTATGACATAAAATCTAACCACATTAATACTGTTGTAATAAATGTTAACTATTTATATAAAGATAAATATATCTAATTAAGTCATTAATGAAAAACATAATAGAAAATAACAAATAAAATCACTAATAAAATATATATGTGTTCGATTACCATTACATGTATTAATCTACATGATTGAATATAGGTTCGTGAATCCGAGGTCAACCTTACACTTGTTCAGTGATGTTATATGTATTTTTACTACAAAATACATTATGTGAGTATATAGTCCCTTTTAAACTCTAAATATTTTTGGGTTGAGAATACATGCGCTGTTTTTATAAATGATTTACGTTATGGACACAAGTGATCAAAAATAAATTTTACGTTGAGTTGTACCATGGCATATTTCTTTATACTTGGTAGCTAATATTTACGTGAGGAGCGTAAACGTGAATCCTGTTGATAGATCTATCGGGCCTGACAACCCCAACCGGGCTGGACGACCAGTTTTCAACGGTTGCACAGTACTTCGTTCCTGTATACTACACTTGGTACGGTGTAGTGATTATTTAAGAATATGCTGCGATGATTTAAATGTTAAGTATGGTTACCAAGTGCTCAACTACTTTTACATACACTTGCGAGTGTATTATGTTTAAATATATGAAATCTTGTTGTCCATAGTTATAATGCTGCTAGCAACAAAACCTATATATCTCACCAACTTTATGTTGACATTTTAAAGCATGTTATTCTCAGGTACGAATTAAGTCTTTCGCTGTGCATTTGCTCATGTTAAGGACATTACTTGGAGTCGATCATCGCAATGGGACCGAATGTTGATGACTTCGTCCAGGAGGATTAGGACGGGTTGTTAAATAACATCACCATCAGCCCGTAGTATGATATTGTCTGCTTTGGACACAAGCCGATCACCGACGGGCTACCCGCGCACGAGTACAACCCCGGATCGCACTTCAACCTCACGGATTTGCTTCTCGGGTAAACACCCTCAAAACGCGTCATACTAGAAGAGGTATCCACACCCTTATAAGGAGTGCTTTGTTTTCCTCTCCCACCGATGTGGGACGAGTCTGTTACAACTTAAGTAACATCACCATCAGCCCGTAGTATGATATTGTCCACTTTGGACACAAGCCGATCACCGACGGGCTACCCGCGCACGAGTACAACCCCGGATCACACTTCAACCTCACGGATTTGCTTCTCGGGTAAACACCCTCAAAACGCGTCATACCAGAAGAGGTATCCACACCCTTATAAGGAGTGCTTTGTTTTCCTCTCCCACCGATGTGGGACGAGTCTGTTACAACTCTCCCCCCCTTCGGGACACTGCGTCCCCGCAGTGCACATCGATGCGGGCCCCAGCTCTGATACCAACTTGTAACACCGGCCATTTTTTTTTTTTAAACACAGCGGAAGACTTTAATAATAAACACAATATAAGTCACGTCATTACGTTTAAGTTTACACAACGGTGTTACGTTATCACAAAACATTATTTATACAAAAGTCCACATCAGAGTTGGGTTGTCAAACATGTCTTCTGCAATAGCACCCTTCCCGACTAGCAGTACCTAAACCTGCAAAGGGGGGAACATGTGGGGGATTAGCGCACCGCTAAGTGAATGAAATCTATCTAACAGATATAGCTTAAGCCACACACAAGCTATGTACTAACAACAACACTTGCTAACTACCAACTAGCATACAATAAGACAATACGAGGATCGGTGGCTTGTACGAGCACACGACTCCCAGCTGATCGGGCCTGAGTCTACCGATAGTCCCTGCTACTCAATTCACAGTATAGTTATCCAGATGCAGGGGGTGCATCGTTCACACTATACTCCACAATTAGTAGCCTATGGACCCAACCTCCCCTAGGCACGGTTGACCTCATACGGACTCTAACCTCTCCTAGGCACGGTTTCGAGTCCCCAGTCTCCCTAGGCCCGACTGGTGCCATTCACACAGTGTACACATAATTCACATACAACATCAGGCAAACGATATTATTCTATCATGGCAATTCCTACACTATGCATGGTAAAAGAGTCAACCACAGTAGCATGATATGCTACTTAAACTCTATCCGTAGATAGACCCACTCACCAATTACCAGCAACTGCTCAGTTATTATTTCTGAGCTTCTTCCTTGTCCTTATCTCCTGAGAACAGCAAAAACCAAGTTAGAATAGTGTTCCCATCAAGATTAGACACACTGACAGCGAATTATAGCAAATTCATAGAAAAATGCGTCCGCTAAAATTTTCATGCTTAACACTTATGCACTTTCAAAATTTACATCCTGAACACCAAAATATAAACGGGCAGCATAACGGCTAGAAAAAGGCACTTTGGTAAAACATTCTGCCCTGGACACACAGTCGGTCGACTGACACTTACAGTCGGTCGACTGACACTTACAGTCGGTCGACTGTCGACACAATCGGTCGACTGACCTGTCCAGTCGGTCGATTCATTGGGTAATACATCAATCGGCCGAAGGTAAATCTCAGTCGGTCGGTTCACTCGCCAGTCGGTCGGTTCACCCTCCGTCGGTCGACTGTCGTCCGACAGTCGGCCGACTGTGTTCATCTTCCTCAGAAACTGAACAAAGGCTAAGGACTTCACGATGAAATCCTCAAATCTCGATCTAGAGCTCGTTTTAAACACCAAAATCGACCACAACTTGTTCACTACTTGTTATAGACTCAAAATTCACAACAATTTGACCATAACAACACTTAAATCACTTGTTTTGACACAAATTCAAGCTTTTTACAAAACTCACACAAAACCAAGAATTTAACAACGAATTGAACACAAAAACACATGTTACTTACCTTGATAGACTCAGTAATCTGTAAGAAACAAGATGGTATGAACAATTTGAGCTCTAGAACACAATTTAGGAATTAGGGTTTGGTTAGGTGGGAGGGATGAAGGTACGGGTGTGTGTGGGAAAATTCTAGAAATGGAAAGAAGAAGACAGTACACTAGTCACATATTTGGGATTAATTCCCACACTGTGCAACACACGGGTATTTACCAGTTATCTGATATCTTTCGTACAGGATTAGGTAACCCAAACGAAGTCCAAATAAAATAAACAAACCTGTTCTGGGACCCTTTTCACAAACTGGACACAACACAAATATAATAAAACACTAATTAAATAATTAAAATAAAAGCACTTAAGACTAAGCACAAACCCTTAGGGCAAAATGGACAACTTACAACTAGCCCGGGTTTCAGTCTGTTACACATCAAACCTCTAAGCACCTGAGAAAACATGCTTAAAAAAATCAACACGAATGTTGGTGAGCTATAGTTTAAATGTAACAGTAATGTAAGGTAGGCCACGATATTTCAGTATTTCAAAACAATATGAAAAGTATATGCTCAACCGTGGGCACTTGGTAACTAACTTAACGTAATATCACCCCTATAAGTACACTTGGCGAGTGCGTAAGTTTACGAAGTATTAAAACCCCGTTAAATGCTAGCGTGACTAGCCCGAGTGGGGATGTCAAACCCTATGGATCCATATCTAAGATTCGCGTTCACCGGTTCAAAGACCAATGACTAAACGTTACCGAGCTAAGGGGAAAGTTTATGCCATTGTATAACCCACATATATAAAGTTTAAGTACTCGTGCCTAGTATGTAAAACGTAAAAAGCGCATGTATTCTCAGTTCCCAAAATAGTTAAAGTAAAAAGTGCTATAACTCACCGTGAAAAGTAGTAAAGTCGATACGAGATAAGTAAGTAAGTAGTTGGTCCGAAAGGTCCTCAACCTAAGTCAAAAGTTATTAAGTCAGTAAATCGATCCCAAAGGTTAAAAAGTATGTAAATTAGGTTTACGTATCATCATCATCAACAACATAAGTAAAAATTAAAGTAAGTTTTCACTCAAGAATAGAGATCGAAACAAAGGCTGATTTCGTTCAGCTACTACGACCTCTATACAAATCGAAAAGATGTGTAGTCAGTGGCTATGGCTCTGTATGTGAGTCTTCCAACCACTGACCAATTTTCAGAACCAAACTCGTCTTCATTTGACCATGATGACGGTTTAAGTGCGAGTAGGTCAGAAATTTCAGCACAACGTTACAAAGGTGTAGTGACTTTCGGAAGGCTATAAATCCTAAACCGTAAATCGGATTAAGACGAGTCTTAAATGAAAAGTCATATAATCGAACCAAAAAATCTGGAAATAAACTTTTCCAGTAGCCCAGGTGACTGATCAGACCTCAAAAACAGTAAGCAAAGTGCTTCAGTGGATTCTTGGTGCTTGATGCTCATCACGGTTCTCATCCTTGATGCTTGTAGCTTCAAGTATACAACTCGTTGTAAGAACCAGTTTTTCCCTGTTATGTTAGACGCCATCTAACAGGGTGGGACGCCATCCCAGATTGAAGGGCTGAACGCCTTCCAGAATTCTGGACGCCATCCAGATTGCCTGGCGAGCCTGCTTTTGTGTTTTTGATATTTAAAAGGGGTAACTTGGTAATTTCACATTGTGGACGACTTTAAGGCCCTAGATCAGTTTGTGGAGCCTCATTTACTCCATTTACAACCACCAAACTTCATCCACTTCAATTCTAGAGAGAGAGTGTGATTCAAGTGTGAGAAAGCTCAAATCGAAGTAGAAGAAGCTTGTTTCGGGTTAGAGCTCGAGCATTAAAGTTATTCATCTTTCCACTAGCTACATTTTGATCGTAGTGGTAACTCTTAACCTTGATTTCCTTACTAATAATTTTTTAAGGGTTAGGGTTTGGGTTAGTGATGTGTATAAAACCCATTTGTTAGTGATTTGGGGATTTTGGGTAAGTTTGAGTCATGAAGACTTAAAGGATGACTAACCTAGGGTTTTGAAATATTAAATGTGTTTATGAGTCTTAAATTGGTTAGTTAACCACTAGCACACCTAGATGTTATGTAAATGGGTGTGGAAAACCTCGAATGGGTAAAACGGGTCTTTGATGACCTAAGTTGTCTTGTTAGTGTGAAAATGAGTTAACATTGTGATTATATGTGTGTGTTAAGACCATAAATGGCTAGGGTTAGGGTTTTTGGCGAAGTTGGCCCAATATTAGGGTTAAGTGTGCAAATGGGTCGAAATTGCACCATGAGCCAAAACGACACTAGAATGGTGAGTGAGTTGGTTGACCAACTTGATCTTGTGATTGATTATGTGCATAATGTAATAGGTACATTACATTGAAGTTTGCAAGCTCGGTTATCCTTCACAAAAGACTTTGAGGTGAGTGGAATAATTATATGCGTAGGTGTATAATGTATTTATTTGTTGTAACGTGAGATGTGAAGTGTCGATGTGCTAAGACACCACATTTCACGTGACGAGTGAAGTGTCGATGTGCTAAGACACCACTCAAAGTAATATGACGGGTGAAGTGTCGATGTGTTAAGACGCCATCCGGGGTGAAGTGTCGATGTGTTAAGACACCACCCGGAGTGAAGTATCGATGTGCTAAGATGCCACTCCAAGAGATTAACGGGTGAAGTGCCGATGTGTTAAGGCGCCACTCGAGGTGAAGTATCGATGTGTTAAGATGCCACCTCAAATAAAACGAAGAGTGAAGTGTCAAAGTGTTAAGACACCACTCGAGGTGAAGTGTCGACGTGTTAAGATGCCACCTAGGGTGAAGTATCGACGTGTTAAGATTCCACCCGTGGGGTTAGTGTACGACGTGTTAAGTGCACTAATGGTTGTTATGAACTCCGACGGTCTTTAAACACCGTTCCCTTGTTCAATTGGTTAACCATGGTTAATGTGTTGTAGTGTAGCGTATATATATGCCTTTGTTGTTGCTAGCTTGCGGTATTGGAGGTTACTAGCTTTATACTTGAAATTGTAAGCTAATTGCGTTGCTAGCATGTATGCGGTATGTGTGTAAGTGGTTGCAAGTAGGTATATTATATATGTATGTGTATAATTATTGCATTCACTAAGCGTTTTGCTTACCCTCTCGTTGTTTATCTTTTTACAGGCTCCGGCGTTGATAAGGGTAAGGGCATTCGATTGGATTAGAGATCCCGCTTATTGTTTAGGGGACGCTTTTGGGATTTGATAGCTTTTAGAGTTTGACCGAGACTTGGGTAGTTTAACCCCCAAACACCATGCTCATAGTGTCGTTTAGAAATTAAACTAATGTGGTCGAAACTCATGATTTGTACGAAACTCGTAAAACGGCTGTTGTGGGCCCCATTTTGTAAAACTCGTTTTGATGTTGGAAATCTATTAGCTTTACTTATCTTGATATGTTGTGATAACTGGTTTCGTTGGAAATTGTCGGGAAGCGGGTTTTTCGTTCAAGCGTAATGTAAAACTGATCAGAACTTTTTAGCCCAATTGTACACCGTTCAAAAAGGCTGGACACCGTCCAGGTCTTCAGCACTGGACGCCGTCCAGAAATCTGGACGCCGTCCAGTTGTACAGGCTCATAATTTTTTTTTTGGGTCGTGTTTTTGTTATAACGAGGGTTGGGTCGTTACAAGTGGTATCAGAGCATGGTCTAAGGGATTTAGGCGACTTGAGATAGGTGCCTAGACTTGGACTTGATTGTGAATGCACTTTATGCGAGACTTATAGGAGACGGGTCGGACCGGGTGTTGATTAGTGATTAGGTTTATGTGAACTAACCTTGCACTAATTGTTTTGTGTTGTGTTAGTTATCATCAAGCGAGATAGGCGTTGTACTAGCAAGTTCATGCGACGTGCTCTCGTAACAATGATTAGCTACCATTGTTACGGGTTCAAATCGTGTCAAACAAGCGATGTACGACGAATGTTAAGCAATATGAGGTAGTGTGGTGTATATGTATATACATATGTGTTAAGTCCTTTCGTTTCGTTGTTTAATCTTTTCCATTTTATAGAATGAAGATGAGAAATGGACACGACACCAATGACGGAAGTACGAGTGAGGACGTTGAGTTCACGGCCAAAGCTGAGGCCATCTTTATACGTCAAAAGGCGGAGTTCCTCGAGGATGTTAAGAAAATGTTTTTAGATACGATCGACGAACAACTAGTCAATGTAGTAAAGGAGCAAGTTAAGGCCGTTCTTCACGAAGATAATGTGAGAAGACGGGACTTTCTATATAAGAACTTCAAGGATTCTCCACCTCCCACCTTTGAAGGTGAACGAGACCCTCTAAAGAGTGCCCGTTGTATCTCCGACATAGAGGGGGCCTTCCGTACTTGTGAATGTCCTCCCGAGAAGAAGACAAGATACTGGTGTGGTATGTTGAGGGGCGATGCTAAGTTGTGGTGGGACGCAAAGCTCCAAGTTTATGGTGAAGAGCAATGCATGGAATTCACTTGGGATGAATTCAAGTCCGAATTTTTCAAAGAATACCGAACTTCGGCCGATCATACTAGGCTTAAGGATGAGTTACGTTCCTTGAGGCAAGGGTCGATGGATTTGAACACTCTCAAATCCGTGGTTTTGTCCAAGACCCAATTTTGCCCGGAGTACGTCGGCAATGATAAAATGTTGAAGGAAGACTTCTATCGAATTTTAAATGACAACTATCAAGAGAAGATTAGTGTAAAGGTGGTAAAGACTTTTGATGAGTTGTTTGATATGGCCAAAGGCTTCGAGGCGCTCGTGTTAAGGAAGAGTGGCTTTACTTTTGGCAAGAGAAATAATGAAGGTTCGAGCCATTCGAACTTTTCAAACAAAAAGAACAAGAAGGGTTCCGGTAATGTTAGTAGTGGGAAGAAGGGTGCTTCCGGGGATTTTTCTTATTCGTGCTACAATTGTGGACAAAAGGGTCACATGGCTCGTGAATGTCCGAGTCTATCCTCCGCAAACAAAATTACTTGTTTTAATTGTGGTAAAGAAGGGCACAAGAGGCCGGAATGTCCCGATTTGCGCAATGATAATGTTAAGAGGTTGGAGAAGGTGGCGGGTACAGCTAGGGGTCGCAATTATTTGATGACCAATGATGAAGCCAAACAATCCAACGAAGTGGTCTCAGGTACTTTCATGGTTAATTCTAATCCGGCAAGGATTCTATTTGATAGCGGTGCAAATTTGTCGTTTGTGTCTCCAAAATTTGTGCCTAAACTTAATAGACCGTTAGCTAAGTTAAGTCGTCCGGTAGAAGTCGAAATAGCGGACGGCAAGACGGTGCTAGTGGTTGATGTGTATAAAAATTGTGATGTCGTTTTTGGTGCCAAAAACTTTAAGATTGATCTTATTCCGATGACTTTGGGTGATTTTGATATCGTGGTTGGTATGGATTGGCTCGATCATAATAGAGCTGATATTGCATGCCATGAAAAATATATTCGAGTGAAGACCCCAAGTGGGGGAGAGTTAATTATTCACGGTGATAAGCGTAGAAGACTTGTGCCGATATGCACTTTTGCACGGGCACATCGTTTCCTTGTTAGTGGTAGCATGGCTTTTCTTGCCCATGTTGTTGATACTCGTGATGAGCCACCACCCATTCGTGAAATTCTGGTGGTTAGTGAATTCGAAGACGTTTTTCTGGACGAGTTACCGGGTGTTCCGGCGGAAAGACAAGTTGAATTTTACATTGAGTTGGTTCCGGGAGCTACTCCCATTGCTAAAACTCCTTATCATTTAGCATCGACGGAAATGCAAGAGTTGTTAAATCAAACCCAAGAGCTACTTGAAAAGGGTTTTATCCGACCGAGTGCTTCGCCATGGGGCGCTCCTGTTTTATTCGTGAAAAAGAAGGATGGTAGTATACGGATGTGCATCGATTACCGGGAGTTGAACAAAGTGACGATCAAGAATCGTTATCCATTGCCTAGGATTGACGATTTGTTTGATCAACTCCAAGGTGCAACGTATTTCTCTAAAATCGACCTACAGTCCGGCTATCACCAAATGCGGGTCCGTGAGGAAGATATTGAGAAAACAGCTTTTCGAACGCGTTATGGGCATTATGAGTTTGTAGTTATACCTTTTGGTCTTACGAATGCACCGGCGACATTCATGGATCTTATGAACCGAGTGTGCCAACCTATGTTGGACAAGTCGGTAATTGTGTTCATTGATGACATACTTGTCTACTCAAAGAGTATGAAAGAACATGAACTTCATTTGCGGTGTGTGTTAAAGACGTTGCGGAAGGAGAAGTTGTATGCTAAATTCTCCAAATGTGAATTTTGGCTAAGGGAAGTTCAATTCCTTGGCCATATTGTGAACGAAAATGGTATTCAAGTAGATCCGGGGAAGATAGAGACGGTGAAGAGTTGGAGATGACCGACTACGCCTATGAAAATCTGAAGTTTTCTCGGATTGGCCGGTTATTATCGTCGGTTTATCCAAGACTTTTCTAAGATCGCTTATTCGTTGACGAAATTGACGAGGAAGAACGCGAGGTTTATTTGGGAGAACGAGCAAGAAATTGCTTTTCAATTGTTAAAAGAGAAATTGTGTCAAGCTCTGGTGTTAGTGTTGACGGAAGGTGTGGAAGACATGACGGTGTATTGTGATGCCTCTCTAAATGGGCTCGGGTGTGTTCTAATGCAAAGAGGTAAAGTCATTGCTTACGCCTCTCGACAATTAAAGGAGCACGAAACGAGATATCCAACTCATGATCTTGAGTTGGCGGCGGTTGTGCATGCGTTGAAAATTTGGTGCCATTACTTGTATGGTGTCAAGAGTACGATTTATTCAGATCATAAGAGTTTGAAACATATCTTTAATCAATGAGATTTGAATTATCGTCAACGTAGGTGGATGGATGTGGTAAAAGACTATGATTGTGAGATACTTTATCATCCGGGCAAGGCGAATGTGGTCGCGGATGCGTTAAGTCGAAAGAGTCATCACCCGGCGTTACGATTGGGATTGTTACATATGATTATTACTAACGATTTTCTTGAAAAACTTGGTGTGATCCAAATAGAGGCTTACGTTCACAACAAGCATGCGGAACGAATTGTGGGGCAATTGGAATTCATTACTATGGTTCGCGTGATTTGTTGTCTTTTCAAGGAAGGGTGTGGGTGCCTAAGATGGGTGATTATCGACAAGTGCTACTTCATGAAGCACATAAGTCAAAGTATTCCATTCATCCGGGCGCGACAAAAATGTATCTTGATTTAAGAAAAGAGTATTGGTGGCCGGGCATGAAACGTGATGTTGTAAAGTATGTTGAGCAATGCATCACGTGCTTGCAAGTTAAAGCCGAGCACCAAAAGCCGTATGGTAAGTTGCAACCGTTAGAAATCCTGAAGTGGAAATAGGAGCACATTACAATGGATTTCATCACAAAGTTACCTAAAATGGCGAGAACCCAATTTGATTCAATTTGGGTGATCGTTGACCGATTGACAAAAAGTGCTTTGTTTCTTCCCATTCGGGAAGCCATATCGTCGGAGACCTTGGCTAAATTGTTTATTAAGGAAGTAGTCGCTCGACATGGGGTTCCTATATCTATTATTTCGGATCGAGATACCCGTTTTACATCTCGGTTTTGGGAAAAGTTTCATGACGATATGGGTACACAATTAAAATTGAGCACGGCGTATCATCCTCAAACGGACGGTCAAACCGAACGTACGAATCAAACATTAAAGGATATGTTACGGGCGTGTATTATTGATTTCGGTGGTAGTTGGGACGAGCACTTACCTTTGGTGGAATTCTCGTACAATAATAGTTATCATACTAGTATCGGGATTCCACCGTATGAGATGCTTTATGGGCGAAGATGTCGAACTCCAATTTGTTGGGGTGAAGTGGGACAAAAGGAAATTGGGAGTACCGATTTGGTTTTAGAGACGAATAGCAAGATTGATGTGATTCGGGATCATTTGAAAAAGGCGCAAGATAGACAAAAGTCGTATGCCGATAAACGTAGGCGAATGATCGAATTCCAAGAGGGCGACATGGTGATGCTTAAGGTTTCGCCATGGAAAGGTATTATTTGGTTTCGGAAACGGGGAAAGTTAGATCCTCGGTTTATTGGCCCATTTAAATTTTTAGCTCGGGTTGGCGAAGTTGCGTATCGTTTGGAATTACCCGAAGAACTTGCGGGGATCCATAATACATTCCATGTTTCCCATCTCCGTAAGTGTCTTGCGGATGATTCATCATGGGTACCATTAGACGAGATTGAGCTAAATAATAAGTTTGAGTATGTTGAGGAGCCGATTGCTATACTCGACGAGAAGGTCAAAAGATTGAGAAATAAAGTGGTTCGGACTTTTAAAGTTCAATGGCATCGTAGTAAAGGTTCCGAGTTTACTTGGGAGCCCGAAGAGTTTGTTCTTGTGTATCTTCCTGCTTGTCATGCGGCTTGGATTGCGAGGTAGCAATCCGGTTCAAGTGGGGGAGAGTTGTAAGAACCAGTTTTTCCCTGTTATGTTGGACGCCGTCCAACAGGGTGGGATGCCATCCCAGATTGAAGGGCTGGACGCCGTCCAGAATTCTGGACGCCGTCCAGATTGCCTGACGAGCCTGCTTTTGTGTTTTTGATATTTAAAAGGGGTAACTTGGTAATTTCACATTGTGGATGACTTTAAGGTCCTAGATCAGTTTGTGGAGCCTCATTTACTCCATTTACAACCACCAAACTTCATCCACTTCAATTCTAGAGAGAGAGTGTGATTCAAGTGTGAGAAAGCTCAAATCGAAGTAGAAGAAGCTTGTTTCGGGTTAGAGCTCGAGCATTAAAGTTATTCATCTTTCCACTAGCTACATTTTGATCATAGTGGTAAGTCTTAACCTTAATTTCCTTACTAATAATTGTTTAAGGGTTAGGGTTTGGGTTAGTGATGTGTATAAAACCCATTTGTTAGTGATTTGGGGATTTTGGGTAAGTTTGAGTCATGAAGACTTAAAGGATGACTAACCTAGGGTTTTGAAATGTTAAATGTGTTTATGAGTCTTAAATTGGTTAGTTAACCACTATCACACCTAGATGTTATGTAAATGGGTGCTTTTTGGGCATGTGGTGACCCGAATGGGTGTGGAAAACCTCGAATGGGTAAAACGGGTCTTTGATGACCTAAGTTGTCTTGTTAGTGTGAAAATGAGTTAACATTGTGATTATATGTGTGTTAAGACCATAAATGGCTAGGGTTAGGGTTTTTGGCGAAGTTGACCCAATATTAGGGTTAAGTGTGCAAATGGGTCGAAATTGCACCATGGGCCAAAACGACACTAGAATGGTGAGTGAGTTGGTTGACCAACTTGATCTTGTGATTGATTATGTGCATAATGTAATAGGTACGTTACATTGAAGTTTGCAAGCTCGGTTATCCTTCACAAAAGACTTTGAGGTGAGTGGAATAATTATATGCGTAGGTATATAATGTATTTATTTGTTGTAGCGTGAGATGTGAAGTGTCGATGTGCTAAGACACCACATTTCACGTGACGAGTGAAGTGTCGATGTGCTAAGACACCACTCAAAGTAATATGACGGGTGAAGTGTCGATGTGTTAAGACGCCATCCGGGGTGAAGTGTCGATGTGTTAAAACACCACCCGGAGTGAAGTATCGATGTGCTAAGATGCCACTCCAAGAGATTAACGGGTGAAGTGCCGATGTGTTAAGGCACCACTCGAGGTGAAGTATCGACGTGTTAAGATGCCACCTCAAATAAAACGAAGAGTGAAGTGTCGAAGTGTTAAGACACCACTCGGGGTGAAGTGTTGACGTGTTAAGACGCCACCTAGGGTGAAGTATCGACGTGTTAAGATGCCACCCGTGGGGTTAGTGTACGACGTGTTAAGTGCACTAATGGTTGTTATGAACTTCGACGGTCTTTAAACACTGTTCCCTTGTTCAATTGGTTAACCATGGTTAATGTGTTGTAGTGTAGAGTATATATATGCCTTTGTTGTTGCTATCTTGCGGTATTGGAGGTTACTAGCTTTATACTTGAAATTGTAAGCTAATTGCGTTGCTAGCATGTATGCGGTATGTGTGTAAGTGGTTGCAAGTAGGTATATTATATATGTATGTGTATAATTATTGCATTCACTAAGCGTTTTGCTTACCCTCTCGTTGTTTATCTTTTTATAGGCTCCGGCGTTGATAAGGGTAAGGGCATTCGATTAGATTAGAGATCCCGCTTGTTGTTTAGGGGACGCTTTTGGGATTTGATAGCTTTTGGAGTTTGACCGAGACTTGGGTAGTTTAACCCCCAAACACCATGCTCATAGTGTCGTTTGGAAATTAAACTAATGTGGTCGAAACTCACGATTTGTACGAAACTCGTAAAACGGCCGTTGTGGGCCCCATTTTGTAAAACTCGTTTCGATGTTGGAAATCTATTAGCTTTACTTATTTTGATATGTTGTGATAATTGGTTTCGTTGGAAATTGTCGGGAAGCGGGTTTTTCTTTCAAGCGTAATGTAAAACTGATCAGAACTTTTTAGCCCAATTGGACGCCGTCCAAAAAGGCTGGACGCCGTCCAGGTCTTCAGTACTGGACGCCTTCCAGAAATTTGGACGCCGTCCAGTTGTACAGGCCCATAAATTTTTTTTTTGGGTCGTGTTTTTGTTATAACGAGGGTTGGGTCATTACACTCGTTGATGTGTTTGCATCATCTTTACCAAGTTTTGACCATCATGACACTAGTGTATGTCTAAGATATGTAGCACAACTCATTTAAGAGTTGTAAGAAGGTTGATGAACCAAAGTTACATCAAGATCTTAGATCCGACACATACATGAGTTCTAATAGTAATATTAAGCTATAAACTTGAATGTAAACTAAATAAACAAGATCTTAAGTTGTAGATCTTGGATCTTAGTTAGATCTTGAAGATCCTAGAATAAAAAGTCTAGATCTAGTGTTCTTAAGTTAAACCCTAAGTTATGGAACTTGGATCTTTACTTTAATAAAACCATAAGTTATGAAACTTAGATTTTTATCTTGTAAAATGTATATAAGCTTATAAGCTTTTGTTTTAGACAAAATTGGAAGACCATAAGCTATAGAAACTTAGATCCAACATAAGTGTATGAAGTTATAACTAGAAAGTTTAACTTCCATGTTCTTGAACTTACAAAGTTAAACTTTAGTTTCAAGAAGAATGAGATCAAGTTTAACTAGTAATACTTGACCAATATTATAAAATCACGAATTTAAAACAAAATAAAGAAATAAACTAAAGTTACAAGTAACAAGTTCATGTTTGTTTCATACTTAAGAAGATTTAAGTCAAAGCTTGGATCTTAAGAAAGTAAACCTTAAGTTTCCAAAATATGAACACAAGTAAGATCTTAAAGCTCATGAAATTTAGATCTTTATAACTTCTCAAATGTAGAACCATAAGCTAACAAGCTTAGATCCTTGTTCTTGATTCCTCATCAAACAAAGGATGGAAGAAGCAAGATTCATGAAGATACAAACTAGGAAGTTTGATCTTTAACAACAAACGAGTAAATTGATGATGATACTTGGTGATTTTTAAAGGAAAAAGAAGAAAGAAAAATAAATATATTACTTACAATTTAGAGAGAAAAGTTGAGAGTAAAAAAGTGGTGTAAGTATGGTGTATGTAAAATGAAGTAATACTAGCATATAAGTAACAAAAAAAATAAAAAAAATTGATCTCCCTCCTCCCACCTAAGGCCGACGGTCTAAGGGCTCCAAATGGGGAAGTCAAGTTTTAACCTTCATGTGTGGGAGAGTGTTGTATACAAGGAAGAGTATAAGGTTAAATGCATGGGAAAGAGGTGCATGCATGCTTGAGACATTCTTGTCTCCAACACTTAATTAATCTATGTTTAACCTTAATAAATCACTAGTAATATGATGGGCTCACTAACTAGTCCATTAAGAAAAGTAGGGTGGGCTTGATAGTCCAAGTCCAAATATAAAAGCTCATGTATAAGCAAGGTTGTAAAAGACGCGAGTCGGGGACGCATCGGCCATGCCTAAAAATGACGCGTCGGACGCAACGGTGACGCAACGGCGACGCAACGGGCGTTGACTAACGTTGACTTTTTAAAATAATTTTATTAAATATATAATTATATATAATATTATATAGATCAAATCTTTAAATATAAACTATATTTACAATAAACACGAACAATTACCAATTATTAACAATATTACAAAAAAAAATTAAAAAATTTGACCGACTTTGACCGACTTTGACTGACTTTGACCGACTTTGACCGCATTTTTTCGAATTTGACCGACTTTGGCCGACTTTTTACCTTTGACCGACTTTTTAGCAACGACGCGTCGGTCATGCCTAAAAAACGACGCGTCGGCCGACGCATCGGCCGACTCGGCCGACTTTTGCAACACTGTGTATAAGTATGCAACAAATTAGTAAAAGTCCAAGTAATTAACTACTTACATTAGTTAATTAGAAATAATTGATAATAATTAATTATGAACGTAAATAATATTCGAAATATTATTCGTGAAAAGCACGTGTCGAAAAGACGAGTCGGGACATTGAAATGTCAATTATGGTAACAAGTAAAATGTATAAGAATACATTTAGTACAACGCAAGTATTAATAATAAATATTAATAATATAATTCGGAAAATCCAGGGTCGTTACAACTTAACCACCCACGCGTTAATCTCCCTGCAGTTGAATAACCCGCCCCCAACTGCTGCCCAGGAGGAATCCCGACCCAATCCGAGGGCATGAGCGGTAAAACCTTTCCTCCCTCACTGCCCCAGCAACGCGATGTGTGGAGGCACCCTTGAGTGGAATTCAAGGGTAAATGGGCAACCTTGTGTGCGATGTTGCACCCCACGGGAGTCGAACTCCTGACCTCGCTAAGAGAGACAGTCCACTACCACATGAGCTACAATACAAAGTTATTTATGATGATTATATTATACCTTACATCTAAAAGGCATAGCTCAAATGAATAGTCACCTCAAAAGTTTCACAAACCACCCCCCACTCTTTTACTTACTTACATTTTAACCCCAAAATAAACATATAATAGTTAAGTTTTTGTTTTTCTTACAAACTTAGCACAAACTTTTAACATTTTATTATGGTTTTTACAAACTTATCACAAACTTTTAACATTTTATACTTTAACCATTAAACTTCTCATTCATTATAAATCGACTACATACTTTATATACTACCTAATAGACAAAAACGATTAATAGTCACCAGAGGTGCTTTCGTTCTTTCACTTTTTTCCCCCCTTTTCCACCTTTTTTTTTAAAAAAAAGCTTCCATAGTTTGTTCAAATATTAAAATCGACCCCCCAAACAGGGGGTAAAGTGTCAAATACTCATTTTCATAAAAAAAATTTAAAAAAACTACACTCAAATATTCAACGGGCCATATCTTCTCGCTCGCACCGAGTTAAATTTTTCTGAAACCATCGTTAAACTCGAAACAATTTTAGGAGCACACTGTCACTAACTATACGCAAATCGGACGTTTTTTAAAAAACGCTAAATATTTGAGGTACTTTTCATACACGTCGATTTTGCGTTAAATTTTTAAAAGTCGACAATTTCATAGTGAAACGCGGAGATGTACATATATTGTTAATTTAAAATAACATTTAAATCTTTCACGGATTATACCTTTTAGTTCGACTCGAGTTGCGCTTCAATGATATCATCGTTAGCCACAAAATAATTTTACAAACTAAACGCAATATAATACATTGAAAACCGAACCCCGGCGCGAAGCGAGGGTTCGAACACTAGTTATATCTAAAACACATAGGGAAAATGAATAGTATTTAGGAGTACTTTCGACTTTTTACGTTTTTTTTCCAACTCGCACAACATAACCCCCACACTTTATTCAAAAAATCAAACCTACCCCCCAAACAGGGGGATAAATTGTCAAATACTCATTCTCATAAAAAATATTAAACAAACTCCACCCAAATATTCAACGGGCCATATCTTCGCGCTCGCAACGAGTTAAATTTTTCCGCCACCATCGTTAAACTCAAAATAATTTTAGGAACACAATGTCACTAGCTACACGCAAAACGGACGCTTTTTAAAAAGCGCTAAATATTTGGAGTACTTTTTATACACGTTAATTCTCCGTTAAATTTTTAAAAGTCGACAATTCCATAGCGAAATGCGGAGATGCACATATATTGTTAATTTAAAATAATATTTAAATCTTTCACGGGTTATACCTTTTAGTTCGACTCGAGTTGCGCTTCAACGACATCATCGTTAACCACAAAATGATTTTACAAACTAAACGCAATAAAATACATTGAAAACCGAACCCTCGCCGCGAAGCGAGAGCTCGAACACTAGTTACATCTAAAATAACAAAACTCAAGAGACCAAAAGATATATTCTTGCTACCAATAAGTTGTCAAATACTGATTTGACACAAATATGTTTATAATACAAACAAATAATTCACCTGTTGCATAAACATCAATCAATAAGTTTGCATAATCTATTCTCGTTATTGACATATACTGCCGCATAAACTCATCTGAGGTACTTGCAAGTAAGTATCGAAAAATAAATTGTGACACAAACACTTGAAAATATGGGCAAACATCCTACATGGTTTAATAAAGCGAAATAAATGGGATATTTTCCTTCTAATGTGTTGCGAGTTAAGGTAGGTGATGGTCGGTCGATGAGTTTTTGGAAAGATGATTGGAAGGGAGACGGGGCATTAAAAGACAAGTACATAAGGTTATTTTACTTAGAAGCTGATGAAGATTGCACCATATATGACCGATTACAGGGTGGATGCTGGTTGTGGTCCTGGACCCGTGACGTTGGTGTCAGGAACTCGGTCTTTGTTGATAAATTGATTACTGATACTGGTCCCTTGATTTTATCATATGCGCAAGATTCGTGGGTCTGGATGGATAATAATTGCAGCTATTCGGTTAGTGATACTAGATCGCATGTGGATGATGTATTGCTTCCTACTGCCGCAACATTCACTAGATGGGAGAAAGTTTTACCGAGAACGTTTTTCTTTGGAGGTTGGCTCAGGATAGACTTCCAACACGGCTAAACTTGTAGAGATGATGCGTCGACATTCAGGTGATAGGTTGTGCTTCATGCAATCAGAGTATCGAATCGCTTCATCATGTCATGTTCGAATGCAATGTAGCGGTCGATCTTTGGAAAAGAATGAGTATTTGGGTTGGTATTTCGATCCCGGTTTTCTCTGAATGGTTCGAATGGGTTTGCTGGTACGAGGATTAGATTGCACGCTCCGAGACGAAGACAAGACTGTATGTGATCGTGGCATCTTGAGTGTGACATATTTGGAGGTTCTGAAACAACGTTATCTTCAACTCTAAAGCATTAAAAAGAGTTTTTTTATTTGATTTAGTTTGTCATTTTTCTTATATTGGGTTATTAAGTAAAGAGGAAAAAATGTAAGTTGGAACGATTGACTTTTAAAGTCATTGTAATTGTAATTTTGCCCTTACTAGCTGCTCGCTAGGGGTAGTTTTATTAATGATATTTATTGTTAAAAATAAAACACTTGAAATATGACACGTCATACATGAAAAACTACAACATGATCGACAATCATGAGCGCATCTGTTGGATGGAGTTATAAAAACCTTTAAATATTATAAAAACCTTTAAATATTATATGAGTGTTTATCTAATTGGTTCAATGATAGATATTATATTAACTATGTTAAATAAAACGCTAAGATTAACAACCTATGAGCGAGTTAAAATATGAGATGAGTGTGTTTCATGACGTGCGATTGAGAAATTGGATTTCTTTTATTTTTTACATAGTTGGTTAATTTAACAACCTAATAATTTTACTCATTTACATGGTTTTATAGTTTAACGGGATAGATAATAATAATAATGCTAACCAAACTTTACTTATTTAAAGGGTAGGATTTTTTGGAAAGACACTTAAGCAGAGATTTGATAATTAAAATATATAAAAGAGTAACATGTGACAAAGTTAATATAATGATGACATGTGATAGATATATATACAAGATTTATACAATGTAATAAATAGATAGATAGTGTGTATACAGAGTATGAAATATAAAATAAGCTTGCTTTTCAGATATATAATAAGCTTGCTTTTCAAAACAAAAATCTTCCGCAACTAGGATTGGGCTAGCTAAACATTTTTTACTCACATTTTTCCACAATTTAATTCTGGATAGTCCCTACGGTCTCTAAAACCTTAAGGTGGCGTTTGATTCGGGGATCTGAAATTTCAGAATTTGAAATCCTGTGAGTTTTGAAATCCCAAGGGATTTGAAATCTTATCACGTGTTTGGTTTGAGTATTTGAAATCCTAGGATTTATAAAACATAACGCGTAAAACGTAAATAAGTATTGTTGATTAGTTTATCATCATACATGATCAATCAAACATGTAATCACAAATCAATATGCCAAGAACATTAAAGTAAACCTTACTTGATGGAAGAATCGAATTAGGATTTGATGATGATGCCATAATCGTTAGGGTTATCAATTCTTACAGTAATGTCAACAATCCGATGGAAGGATTCTTCTCTCAAATTATTTGGTGTTCTTGATCAGAGAAAATACGTAATGACATAATGCAGGAAAAGACCACAAACCCTAATATTTGTATCTTGTTATTACAGTTATTTCCATCATGTAACTGTATTTTGGTTAGGGTATAAATTGTCAATTTAGGCAAACTTAAAGGGGTAAAGTGCCAAATGTAAATAGTCCATTTAGTTATGGGACGTGTCTAACATTCTCCCACTTTGACGAATTGTCAATTGACACAGGACCCCAATCAATTATACTAATGGTACTGATATAAAATGTATGATTTCTTTAATCCGAAATGACAAGAACATAATGTGGTACACAACATTAGTTTGTCTATAATGAAAGTTAAGTGTACACATTTGAAGTAAATATAGACAAACAAGACATTATAGTGAAGGATATTGTCATAAAGCGCTTTCATTTACAATTAAACGTTATCATGAAATAGTACACTAACTACAACATCGTGTAAGGTCTCGACGAAAACCCATCTTAGTCACGTGAGTTGTAAATACATTGGGTGGTAGACATTTAGTTAGCGGATTCGCAAACATTTCATGAGTTCTAACGTGCTCGATACATATACGTTGTTCCTCCACTCTTTCATGTACGAATAAGTACTTTGTATCGAGGTATAAACCAACTTCATTTGAACTGTTCTTGTTCGAGAAGCTCACAGCTGCGCTATTATCGCAGAAAATCTTCAATGGCCTTGAGATGGAATTAACACATTTGAGTCTAGTGATCAAATTCTTCAACAACATTGCTTGACATGTCGCAGATATCGTAATCTAGGTTTCCTTCCTGTCCATATTTCATATGGTGCTTTTGGGATAGACTTTGAAGGAACTCTATTAAGGATGTGAACAACTGTTTTCAATGCCTCGGTCCAAAGGAATTCGGGAAGGTTTGAATTTGCTAACATACTTCGAACCATGTCTACAATAGTGCGATTTCTCCTCTCATGTACACCATTTTGCTGAGGGGTACCCGACATGGTATATTGGTTAATAATCCCATGATCTTTGCAAAAGTCAAAGAAAGACCCGGGATCTTGACCAACATCTGAACGTCTACCATAATATTCACCTCCCCTATCCGATCTCACTACTTTAATTTTTCGGTCAAGTTGATTTTCAACTTCCGCTTTAAAAGTTTTGAAAATTTCAGGTGATTCGGATTTTTCATTGATTAAGAACATGTACATGTAGGGAGAGTAATCATCAATGAAGGTAATGAATGATTTATGACTACCAATGCCCGAAGGAAAATGTCCACATATGTCAGTATGTACAAGTTCTAATAATCAAGTACTTCATGTGGCACCTTTCTTATTTCCTTTGGTCATTTTTTCCTTTATGCAATCTACACATTTTTCAAAATCGGAGAAATCAAGATGAGGTACAACTTCATCTTTCACGAGTCTAGTCATCCTGTCTCGTGAAATATGGTCTAATCATTGATGCCATACTTTGATGAGGTTTCAAGATCTCGTTTTGTTTTCTCCTATTTTAAATTTCATTCTCATTAACTTTATATGATAATAGAGATTCCGAAATTAATTATCTAAGCATAACTTAAAGAGGTTTCCCTCAAGACAACCAGTTCCAACAACGCGGGAATTTAAATTAATATACACTTTATTGTATCCATACGTAAATATAATGTCATCAATAATTAGTTTAGATACAGATTTTAAGTTTCGAGTCATGCTCGGTACATAAAGAGTTCCATGAAGATTTAAACAAAAGTCACCCTCCAAAATTAATGAAAGGGTTCCAACAGCTTCAACATTTAAATCAACTCCATTCCCGACTTTAACCATTCGTTGGTTTCTTTCCAATCTCCGGATTGTACGGAATCCATGTAAAGAATTAGTACATGGATCCAGAGTCAATCCACCATGAATTAATAGGGACATTAATGTTAAAAGTTTCATTAATCATAAAAGATTCAAATATACCTTTCTTCGCTATCCATTCCTTGAATTTCGGCCAGTCCATTTGAATATGCCGATTCTTACGACAAAATTTGGATCTTGGACCGTCTTGGAATGAGTTAGTACTTGCACATATTTTATGGACTTTATTTGGAGTTCGATTATCTCTATTTGAACCTTTGCCCTTACATGAGCCCTTTCACTTTTTGGAATTTGTAGTAGCAATATGAGTAATATCAGGTTTTTCAACTTTGAGGCGTTCCTCCTCTTGCAGACACACGGTAATCAGTTCGCTCATTTTTCATTTCTCCTTTTGCGTATTATAGTTGATCTTGAAAGGACCAAATTGCATAGGGAGATATGTCATTAAGAAAGGAACTAAAAAACCTTCACTAATTTCCATGTCCATGCCTTTCAATTTATTCGCCATATCACTCATCATCATAATATGCTCACGTACACCACTAACTCCATCATACTTGGTACTCAACATTTTGAGGATCAAAGTACTTGCATGGGCCTTTGAAGTCCCTTTAAATTGTTCCTCAACGGAGTTTAAGTATTCCTTTGCATTCTCAGAGTCAGGAATGTGTGACACCACTAATTTTTTTTTTATGCGTGGCGGAAGCATTAACATTAATTAAACCATTATAATGACATAAATGTATAATAATTACATATCCAAATGATCTGACAGTTAGCATTAAACTAATACATCTGGTGTCACGTGACATTATAACAAAATTCAGTTTTAACGGAAAAGACACATTAGAGTTTCTTCATAGTCAAACATAACATCGCCATGCCCGTCTTCTCCCAAAAAGCACTATCTACAAAAGCTAATAACCTGCAAGGGAGGAGATGGAGGGGAATTAGCACAAAGCTAAGTGAGTACGACTAACTACAGGCCATAGCATACATAACTGTTATACTAATCATGTCACATAGTCTAACACACAAACATCACCCAAGTGCCGTCTACAGAGACTCTGGCGGCTCGGCCAAACCATTAACCACCAGCTGATCGGACTGGGGCTTACCAGAAGTTCCTCCACCACCGTATGTATATACATAATCCAAACGCGATGGACGCGTCATTCACATATATATACACCACGGTTTTCTAGGCTACCACAGAGGAACCTAACCCGCAGGTTGATCTCTCCTACCGAGGCTACCACACAATAGGGACGCACTGGGCTCCAGCAGACAAGCATCAACTAACGTGCAGTCATCACAAAGTACTAACTAACCATAATAATAAGTATATCTAACAAGCATGGCAATCATAATATAACATGCTTCTATATACTATATTCTCCAGTTAGTCCCACTCACCGATTACCAGCAAACGAGAAGTTATTCAGCTATTTAATCACTGAACCTTCTCTTTCTCCTTCTCTCCTAAGAAAAACATATACACAAGTTAGTTTCTGTCCATTAACCCAAAATAACACAATACAAAAATTTTTGTATAAAAAGCGTCCGCTAAAAAATTTTTGCTTAACACTTGTGCACTTTAAAATTTACATCATAATCATCCAAATACAAATGGGCAGCATAACGGCTAGAAATCAACACTTAGTAAAATATTTCACTGCCAAAGACCATCGGTCGATCGTCAGAGACTATCGGCCGATCGTCACTACACCATCGGTCGAGGGACTACACTATCAGTCGATCGTTAAAATTTCAACCGTTGGTCGAAGGACTCACACCATCGGTCGAGGGTCTAGTCCATCGGCCGATCGTCAGACACCATCGGTCGAGGGTCAATGACCATCGGCCGAGGGTAGTTCATCTGTTCCAGCAGCTGCCAAAGTGACGGGTTTCTCACCAAACTCACCAATTCTCGACCTAGAGCTCGTTTTTAACCTCAAAACTTACCAAATCTGATACACTGATCCTTTTAAAACATAAACCCACAAGGTTTTGACATAAACAACACTAAATCAACCCATTTTGACCCAAATTACACTTTTATGAAAACTAACACAAAATTCTTAATTTCTCAAAGATTAAATCACGAAATGATACAAACCTTACCATAAAAGAATCAGTAAATCGTAGAGAACACAAAGATATGAACGATTTGAGCTCTAAAACAAGAATTAAGGATTAGGGTTTGGTGTAGGTGAAGAACGAGGTGTTTAGTGTGTGTTTGTGAAAAAGTCTGGAAAGTGAGGAGAGAAGCAGCACTATAGTTATTTAATTGGGTTTAATTCCCACACTGTGCATCACACGGGTATTTATCAGTTATCTGATATCTTTCGTACGACATTTGGCAACCCAAACGAAGTCCAAATTAAATAAACAAACCTGTTCTGTGACCCTTGTCACAAACTGGTCCTAACCACAACATTATTTAATAGTAAATATTAAATAAAAATAAAAACATATAATAACACAACATCAACTTAAGGGCACTTTAGTAATCTTACATCTAGGCCCGATAGAGGATGTTACAGAATGGCTCCTCGAATAGCAACGGATATGGAGTTCTTAATGATCATGAGACACATGCGGTTAGAGCGCTCCCACTGTTGATAAGCACGTTTCTGATTTGATGTACTAGCATCGGTAAGTGCAGCGGGAGGATCAGTACGAAGTGCATGATCGAGGTCCATTACTCCTAGAGTAAGTTTCACTTGATCTTTCCATGTTGAAAAATTAGTACCAGTTAATGGTTCAATTCCGGATAACTATCCCGTATTAGAAGTTGAGGTAGAAGCTGAAATAGATTAAAAATTAAATGTATGCTCAAATATAGTTTTAAATTAATGGGATATAAATAAGTAAAGCATGTTAGTAGAACATAAAACCTAATATGAACACCAAATAATAGGCATATAAGATATTGTGCTCTATTATCAATCTCACGTTGATTTAGTTAATAATAGATTAATTAGGCATCTTTAACTACACTAAGCATTCATACATGTTACATATAACCTTTGCTCAGAAACGTAACATACATGCTAATTATGCTTATTATATATTTCATTGTTCAAGTTAAGACACAAATAACCATTGGGTTCAATGAGTGAACAACTTAAACAATTATATATTATGGTATTGCATAAACTTCTACATTAATTTAAACAACCATTCGTTAGACTGGTTATTTAAATTAACATAAAAGTTACCAATGAATGAATCGATCATAATCAAAAATTACTATATACCACTTGAAAGTAATTGTGGTTCTAGCGCAATAATGGTGTTGTAGATTACAAAATAGAATTAAGATGAACTCACACTGTTATGATATAATATAATGCCCATTTAATTCATACTGTGAATGTTAATGGGTGAAATAACTATTAACAATCATAAGTGTGACATTGTTTCATAGAATATTTGTGTGAATTCATACCACTATCAACAACAAATTTATATTAGTCCATATACATGAATATGAATTAATACCATTAAGTATGAATTCAGTAACATGAATATGAATTAATACCATTAATTCATACATGAGCATGTATATGAATTTGGTAACATCAAGTATTCAATATATATTAATATAGATTTCGAGATCAATTGTGTAAATTAATACCATTGATAATAATCATTAAATTTATAATTCATAATCATTGACGAGTATAAATCAAAATCACCCATCATTGTCATGAATCAAATTAATTAGGATAATTACTCAACTTGAATTAATGGCTACAACAACTTCAATATACTACGTATTAATAAAGAAATTGTCATCGTCGGTTACTTATATAATGTTTATCTTGATCGATTGATACATCAATCAAAATTAATATTAATATTAATATTTATACTATAAAAGCCAATAAACACCCCAGTTAGAATTAACATTATAGTCACATAACCGGAGAACAATTTGATTAAGATTCAATATCATCAGATTATATAAAAAAAAAAAATCAATATGAGGAATACATGTTTCTTAATCGCTCTGATACCATATGTTGATTAATTTATCATCATACATGATCAATCAAACATGTAATCACAAATCAATATGCTAAGAACATTAAAGTAAAACTTATTTGATGGAATCGAATTAGGATTTGATGATGATGCCATAATCGTTAGGGTTATCAATTCTTGCAGTAATGTCAATAATCCAATGGAAGGATTCTTCTCTAAATTTATTTGGTGTTATTGATGAGAGAAAATACGTAATGACAGAATGCAGGAAAAGACCACAAACCCTAATATTTATATCTTGTTATTACATTTATTTCCATCATGTGACTGTATTTTAGTTAGGGTATAAATTGTCAATTTAGAAAAAGTTAAAGGGGTAAAGTGCCAAAGGGTAAATAGTCCATTTAATTGTGGGACGTGTCTAACAAGTATAAATTATAAGCCGTAAAATGTAGAACGTAGAACGTAAAAGTAAAACGTTAAAATAATACGCAAATGTAAAATGTAAACGCAGAATATAAAACGTAACGTAAACTAAACGGAAAATAAACGTAAACGTAAAGTAAAACGCAAATGTAAAATGTAAAAGTTACAACGTAAAACACAAAACGCAAACGTAAAATGTAAGACGTAAAACACAAATGTAAAACGTAAGACGTATAACGTAAACGTAATACGTAAACATATCACAGACGTAAAACATAATCATAAAACACAAACGTAAGACGTAAAGCGTAATGGTAAAACGTAAAATGTAAAACGTAAAACTTAAAACGTAATACGCAAAACGCACACATAAAACGTAAACGTAACATGTAAATGTAAAATGTAAACGAAAAATGATAACTTAAAACAAAAACGTAAAACGTAAAAAGTAAACGAAAATGTATAACGTAATATATAAACATAAAACACAAAAAGTAAAATAAAACGTAATACGTAAAAATAAAACACAAAACACAAACGTAAAACATAATACGTAAACATAAAACACTAAACCCAAACGTAAAACAAAAAAAAACCCAAACGTAAACGTAAAACGAAAACATAAAACGTATGATCTAAAAATTCTCCACTCACATGATCTCAAAATCCTCCCAAATACAAAAGATTTAAATATCTTCACTCATATGATCTCATATCCAGTGTTGTAAAAAACCCGATTACTCGCCGATTAATCCCCGATTAATCATTTTTAAGAGCAATCCGTTCCGATTTTCTAAAATCCGTTTAATTAATAGGTCAACGTCAATTCATGGGTCAAAATCGAATTTAGTAATCAAATTCAGTCAAAGTCAAAATTGGTCAACATTTTAACATGAATTTAAGCTAGAACTTTATAGTTTTTGTACAAAATGAATAATTTTAAACAATTATGTTAAAGTTTATGTTTATGTTTATGGTTTTCTTCTATATTTACACATATAATTTTTAAAATTTAATATTTAAATGTATAAAGTACAATCCGATTAATCCCCGATTAATTTTCGAATTGCCGATTAATCCTTTCAAAGTCCCTACCGATTAATCCCCGAATAGCGAATTTTGCTCATATCCCTTATGCATTTGAAATTTTTCAACGAAACAGAAGATTTCGTTGGTTTTGAAATGCAAATTCCGCAAACTACTCAAAATCGTACGAACCAAAACGCCCCCCAAGTATTTCAATGACTTGAGCTAATCATTACAGTATTTTGTTTTAACATTACATTACTGAAAAACGGGTAGCAACTACAGTTATTTTACGCAGTATTTGAATTCTCTGTTTCAGAAAGCCATACATATTATATTTAAAATTTTCAGTTCATAAGATTGATTTGGTGGTTTGGCTTGTAAACCAAGTCTTGAATCTAACCAAAGTAAAGCAAACCCAATAATATTTTAATATTCAAAAAGGAAAAGAAAAACCCACATTAAAAATCAAATCTTCTATTTCAATTCAAGCATTCAATAAAATCAATTTTGTTTCAACCTTATAACCCTAACTGTAAGACAAAGGAAACCTATCAACAACATTATATAAAAGATTGAATTTTTATTTGTGGGGTTTGCTTATAATCACCAACTAATCATGGGTTTTGTTTTAAATGGAAATTTGTTACAAGTCTTTTTAACTTGATGGGCACTTGAAAGATTTCCGTAACGTTCACTAAAAAAAAGTTGAAATCTTTTTGTATAAATGGGAAACCTTTTAACATGTTTCTTCACTATCTTTAAACGTCACAACATTCCCAATTGTTCACAGGTGATAATATTAGATTTTTCCCTTTTGTTTTAATTCAATGCCACAAATATATTTGTGTGTGTTTGTTTCTTTGAGTTGATCATAATTTATAAATTGTACATTGTTTGAATCTTTTTTTTTTTTTTTTTTTTTTTGATTGAAGAAATTAGGGAAAGTTATGGAGAACCTATTAATGGAGGTCCCAACTGAATCAATGATCAATGACAGCGATAGTTTACCCTCTCAGGTTTGTATTTAAATTTGTTTTTTTCTTCTTGTTTGCATGAGTGGATTTTGAGCTTTGGTGTTTAGGGCTTTTGAAATTAAGGTGCCACTGACGATGTTAATGGAATATAAATGTTAGATTTTAAATTTTGAAATGTCTTTAGGCTGAATTTGAAATTCAAAATGGGCTCTTTAAGACTTAAGATGGAACTAATTTTTGACCCTTAGATTGTGAGTTGTGCTTCCATAGTTATCTCAGCAGCATTTTCATTTTGAAACGTTGGAATAAAATATTGATTACTTATCAATTTGTCCTTAAAAAGTTTAGGCTAAATTATTTTCCGTTTGACTTTATAAGTCAACTGTTTCTTTTCTTTGAGACAGGAGTATAATGAACTACATTCAATTTTGAGTTGTAACTCAATCTGTCCGACCCGCCTTTACTTTTTACTTGTTTGTACGATCGACTCTTGCATTCATACGTTGAGTTTCTTTCTAATTTTCTGGGCCCGTCATACGTTCCAACATCATATGCATTATACAGTATATAACTTTTTGGCTTATATTGTATTTTTTAGCAGACGTCGACTGAAGTTGATACCGAAAGGAGTAGTCATAATTCCAACATCATAGAAAACAACAACTTTGCGCACGGCTTGCATTCATGGAATGCAAATTGCTGCGACGCTTTTCTGGTTTTATCTGCCGTGGATGAAAACACGACAAATTCATGCAGACACCATGTTGTTGTTACAAATAGAACCCAAAACTGGCAAGGCTTGGAACAGGATATCACAAGCAAAATATCCAAAGGCTCTACTTACTCGGTTTTTGCTCGTGTTGGAGTGTCGGGGAGTCGTCTCACTGGTAAAGATGATGTCATTGCGACCCTTAAACTTGAATACCAACACTCGTGTACAAAGTATTTGAACATTACTAGGTATCATTCATTTTTTGTGCCTTTGTGGTAGTCGTTTTTCCTTTATGGGCTTAGAAATTGTCAACCCGTCAAAAGTGCTACTCGGGGACTTTTTAAGGTGTACTCGGAAACTCTGGTAGAACTCGGATGTTGACTAAGTTCGACTTTGACAAAGTTTGACCGAGTTTTGAGTTGTACAACCATTCGGCCTATCAAGAATAAAACGCAAACCAAATGTTATTATGTAAGTTGTTTGAATTGACACCTATTGAATGTTGTTGCAGGACCACTATTTGTAAAGAAAAATGGGAGAACTTGGATGGAACATTTGTGTTGTCGGATAAGCCTGACCGTGTGGTGCTTTATTTTGAAGGTCCCGCTCCTGGAGTAAACATTCTTATTGAATCGGTGTCCGTCTTTTGTCATGTAAGTATAACATATTCGATACACATAATCAGCGTGGAAGTTTCAATGAGAAAGTCGGTAGCTTTAACAAAAAAACGAGGTGGAAAAATTAGAGGGTGTGAAACAAATCAAAATGGGTCGACCCACAAGCTTCTTTTTAGTATCTCATTTCTTGAATTTACAAATCAGTAGAGTTTTTTGATTAAGATAACTACAGTGTTGCAGAACTCGGAATTACTCGGTCAAACTTGGTCTAATTGTATCAAAACCCAGTCAAACTCGGCCAAAACTCGGGATTACTTGGAAAATTGGTCGTAATTTGGTAAAATATCAGTCAAAGTCAAACTTGGTCAATATCTAAGTAACATCTAAGTACTCGTTGAGTTGCCGAGTACTCACAAAAAAGTCCCAAACCGAGTATTCCCCGAGTATAGATTTTTTAACCTTGGATAACTAATGTTGTTGGACGAACTAATTTTTTTTTTCCAATTTTTAATCAAGATATGATATCTTTTTCAGTGTCTCCTTCTCACGTTAGACATCATTAATATCTTATAATCTATAGGGTAAAGCTGCACCATGTGGTTATACGGAAGATGGAAACATTATATTGAACCCTGAATTTGAAGATGGTGTGAATAATTGGTCTGGAAGGGGATGTAAGATCGGTGTACATGACTCCATGGGAGATGGTAAAATCCTTCCTAAATCTGGAAAGTTTTTTGCATCGACAGAAGGGCGCACACAAAGTTGGAACGGGATTCAGCAAGATATTACTGGAAAAGTTCAAAGAAAGCTTGCTTATGAAATATCTGCTTTCGTTAGAATCTTTGGCAATAACATTACAAGCTCCGGTATTCGAGCTACATTGTGGGTCCAAACGCCTGATTCTCGTGAACAATACATAGGCATTGCAAAGTTAGTTTCTTTCTGGAATCTTTAATGAATATTCAGATTTTGTATGATGTGGCAAAACGGGCGGGTCAAGAGGGTTGGGTAACAGGATGAAACGGGTTATGTCTGGTTGATCCAGATGCCAGAACACATTTCTCATAAACTTTTTCGATTTTTATCTGTCAATATTAATGCAGAAAGGTAGTTATCTCATTGTTTGTCTACTTCTAATCATTTTTTGAAGCGCACAAGCAACGGATTCAGATTGGGTACAGTTGCAGGGGAAATTTCTTTTAAACGGGTTACAGTCGAAAGTCGTGATTTATCTTGAAGGTCCACCGTCAGGAACCGATATTCTCCTCGATGGCTTAATCGTAAAGCACGCTGAAAAATTACCTCCTTCACCGCCACCTGTCATCGAGGTTTTTAATTCGACTTCGTAAAATTAACTTCGTTGTTTACATTTATACCTGACAAACGGGTCGGTTCGGGTTGGGTGGGTCGAGACCCGAACGGGTCATGGGGCAGACGGATCAGAGTTTTTAGACGGATCAAACGGGTCGGGTATACATGGGTCGGGTCTAAACGGGTCAGGTAAACTTTTTATATCAAGTTATTTCAGGACAGTTCTCGAGTTTGTTTTTGTTTTTAATCTACAGAGTCCAGATTACGGAGTTAACATTATTACAAACAGTAATCTTAGCGATGGAACAAACGTGTTCTTCCCTCTCGGTAGTTGTTCGTTAAACGTCACAACTGGTTCCCCACACGTACTACCACCAGATGCCCGAGACACCCTCGGGCCCCACGAACCGTTAAGTGGCCGTTGTATAAACACGACTAACCGCACCCAGACCTGGATGGGTCCAGCTCAGATGATCACAGACAAAGTCAAACTTTATGTAACGTACCAAGTATCTGCTTGGGTTCGACTTGGTCCTGGAGCCACTGGTCCACAAAATGTAAACGTGGCTCTCGGGGTAGATAGCCAGTGGGTCAATGGTGGTCAAGTTGAGATCTACGATAGTGATCGGTGGCATGAAATTTGTGGGTCGTTTAGAATTGAAAAACAACCTGCAAAAGTGATGGTTTATGTACAAGGTCCTGAAGCTGGAATCAGTTTCATGTTAGCCGGACTTCAGATATTTGCTGTTGATCGTGAGGCACGATTTAGGCACTTAAAGCGACAGACTGATATGGTAAAACGTCTTAGATTATAGATTTTTCTTGAAATAGTATACTCGCTGTAATTATATTTGGCATACCAACTGTTTATAATAAAAATGAAAATGTTTGAACGAAGAAATGTTCTGGGTAATTAATGAAACGCGATACTGAAAACTGTAACGCGAAACTGAAACGAAGAATGTCTTGTTTTTACTGTTACATGATCAGTCAATTGAAAAAAAAAAAAAAAAAAAAAAGATTCGTTGATGCACATTTTTTTGATTTTTGCTCTACAGATTCGTAAGCGAGATGTTACTTTGAAATTCACGAGTCCAGCGTCAAGCGATATGCATGTTACAACCGTAATAGTCAAACAAAGTCAAAACAGTTTCCCAATTGGAACCTGCATCAGCCGCTCAAATATCGACAATGAAGATTTTGTTGCGTTTTTAGTGAAAAATTTCAACTGGGCGGTTTTTGGAAACGAGCTCAAATGGTACTGGACCGAATCACAAAAAGGGAACCTAAACTATAAAGACGCTGACGATCTTCTAAAATTGTGTGACGATAACAACATTTCCGCTCGTGGGCATTGCATCTTTTGGGACGTTGACAACACAGTTCAAGATTGGGTCAAGAACCTAAATAAAACAGATTTAGCCTCAGCTGTACAAAACCGATTAACCAGCTTACTCAACCGATACAAAGGTAAGTTTAAGCATTATGACGTGAACAACGAAATGCTTCACGGCTCATTTTACCCGAACCGGTTAGGTCAAGATACACGAGCCAACATGTTCAAAACCGCAAACCAGTTAGACCCGTCAGCCACATTGTTTGTGAACGATTACCATGTTGAAGACGGGTGTGATACAAGATCCTCACCCGAAAAGTACATATCACAAATTCTTGATTTGCAACAACAAGGTGCACCGGTTGGTGGGATCGGGATTCAAGGACATATAGATAGTCCTGTGGGTCCCATTGTTTGTTCGGCACTTGACAAACTGGGAACGCTAGGACTACCTATATGGTTCACTGAGCTTGATGTTTCGTCAAATAACGAGCATATTAGAGCGGATGATTTGGAAGTTATGTTTCGTGAAGCGTTTGCTCATCCTGCGGTTGAAGGTATTATGATATGGGGGTTTTGGGAGTTGTTTATGAGTCGAGATAATTCGCATTTGGTGAACGCTGAAGGTGATGTTAATGAAGCGGGAAATCGACTTCTTAAACTTAAGAATGAATGGTTGTCTCATGCTCATGGGCACGTTGATGATCAAGGCGAGTTCAAGTTTCGCGGTTTTCAGGGTACGTATGAGGTGGTGGTTGTTGCGGATTCCAAGAAAACCGTTAAGACGTTTGTTGTCGAAAAGGGTGATGGTCCATTGGTGGTGTCTATGGATTTGTAAGTGATGTTAAGGGAAAGTAAATAGTATTCCGTAATAAAAATTAAAAATACAAAACATAAGATGCAAGTACTTTCCTTTTGAACTTATGTTAATATATTTTGTTTGATATTGATTGTCATCTAAGTTGAATATTACCATCCTTTATCCTTTATATCCTTTATCCTTTATATACATTAAAAGAAAGTCATAATTTAGGTACTTGATTTTAGATTAATTAAATCTTAACCATTGGATTAACTAAATGACATCTCATTGCCCCTAATCTCAACCATCCATTTAGTTATCACCTTATAACCTCTTCTTAAACTCACAAAATGACAATAGTACCCCTCTATTAATCACACGGGCTCATTAAAAAGACAGTTATTAACTCAATTTTGGAAACCCCATTTGTTTAATCTCTTTCTAACTTTATCATCGTTAGAAAGAATTGCATCTTCTTCAATAATAATCGTTCCTTCGATCCTGACTAAAACCGTAACCCTAACATCGATTCCATCGTTTAACATTAACAATTCAATCGCCGCGGGTGAGTATTCCGGCATTTAATCCTTCATTCATGCTTTTTTTTCTTAATGAAGCTTTGATTTTATGCTTCGATTAGTGTTTCTTTGAATTAGGGTTTTATAATCGCATGAACAAAAAACTACTCATATCGCGGGTGAGTATCCCTAAACCCTCCACAATATCATCGATCGTCAGTATTAATCTTCAGAATTGAATCCCAAAAATAAAAATCGGCTATCCTTGTGTAGTTGTGAATAGTTATTTTATGCTCAAATTGCTCTGAATTAGGGTTTATGTTCTCAGATTCGCCAATTGCAGGAGTTGTTACAAGATAAATACACAAAATCGGTAATACTTTTGTTTGCTTTCTTATATTTTTAGTTTGTTATGTGTCAATGACAATCTTTCATAGAATCATAGTATTGTGAATCTGAAAATTATGAATTTACGCCTTCTTCATATTATGAATTTACCAATCCGACCCCTAATATGTACGCCTTCTTCATCTTTTTCTTATTGTCGTCGTTTTGTTGCTGGAAATCGCTGTGCTTATTTACATCAAACTGGTAACAATCAATTGTTTATTTTCTTATTGAATTTCTTTTAAGATTTTCGGGTTTTTAGAAATTGGATTAATAAAGTTTTGAAATTGAAATTTACTTTTCGTATTAGGTTTGGTCGTTGTGTTGCTGCTATAATAAGGTAACTATGTTCGCATTGTTATTTTTTCTTTTCTTTTACTTATGCACATGAACAATGTTGTTGTTGTGATGAACAATTGCTCACTTGCTCTAGAATGTGTTGAATCTATAATTATCGAACTTTGTAGGATCTCCGCAAGTTTGGCTACAATAATGAAGCCCACCACGAAGAGCAATTTATCAGGTACTCTAATTTATTTACATTTTACAACATTTATAATGCTGCTGCTGCATCTATTCAAGACAACTACATCATCTTTATCTTTATCTTTATATACATTAAAAGAAAGTGTTAATTTAGGTATCTTTAATTCAAATACTAAATCTCATCATTGGATTAAGAAAAAGACATCTCATTACCCCTAATCTAAACCATTCATTCTTTGATGCTTAGGATCTGTATTATTTCATATATATCTGCTGAAATATGTTTGATGCTTTAGATTATTGTTTTTAACTAATTTATAAGTTGTCTATTAATTCAACAATTATTTCATGCTCTGAGATTGATTGTTTATGTAAAAAGGTTGTGTTTTGGGTAAGTTTGTTGATATTTGGTACGGGTAATTTGTGTTATAGCGATAAATCATTATTTGAACACTCGGTTTTGTTTCAAAAAGCGGCTTAATTAGATCTAAAGAAGCAGAGACACGATACAATCACAAGAGATCGATACAATCGCATGCGGACGATCTTCAAACTTCGATTTTCCAGAATTCATAAGTTGTTAATCGCGGGTGAGTATTCTTAATGTCGTTCTTTAATTGTAGGGTTTGTTGGAAGAGTGGTAAGTGGCTTTGCTTTTTGTAACCGTGGCAAAATGGGTCGGGCCAAAATGGTTTTTTAAAACCACATTTTTTTTTTTTGCTTAACTGGTTCAGTTTACCTGTTTGACCCATTAGAGGTAAAATGGGTTTGGGCCAAAATAGTTCTATAAACTACTTTTTGTTTTGCTTAACTGGTTGACTTTACCTGTTTGACCCTTTAGAGGTAAAATGGGTTTGGGCCAAAATGATTTTTTAAAACAACCTTTTGTTTTAAAAAACTGGTTCATTTTACCCGTTTGACCCATTTGAGGTAAAACATAAACCAAATTAACTTATTTATGAATATATGGGTTGAAATTGCCACTTTCACTTTGTTTTTTAAGATCCAGAATTTTTTTTTTTATTCCTTTTTCTAACTGAGATTCAACTGTAATTTAGGTTAGGAAGGCACTATTTGATGCTCAGTTGCTTGATGTACATTTTACAAGATCATTTTACAAGCACATTCTTGGTGCAAAAGTAACCTACCATGATATTGAAGCGATCGACCCGGGTTACTTTAAGAACTTGAAGTGGAATTTGAATAACTTTTAAAAATGTAGTTATTTTAAGTACTGTTTAATTCTAATTTGATTGCCTGTTTGGAATTATTATGCAGAATGATATCAGTGATAATCTTGATCTAACATTTAGTATTGATGCTGATGAAGAGAAGATGATATTGTGTGAACGATCAGAGGTAATAAAACCTTATATAACTTTTAGTTTTGTAACTTATTGTAGTCAAAAGGTTCGAATGTTTATTTCGATTAATAAATATTGAATTTTATAATCTAGGTTACTGATTACTGACTATGAACTGATCCCGGGTGGAAGAAACGTTCGAGTGACGGAGGAAAACAAACATGAATATGTCGATTTAATTGCTGAACATTGATTAACAAACATGAATATGCCGATTTTGTTTATAAATTATGGTTCCAACATCGTGTGCATGATTTCCAGTTTCGAACTAACAGTTGTTACGAATAAATTTGTAAAAATTAGGGTTTCAGATTGTAACCATTGAAGCAGATTCTGGAAAATCTGTTTTTCTAATTTCTGGACATGGTTGCAGTTTGTGTATGTGTGCGTGTGCTAATACTTTTTTTGTTGCGTTTTTTCAGCTTACGCAACCTTTAGTGGTGAATGTTTGTGCACATAGTCACCTCTTGGCAATGCAACGATTAGTTGCAGCATTGGGGACTAATTACATGTTTGTGATGCTAATATATATCTGGCGGATTTCTGATGATGAACATCTCTTACTTGATTCTTGCAATGACAAAAATACGGATCATATCTTCATAATCTTCTTCAAACTTGACTCAATATGATGGTATTAGGTGATGTTCACTATCGACATTTTATAGTTGGATTAATAAAAACAAATTTATTATATGTTTTTTTTTTTTTGATATTATTTGCATTTGCTAGCCATTATTAGTTTGTGAAATTCTTAATTGAAAATTAGTTTGTCTTCCTTCTTATGCAGGTTTGGTAACGAAATTGTGTCTGGTGGGTTGAGTTCCCTATATGGAGGTTCTCATGCTAACGCTTTTAATCCAGAGGTGCGAACAAAACTGAATATTATAACACGTATTGCAGCTTATGAGTTCTACCGACCATAGTTGTGTTGATTGTTTTTATGAAAAATGAAATTTGAACTAATATGCTTCAGGTAAAGAGTAAAATTTTGATATAGACATACGCCCTTTCAGCTGGTTATTACGATGCTTATTAAAAGCGAACACAACATATTTTTTTCTTTTAAAATACACATACCTTTCCAATATTTATTCGCGGTGCTAATTACTATGTTGATTATGATAATGCGATGGTTTAGGTGAGGACAGTAGTGCAGAAGTGCTTCAAGACAACACATAAAATTGGTAACACATTTTTTTTCCAACCCTTTCTTGATATCATAGTAATATTTTGTAACGACTACTTATCTTTTTGTTAAATAAATATGTACAGGTGAAAAGAACGAACCGCTGGCAATGTATCTTGGGCATATCATGACCGTAATTTTTGATAACGTTAGTTATTAACTTTAGTTACCTTCCTTTTAAACAGTATAACTGTATATATTTGTATATAATTTGCAAGTGAATGTGAACTTAGCTGGATTGGCAGCATTGGTTTTGCCATGCGGATTTGTTCAAAATGGAACATCCAAACTTCCCGTTAGCTTTCACATAATTGGTGCTGCATTTGATAAGGTAGAACTGTTTTCTTGATACAATGTTTTCCGTACTCACATCTTTATCATGAAATCAAGAACTTGATATATATATATATATATATATATATATATATATATATATATATATATATATATATATATATATATATATATATATATATATATATTGAATTTTACAATATTATTATGTTAACCGCAGGAAAAATTACTTCGAGTGGGGCATATCGTAAAAGACTTAAGTGTAGTCTACAAATTTAGTCTGATCATGGGTTTAAGGTTGCTGGTATAGCATTCTATTATTGCTGCTATTTTTTTATATGGTTCATTATGGGTTTTGATTGGGATAGTATACGAATATGGAGTTAAGTTTTTTTTTTTATAAATATATATATTAGTCAGAGATGGTATAGTCTAGAGAATTTAATACGGGTTTCAGTTACCTAGATGCTTTTGAACTGAATCATACCTCTTTATCACGTAGACCACATAAAATTTTCGAAATATAAGCGGTGGATACTTTTAGAATTTACTTTCTGTTGATTATAAGTATTGCGTTAGACGTAATGATTATCAACTATTAATTTACGTGCTTTCAGAAACCATGAGTTTAAACAGATGGTCAAATAAATAAAGGAGAAGATGAAAGAGATGAAATGCGATGAAAGAAGATCAAAACGTCAGAGTTGATTCGCACCCTAAAAGATTTTTACTTTCACTTTGGTAGTTGCCTATAGGTCGAGACTTAAACTTCTACTGAAGGCCCTAAGATGGTAAACTGGAGAATGCAAAACCAAGTAGACAACTGAGTTGTACATGAATGTGGCGCAATGTTCACTAAATGGTGTTGATGCTTACGATCACTCCTTTATAGCCCTCAAAAGGTAATTTGCCGACATACAATACGATAGAATATGTAACAAATTAAATCATAATAAAATGCAACAACAACAACAACAAATGCAGCATCAACAAAAGAAACAGGTTCTATTTTTCATAACCCTTATTACGCTTAAGGATTATAAAGTTAGAGTATATAATTATATGAAAGCAATAGCATTAGCCTTGATTATACTATTACCTTTTCCTTCTGTATCATTATATTATTCTTTCCCTTACGGTCAACATATTTTTCTATTTTTTTTTATAATATGTCCCACAGGAATTATAAAGTCTCCATTCTATTGGGTCTATCAGATTGTTCTATAGCCAGAAAGTGTTATTGTCAATCACTACTATCTAGACTTCTGTGATTCATAAGCTGAGCAATAACAATAGGAAGTATGTTACAATTGTATGCTTTCTTTATTTCATTGTGTTATGAATATAACACAATGAATTTTAGAAACATATAGTAATAATAGTTAGTTAAATGGTCCTTTAAATAGTCGTAGTACTGAATTTCATTCAATTTATCTTTTGGAATTCATAATATAGGTTGCGTTGAAGCTTGAACACTGAAGTAGGAAATGATGCAAATACGGGCAGCCATATAAGTGTCAACTCTACAAGGAGTTATGTTTATATTAGTACATTCTAACATATTGGTTGCCATACAAGTAGGTTATTTTTTAGTATAGCTGTAAAACCTCTTTGAAACTATTAGATATAATACAAATTACTCTGAACATTTTTTTTTTATTTCTTTAGTTAATAATGAACCATGTGTTTAATTTATAGCTAATCTTTTGTTTAACTACACTTTTGCATTCATTTGTTTATTACATACATAATTTATGGCACATTTTTGCATGAGCTACTACATAAATTATTATTTTTAAAAATTTTATTGACGAAACCCGCGAATCCGCGGGTCTTAAGCTAGTATCAATAATGTTACGGGTTCATTAAAGACCAAACAAAAGGTCATAACATAGACTAGATATATTGGTATAGTTATATTGTTGAAATACTTGATTATGAGATGGAGTAATTAGATAAAAAAAAAAAAAAATTGGTTTGTAATCGTCTTTGGTTTCAATCGAGTATCGGTTGTTTTTGGGATTTCAATGTTGGTGGTCAAGCTTGGTTGTGCTTGGAGTTTGGAGTGTTGGATTGGTGTGGTTCGCATATTACATTACAATTATATCATTAGAGCCCACACTTTTAATGTTTATCCTATTATTTTATTTGAAAAATGTATTCTCGTCTTTTTGCTACCCACATACTGTACACCCTTAGCCCATTCTATCCATTTGCAACGCCAAAAAATAAGGGTTTCCCGTCGTTTTAACCATTGCGGTGGTTTGGTGCAGCTATAATCGATGGTTTCAGCTGATGGTTTGCGGTAGTTTTAACCACTGCGTTATTAGTGTTCAATAGACTCACATTTATAGGTTTGATGCTACAATGGCGTTCATCGATTAGTTTGGTGACGACATTATATTAATATAATGTAATTGGATAAATGATTGTCATAATGATTGTTTTGTTTGTTAGTAATAGTTTATGTGCTCCATTGTTGTTGGAAATTGTTCAATAGAAGCTTTTATGTCAATTAGATCGTGTGAACTAATCAGACATATTGGGGTATGCATCACTTGTAAATTAATCGTTTATTTGGATCATTATCAATTTAATTTATATTTATATTTTTGAAAAATCTACTTTTAAATTATTGCCTTTATACTTTTAAATTATTGCCTTTATCTAACTATTAAACATTAAATTAAACATATATATAATATAATATAATTAAGGAGTAGTATATAATTTGAAATTTGAATCCGGAGATTTTCAGAAAGGAATCTTATTTTAATTGATAAATATTCAATTTATTAAGATTATTAATTTTTTATTTATATTATTTTTAATACTTAGTCTTATTTTTAACTTGTTTTTATATGCAGTTGGCATGAGCATAAGGAATGTATAACGAAGGTCGATTGCTAATGATCATGTACATGACAATGACTTGTCTGATAAGTTTATTCAAGAACCATATCATAATTTCAGTTTAGTGAAAACTAGATGGTTCGACCCTATAGTTTGTATGAAATTGCACTTCGGCTAGCGAACTCCACTCAAAGGGACGAGCTGTGCATAAAAATGAAATCATGAGAACAAGGAATGCCAAAACAAAAGTTTAGAGACTCGAAGTGCAATTTCTTACAAACCACAAGAACCAACCGTGTAAGTTTATCTTCAGCATACCTATAGGAAAATTGACAAATATAGATTTTTTTAAAGTTTTTAAACAATATATACTTTTATAAAAAAAACAAAATGACTATATACACCATTAATTAGAACATCATTTTGATCAACCACAACTTTAAGGTGATCAACTACAGCTATTTTACCTATAATCAACCAAGCATCAAGTTAAGGTTGGTCAAGCATCATATTAAAGTTGGTCGACCACTTCAATAAGATAATCGACTAATAGTACACATTACCAATCATCATCAAACCCACTGAATCCTTAAAACATTATTCGTAAAATCATCACCAAACACTACACATATCTTCACCTCATCTTATCATCATCAAACATCAATAAGTTTCCAGATCCAAATTATTAACTAAATCTCAATCCAAAACCTCAAGAGCATACATCGCAATCATTAAATTCAACTTCAACCTTCATCATCAATTATCTAAGCGTCATTATCATTTAAATCGAATCTAGATGCACAAATCTAATTCTAGATCTGACATCAAAGATTAGGAACGAAAAACCTTAAACTAGTTAGATTTGCGATAAAAACTAGAGCTTATCAATCAAATTTGAATATAGATCTAGATTCCTAGATTTTTTTATTTATTTACTTATTTAAAAATTTTTTTTTTTTTTTTTTTTTTTTTTTTTTTGCGCTATAGCAAACCCTAAAATCTCATTAAAATATAACGAAAAATTCTTAGATATGTGGTCAAACTTTGGAGCTTTTTGGTCAACAACTCGGTTAGAACGATTATGTGATTTACAGATGTTAAAAGTTTTTTTTTTTTTTTACGAGGAACCCCACTATGGGCCAGAACACATTGGCCCCCCACCGCAGGTAAACCCCGGGTAAAAGTTGTTAAAAGTTGTTTCGAGCATTCACACAATGTTTTTAAACAACTTTGTTTCATGTTACATTACCTAAAACAACTTTGTAAAACATGCGCTGTTTGTCAGTTTTTGAATCCAAACCAGAATTTTCTTTGATGATTAAACTCATTAAAGCTTGTTACTAGAAGGTTATTGTTGTTATGAAATGATTTGGAAGTATTAGAAGGTTAAACTTGTGTTGTAAATCTCGTTATTTCTCCCCGATATCTCGTTTTTGGAAGGCAGTCGAGACGAGTGTCCATCTCTCGAAATTTCTCTGTCAACGGGGTCATACTTGGTCAAAGCCACGATTTCTCGAATTTTCTCGCTCATTTCTCGGATTTTCTCCTAAATCTCGTAATTTTTTGAATTTTCTCGCTCATTTCTCGGAATTTCTTGTAGAATCTCGTAAATATGTATATAAATATACATATATTTATATTTATATTAAAAAACTAAAAAGTCAATGTCCGAGATCTTCCAGAGATGCCGAGATCTCCTCAAATGTCCAAAGGAGATCTCCCCGAAATTCGAGTTCTCCAACCTTGGGTTGAATATATTTGGTCGATATCCTTTTTTGATTTACGTGTTGTTAGATGATGATGAATATTTTAAAATACGGTTCTAGTATCTATATTGTTTGAATGTTTGATTTGGTGTTTAATTTGGGTGATTGTTTTTGTGGTGATGAATGTGTTATATATTGAAATTATTGGTGATAAAGTGTTTCGAAGATGAAGGTATTCTTGAAGATGAAGATGTTCTTGAAAATGATGAAGGAAATGGAAGATCATATAAGATTTACGGAAAAATTTAACGGACGTTAAGTCGAGAGACCAATCACGTAACCTTTTTTACATATTGACTTGCTAACTGAGCTATAAGTAATTTAATGCATATAATAGTAGAGATTTATAAGTTAAATTTATACGATTAGATATTTGAAAGTTAAATGTATACAATAGAAATTAATGAAAGTTCAATATATTTTTAAATAATTTTTCTTACTTTTTTTTCAATTGATAATCATTTTATGTAAAACGGAGTAGTTTTCTTTGTTTTTACGTGGTGTGGCGTGAACAATAGGGGATGTATATAGAAGGTCGGTTGGTAATGATCATGCTCATGAAAATGACTTGTTTGATAAGCTAAGTCGTGTTTTCAAGAACCTTAATCATAATCCCGGTTTTACAAAAAATTGTATATATCTCTTAGTTTCAAACATTTTATATATGTCCATCATTGCTTTTAATTGATGTGATAAGTGGGGTATATTGATAATATTTTTAAGAAGTTTACTTTTTGATATTTACCATTATTAGTATAGTGAGTGAGAACAAGATGAAACGTTATTTTTTTTTTATTTTTTTTTTTATGGACATCAGTTTGAAATCACTTATGAGACTAAATCACTTAAGCGTTCATCTCCCGTAGTTGCATAATCCGCCTCCAACTACTGCTCTGGAGGAAAATCGGACTAATCCGAGGACATGGCCGGTTCAGGTCAGGAATAACATTGAGTGCAATGTTGCAGTCCAGCGGAGTCGAACTTTTGATCTCTCGCTAAGAGAGACACGCCACTACCAATTGAGCTACAACTCAATGTTGCAAGATGAAACGTTGTGAGATAAGGAGTAGTTCTAAATTTAATTTTAGTTATTTTTTTTAATGCTAAACAACGATATATACAATACCAATTTGATCGATTCAATTTAAGCATACAACTCATGAATATTTAGCAAAAAGCACAACTTATACATAATTCCAAATATAATATTTTAGTTATATTTGCTTACCATTCAACATAAAAAACCGAGATAAGTAAATATCTGTTTATGGAAAAGCCAAACTTATTAAAGAAACAAAAGCAATACACTATGCACCATCATGCTTGTATACACATATATACACTTACAGAAAGCATGGATGAAAAAAATATATACACACGAAGAAAGAAAGACAACACGAAACAACACTAGAGACACATCAAGAAATTAGCCTGATCAAGCATAAAATAAAGGTATCGGGTTCGGTCGATGCTTAACATCAATAAAAAAAGATTTAAGAGTCATTTGAGTTTAACTCTCCGGTCCAGTGTACCGTGAATAACCCCTTGCGAGATGACGATCTCAACAGGAGTGGTTAAACGTGGACCCACCATCGACGGGATAGCCGGTTGTTGATGGCTCAGGTTGGTGTTTAGGGTTTATGTTCATAGAACGTTACCTGTACCGCAAACTAGTGGAGTACTTGCTACTTTTATGCTGGATGTCTGTACCTTCTTTTGTTACAGGGATCATGGTTCGTACGTGGTATATCTGCTGCTTATTGTACGCCTTGGATGTACCTAGCGCAAATTCACTTGCGCCAGGCGTGTTCTAGCGCTAGGGTTTTGCACGCATGGTGCATGTGTGATGCGCAACACGAGCTAATCGGGTATGCGTATCATTATAGCCAATGCCCGATCTCGAAGAGCATGTTCCAATGTAATAACGCGGATTAATGAGCCATTGATGCCACTCAATATTAAGCGATTTAGCATGTCTTACAATCCATTCAAATGATCTAATTTGAATTTCACTCAACAAATTCATTCCGGACCACGATTTATTTCGAAAAACCTTTTGGTTCATATTTTTCCAAATTAGGTACCCACAAACTCATTCCACCGCTTGACCCAGTTTTCTACCAAACGAAGCTTGTGTACCACTACCATTCCTGTTCAGTAATTCACAGATGCTCCAATTTGCGAAACCACGCATCCCCCACCACTTACAAACTCGATCCCAAGCATCCATCGTGTGTTTACAAAATATCAATGCGTGCTCTACAGTTTCAATGTCATCGTTGCACATGGGGCATCGAATATTGTCGATGTCAATACCCATTTTACCCATGCCATTTTAGAATCCTCCACCGCCCCGCCCCAAAAGAACTTACGCCTCAAACCTTCAAGCAAAGACAATACACATGAAGGAGCGTGAAATAGTACAACGGTAAACTCGAGAGAATCGATTTAATTAGGGTTAATTTACCACCAACGGACAACGAATGTGATTTCCAATCCGAGAATCATTTTTTGAATTTCTTGATCACCGACTCCCAATCATCCACCCTTGTCATCCGAGAGCCCACCGGCAACCCCATATAAATAACAGGAATTGATCCCGCCTTACAGCCTATTCGGGAAGAAATTCTTTCAATAGTATCACTCAAAACCCCCACCCCGTAAAGCGAACTCTTGGACATGTTAATCTTTAATCTGAAGCTTCCTCGAAACATTTCAATAATTTCACCACATTCGAGATATTTCTTTAACTCCACTCACCTATAAAAATTGTGTCATCCGCATATTGGAGGTGCGAGAGAATAACTTCATCTTTACCAATGCTCACTCCTTTAATGATACCGCTTTGAATCGCCATATTCGCGAACACGTTCAGACCTTCAACCGCCAAAATAAATAAGAGAGGCGAAAGAGGATCTCTGTAGTGACCCGAACTTTTTCATGTTTATATATATTAATTGAGATTGATATTTACATGATTGAATGTTTCCAACATGTTAAGCAATCAAACTTGTTAAGACTTGATTAATTGAAATATGTTTCATATAGACAATTGACCACCCAAGTTGACCGGTGATTCACGAACGTTAAAACTTGTAAAAACTATATGATGACATATATATGGATATATATATAGTTAACATGATACTATGATAAGTAAACATATCATTAAGTATATTAACAATGAACTACATATGTAAAAACAAGACTACTAACTTAATGATTTTTAAACGAGACATATATGTAACGATTATCGTTGTAAAGACATTTAATGTATATATATCATATTAAGAGATATTCATACATGATAATATCATGATAATATAATAATTTAAAATCTCATTTGATATTATAAACATTGGGTTAACAACATTTAACAAGATCGTTAACCTAAAGGTTTCAAAACAACACTTACATGTAACGACTAACGATGACTTAACGACTCAGTTAAAATGTATATACATGTAGTGTTTTAATATGTATTTATACACTTTTGAAAGACTTCAATACACTTATCAAAATACTTCTACTTAACAAAAATGCTTACAATTACATCCTCGTTCAGTTTCATCAACAATTCTACTCGTATGCACCCGTATTCGTACTCGTACAATACACAGCTTTTAGATGTATGTACTATTGGTATATACACTCCAATGATCAGCTCTTAGCAGCCCATGTGAGTCACCTAACACATGTGGGAACCATCATTTGGCAACTAGCATGAAATATCTCATAAAATTATAAAAATATGAGTAATCATTCATGACTTATTTACATGAAAACAAAATTACATATCCTTTATATCTAATCCATACACCAACGACCAAAAACACCTACAAACACTTTCATTCTTCAATTTTCTTCATCTAATTGATCTCTCTCAAGTTCTATCTTCAAGTTCTAAGTGTTCTTCATAAATTCTACAAGTTCTAGTTACATAAAATCAAGAATACTTTCAAGTTTGCTAGCTCACTTCCAATCTTGTAAGGTGATCATCCAACCTCAAGAAATCTTTGTTTCTTACAGTAGGTTATAATTCTAATACAAGGTAATAATCATATTCAAACTTTGGTTCAATTTCTATAACTATAACAATCTTATTTCAAGTGATGATCTTACTTGAACTTGTTTTCGTGTCATGATTCTGCTTCAAGAACTTCGAGCCATCCAAGGATCCGTTGAAGCTAGATCCATTTTTCTCTTTTCCAGTAGGTTTATCCAAGGAACTTAAGGTAGTAATGATGTTCATAACATCATTCGATTCATACATATAAAGCTATCTTATTCGAAGGTTTAAACTTGTAATCACTAGAACATAGTTTAGTTAATTCTAAACTTGTTCGCAAACAAAAGTTAATCCTTCTAACTTGACTTTTAAAATCAACTAAACACATGTTATATATCTATATGATATGCTAACTTAATGATTTAAAACCTGGAAACACGAAAAATACCGTAAAACCGGATTTACGCCGTCGTAGTAACACCGCGGGCTGTTTTGGGTTAGTTAATTAAAAACTATGATAAACTTTGATTTAAAAGTTGTTATTCTGAGAAAATGATTTTTATTATGAACATGAAACTATATCCAAAAATTATGGTTAAACTCAAAGTGGAAGTATGTTTTATAAAATGGTCATCTAGACGTCGTTCTTTCGACTGAAACGACTACCTTTACAAAAACGACTTGTAACTTATTTTTCCGACTATAAACCTATACTTTTTATGTTTAGATTCATAAAATAGAGTTCAATATGAAACCATAGCAATTTAATTCACTCAAAACGGATTTAAAATGAAGAAGTTATGGATAAAACAAGATTGGATAATTTTTCTCATTTTAGCTACGTGAAAATTGGTAACAAATCTATTCCAACCATAACTTAATCAACTTGTATTGTATATTATGTAATCTTGAGATACCATAGACACGTATACAATGTTTCGACCTATCATGTCGACACATCTATATATATTTCGGAACAACCATAGACACTCTATATGTGAATGTTGGAGTTAGCTATACAGGGTTGAGGTTGATTCCAAAATATATATAGTTTGAGTTGTGATCAATACTGAGATACGTATACACTGGGTCGTGGATTGATTCAAGATAATATTTACCGATTTATTTCTGTACATCTAACTGTGGACAACTAGTTGTAGGTTACTAACGAGGACAGCTGACTTAATAAACTTAAAACATCAAAATATATTAAAAGTGTTGTAAATATATTTTGAACATACTTTGATATATATGTATATATTGTTATAGGTTTGTGAATCAACCAGTGGCCAAGTCTTACTTCCCGACGAAGTAAAAATCTGTGAAAGTGAGTTATAGTCCCACTTTTAAAATATAATATTTTTGGGATGAGAATACATGCAGGTTTTATAAATGATTTACAAAATAGACACAAGTACGTGAAACTACATTCTATGGTTGAATTATCGAAATCGAATATGCCCCTTTTTATTAAGTCTGGTAATCTAAGAATTAGGGAACAGACACCCTAATTGACGCGAATCCTAAAGATAGATCTATTGGGCCTAACAAACCCCATCCAAAGTACCGGATGCTTTAGTACTTCGAAATTTATATCATATCCGAAGGGTGTCCCGGAATGATGAGGATATTCTTATATATGCATCTTGTTAATGTCGGTTACCAGGTGTTCACCATATGAATGATTTTTATCTCTATGTATGGGATGTGTATTGAAATATGAAATCTTGTGGTCTATTATTATGATTTGATATATATAGGTTAAACCTATAACTCACCAACATTTTTGTTGACGTTTTAAGCATGTTTATTCTCAGGTGATTATTAAGAGCTTCCGCTGTCGCATACTTAAATAAGGACGAGATTTGGAGTCCATGCTTGTATGATATTGTGTAAAAACTGCATTCAAGAAACTTATTTTGTTGTAACATATTTGTATTGTAAACCATTATGTAATGGTCGTGTGTAAACAGGATATTTTAGATTATCATTATTTGATAATCTACGTAAAGCTTTTTAAAACCTTTATCTATGAAATAAAGGTTATGGTTTGTTTTAAAAATGAATGCAGTCTTTGAAAAACGTCTCATATAGAGGTCAAAACCTCGCAACGAAATCAATTAATATGGAACGTTTTTAATCAATAAGAACGGGACATTTCAGTTGGTATCCGAGCGTTGGTCTTAGAGAACCAAAATTTTGCATTAGTGTGTCTTATCGAGTTTGTTAGGATGCATTAGTGAGTCTGGACTTCGACCGTGTTTACTTGAAAAATGATTGCTTAACAAATTTTGTTGGAAACTATATATTTTTAACATGTGAATATTATGTGATATATTAATCTCTTAACACGTTTGATATTATGTGATAGATGTCTACCTCTAGAACAAGTCCCATTGACTCACCTAATAATAGTGAAGAGTCAAATGTAAATTGGAATGATTTGTGGACTAATTCACAAGTTCCCGAAGAGGAACCGGAAGAAGAGTCGGAACCGGAAGAAGAATCGGAACCGGAAGAAGAATCGGAACCGGATGAAGAAATAGAACCGGTGGGGGAAATAATAAAACGGTTAAGTAAAAGAAAATCCTCAACCAACCGACCAAGGTTAATTATGGTTAATGGTGTTTCCGCCAAGGAAGCAAAAAATTAGGAGGATTACCAATTCTCCGATGAATCGGATTCCGACGAGAATTCCGATGATGTTATAGAAATTACCCCAACTGAATTTAAAATGGCAAAAGAAAATAATAAGGGAAAGGGCATAAAAATAGAGAAATCTAATTCCAACCCCGATGAACTTTATATGTATCGTCAACCCCCGAAGTCCTTAAGTTGTAACAATGACCCGGAAACCTCTAAACCACCAGGTTTTTCTAAACCAATGTGGAAAACGACGGCTCGTATTAGGGGAACATCATATATCCCTAGAAACTTGGCAAAACGAACCAAAACCGAAGAAGAAGAAACAAGCGAGTCGGAATAAGATATTTGTATTCGTGTGGTGTAATATATGTAATATAGTGTGCTTGTGCTTTATGATATATGTAAAAATTGCTTGTATTAATAAGTATTTTTTTTATGAATCTAACTCTTGTCTATTTTACAGTATAAAAACACAAAATGGATAGACAACCCAATATTTTAAGAGACCTACCCGGAGACATGATTGATGAAATCTTGTCTAGAGTCGGTCAGAATTCTTCGGCACAACTATTTAAGGCGAGATCAGTTTGTAAGACATTCGATGAACGTTCCAAGAATGCCTTGGTTTATAAAAGGCTTTCGTTCGAAAGATGGGGGATATCACATTGGGAAATCCATAAGTTACGATGTGTTTACTTTGACGCATATATTGCGGGGAACCCAAATGCTATTTTACGCAATGGGTTAAGAAATTATTTTGACTCAATATATCCGAATATTGGACTTCGTGATTTAGAAAAAGCGGCTAACATGCAACATAAAGAAGCATGTTATGCTTACGGATTAGTAATGTTCGCTTCTCACCAAAGTGAGAACAAGAACATCGGGCTACAACTATTAAACAAAACGTTCCCACAAGTGACGGAGTCGGTAATTGGGGTAAGAAATGAGGTTTTTAGATTGTTACGGGACTGTTGGACATTACGTAACCCTCGTCCCTTTGACGACGTTACAACACGCTGTCTTATCAACGGCCATAACGGTTATGTTCCACAAGACCAAGGATGGGAAGTAATCCTAGTAAAACCAGAATGCATGACTTGTTTCTGGACGTATGAATTACGTGTCTTTATTGCCTTTGCTGAACGACTTGTGTACTAGCTAGAATTATCTTGTATCAAATTTATTGTGTGCTATATTTCATGCTATATGTAAAATAAGCGGTATTGTAAGTTTGTAAAATATTATGTAAAAGTTTGAACGCGAAATATTATTATAATCAGTTTTTCATATAGAATTGTAGTAGTTGAATTGTATATTAGCTACTAAGTATGAACTTAACGGGTAGGTACTACCCGAATTTAAACTTATAAAACGCTAATATGAAGAAAAAGCTTTTATAAATGAGTTCATATTATGCTACGAAATACTATTAACTACTCTTAATATTCTGTATGATTAACTTGTTCCATTTGACTATTTTGAAGGAAATGGCACCGACTACTCGACACACCGTGAATATGAATGAAGAGGAATTCCGTACTTTTCTAGCTTCAAACATAGCCGCAGTACAGGCTGCGCTACATACCAACAATAACCTTGGATCTAGCAGTACAGGAAATCTTGTAGGATGCACCTACAAAGAATTCACTGCCTGCAAACCTTTGGAATTTGATGGAACCGAAGGACCGATCGGATTGAAACGGTGGACCGAGAAGGTCGAATCGGTGTTTGCCATAAGTAAGTGTACTGAAGAGGACAAAGTGAAGTACGCTACGCATACCTTCACAGGTTCTGCGTTAACATGGTGGAATACCTATCTAGAGCAAGTGGGACAAGACGATGCGTACGCACTACCGTGGTCAGCATTCAAGCACTTGATGAACGAGAAGTACCGTCCCATAACCGAGGTCAATAAGCTCAAGACAGAACTTAGAGGGTTACGAACCCAAGGATTTGATATTACCACGTACGAAAGACGATTCACAGAATTGTGCCTATTATGTCCGGGAGCATTCGAAGATGAGGAAGAGAAGATCGACGCGTTTGTGAAAGGATTACCGGAAAGAATCCAAGAAGATATAAGTTCACACGAGCCCTCCTCCATACAATAGGCATGTAGAATGGCTCACAAACTAGTGAACCAGATTGAAGAAAGAATTAAAGAACAGACTGCTGAAGAGGCCAATGTGAAGCAAGTCAAAAGAAAGTGGGAGGAAAACGGTGATAAGAATCACCAATACAACAACAACAGCAATTACAACAATAATCGCAACAATTATCCCAACAATCGCAACATCAATCGCAACTACAACAAACGGTCCAACAACAACAACAACAACAACAACAACAGCAACTACAACAATCATCCCAACAACAATAATAACCGCAACAACAACAACAATCAGAAGCAGCTATGCCAAAGGTGTGAAAAGTATCACTCGGGGTTCTGAACCAAATTTTGCAACAAGTGTAAAAGAAATGGTCATAGCGTGGCGAAGTGTGAGGTCTACGGACCAGGGGTTAATAGAACGAAAGGAACAAATGGTGTCGGAACGAGTAATGGCGGAGCAAGTAGTGTCGGAGCAAGTTATACCAATGTAGTTTGTTATAAATGTGGAAAACCGGGCCACATTATTAGAAATTGTCCGAACCAGGAGAACACGAATGGACAAGGCCACGTAAGAGTTTTCAATATTAATGCGGCAGAGGCACAGGAAGACCTGGAGCTTGTTACGGGTACGTTTCTTATTGACAATAAATCTGCTTACGTTTTATTTGATTCGGGTGCGGATAGAAGCTATATGAGTAGAGATTTTTGTGCTAAATTAAGTTGTCCATTGACGCCTTTGGATAGTAAATTTTTACTCGAATTAGCAAATGGTAAATTAATTTCAGCAGATAATATATGTCGGAATCGAGAAATTAAACTGGTTAGCGAAACATTTAAGATTGATTTGATACCAGTAGAGTTAGGGAGTTTTGATGTGATAATCGGTATGGACTGGTTGAAAGAAGTGAAAGCAGAGATCGTTTGTTACAAAAATGCAATTCGCATTATACGAGAAAAAGGAAAATCCTTAATGGTGTACGGAGAAAAGGGCAACACGAAGCTACATCTTATTAGTAATTTGAAGGCACAAAAACTAATAAGAAAAGGTTGCTATGCTGTTCTAGCACACGTCGAGAAAGTACAAACTGAAGAAAAGAGCATCAATGATGTTCCCATTGCAAAAGAATTTCTCGATGTATTTCCGAAAGAATTACCGGGATTACCCCCACATCGATCCGTTGAATTTCAAATAGATCTTGTACCAGGAGCTGCACCAATAGCTCGTGCTCCTTACAGACTCGCACCCAGCGAGATGAAAGAACTGCAAAGCCAATTACAAGAACTTTTAGAGCGTGGTTTCATTCGACCAAGCACATCACCGTGGGGAGCTCCTGTTTTGTTTGTCAAGAAGAAAGATGGTACATTCAGGTTGTGTATCGACTACCGAGAGTTGAACAAACTTACCATCAAGAACCGCTACCCACTACCGAGAATCGACGACTTATTTGATCAACTACAAGGCTCGTCTGTTTATTCAAAGATTGACTTACGTTCCGGGTATCATCAAATGCGGGTGAAAGAAGATGATATTCCAAAGACTGCTTTTAGAACACGTTACGGTCATTACGAGTTTATGGTCATGCCGTTTGGTTTAACTAATGCACCAGCTGTGTTCATGGACCTTATGAACCGAGTATGTGGACCATACCTTGACAAGTTTGTCATTGTTTTCATTGATGACATACTTATTTACTCAAAGAATGACCAAGAACACGGTGAACATTTGAGAAAGGTATTAGAAGTATTGAGGAAGGAAGAATTGTACGCTAAATTTTCAAAGTGTGCATTTTGGTTGGAAGAAGTTCAATTCCTCGGTCACATAGTGAACAAAAAAGGTATTAAGGTGGATCCGGCAAAGATAGAAACTGTTGAAAAGTGGGAAACCCCGAAAACTCCGAAACACATACGCCAGTTTTTAGGACTAGCTGGTTACTACAGAAGGTTCATCCAAGACTTTTCCAGAATAGCAAAACCCTTGACTGCATTAACGCATAAAGAGAAGAAATTTGAATGGAAGGATGAACAAGAGAAAGCGTTTCAGTTATTGAAGAAAAAGCTAACTACGGCACCTATATTGTCATTGCCTGAAGGGAATGATGATTTTGTGATTTATTGTGACGCATCAAAGCAAGGTCTCGGTTGTGTATTAATGCAACGAACGAAGGTGATTGCTTATGCGTCTAGACAATTGAAGATTCACGAGCAAAATTATACGACGCATGATTTGGAATTAGGTGCGGTTGTTTTTGCATTAAAGACTTGGAGGCACTACTTATATGGGGTCAAAAGTATTATATATACCGACCACAAAAGTCTTCAACACATATTTAATCAGAAACAACTGAATATGAGGCAGCGTAGGTGGATTGAATTCTTGAATGATTACGACTTTGAGATTCGTTACCACCCGGGGAAGGCAAATGTGGTAGCCGATGCCTTGAGCAGGAAGGACAGAGAACCCATTCGAGTAAAATCTATGAATATAATGATTCATAATAACCTTACTACTCAAATAAAGGAGGCGCAACAAGGAGTTTTAAAAGAGGGAAATTTAAAGGATGAAATACCCAAAGGATCGGAGCAGCATCTTAATATTCGGGAAGACGGAACCCGGTATAGGGCTGAAAGGATTTGGGTACCAAAATTTGATGATATGAGAGAAATGGTACTTAGAGAAGCTCATAAAACCAGATACTCAATACATCCTGGAACGGGGAAGATGTACAAGGATCTCAAGAAACATTTTTGGTGGCCGGGTATGAAAGCCGATGTTGCTAAATAAGTAGGAGAATGTTTGACGTGTTCTAAGGTCAAAGCTGAGCATTAGAAACCATCAGGTCTACTTCAACAACCCAAAATCCCAGAATGGAAATGGGAAAACATTACCATGGATTTCATCACTAAATTGCCAAGGACTACAAGTGGTTTTGATACTATTTGGGTAATAGTTGATCGTCTCACCAAATCAGCACACTTCCTGCCAATAAGAGAAGATGACAAGATGGAGAAGTTAGCACGACTGTATTTGAAGGAAGTCGTCTCCAGACATGGAATACCAATCTCTATTATCTCTGATAGGGATGGCAGATTTATTTCAAGATTCTGGCAGACATTACAGCAAGCATTAGGAACTCGTCTAGACATGAATACTGCCTATCATCCACAAACTGATGGGCAGAGCGAAAGGACGATACAAATGCTTGAAGACATGCTACTGGCATGTGTTATTGATTTCGAAAACAGTTGGGATCGACATCTACCGTTAGCAGAATTTTCCTACAACAACAGCTACCATTCAAGCATTGAGATGGGGCCGTTTGAAGCACTTTATGGTAGAAAGTGCAGGTCTCCGATTTGTTGGAGTGAAGTGGGGGATAGACAAATTACGGGTCCGGAGATTATACAAGAAACTACCGAGAAGATCATCCAAATTCAACAACGGTTGAAAACCGCCCAAAGTCGAAAAAAGAGCTACGCTGACATTAAAAGAAAAGATATAGAATTTGAAATTGGAGAGATGGTCATGCTTAAAGTTGCACCTTGGAAAGGCGTTGTTCGATTTGGTAAACGAGGGAAATTAAATCCAAGGTATATTGGACTATTCAAGATTATTGATCGTGTCGGACCAGTAGCTTACCGACTTGAGTTACCTCAACAACTCGCGGCTGTACATAACACTTTCCACGTCTCGAATTTGAAGAAATGTTTTGCTAAAGAAGATCTCACTATTCCGTTAGATGAAATCCAAATCAACGAAAAACTTCAATTCATCGAAGAACCCGTCGAAATAATGGATCGTGAGGTTAAAAGACTTAAGCAAAACAAGATACCAATTGTTAAGGTTCGATGGAATGCTCGTAGAGGACCCGAGTTCACCTGGGAGCGTGAAGATCAGATGAAGAAGAAATACCCGTAACTATTTCCAGAAGATTCGTCAACACCTTCAACAGCTTAAAATTTCGGGACGAAATTTATTTAACGGGTAGGTACTGTAGTGACCCGAACTTTTCCATGTTTATATATATTAATTGAGATTGATATTTACATGATTAAATGTTTCCAACATGTTAAGAAATCAAACTTGTTAAGACTTGATTAATTGAAATATGTTTCATATAGACAATTGACCACCCAAGTTGACCGGTGATTCACGAACGTTAAAACTTGTAAAAACTATATGATGACATATATATGGATATATATATAGTTAACATAATACTATGATAAGTAAACATATCATTAAGTATATTAACAATGAACTACATATGTAAAAACAAGACTACTAACTTAATGATTTTTAAACGAGACATATATGTAACGATTATCGTTGTAAAGACATTTAATGTATATATATCATATTAAGAGATATTCATACATGATAATATCATGATAATATAATAATTTAAAATCTCATTTGATATTATAAACATTGGGTTAACAACATTTAACAAGATCGTTAACCTAAAGGTTTCAAAACAACACTTACATGTAACGACTAACGATGACTTAACGACTCAGTTAAAATGTATATACATGTAGTGTTTTAATATGTATTTATACACTTTTGAAAGACTTCAATACACTTATCAAAATACTTCTACTTAACAAAAATGCTTACAATTACATCCTCGTTCAGTTTCATCAACAATTCTACTCGTATGCACCCGTATTCGTACTCGTACAATACACAGCTTTTAGATGTATGTACTATTGGTATATACACTCCAATGATCAGCTCTTAACAGCCCATGTGAGTCACCTAACATATGTGGGAACCATCATTTGGCAACTAGCATGAAATATCTCATAAAATTACAAAAATATGAGTAATCATTCATGACTTATTTACATGAAAACAAAATTACATATCCTTTATATCTAATCCATACACCAACGACCAAAAACACCTACAAACACTTTCATTCTTCAATTTTCTTCATCTAATTGATCTCTCTCAAGTTCTATCTTCAAGTTCTAAGTGTTCTTCATAAATTCTACAAGTTCTAGTTACATAAAATCAAGAATACTTTCAAGTTTGCTAGCTCACTTCCAATCTTGTAAGGTGATCATCCAACCTCAAGAAATCTTTGTTTCTTACAGTAGGTTATCATTCTAATACAAGGTAATAATCATATTCAAACTTTGGTTCAATTTCTATAACTATAACAATCTTATTTCAAGTGATGATCTTACTTGAACTTGTTTTCGTGTCATGATTCTGCTTCAAGAACTTCGAGCCATCCAAGGATCTGTTGAAGCTAGATCCATTTTTCTCTTTTCCAGTAGGTTTATCCAAGGAACTTAAGGTAGTAATGATGTTCATAACATCATTCGATTCATACATATAAAGCTATCTTATTCGAAGGTTTAAACTTGTAATCACTAGAACATAGTTTAGTTAATTCTAAACTTGTTCGCAAACAAAAGTTAATCCTTCTAACTTGACTTTTAAAATCAACTAAACACATGTTCTATATCTATATGATATGCTAACTTAATGATTTAAAACCTGGAAACACGAAAAACACCGTAAAACCGGATTTACGCTGTCGTAGTAACACCGCGGGATGTTTTGGGTTAGTTAATTAAAAACTATGATAAACTTTGATTTAAAAGTTGTTATTCTGAGAAAATGATTTTTATTATGAACATGAAACTATATCCAAAAATTATGGTTAAACTCAAAGTGGAAGTATGTTTTCTAAAATGATCATCTAGACGTCGTTCTTTCGACTGAAATGACTACCTTTATAAAAACGACTTGTAACTTATTTTTCCGACTATAAACCTATACTTTTTATGTTTAGATTCATAAAATAGAGTTCAATATGAAACCATAGCAATTTAATTCACTCAAAACGGATTTAAAATGAAGAAGTTATGGGTAAAACAAGATTGGATAATTTTTCTCATTTTAGCTACGTGAAAATTGGTAACAAATCTATTCCAACCATAACTTAATCAACTTGTATTGTATATTATATAATCTTGAGATACCATAGACACGTATACAATGTTTTGACCTATCATGTCGACACATCTATATATATTTCGGAACAACCATAGACACTCTATATGTGAATGTTGGAGTTAGCTATACAGGGTTGAGGTTGATTCCAAAATATATATAGTTTGAGTTGTGATCAATACTGAGATACGTATACACTGGGTCGTGGATTGATTCAAGATAATATTTACTGATTTATTTCTGTACATCTAACTGTGAACAACTAGTTGTAGGTTACTAACGAGGACAGCTGACTTAATAAACTTAAAAACATCAAAATATATTAAAAGTGTTGTAAATATATTTTGAACATACTTTGATATATATGTATATATTGTTATAGGTTTGTGAATCAACCAGTGGCCAAGTCTTACTTCCCGACGAAGTAAAAATCTGTGAAAGTGAGTTATAGTCCCACTTTTAAAATATAATATTTTTGGGATGAGAATACATGCAGGTTTTATAAATGATTTACAAAATAGACACAAGTACGTGAAACTACATTCTATGGTTGAATTATCGAAATCGAATATGCCCCTTTTTATTAAGTCTGGTAATCTAAGAATTAGGGAACAGACACCCTAATTGACGCGAATCCTAAAGATAGATCTATTGGGCCTAACAAACCCCATCCAAAGTACCGGATGCTTTAGTACTTCGAAATTTATATCATATCCGAAGGGTGTCCCGGAATGATGGGGATATTCTTATATATGCATCTTGTTAATGTCGGTTACCAGGTGTTCACCATATGAATGATTTTTATCTCTATGTATGGGATGTGTATTGAAATATGAAATCTTGTGGTCTATTATTATGATTTGATATATATAGGTTAAACCTATAACTCACCAACATTTTTGTTGACGTTTTAAGCATATTTATTCTCAGGTGATTATTAAGAGCTTCCGCTGTCGCATACTTAAATAAGGACGAGATTTGGAGTCCATGCTTGTATGATATTGTGTAAAAACTGCATTCAAGAAACTTATTTTGTTGTAACATATTTGTATTGTAAACCATTATGTAATGGTCGTGTGTAAACAGGATATTTTAGATTATCATTATTTGATAATCTACGTAAAGCTTTTTAAAACCTTTATCTATGAAATAAAGGTTATGGTTTGTTTTAAAAATGAATGCAGTCTTTGAAAAACGTCTCATATAGAGGTCAAAACCTCGCAACGAAATCAATTAATATGGAACGTTTTTAATCAATAAGAACGGGACATTTCAATCTCCCTGCCTAATACCTCTTTCAGGCTTAAACTATTTAGTTAGAGAGCCATTAACCAGAATCGTTATAGATGCAGACGATAGACAAGCTTTTATCCCGTTAATCCATTTTGTACCGAAGCCCATTTTCTCCAAAACATCGAACAAGAAATTCCAGTTAACATTATCGAATGCTTTGGTGAAATCAACCTTAAATAAGAAGCTTTTCTTTTTTCGTATCTTTAAGTCAGACACGGCTTCATTCAAAATGAGGATGCCATCGAGAATATACCGATCTTTTAAGAAACCATTTTGCTCGAAATCAATGAGTTTAGGAATAACCACACTCAAACGCAAGGCAAGAATTTTCGATATAATCTTATAATAACTACTAATAAGATTAATCGGTCTGTAATCATTTGAGTTCAATTGGAGAGTTTGCTTTCGGGATTAGAGAGACAAAAGAAGCATTGCGCCCGAATGAAATTTCACCTCTATCCCAAAACCACCAAATAGCCGTCAACAAATCAAATTTAATGATTATCCCAAATTTTTTTGTATAACTAAAAGTTGAAACCGTCGAGACCTAGAGCTTTCGAACTATCACAATCGTTAATTGCTTCTCATACTTCTTTTTCTTCGAAAGAGAATTCAAGGGCTGCTGCTTCTAGATCGGAGAGACGAGTACGAATCGAATCGAAGAGGATGGGTCTGAGGTCAGATGATTCTTTTTGGTTTTTATTTTTATTTTTATTGCCACTCAACAATTACATCTAATCTATCTTTACTTGTTTTTCTTTCCATTCTTGTTCTTCTTTCTTTTCGAAATGAATTCTTTTCCACTAGGAAATTTTTTTGAAAAATATAGTGTATAAGTTAGGTAAAAGCGAAACACGAACATACAATAAGTAAAATCTTTGTTACTATCTAGTGGCCATGACATATATTTATTTATTTATAATTATAATTATTAATTATTAATTTTGAAATTTGATTAGCAAAGCATGAGTTTGTTGGTGGGGGTGATGTTTTGGAATATGATGTACAAAAAAACATATCTAAATCTTTCTTTAGCCGACCAAATATTAATATTATCATAATTTAATCTTGTATCGTAATCCCAATTTGTGATCCTTAATCATCATTATCATTATCAGTATTATTATATATTATATCGTTGTCTCTTACTTTGTTTTCTAATCATCATACATAATCAAACAGTCATTTTCAAATTATTGCTTTTAGTTTCGTCTCTTCTATTATCTTGACGTATTATCCGTTGAAGCGTGATAATCTTTCTAGACGAACTATTATCATTAATTATAATTATATTTATTTATTTTTATCATATGTATATTCAAAATATAAAATATAAATCATGTAAATAAGTTTGTATACAAATTGTTTACGCATTTACCTCTTCGTTCCCTTGGTAGGTTTTATCTCCTTAGTTTGCTGACTTACAACTTATAGTTAAGGTTTTTTCTCCAAAATATAGAATATAGAATATAGAATATATAAATAATTTAGATCTAATGATTAAGTAAAAATACAAGAGATCGTACAAATCCGGTCAATATGTTTAAGTAGATGTTACAATCTATTTGAGCAACAAATTAAACGATTGACAACCGAGTGCACAAATCTACGTGCATGATTTACAAACATGATCACTAAAAAATAAACCAATGCAACAATGAAACAGACGTACATGCGGAAACAACACAAACCATTGAAACATTCATTTACAGTTGAGTTATTTTATTAAAAGAAAGATGTATTAATTGTAAATTTATCAATTATTATCAACTCTGTTACTTCAAGACTCCAATTGTACGTTTCTATCATCGACATGATTAATCTATTTTACTACGCACTTAAATTTTACATAAGAAATGTTACGAATCAAATGATGTGGACAAATAATGTAGTTTTATTTCTCTAGATAAAAAATATATTTAAAAATGACAAAATTGCTGAAATAGTCCCTGTGGTTTGTACTAAAACGCTGGTTTAGTCCCTGTGTTTTTTTTTTGATGGATTTGGTCCCGGTGGTTGGTAAAAGTTGCTGATTTAGTCCATCTGACCGACGGCCGTCAAAAAATGCCGTTAACTTCAGTCATGTGCCAGACATGTGAGGGTATTTTAGTCAGTTTCTTTCCTTTATTAGTAACATTGCTGAAATGGTCCCTGTAGTTTGTACCAAAATTGCTGAATTTGTCCCTGTAATTTGTACAAAAATTGTTGAATTTGTTGAATCTTCATCTTTCCCAATTTTTGTTAAATCTTCTCTTCCCCAATTTGTTAATCTAAAACCAACACCAATTTATATCTCAACAATTAAATTCATAACCCACTTATTTTGTATTAACAAAAAATTTATCAAAAATCATAAAGTGAGTTCGCTGTTCTTTTCAATGAAACTAATATACCCATTCCCCATCCATTACACCTGTTACATTTTCTCCATCTACCTTTTATTTCCTAATAAAAATAATATCAAAGCTATGAAGACCAACTGAAACCCCAATTAAAATTCATAAATTACAATCACAAATACAATTTTACAGTTACAGTTTACAAAAGGCTATTTGTTCTTATTAATATAAAGAAGGCCATCGGTTGATGTTTGTAATCACCACCGACACTTGCGGATTTGAAGATATAATTATGTTTACCATCGTTCGGAACCACCATAGTTCAAATCGTTCAGAACCACCATCGTTCACTATCATTCAGACCCACAATTTGTTTTAGATCTTGTACTGCTCTACCAGATTTGTCTAGACCTCACCGGATCTTGTCAAAACCACCATCACTTCATCTTGTCGGATCTATTTCTCGATATCCTCCTCCGGTACTAGTAGCTTAGAGATCTGGAAATCGGCCACAGCTACCGGCGCACCACCTTCGCCGGAGAAGAAAAGGAAATGGTGCGTTTGTGATTTTTGGTATACTCCATTGAATGAATGAATTTTTGTGTTCTTGAATCTGCTTCCAAAAGTTTTGGATCTAAGATGGGTTATTTTGATTTTCAAGTTTAAGGTATTTGTGTTTAAGCTTTATTGTAATTTTAATTTGATACACACTTATTTGATGTAGTTCGTGAGGATCTGCACATGAACGTGATTTTAAATTGATGAACACATTTAAATTTATTAGTTTGTATACATCTTAAATTTGTTCCTGGTTCTTTATTCAAGTAATCGATAGAGTTTACTCCGTATTACTTATGAGATTATGGCTAGTTTTAGTTTGAGGTTGAGGTTGATTTTGTTTTTGATATTAATTTTAATTTTAATAGTTCCAGATTCAAACACTGATAAAAGATAATAAAAACAGGGTTGAGTAAGGGATCTTAATTGAAGTGATTTGAATTTAGCGATGGATCTAGTGCTTTTAATTTGGTTTTAGTTTTTAAGGTTTTAAATGGTTTTGATTTGGGGAAGATGAAGATAGGTGATGAATTAAAGGGGATGAAGATAGGGACCAATTCAGCAACTTTGTTACAAACCACAGGGACCATTTCAGCAATATAGTAAATAAAAGAAAGAAACTGACTAAAATACCCTCACATGTCTGGCACATGACTGAAGTTAACGGCATTTTTTGACGGCCGTCGGTCAGAGGGACTAAATCAGCAACTTTTACCAACCACCGGGACCAAATCCATCAAAAAAAAAGCACAGGGACTAAACCAGCGTTTTGGTACAAACCACAGGGACTATTTCAGCAATTTTGTCTTTAAAAATTAAAGGTAAAATTGTAAAGTAAATAAAATATACCAAATAATAATAATATTTATATTTATTAACGGTGTATTTGTGTCTAAGAACAATTGTATTGAAACTGAGGGATCATGGTTTTTCTAGCTTTTTTTTTTTTAGTTAGCAGAAGAAATCTTCCTACCAACAATCACATTGAGTTTTTCTGGCACATTTGACGTAGTAAAAGACCACATATTGTAAAAACAAGAAAAAAACGCCGGATATATGCAAACCCTATTTATGTACACACATGCACAGTTAATTAATCAACCATATGCGATCATAATATTTAAAAATGTAAGTTAACAAGAAAATATTGATTGATCATATAGCTAGTAATTTACAAAACCGACTTAAGTTTTAATTAATATTAATAAATTAATAATACTACTATATACTATACTATACTATAAAATTTGGCTAATCAACATAGCTGACTAAAAAGGTGTGAGTGTGACTTCTGTTCACGAGAGAATGGAAGTTTTGCCACGTCACCACCATTGCCGGAGTTGATTCTCTCACAAGACGGACACATGGTATGTGTCACCGGAGCCGGAAACTGCATATAAAACTGCGGTGGAAGTATGGTTGTTTTTAAGGCTTTAAGTTGTTGAATTTCCCTTTTTAGCTTTTTGTTATCACTTGTTAGTGCTTCACAACACTTTTTAAGTAATGCACACTCTACTTCATTTTGTTTCAGCTTTGTCCTGTTGAAATAAAGTTAATTATATTAATATTTAAATATCAATTGATAAAGATAAAGAGTACGGAGTATTAGTTAAAGAAAATTAAAACAAATATAATTTGATCTTAAATTAAAGAGAATTAATTATCATGTACACCTTGCTCGTCTATTTTGGAACCATACTTCAACTTGTCTTGGCCTTAGATTTAGACTTTCTGCTAGGGTTTGCTTTTGCTTCTATGTATGTATAAAGACAAACATATAAAAGATTAGTTAAATAAGAACATATGATTATTACAATATTCTTAGTCTACTTTCATATTGAAGTATTTCGTTAATAAAAACGGGCAATCATCCAGGTTTTTTTCTTGTTTAGGCTAATTGGGAAAGAGAGTATTTTTAACTAAGATATATGCAGCCAATCTGGATATTCTGTAACCGTTTTCGATCTTTTCCTCAGATGCTTCGAGTGAGGTTTGAATCTGAAACCTCTCGAAAGGAACTCAGAGTCCTAACCACCAGGCTATTTCATTATGTATAAGAAATCAACAATCGGATAATTAGATCAGGTTACTTACCGGATTAAGGGTGCTATGTTGTTTAAAGTTTTCTTCCAACACAAACGATTGTTTTTTAGTCAATCTAAGCTTCTTTCTAGCACCAACTTCAAAATCATCTTGATCCATATCACCGATTTCTTTAGAGAAAACCGTCCCGACTTCTTCACCACCAGCATCTCTCTCCCTCTTTGTACTTGTCGAGTTTGAGAACGAAGAAACTAAGCTAGTAGTCGAATTAGAAGCTTGTTGTTGATTAATCAAGTTGATTGGATCTTGATCTCTACCTAATCCTAATGTTAAAGAAGGGAGTGATTGATCAAGTTTAATTAACGATTTTGTTTCTAGTCGTTCATCTCGGTCTTGATCTTGATCATGATCATGATCATGATAATTCAGATTTAAGCTTAGATTCAAGCTTTTGATAAAAGAAACCTCATGAACCATGTTTTGAAACTTACATGAAAATAATGGATATTAGTTATGATAGGAAGTTGAAGTAGCTTTTTATGTGTGTTTTTGGGTGCGTTGAATAGTATGATATGATTGTATACGTGGAATCACATTCCATTCCTTTTACCTTTTTATTTAGTTTTTTTTTTTTTTTTTTTTTTTCGTTGCTTTATAATCTCCTGATGTTAAATGGAGTGTTTTTTATGCAAGTGAAAAAATAGTACTACTATATAAGATGATGACGTAAACAATCATTGATGATTTGTAGCTACTTTTATGTACACACACATATCATTGGGAACTCTGTGGCGTAACAAATTATGCAAATTATATTACTACAACACCAACGAAAGCAGTGCTTCAGTGGTACCAGTCACCTATGAACCCTGGGTCCACGAGAATATGCCCTTTGCCAAAAATGGGGTGCAGGTTCGAATCCCTCCGGGGGCGATATTCAGCCTGCAAGTTCTCGTTGGGTATTGGGGGAGGTGTTTTACACGGTATACTTAGCCCTTACTGGGTGGGCGGTATAGGTGCCAAAGGCACACGGGGTCAGGGTTTCTCCGCCAGATTAAACCTTTTGCCAAGAAATAGAATAAAACCAAGTGATTACAAATTACAAACTGTTAAGGATTTAAAAATGTTAACCACAAAGACAATATAAGGTGTCGGTATAATATATATATATGGTGTTTTGTTTTTAATTTGTATCCTATATACGAATAAAAAATAATGAAATGTGTATATGAAGGTGTTTAGACTTAATTTAGAGATGTCTAAAGTTATAATGATGGTAGCAAAAGCACGATTATTGATATATTGTAGGTTTGACTTCTAGAGGCTATATAATAAGCTTGCTTACTGAACTTGAGTCAACTCGTATCATATTAGCTTAAATAAACTAAAACCGCACCTTTGTCAAATATGCTATTACTAAGGCAACTTACATATGTTAATGGGCGAATGGTCCAAAAAAGTAACGTAAATTACCAATTAATTTGACAATCAAAGTAACCCTCAATTTGCCTAAGTTCAAAAAGGAATCCAATTTAATTTTTGCGCAAAAAAAGGATTGCGTGTTAAATTTTTTTAAAATTGAGGTAATCTTCGTCAAAAACTTTTAAAATTGAGAGATCGTTAGTCAAAAATACAAAATTAATCCCTGAAGTTTCTTAAAAATATCACCCATAATCTTCTTAAATAATACAAAATTGGTCCCTTGAGTTCATTCGGTCAGTCAACAGTTCTTCATCTTCATCGAATGAAGATTTATAAACACAAAAATTCTTCAAATCGAATTTGCTGCAATTACTATCTAAAATCGACTGAGACAGATTCTAGAGGCATCGATAAACATATATCGTGAATGAATCAGGCTCAAAACAATAATAGATCGAAGAATCATATGAATAACAGTAGCATCGACATCGAAGCACACTTTGATGACTTGAAAATCAAACTTCCCGATTTATGTATTTTTAGGCCACAAAATCGTTTCTATAAGCTTTTATATGCATCAATTTGAATAATTGGTGAAGTAACTTTAATCAAAACATCATTAAAAGCGGATAATCGATGATGAACAGGAAGCTTGTTCTTTGAACTTGAAAATATGAATTAATGAATTAGAAATTTTCAGGCCACACTTCCTTCATCAAAGTTGTAGTAAATCCATCCATTAACACTCGTTCATGATCACCTTAGTCCTTAACGTGATACACTTTGTAGATTTTGAATTTGATCTTCAAAATCCAGTTGACTTTTTTAATACGAACTTTGACTCCTCAATTGATCTATCAAACAGATGAATTGGAACCTCAAAATTTGCAGAAACATTCACCTGATGATCGTGAACAAATCTACGATTTTACTTTTTGCCAAATCCTTATGAATTGTCCCGTGCACCTAATCCGTTCATGTTTTCGGTTAATGACGAACTCGATCTGTTGAGAGTAGTGATGACGCGGTTGCAGGTGATGGTTATGGTTTTGAAGAGGGTTTGGTTATGGGTTTTGAAGATGGTTTGGTTTTGAAGATAATGATAAAGATAATGAAAAGGACTTTTGGTGTAATCTTTTAATAAACTTCAAGGACCAAACATGTATTTTTTCTAACGATCGTTAATGAATTTGACGAAGATTACCCCAATTTTAAAATTTTTGAACACGTAATCCTTTTTTTGCGTAAAAATAAAATTGAAATCCTTTTCGAGCTTGTGTGAATTGGAGGTTACCTTGATTGTCAAATTGGATAACTTATGTTACTTTTTCGGGCCATTTGCCCTATGTTAATTGGATAGCTAAAGGATTGAATAGTTAAATAAACACAAAATCAATTATCAATACTTTCTTACGACTATTTTCAAGACTCTTGTTCGGAAGCGTATACCTTACTCATTTTCAATATTAAAGAATCTATGTTTGGGCGCATATAGAGATTAAAGCAACATATCGCTCATTTTAAAGTGGAAATGAGGTATTTATTAAACCCGAATCGGCTATGGTTAAAGGCTATCAAATCCTTTCGTTGTTCGGTGTTCGACATTCAGGTGTATAGGACAATAATGATACCGCAACCCGCACGCGCACCTCATATGTATGCGGGCGCTTCATAGTGTGCGTATGCGTGTGCTTGTGTGCGCTATACGGTATGCGGATTTGTATCTGATGCCTTTGTTCTCGGTACAACGATTGCTTGGCTAACAAGTAAATATCTTTTCCATAATTACATCCGTGATTCGGGGAGTTTGTTATGGAAAGGATTGCCAATATCTCGGATGGTTTTAGAATTAGGGTTTGCCTATATATACAAACCCTAACTATCATTCTAGGATCATCACATTACGTAACTACCATCTGCCACACGTCTTACGTAATTAAGCATCATTCTCCGTCTCTTCAAGGTTAACAGGTTAGTTCTTCATTAAGCTAGCACCTACAACCTTATTTGGGGCCTTCTGATCAGCGACCGCAATTGAAGGTGGACTTAATCACTTGGCCATCCCGCCGACATCATCATGTCGGCCAGGGTTATTCACGGTAGCCGGACCGGAGAGCCTTGTTCTAAGATCCTTAAACCCCACCAACGTATTGAGCAGGCATGTTAAACCCTATGGTGAAAACATGCATGATCAAGTGGTGCTTTCATTGAGAGCCGAATTAGTTCAAGACCGTTTAATTGCTTTTTCTTTTAAAAGGTTTTGAATTATAAGGCTTATTATTCACGAAATTTATTTTTGAATTTTTTCTTTTAACAGTATCATGACTTCCGGGGACTCGTCGGAACGTACTCAAACGGATAATCAAAACATACCATCTAGCAGTCAGCATACGCAGGCTATGACTACAGGGGCGGGATACGCACCTTATCTTCCACCTGTATCCGGCGAGCCTTTTCAGAGGTATAAGCCGATATATCCAGATGGGATTACACCGCCAAGGGCAAACTCGCCAGTTACCACCACGCGGTTGGATTTTTCCGCAGTGGATCCAAGGGTCATCTTGGTAGGCACTAGTGGTGAAACAGTAGGCCCGCATGTAGTTTGCTGCGGCCAGGTACCTATTTATAATACCACGGTTTCAATCCCTCTGCAGACACAGAGTGTGCAGCAGAATTCATCGTTTACACCGCTGCAACCTTGGCAACCACCGCGTCCAATTTTGCAGTTTTTGACTCATGCGGATGCGCAGGCATTACTTAATAGTTGGGGGTTCGGTGTCATTCCGGATGCCAATTCTCATTGGACGCCGATAACCGCAGAACAGCAAAGCACTGCGCATACGGTTGGGCTTATAGCGGCATATCCTCAGGTCTCGCAGGCATCTGCGCCACATGTTTCGGCACCTTTTCAGATACCCGTATACTCTGCGCCTGCAAGCCTGCCTTCTTTTCCAAATCAGCCTTGGCTGTATCCGCAGACGCCAGGGCAGCCATGGCAAAATATTCTGGGGTAGGCGAATCTCGCAGGCCAATTTATGCAGGCGGCACCTCCCGACATGGTTCACCTGTTTTCACAACCTGATTTTGTTCAGGATATGATGAGGCGTTTCTTCGCAGGGCTCAAAGGTGACCCTGTTAAACCACCTTTTGAGCTACCAACAACTTTTGATAAGTTTCCTCCGCATATAGCTACATATCCGTTTCCATCTACGCCAATGATACCTCATACGTTAGGTACTTACAATGGCTTAACTGATCCGGATGACTTCTTACAGCGTTTTGAAGGCGCAATGCGCACTCAAGGTTGGGTGGATCCGGTTGCATGTCAGATATTTCCAATGACAATGCAGGGTATTGCTCGTGAATGGTTTAATAAACTGCCGGCGGGTAGTATAGCCGGGTTTATGGATCTGTGGACGAAATTCTTGCTGCAATATCAGAATCAGAGGCCACGCAAACGCACTCATATTGAATGTCATGATATTGTGCAGAAATCAAAGGAATCTTTGGGTGAATTTCTCACAAGATATACTAATGAGTGTCTGCGCATACCAGATCTCAAGCCAGAGCAACAGATTTTCGGACTGATACATGGTATAAACTCAGAACGTCATCCAACGCTGGTAAGGCGTCTGCACCATACGGTCCCAACAACTTATGCTGAAGCGCTTAATGAATGCCACGACTATATGCGGAGTGGCGAAGATAATGACATCCTAACAGCTAGCTCACGCAACGAGAGGAAGGACGACGATGATCGTTCGCGCGATCAAAATCGTGGTAACAACTCTCGCGAAAGGTATCCTAGCGGTGGTCCTATTAGGAATGATAAAGGGAAATCAAGTGGCAATTATCGAAACAATAATCAGCGCGGCATCAATAATCAGAACTATGCGCTGCTTAAAAGTTTGTCTAAAACGCCAAAAGAAATTTTGGCAACCGAACCGGTATGCACAACCTTTGCGGTTCCAACTCCGCTTACAGAATTTGGTAAGCGGGATAAAACAAAGTATTGCGAATTCCATGACGATTACGGGCATGACACTAATCGATGCAAAAACTTGATGGAACGAGTACTCGAGGCACTACGCGCAGGTAAATTGGATCATTTAAAACCACCTAAGAAGGACAAGGGAAAATCTGCAGAGGAAGGTTCGAAGGCTAAAACTTTCGCATGGCAAAAAGTTGATAAAACAAAAAACGCTGACTTAACCATCAATATGGTTGACGCAGAGAAAGTTTGCCAGCGGAGAAAGTACAATGATCATCATGACTGGGAACTTCTCCCAATCACGTTTCCTCCTGTAATGTCAATCGACACAGTTAACGAGCCCATTATCATCAAGTGTCGTATCCCTACTTGCGGAGTACAAATTAAATGCATGCATGTTGACACCGGGAGTGGCGTCGACATTATGTACGAACATTGCTATCGTTTCCTTCCTGCAGAAGTTAGGAGGCAGCTACGCCAGTCTGATGTTACATTATCTGGGTTCTCCGGAGAAAGCTCATGGCCGATAGGGCGGATAGAGCTGATGGTAGAGCTTGCGGATGACAGGAATCCACAGATGGTCAGACATGAGTTGGTTGATTTTTATGTGGTCCGATCGACTTCGCGGTATAATGCGCTGCTAGGAAGAAACTTCATACGGCGTTTTAACATTATACCATCAGTGGTGCATGGCTTAATTAAGTTTCCTACAGTGGGAGGCGTTGCCACAATTGCGTCACATCAAACAACTGAGTTGTGTGGCTCAGTTGTGCCTATAAGCACTCCCAGTGTGGGGGAACAACTCGCAAACTGTGCGGTCATAGCGAATCGTTTACATCCGGATAAGCGAATTAAAATCGGCTCAGGTTTGTCAGCTGAAACCAAGGCTAAGCTACATGGAATATTATCCGCAAACGCAGATGTTTTCGCATGGCGCGAATCAGACATGACTGGGGTTCCGTGAGATATTGCGAAACATAAATTGAATGTTAATCCATCACTCACGCCCGTTAGGCAAAAGAAACGCCATATGGCTCTTGAACGTAGTGATTGGTTGTGCGCAGAAGTAGATAACCTAGTCAAAGCAAACATTCTGCGGGAAGTGCGCTATCAGACATGGGTTGCTAATCCTGTGTTGGTGAAAAAGGCTGACGGTAACTGGCGGATGTGTGTTGATTTTAAGGATATTAATAAAGCATGTCCCAAGGACAACTATCCTCTCCTGGAGATAGATTGGAAGGTGGAATCACTGTCAGGTTTTCGGTACAAGTGTTTTCTAGATGCATACAAAGGTTATCACCAAATCTTAATGGCTGCGGAAGATGAGGACAAAACTGCTTTTCATACGCCGCAAGGTATCTACTGTTATAAGAAAATGCCCTTCGGATTAAAAAACGCAGGCGCAACCTATCAGCGCGTAATTGATGCGGCATTCAAACACCAAATTGGCAGGAATCTTGAAGCGTACGTTGACGACTTGGTAATTAAGAGCAACACTAAAGAAGAAATGCTCGCGGACATCCTAGAAACGTTTGCGTCTCTACGCAGAATAAACATGAAGCTTAACCCGCTCAAGTGTAGTTTTGGGGAAGAGGAAGGCAAGTTTCTAGGTCATGTGGTGACAGCTCGGGGAATCAAGGTAAATCCCAAAAAGATTGAAGCCATTGATAGTTTGCCATCTCCGAAAACAAAGAAAGACGTGCAGAGTCTAACCGGGAAGCTTGCGGCGATCACGTGGTTTTTGTCGAAGGCCGCAGAGCGACAATTGCCATTCTTCAATACTTTGAAGAATTGCTTAAAGAAAAAAGACTTTGTATGGACTCAGGAGGCAGAATCAGCCTTTCAGGAGATGAAGAAGGTGCTCACTAAATTACCAACACTCACTGCGCCAGTAACAGGAGAAACGCTTACGCTGTACCTTGCGGCATCAAAAGAAGCAATCAGCTCGGTTCTTATAGCAGATCGCGGAAAGGTAATCCATCCCCTTTTACTAGTGAATTATTTATTTCGTATACAATTAATGCTGAGGTTTTCTCAGACGCAAATGCCAGTCTACTTTGTAAGCAAGACGCTGACAGCAAGCGAAGTAAACTATGCACCAATAGAAAAGCTAGTGTATGCGCTAGTCCACACGGCGCGGCGTTTGCGCCGATATTTTCAAGCACACCCAGTTGTGGTTCTAACTGATCAGCCAATCAAGCAGGTTGGTAAAAGCTTAATTTGCGGCAATGACCGGGAATACCGCATTGACTAACGCAATCATATTATGTTTCAGGTACTTTATAAACCCGAAATCTCTGGCCGAATGGCTAAATGGGTTGTTGAGTTAGGGGAGCATGAAATAAATTTTTCTTCGCAAAGCGCGGTTAAGGGTCAAATACTTGCGGATTACCTCGCAGAGTTACCTGCGGATGTCGAGGCATCAGCAGAACATCAAGATAATCCTGCACCAACTTTGTCACCATGGGAGTTATATACCGATGGTGCTCGCAGCGCAGCTGGCGCGGGTGCGGGTGTAATTTTAACTGGTCCAGGCGGTGAAGAGCATACATATGCGCTACGGTTTAATTTTGCTGTTACGAACAACGAAGTAGAATACGAGGCTCTGTTAGCGGGTATGCGTATTGCGCATAAATTGAATGTTAAAATTCTGCACGCTTATGTGGATTCAAAGCTGGTATGTAGTCAAGTTAGCTGGGACTTTGAAGCACACGACATTGCCATGCAGCAATATTTATTGCTTCTTCATAACCTCACCGACCAGTTTGAAGCTTTTCAAATCTCCCACGTAATGCGGGGGCAAAATAAGAAAGCGGATGCGCTTAGCAAATTGGCTGCTTTGGCTTTTGATCATCTGGGGAAGAAAGTTCTTATAGAAGAACTGCATGCGAAATCCATTGTTATGATGCCTTTGGTAGCACCTGTTGAGGAATCTAGCTCAACATGGATGACACCTATTATTGCTTTCCTGCGGGACGACACATCACCTGCGGATCCCGTTGATGCGAAGAAGGTCCGCATCAAGGCACCACTGTATGCTCTTGAGGGTGATGTGCTATATCGAAAAAATTATTTAGGGCCGCACTTAAGATGTATTGGTCCGAAAGAGGCAGAGGAGGTTATACGCGAGGTGCATGAGGGTGCATGTGCTCTTCATTCGGGGCACAGGTCTATTGTGTCAAAAGTTATGCGGCTAGGTTATTATTGGCCCACAATGTACGCAGATACTGCGCGAATAGTTAAGCAATGCGAATCCTGCCAAATACATGCACCTATCAGCAGGGCACCTGCGCATCCAATGATACCAGTCTCCTCACCATGGCCATTCTGCAAATGGGCAATTGACATAGTCGGACCATTTCCAAAAGGCCGAGGAAACATCAAATTCTTGATTGTTGCGATCGATTATTTCATGAAGTGGGTTGAAGCGCGACCGCTAGCAACAATTTTGGGAAAAGGGTGCGAAACTTTGTATGGGAAGACATTGTTTGTCGATTCGGCATACCAAACGAAATCGTTAGTGATAACGGTACACAGTTTGCGGGGGATCCTTTTCGTAGTTGGTGTGCAGAGCTTAATATTAAGCAGACTTTTACTTCCGTTGTGCATCCGCAGGCGAATGGCCAGTGCGAAGTCACCAACCGGGATATAGTGGCCGGAATCAAAGCTAGATTGGGCCATGGCAGAGTTGGTTGGGTGGATGAACTACCAAAAGTTTTGTGGGCACATAGAACAACGCCGAAAGCAAGCACTGGCGAAACTCCGTTCAGTTTGGTTTACGGGTCAGAAGCTGTTGTGCCCGCAGAGATTGGGGTACCAATGTTTCGCATACAGAATTTTGACGAACAAAATAACTCAGAAGCTTTGCGGGAAAATCTTAATCTGCTTGAAGAACGCAGACTCTCTGCGGCGATAACCAAAGCCAATAACAAGCAGAAAATGGCAAAGTACTACAATCAGCGTGTGCGTTCGTGCTCTTATAAGTGCGGGGACTTAGTTTGGCGTCAGAATGACGCAAGTCATGCAGAGGATACTGGGAAATTGGGCCCCCGCTGGGAAGGTCCGTATAGGGTAGCAAAAGCAAGCAACACCGGGGCATACCATCTCGAGACATTAGATGGAAAACCTGTGAAACGCACTTGGCACGCGACATTGTTGAAAAAATGTTATATGTAGCTGGATGGACCTGATCACTCCAATTTATTTTGGCACATTATTTTTTCTATGTATTTTCCGTCCGTTTGGATGTGTCGCGGTTGTAATCATTATTAATGCCAATTGAATATTTACTCGCACATACTTTTATTGTTTATTTCTTTTTGTATGCGGTTCCTGCCTACTTAAGGGGTGTCCTCTAGCCCCCGTGCGGCAGAAGCCTGTTTGGTTACAAGGCTAGACATTAACGGCAGGCGAAGGGAATTGGTTTTCCCCTAGCCAAGCGCCACGCAGACTAGATGGCTACCAAGTCGACTTAAAAATACAAGCATTGGTTTGCTTGTGCGTAATTACTCTCGCATTGGTTTGCGTGAGGAACTCTTAAGCATAAAAGCATTGGTTTGTTTTTAGTTGCGTTGCTTACCATACAGCTAAAGTGCACCTCTAGCACATGACAAAGCAATAACGCAGTAGCTTTTGAGTCTAAGTTGTTTAAGGTAAAATTGCTAAAATGTTGGTTTATTTTACGCAGTACCTGCGTATGCGCATGAGTTTTGGTTAACTGTGCGCATAGGCATGCGGTTCATCTTTTGTTTTGATTCGCGATATATAAACAATTAATAGATAACGCATGCATAACACAATAATGTATAATATAAACTAATGTTATTACAAATAAATCGTTTCAAGTGCCTGCCCAACACGGGACTTGTAGTGACCCGAACTTTTCCATGTTTTTATATATTAAATGAAATTGATATTTACATGATTAAATGTTTCCAACATGTTAAGCAATCAAACTTGTTAAGACTTGATTAATTGAAATAGGTTTCATATAGACAATTGACCACCCAAGTTGACCGGCGATTCACGAACGTTAAAACTTGTAAAAACTATATGATGACATATATATGGATATATATATAGTTAACATGATATTATGATAAGTAAACATATCATTAAGTATATTAACAATGAACTACATATGTAAAAACAAGACTACTAACTTAATGATTTTGAAACGAGACATATATGTAACGATTATCGTTGTAACGACATTTAATGTATATATATCATATTAAGATATAATAATACATCATGATATCATGATAATGTAATAATTTAACATCTCATTTGATTTAATAAACAATGGGTTAACAACATTTAACAAGATCGTTAACCTAAAGGTTTCAAAACAACACTTACATGTAACGACTAACGATGACTTAACGACTCAGTTAAAATGTATATACATGTAGTGTTTTAATATGTATTCATACACTTTTGAAAGAATTCAATACACTTATAAAAATACTTCTACTTAACAAAAATTCTTATAATTACATCCTCGTTCAGTTTCATCAACAATTCTACTCGTATGCACCCGTATTCGTACTCGTACAATACACATCTTTGAGATGTATGTACTATTGGTATATACACTCCAATGATCAGCTCTTAGCAGCCCATGTGAGTCACCTAACATATGTGGGAACCATCATTTGGCAACTAGCATGAAATATCTCATAAAATTACAAAAATATGAGTAATCATTCATGACTTATTTACATGTAAACAAAATTACACATCCTTTATATCTAATCCATACACCAATGACCAAAAACACCTACAAACACTTTCATTCTTCAATTTTCTTCATCTAATTGATCTCTCTCAAGTTCTATCTTCAAGTTCTAAGTGTTCTTCATAAATTCTACAAGTTCTAGTTTCATAAAATCAAGAATACTTCCAAGTTTGCTAGCTTACTTCCAATCTTGTAGAGTGATCATCCAACCTCAAGAAATATTTCTTATTTACAATAAGATATCTTTCTAATATAAGGTAATACTCATATTCAAACTTTGGTTCAATTTCTATAACTATAACAATCTTATTTCGAGTGATGATCTTACTTGAACTTGTTTTCGTGTCATGATTCTGCTTCAAGAATTTCGAGCCATCCAAGGATCCGTTGAAGCTAGATCCATTTTTCTCTTTTCCAGTAGGTTTATCCAAGGAACTTAAGGTAGTAATGATGTTCATAACATCATTCGATTCATACATGAAAAGCTATCATATTCGAAGTGGTAAACTTGTAATCATTAGAACATAGTTTAGTTAATTCTAAACTTGTTCGCAAATAAAGTTAATCCTTCTAACTACAATTTTAAAATAAACTATACACATGTTCTTTATCTATATGATATGCTAACTTAATGATTTAAAACCCGGAAACATGATAAACACCATAAAACCGGATTTACGCCGTCGTAGTTACAACCGGGGGCTGTTTTGGTTTGGATAATTAAAAAATATGAAAAACTTTGATTTAAAAGCTATACTTTTGGGAAAATGATTTTTCTTATGAACATGAAACCATATCCAAAAATCATGGTTAAACTCAAAGTGAAAGTATGTTTTTCAAAACAGTCATCAAGATGTCGTTCTTTCGACGGAAATGACTACCTCTTTCAAAAATGACTTGTAACTTATATTTCCGACTATAAACCTATAACTTTTCTGTTTAGTTTCATAAATTCAAGTTCAATACGAAACCGTGGCCGCTTAAATCACTCAAAACGGATTAGAAACGAAGAAATGGCGAGCAAAACAAAATTGGTAAAAACTACTCATTTTAGCTACGTGAAAATTGGTAACAAATCTATTCCAACCATAACTTAATCAACTTGTATTGTATATTATGTAATCTTGAGATACCATAGACACGTATACAATGTTTCGACCTATCATGTCGACACATCTATATATATTTCGGAACAACCATAGACACTCTATATGTGAATATTGGAGTTAGCTATACAGGGTTGAGGTTGATTCCAAAATATATATAGTTTAAGTTGTGATCAATACTGAGATATGTATACACTGGGTCGTGGATTGATTCAAGATAATATATATCAATTTTTTTCTGTACATCTAACGTTGGACAACTAGTTGTAGGTTACTAACGAGGACAGCTGACTTAATAAACTTAAAACATCAAAATGTATTAAAAGTATTGTAAATATATTTTAAACATACTTTGATATATATGTACATATTTGTTATAGGTTCGTGAATCGACCAGTGGCCAAGTCTTACTTCCCGACGAAGTAAAAATCTGGGAAAGTGAGTTATAGTCCCACTTTTAAAATCTAATATTTTTGGGATGAGAATACATGCAGGTTTTATAAATGATTTACAAAATAGACACAAGTACGTGAAACTACATTCTATGGTTGAATTATCGAAATCGAATATGCCCCTTTTTATTAAGTCTGGTAATCTAAGAATTAGGGAACAGACACCCTAATTGACGCGAATCCTAAAGATAGATCTATTGGGCCTAACAAACCCCATCCAAAGTACCGGATGCTTTAGTACTTCGAAATTTATATCATATCCGAAGGGTGTCCCGGAATGATGGGGATATTCTTATATATGCATCTTGTTAATGTCGGTTACCAGGTGTTCACCATATGAATGATTTTTATCTCTATGTATGGGATGTATATTGAAATATGAAATCTTGTGGTCTATTGTTACGATTTGATATATATAGGTTAAACCTATAACTCACCAATATTTTTGTTGACGTTTAAAGCATGTTTATTCTCAGGTGAATATTAAGAGCTTCTGCTGTTGCATACTAAAATAAGGACAAGATTTGGAGTCCATGTTTGTATGATATTATGTAAAAACTGCATTCAAGAAACATATGTCGATGTAATATATTTCTATTGTAAACCATTATGTAATGGTCGTGTGTAAACTGTATATTTTAGATTATCATTATTTGATAATCTACGTTATGCTTTTGAAACCTTTATTGATAAAATAAAGGTTATGGTTGTTTTAAAAATGAATGCAGTCTTTGAAAAACGTCTCACATAGAGGTCAAAACCTCGCAATGAAATCAATTAATATGGAACGTTTATAATCATTATGAACGGGACATTTCAGTTGGTATCCGAGCGTTGGTCTTAGAGAACCAGAATTTTGCATTAGTGTGTCTTATCGAGTTTGTAAGGATGCATTAGTGAGTCTGGACTTCGACCGTGTTTACTTGAAAAATGATTGCTTAACAAATTTTGTTGGAAACTATATATTTTTAACATGTGAATATTATGTGATATATTAATCTCTTAACGCGTTTGATATTATATGATAGATGTCTACCTCTAAAAAAAGTCCCATTGACTCACCTAATAATAATGAAGAGTCAAATATAAATTGGAATGATTCGTGGACTGATTCACAAGTTCAAGAAGAGGAACCGGAAGAAGAGTCGAAACCGGAAGAAGAATCGGAACCGGAAGAAGAGTCGGAACCGGAAGAAGAATCGGAACCGGAAGAAGAAATAGAACCAGTGGGGGAAATAATTAAACGGTTAAGTAGAAGAAAATCCTTAACCAACCGACCAAAGTTAATTATGGTCAATGGTGTTTCCGCCAAGGAAGCAAAGTATTGGGAGGATTACCAATTCTCCGATGAATCGGATCCCGACAAGGATTCCGATGATGTTATAGAAATTACCCCGACACAATTTAATAAGGCAAAAGAGAACAATAAGGGAAAGGGCATAAAATAGATAAATTTGATTGCAAACCCGATGAACTTTATATGTATCATCAACATCCGTATTTCTTAAGTTGTGACAATAACCCGGGAACCTCTAAACCACCAGGTTTTTCTAAACTAATGTGGAAAACGACGGCTCGTATTAGGGGAACATCATATATCCCTAGAAACTTGGCAAAACGAACCAAAACCGAAGAAAAAGAAACGAGCGAGTCGGAATAAGATAGTTGTATTCGTGTGGTGTAATATATGTAATATAGTGTGCTTATACTTTATGATATATGTAAAAAATTGCTTGTATTAATAAGTATTTTTTTATGAATCTAACTCTTGTCTATTTTACAGTATAAAAACACAAAATGGATAGGCAACCCAATATTTTAAGAGACCTACCCGGAGACATGATTGATGAAATCTTGTCTAGAGTCGGTCAGAATTCCTCGGCACAACTATTTAAGGTGAGATCAGTTTGTAAGACATTCGAAGAACGTTCCAAGAATGCCTTGATTTATAAAAGGCTTTCATTCGAAAGATGGGGGATATCACATTGGGAAATTCATAAGTTACGATGTGTTTACTTTGACGCATATATTGCGGGGAACCCAAATGCTATTTTACGCAACGGGTTAAGAAATTATTTTGACTCAATATATCCGAATATAGGACTTCGTGATTTAGAAAAAGCGGCTAACATGCAACATAAAGAAGCATGTTATGCTTACGGGTTAGTAATGTTCGCTTCTCACTAAAGTGAGAACAAGAACATTGGGCTACAACTATTAAACAAAATGTTCCCACAAGTGACGGAGTCGGTAATTGGGGTAAGAAATGAGGTTTTTAGGTTATTACGAGACTGTTGGTCATTACGTAACCTTCATCCTTTTGACGACGTTACAACACATTGTCTTACTATCGGTCATAACGGTTATGTTCCACAAAACCAAGGATGGGAAGTGGTATTAGTAAAACCAGAATGCATGACTTGTTTCTGGACGTATGAATTACGTGTCTTTATTGCCTTTGCTGAACGCCTTATTTATTAACTAGAATTATCTTCGCAACTACTTTGTATCAAAGTTTTATGTGCTATATTTCATGCTATATGTAAAAAAAAAAAAGTGGTATTGTAAGTTTGCAAGTTATTGTATAAAGGTTTGAATATGATTTTTTTTTTGTGATTAGTTTTTCATATAGAATTGTAGTAGTTGAAATGGTATGTTAGCTACTGAGTATGAACTTAACGGGTAGGTACTACCCGAATTAAAGAGTATAAAACGCTAATATGAAGAAAGAGCTTTTATAAATAAGTTCATATTACGCTACGAAATACTATTGACTACTCTTGATATTCTATATGATTAACTCGTTTCATTTAACTATTTTGAAGGAAATGGTACCGACTACTCGACACACCTTGAATATGAGCGAAGAGGAATTTCGTGCCTTTCTTACTTCAAACATAGCCGCAGTACAGGCTGCGCTACATACCAACAATAACTCCGAATCTAGCAATGCAGCTAACGGCGCAAGAAATCGTGTAGGATGCACCTACAAAGAATTCACTGCCTGCAAACCTTTGGAATTTGATGGAACCGAAGGACTGATCGGATTGAAACGGTGGACCGACAAGGTCGAATCGGTGTTTTCCATAAGTAAGTGTACTGAAGAGGACAAAGTGAAGTACGCTACACATACCTTCACAGGTACTGCGTTAACATGGTGGAATACCTATCTAGAGCAAGTGGGACAAGATGATGCTTACGCACTACCGTGGTCAGCATTCAAGCACTTGATGAACGAGAAGTACCGTCCCAGAACCGAGGTCAATAAGCTCAAGACAGAACTTAGAGGGTTACGAACCCAAGGATTTGATATTACCACGTACCAAAGACGATTCACAGAATTGTGCCTATTGTGTCCGAGAGCGTTCGAAGATGAGGAAGAGAAGATCGACGCGTTTGTGAAAGGATTACCAGAAAGAATCCAAGAAGATATAAGTTCACACGAGCCTGCCTCCATACAACAGGCATGTAGAATGGCTCACAAACTAGTGAACCAGATTGAGGAAAGAATTAAAGAACAGGCGGCTGAAGAGGCCAATGTGAAGCAAGTCAAAAGAAAGTGGGGGGAAAACGGTGATAAGAATCACCAATACAACAACAACAGCAATTACAACAATAATCGTAACAACTATCCCAACAATCGCAACATCAATCGCAACTACAACAAACGGCCCAACAACAACAACAACAACAACAACAACAACAACAACAACAACAACAACAACAACAACAACAACAACATCAACTACAACAATCATCCCAACAACGATAACAACCGCAACAACAACAACAGCAAGGTCTCGGTTGTGTATTAATGCAACGAACGAAGGTGATTGCTTATGCGTCTAGACAATTGAAGATTCACGAGCAAAATTATACGACGCATGATTTGGAATTAGGCGCGGTTGTTTTTGCATTAAAGACTTGGAGGCACTACTTATATAGGGTCAAAAGTATTATATATACCGACCACAAAAGTCTTCAACACATATTTAATCAGAAACAACTGAATATGAGGCAGCGTAGGTGGATTGAATTGTTGAATGATTATGACTTTGAGATTCGTTACCACCCGGGGAAGGCAAATGTGGTAGCCGATGCCTTGAGCAGAAAGGACAGAGAACCCATTCGAGTAAAATCTATGAATGTAATGATTCACACCAACCTTACTACTCAAATAAAGGAGGCGCAACAAGGAGTTTTAAAAGAGGGAAATTTAAAGGATGAAATACCCAAAGGATCGGAGAAGCATCTTAATATTTGAGAAGATGGAACCCGGTATAGGGCTGAAAGAATTTGGGTACCAAAATTTGGAGATATGAGAGAAATGGTACTTAGAGAAGCTCATAAAACCAGATACTCAATACATCCTGGAACGGGGAAGATGTACAAGGATCTTAAGAAACATTTTTGGTGGCCGGGTATGAAAGCCGATGTTGCTAAATATGTAGGAGAATGTTTGATGTGTTCTAAGGTCAAAGCTGAACATCAGAAACCATCAGGTCTACTACAACAACCTGAAATCTCGGAATGGAAATGGGAAAACATTACCATGGATTTCATTACTAAATTGCCAAGGACTGCAAGTGGTTATGATACTATTTGGGTAACAGTTGATCGTCTCACCAAGTCAGCACACTTTCTGCCAATAAGAGAAGATGACGAGATGGAGAAGTTAGCACGACTGTATTTGAAGGAAGTCGTCTCCAGACATGGAATACCAATCTCTATTATCTCTGATAGGGATGGCAGATTTATTTCAAGATTCTGGCAGACATTACAGCAAGCATTAGGAACTCGTCTAGACATGAGTACTGCCTATCATCCACAAACTAATGGATAGAGCGAAAGGACGATACAAATGCTTGAAGACATGCTACGAGCATGTGTTATTGATTTCGGAAACAGTTGGGATCGACATCTACCGTTAGCAGAATTTTCCTACAACAACAGCTATCATTCAATTATTGAGATGGCGCCGTTTGAAGCACTTTATGGTAGAAAGTGCATGTCTCCGATTTGTTGGAGTGAATTGGGGGATAGACAGATTACGAGTCCGGAGATAATACAAGAAACTACCGAGAAGATCATCCAAATTCAACAACGGTTGAAAACCGCCCAAAGTCGAAAAAAGAGCTACGCCGACATTAAAAGAAAAGACATAGAATTTGAAATTGGAGAAATGGTCATGCTTAAGGTTGCACCTTGGAAAGGTGTTGTTCGATTTGGTAAGCGGGGGAAATTAAATCCAAGGTATGTTGGACCATTCAAGATTATTGATCGTGTCGGACCAGTAGCTTACCGACTTGAGTTACCTCAACAACTTGCGAATGTACATAACACTTTCCACATCTCGAATTTGAAGAAAGGTTTTGCTAAAGAAGATCTCACTATTTCATTGGACGAAATCCAAATCAATGAAAAACTTCAATTCATTGAAGAACCCGTCGAAATAATGGATCGTGAGGTTAAGAGACTTAAACAAAACAAGATACCGATTGTTAAGGTTCAATGGAATGCTCGTAGAGGACCCGAGTTCACCTGGGAGCGTGAAGATCAGATGAAGAAGAAATACGCGCATCTATTTTCAGAAGATTCGTCAACACTTTCAACAGCTTAAAATTTCGGGACGAAATTTATTTAACGGGTAGGTACTGTAGTGACCCGAACTTTTCCATGTTTTTATATATTAAATGAAATTGATATTTACATGATTAAATGTTTCCAACATGTTAAGCAATCAAACTTGTTAAGACTTGATTAATTGAAATAGGTTTCATATAGACAATTGACCACCCAAGTTGACCGGCGATTCACGAACGTTAAAACTTGTAAAAACTATATGATGACATATATATGGATATATATATATAGTTAACATGATATTATGATAAGTAAACATATCATTAAGTATATTAACAATGAACTACATATGTAAAAACAAGACTACTAACTTAATGATTTTGAAACGAGACATATATGTAACGATTATCGTTGTAACGACATTTAATATATATATATCATATTAAGATATATTAATACATCATGATATCATGATAATGTAATAATTTAACATCTCATTTGATTTAATAAACAATGGGTTAACAACATTTAACAAGATCGTTAACCTAAAGGTTTCAAAACAACAATTACATGTAACGACTAACGATGACTTAACGACTCAGTTAAAATGTATATACATGTAGTGTTTTAATATGTATTCATACACTTTTGAAAGACTTTAATACACTTATCAAAATACTTCTACTTAACAAAAATGCTTATAATTACATCCTCGTTCAGTTTCATCAACAATTCTACTAGTATGCACCCGTATTCGTACTCGTACAATACACATCTTTGAGATGTATGTACTATTGGTATATACACTCCAATGATCTGCTCTTAGCAGCCCATGTGAGTCACCTAACATATGTCGGAACCATCATTTGGCAACTAGCATGAAATATCTCATAAAATTACAAAAATATGAGTAATCATTCATGACTTATTTACATGTAAACAAAATTACACATCCTTTATATCTAATCCATACACCAATGACCAAAAACACCTACAAACACTTTCATTCTTCAATTTTCTTCATCTAATTGATCTCTCTCAAGTTCTATCTTCAAGTTCTAAGTGTTCTTCATAAATTCTACAAGTTCTAGTTTCATAAAATCAAGAATACTTCCAAGTTTGCTAGCTTACTTCCAATCTTGTAGAGTGATCATCTAACCTCAAGAAATATTTCTTATTTACAATAAGATATCTTTCTAATATAAGGTAATACTCATATTCAAACTTTGGTTCAATTTCTATAACTATAACAATCTTATTTCGAGTGATGATCTTACTTGAACTTGTTTTCGTGTCATGATTCTGCTTCAAGAATTTCGAGCCCTCCAAGGATCCGTTGAAGCTAGATCCATTTTTCTCTTTTCCAGTAGGTTTATCCAAGGAACTTAAGGTAGTAATGATGTTCATAACATCATTCGATTCATACATGAAAAGCTATCATATTCGAAGTGGTAAACTTGTAATCACTAGAACATAGTTTAGTTAATTCTAAACTTGTTCGCAAATAAAGTTAATCCTTCTAACTACACTTTTAAAATAAACTATACACATGTTCTATATCTATATGATATGCTAACTTAATGATTTAAAACCCGGAAACATGATAAACACCATAAAACCGGATTTACGCCGTCGTAGTTACAACCGGGGGCTGTTTTGGTTTGGATATTTAAAAACTATGAAAAACTTTGATTTAAAAGCTATACTTCTGAGAAAATGATTTTTCTTATAAACATGAAACCATATCCAAAAATCATGGTTAAACTCAAAGTGAAAGTATGTTTTTCAAAACAGTCATCAAGATGTCGTTCTTTCGACGGAAATGACTACCTCTTTCAAAAATGACTTGTAACTTATATTTCCGACTATAAACCTATACCTTTTCTGTTTAGTTTCATAAAGTCAAGTTCAATACGAAACCGTGGCCGCTTAAATCACTCAAAACAGATTAGAAACGAAGAAATGGCGAGCAAAACAAAATTGGTCAAAACTACTCATTTTAGCTACGTTAAAATTGGTAACAAATCTATTCCAACCATAATTTAATCAACTTGTATTGTATATTATGTAATCTTGAGATACCATAGACACGTATACAATGTTTCGACCTATCATGTCGACACATCTATACATATTTCGGAACAACCATAGACACTCTATATGTGAATGTTAGAGTTAGCTATACAGGGTTGAGGTTGATTCCAAAATATATATAGTTTGAGTTGTGATCAATACTGAGATATGTATACACTGGGTCGTGGATTGATTCAAGATAATATATATCAATTTTTTTCTGTACATCTAACGTTGGACAACTAGTTGTAGGTTACTAACGAGGACAGCTGACTTAATAAACTTAAAACATCAAAATATATTAAAAGTGTTGTAAATATATTTTGAAAATACTTTGATATATATGTACATATTTGTTATAGGTTCGTGAATCGACCAGTGGCTAAGTCTTACTTCCCGACGAAGTAAAAATCTGTGAAAGTGAGTTATAGTCCCACTTTTAAAATCTAATATTTTTGGGATGAGAATACATGCAGGTTTTATAAATGATTTACAAAATAGACACAAGTACGTGAAACTACATTCTATGATTGAATTATCGAAATCGAATATGCCCCTTTTTATTAAGTCTGGTAATCTAAGAATTAGGGAACAGACACCCTAATTGACGCGAATCCTAAAGATAGATCTATTGGGCCTAACAAACCCCATCCAAAGTACCGGATGCTTTAGTACTTCGAAATTTATATCATATCCGAAGGGTGTCCCGGAATGATGGGGATATTCTTATATATGCATCTTGTTAATGTCGGTTACCAGGTGTTCACCATATGAATGATTTTTATCTCTATGTATGGGATGTATATTGAAATATGAAATCTTGTGGTCTATTGTTACGATTTGATATATATAGGTTAAACCTATAACTCACCAACATTTTTGTTGACGTTTAAAGCATGTTTATTCTCAGGTGAATATTAAGAGCTTCCGCTGTTGCATACTAAAATAAGGACAAGATTTGGAGTCCATGTTTGTATGATATTATGTAAAAACTGCATTCAAGAAACATATGTCGATGTAATATATTTCTATTGTAAACCATTATGTAATGGTCGTGTGTAAACAGTATATTTTAGATTATCATTATTTGATAATCTACGTTATGCTTTTGAAACCTTTATTGATAAAATAAAGGTTATGGTTGTTTTAAAAATGAATGCACTCTTTGAAAAACGTCTCATATAGAGGTCAAAACCTCGCAACGAAATCAATTAATATGGAACGTTTATAATCATTATGAACGGGACATTTCAGGACTTAGGGCCCAAAAATTGTATTTACAATTGCCTTCCTGAACACAGGACTTGCGGCGCAAACAAATACAAGCTAACACTAATAATCCTCCTTGAGGAACCCGTCAACCGACATAGTCGGGTCCGCAGCAAAAGCATTGATCAGAGGGATTGGGATGGCTGTGATGGCTTCTTCCGCCTCCATTACCACCGCGGCCGTACCCTCCTTTAGCTTCTTTTGTACGGTGTCAGGGTACGGCGGTGTCAGACCGCAAGCTTGAATCACCTCCAGCACTGCCTTGTTGATCTCGTGGTCCTTCACCCCATCAACGTAGGCGTTAAACTTGTCGGATACTGGCCCGGAATCCATCACCTTCTGCGCAATGGTAGGAAGAGCGGTGCGAAGTTTTGTTAAGTCCGCTTCTGCCAATTCACGGCAAGTCACCGCGTCATCCTTCTCCCTGTTCACCCTTTCCAGCTCTACCCGCAGACGCTCCGTCTCACCCTTAGCTTGGTCAACCACACCAACCAGCTCGCGGTTTTTCTTCCTCTCCTCAATCAGGGCAGTTTTTGTCTCTGCCGCAGTCGCCTCCGCCGTTTTGCGCGCCTCCTCTGTGGAATCCCTGTCTTTTTTGACCTGGTCGACGCCCGCTTGCAGCAGTCCTAGCTCCGCTTCTTTATGCACGGCCACTTGATATAAGTTAGTGGACCGGCGGGCTTGATCCGCTTCTTTACGCACGGCCACTTGATATAAGTTTTGGATAAAAGCGTTGTGTGCTTGATTAAACGGTAGTGCGGCTAGTTGGTTGCGGAACTTAACCGTGAAGATTTGTTGAAGGAAGGCGGATTGCTCTGCGGCGTTTTCCGCCGATGACTGGGTGAGCTGTGCCAAGTTTGCCAAACGGAAGCTACCGTGTGGCGGGGTTGGTGTAGACTCGGAGTCAAGGTGTATCGTCTTGTCTTTTGACTCAGCGGTAGCTTCGAGCTCCGGATTGACTCGCAGTGGGGTGTGATGCGTCTCCTCAGTATGCTCTGCAAATTAGTAACTAGTTAGCACATGAGGTAAATCGTAAGATGTTGCGCAAGGAAAGAGATGCTTACTGGTGATAGGAGGAAGGAGATCTGCGGATGCCGGGTCAACGGGGACAAAGTTGTCGTTCCGCATGTCCTCCGCCTGTTTGGGAGTAAGTTTCTTCTTTTTCTGCTTGGCTTGGGTAGTGTCGGCAGCCTTGCGTTTGTTGCCCGAGGTGGCAGGTGTTGGCTCCTCATTCTCACCAGTCTTTTCCTGCTCAAGCGGCTCATTGACATTTTGCTTGCGGAATGAAATGGCCGCAATGTCCTCCGCGGTGAGCACTTTCTTCATCTTCATCTCTGCAAACATGTACGCAATATTAGAACCTGTACGAATGCGCTAGTGGTTTTATATTTATATGCATTTGTACTATTCCTACCCTTGCCATTCGGTGTGACTATGGCCGGACGCAGGTTCTTCCATGGCCAATGCGCGGATATGTTTCCTAACCGCAGTATCACATTTCCATACGAACGGTGAACCAGTTGTGCATTGGCACACTCCGCCAACAGCTTTCTTTCGTCATCATCAAGGGTGGGGGTTTTGTTCACATCCTTTGCCATATTTTCGCACCAGATAAGAGTTTGCGGAAAACTGGCCGCAACAACAGTTTGGTCAATGAAAAAGAAAGTTTCTTTCCATTGACCCGCATTCGATTTGGGGGTTTTTGTGAAATTTTGACGAGCGAAGAAGGTAAACCACGATTTGTGGTGGTTGGCTAGACGGTATAAATGGCAGAAGACCTTCACTAAGGGGACCTTGTTAAGTGCAGCGCATCACATTTCAAATAGCACAATCTTTCCTATCGCATACGGGTGTAGTTGCCCTAACCCTACGCCAAAGTGATCTAAAACACCTAGAAAGAAATCTGACGGGGGCACCCTAAAATTACCATGCTTAAACGCATGCTCGTATATGGCTACCTTCTTTTCTGGTGGTGAATGAGCACGTTGGTTAGGCAACGGTGGCACCGGATTGTACCGTGCTAGCGGCGGGTATTGTTTCACTAACAAATCAATGTGCCTCTGCTCTATAATGGACTCTACACTATCTACATAAGTCTCGCTAGCCTTAGTCATTTTCTATTGAGTGTTTGGAGAATTACTAACCTTCGGGAGTAGGCCGGAGTATTCGAGATTTGATCGAAATTGACAGAGGCAGCGTATTGGAGAAGCAAATGGCAGGAGAGTAGAAATGAAGGTGAAGGGCGTCTATTTATAGTGTGGATTGGAAGTCTTGGGGTAACAAGGTTTCATCCTGGCTGTACACGTGTTACGCGATCAACGGGTGGCATTTTAAGTGCGCGCGTGGATGTCAGTTGGGTATAGTTACCTATGAGCGCGTGGACGACACGCGCCTGCCAACTGCCACTTTATGTCTTGTCAGCCGAATGGGTTTCTGCGACAGTGACAGGCATTAAATGACCTCGAAACACACGCGGAACATTGAATGCTTGCGGTTTTCTTGTTTTTTCCGCTTAATAGTTTGATGTCATGTGTCTTGCGTCATATAACATCAAACTGGGGGGACATAATGATACCGCAACCTGCACGCGCACCTCATATGTATGCAGACGCTTCATAGTGTGCGTATGCGTGTGCTTGTGTGCGCTATGCGGTATGCGGATTTGTATCTGATGCCTTTGTTCTCGGTACAGCGATTGCTTGGCTAACAAGTAAATATCTTTTCCATAATTACATCCGTGATTCGGGGAGTTTGTTATGGAAAGGATTGCCAATATCTCGGATGGTTCTAGAATTAGGGTTTGCCTATATATACAAACCCTAACTATCATTCTAGGATCATCACATTACGTAACTACCATCTGCCACACGTCTTATGTAATTAAGCATCATTCTCCGTCTCTTCAAGGTTAACAGGTTAGTTCTTCATTAAGCTAGCACCTACAACCTTATTTGGGGCCTTCTGATCAGCGACCGCAATCGAAGGTGGACTTAATCACTTGGCCACCCCGCCGACATCATCATGTCGGCCAGGGTTATTCACGGTAGCCGGACCGGAGAGCCTTGTTCTAAGATCCTTAAACCCCACCAACGTATTGAGCAGGCATGTTAAACCCTATGGTGAAAACATGCATGATCAGACAATATTATAAACCGTACTGCAGCTGGTGTTGGTCGTGGTGTTTTACCAATTGATGCGTTCATGTTCAAATTGGGAAGTAGTCACACAACTAGCTTTTGGCATGACACCTGGATCAGAGAAACTTCGTTGTAATCTAGATTTCTTTTTACCAGCAAAATGTGAATTTTATTAAAAACATCTCAAGCAAGATGTTAGAGTGTAAACAACTATAATAGCTTAATTAGTCAATTATCTTATCTAAGATTGCATTTTCCTCTATTACAAATTCAATTAAAGGAAAAATTACAAATCGAATCAAACAAATAATACTTCTTCTTTGTACGGGAACCGAACAAGATGTTGCTGCTATATCTCCATATATGCCATAAAACCGAAGCCATAATCACGTAGAATTTCATTTTCGAGTCGAAATTTGCTTTCCGATCTACCCAACATTTGTTCCAATATGCCCAGCTATTAAAGTCACGTAAATCAAATGTCAATCCACAACACGAGCTAACTCGCACTCGATAAAATGTGATTCAAAGATTCCACTTGAAGATCACAAACCGCACACCCAACATCCTCAATAGTCATGTCGCGAGATGAAAGATCAAGGCGAGTTGGTAGTCTATCTCATGTCACTATCCAAATGAAAACATTGACTTTACAGGGGAGTTGTTTAACCCATCTCGTCTCATAATCAGTAATCACGAGGATGTTATTATCAATAACACGCCTAGTTTCGAATACCTTAAAGATACCATCTGAAGCTAAAGACCACGTCCATTTTTCTATAGTCAACTGTTGAAGATAATATCCCTAACTTTGATGTTAAATATTCCAGTGATGAAACATTTCGAGGCCCGATATCTTGTCTTACTCAATCCAATGGCCAATTACCATCGACCAAATGATCGGCTAGTAAAGCATCAGCAGTGAGAGCAGGAGCTCTTTTTCTATTATTTATTTCTGTACAATCTTTTAAAAGAGAAAATTGCGCGGATAGCCCCTGTGATTTGTACCACCCAGCTAGGATAGACATAGTTGTGGATTTGAGGGTGGATAGTCATTATGTTTGAATTGCTGTGCAAGGATAGTCCAGTTCACTAACACTGTTAACTTTTTTCGTTAAGCTGAATCATGTGCCTAGCATGTGAGGATATTTTTGGTACATTTTCCTTTTTCTTCATCTTCTTTAATAAAAATCTATGAATATGATTATATTATTATTTACTTTTGTTTTGTTTTAATTAATTAATTAATTTATTAATTTTAGTTTATCTTCTTTATTCAATAGCAAGACCTGCATCATGCTTGTTTGCAACCCTTGTTTGAACCTTCTTCATATTTTTTTTACAGATCTAGATGCAAAATATAAATGTTACAGATCCTTCTTCATATTTTTTTTTTCATAAATCTTCATCTTCATTGAACCTTCTTAATCATCTTCACCAGAATCTTCACCAGAATCAATAACTGTCACCGAATTTTGAATAAATCTTCACCACCGAACTCTTCATCTACCTTCAATGAAATTAGGGTTCTTATTTTGTGGTTAAAGATGGAAGATAAACGATTAAGGTGTTTGTAATCTCACTGATTTGCATGTTTTATTTTACATTTTCACATTTGCAGGTTCGTAATCCCACTGATTTTAGCATTTGCAGGTTTGATTTGTTCTTATAATGATAAACGATTAGGGCTTGATTTAACTTGGACCATGAATTGTGATGCACTTTGTTTATCACAAGTATTCATCTTGATTATTTGTTAATAAAAAAAGAGATGAAGAAAATTAAAGAGATTGAATATGGAAGAAAGCAAAAGTATTTAATTGGGATTAAAAGGAAAAGCAGGTGGGTGGGTGAGGATATCAAGAGGGAATTGTTTAAAGACCAAAATACCCTCTTGTGGAAGGCACATGGGAATGGGTTAACGGAGGAATCAAACAGAAATAGTCACTTGGGCTATCCTTGCATAACAATTCAAACATAATGACTATCCACCCTCAAATCCACAACTATGTCTATCCTAGATGGGTGGTACAAACCACAGGGACTATCCGCGCAATTTTCTCCTTTAAAATCCAAACATATTGAGACATTATCAATCCTGTTACCCGATATCTTGTCTTACTCAATCCCATGACCAATTACCATCGACCAATCGATCGGCCCATTTGAATTTTCTTTTTAATAATTAAATTAATCCCCTCAATTACAACAAGAAATAGGAATGGGCTCAAGGGATCACCTTGTCTCAAGCCCCTTTTGACCAAAAACTCCCTAGTTGGGCTTCCATTAATTAAAATTGGTGTTTGATGTTTTCACTAGGTGTATATAAAATAGCTTATATTTTACAAGGAAATACTATTAAATACGATACAATTTTACTCAAGATATTTATTTATTTATTGAATGGATATACTTAAACCTTGCTACAACACTTATAGGCAGTGTACCTAATCGTACAATAGTGTAGTTTTTAGTAAGTTCGGTTCGTTCCACAGGGAAAATCTTTTAATCAAAGCTTAACGCTATATTAGTTTTATTTTATAAAAATACAAATATATATATATAAGTAATATTATTATTATAAAGGGGGGTTTTTACCATTTAATGACCGGTTTGTCGATTTTAAAACTTTAGTCGCAGTTAAAACAAAATGTAAAATATTAAATAAATAAAAGACTTAATTTAAAGCGTAAAGTAAATAACGATAATGAAATTGCGATAAATAAAAGTGCGATAAAATAAACTTGCGATAATTAAAAAGTACGATAATTAAAAGTGCAATTAAATACAATAACAATAAATATAAGTGCTATAATTAGAAGTGCAATTAAATATAAAATAAAGGAAATTAAATATGAAATAAAAGAATTATGCTTATTTAAACTTCCGTAATCATGATGTTTGACGTGTTGATTTTAGTTTTATGCCCATGGGTTAATTGTCCTTTGTCCTGGATTATTTAATATGTCCGTCTGGTTTTTGTCCATAACAGTCCATCAGTCATAAATATAAAGTGCGAGTGTCCTCATCAAATTATCCTTATACCCGAAGTTAAATATTCCAACTAATTGGGGACTTAAACTGTAACAAGTTTTTAATACTTTGTTTAATAATTACACCAGGATGTCGACTGAATGTAACCCAAGGTTTTAATACTTTGTTATCAATTATGCCAAGTGTCCTTGTACATAATTTCACCCCTGTTTTAATAATTCTAGTGGCTATTAATCCATTCCAGTGTCCGGTTAAATGAACGATTATTCGTACATATAAATACCCCGCCCATCGTGTCCGATCGAGTGTATATGATTATTTATATGGACGTCCAATTGTAAATCTTTATATTAACATTAACAAATTATCATTTAGTTAAACAAATATAAAGTCCATTAATAGCCCATAGTCTAATTTCCACAAGTGTCGTTCTTTTGTCCAAACCCCAATTATGGTACAAAGCCCAATTACCCAATTTTAATATTTTTAGCCCAACATCATGATTATTCGGATTAAATAAGCATAATAATAACTTAGCTACGAGACATTAATGTAAAAAGGTTGAACATAACTTACAATGATTAAAAATAGCGTAGCGTTACACGGACAGAATTTCGACTTACACCCTTACAACATTCGCTAACATACCCTTATTATTAGGATTTAAAATTAAAATTAAAATTAAAATTAAAATATAAATTATATATACATATACTACGTTTGAGTGAAGAAGAAAAAGATGTGTTTTTGTGGTGCACCAAAGCTCGATTTTTATAGGCATGTGGGCTGGAACTGTGCACCATGCGATCGCATGGATTTATGCCTTCCAGGCCATGCGATCGCATGGCCAGCTGGGGAGACTCAAAAGTCTTTGTTTTTTTATGCCGACAGTTATTAAATATAATATAATATATGTATTAATTTTAAGAATTAATTATATATTATATTATATTCATGTGCATAGTTGACTTGAAATTTTTAGTCCGTTGCGTCGAGCGTTGAGAGTTGACTCTGGTCTCGGTTCCGGATTTTCGAACGTCCTTGCGAATAATTTAATATCTTGTACTTTGCGTTTTGAATCTTGTACTCTTGTAATTTTGAGACGTTTCTTATCAATAATTGGAACCTTATTGATTGTATTTTGTACTTTTGAGCTTTTTGGTCGTTTGCGTCTTCAATTCGTCGAATCTGTCTTTTGTCTTAACCTTTTATTATTTAAACGAATATCACTTGTAAATAGAACAATTGCAACTAAAAGCTTGTCTTTCTTGAGGAATAATGCTATGAAATATATGTTCGTTTTTAGCATTATCAAATATTCCCACACTTGAGCGTTGCTTGTCCTCAAGTAATATCGTCTTGAAATACTAGAATCACTTCTTTATTCTTCACACTTTGTACATCAGTGATTTTAATACGGCGGTATAAACAATGGTAGTAACGATATGGTTTACAGTCCCACATGACTATAAAATTTAGATCCTTTAAGGAAATTGGATCTTTATGAAAACATTTGATTTTTTTGAAAATTAAATCTAGCTTTTACCCTAGATAAGTTTTCCGGAATAACCCTTCACCGATGTTTGCAAAATATTTTTGTGGGTTTGGTGGGTTTCAGATTTGAAAATTTTAGCTCAAAACTTGCGATTTTGTATCACCCACTTGCTAACCTTGTATTGGGAAAGCAACACGTCCAGTTTACTTGCTCCGTATATTACCTTTTGATAAACTACCATCCGGTTGTAAAGGAAAGCGTTGAACAAGCAACTGTTAAGGCAATGTCCCCTGACATGCTTTTAATTATGGTCTATAACGTGTCGGACGCAATTACTATCCTTTGTAGGAGCAATAGTAAAGCTCACCCTTATAATTTTCCGGTCTGGCACAAGGTCCTGTCTTTGACCATGCTATGCAACCACCGTTCTTACGGTTGACACCCGATTTGGTTCAGATGACCTAATGAATTCCAGATGAATTCCTAGGATTTTACGTTCAATGGTAATGAACGCATTGAAAATGGGTTTTCAGAAAACAAATCGGTTTGTAATTTTATCAAAATATTTTCTCGTTCAAGCTCGAGTTTAGATATCATTGAATTCCACGAGTTTGTAATTCTCAATCTTTAAGGTCAATCTCTAGGATTGAGTAATATCAGTCTTAAAAGCTGATTTTTGATCTTTAAAGGAGATTATCCTTTCTGGGGATCTGATTTATTAGTCTTATCAAGCTAATTTGCACGGTGCCCCCCATTGTACGAGACAGATCCTCTCATGGTTAGAATAAGTCTGACCACTTGGCGACCCTGTTTGATGCTGAGGTCCGTGGATTTCCTGCTGATTTTAGAGATGACTTTTCTAGATTTTTCATCAACCTACAGGTGGGCTGGACGACAACTTCATGACCTAAATCAAGAAGCTCGTTTCTTTTTCGAAAGACTTTACTTCCTTTTAACGATGGAATTGATTCATCGTGTAGATCCATCTCTTCTTTTCTTTCATCGGGTAAAACAGTTTAGTTTAGTCCAAAGCAAAAGTATCTTCAATTATTTGTTACAGAAATATGTGATATATGATTAAGATAACTTGGTAATTTTTCCCACACTTGGCTTTTATTTTCCTTTTTATTGTCCTCCATTCCATTTTAAATGAATTTTAACATTTTGGTTTGTTTCTCAATTTATGTCCTTTCTGAGGTAACAATAATTTCGGTGTTAACACCTAGTTTTATCGTTCATAAATATGTATAAACATGATTTTGAGTTCATTTAATTGAAAATTTTGAAAATTTTTACTAGAATTGGGTAGTCAGTATATAAGACTAGGGCTGTTCTTTATTATCAGAGAGCACTAGATTCTAATACAACTACTACTTTACTAGTATTTCTAATGGTAACCAAGTGTTTAAAGTAAAAAAAAAAATTTAAAAATCCGAAAGAATTTAACCCCTTCCCACACTTAAGATCTTGCAATGCCCTCATTTGCAAGAAATCAGTAACAATTTAAATTATTGAGGGTGATTAGTGTGAAAATGATTAAATTTTACCAAAGTTTCCAAACATATTGGCGTTTGTTTGATGAATGATAAATGGTGCATATCATTTGTTCATTCCGTCTGTTGTTACATCACATTTATCTCGTCGTCAAAATTAGTAGCTTTTGCTGAACTTAATGCCAGTCTTTGAAAATGCGCTGTTTTACCCTGTTTTGTACAATTTACGTTATACATACATACAAATATAAACATGCATGGCAATTTGAAATGAGACTTAATATCCCACTTTCAAATCCTAAATGTGAAATATTAGTACACAATAATAATAAAAATGATAAAGATTACATAAGTATATTCAATAACATAAGTTTAAACATGAATAAGTAAAAAGATAAAAACTTAAAAATCATATAAATAACCAAATGGAACTAAATCAGTCTGGATATGGGTTCCAGTTCATCTCGTCAGGTCGGTTCCATTGTTGGTTATAGGTGTTCTGATAGGCTTGGTTATAGTCATACCGGTTAAAGGGTGGTCGGATATCGGGGCTGTGTGGCGGAAAATGAGCAGGTCGAGTAGGTACATAGTTATTTGGTACCTGATATGATAGCTGGCTCATGATTTGGTGCTGATGAACTACCCAGCTATCGTGTTGGCGTCGCCTATAATCCTCGTATATTCGCTCGGAGTTCCACTGCTCATACATACTATGTCTGGCCGCGTTCGTCATTGCTTCCTCATCTATACGAACGTGGACGTCAAGAATAGCATCTCGAAAGACATCCCTAATGTCTTCCGCCTCCTCCATTTCCTCGTCTAAGCCTCTCTCTACCTGAGGATGAGATCCCTCATAGGGTACTGCCTGGTTACGTCTACTTTTCAATACCTTAGCACCCACATAAACTTTCAATCCTAAGGGCTCAACCTGTTCTCTACAAAGCTGTAATGGACCCCCTTGGTTCCTATCAACACCTAAATACTCTCCAACGAGAGTAACAAAAATACCTCCTCCTATTATACTCCCGTCCTGCATTCCCTCTACCATTTTAGATAAATAAAAAGCAACACAGTAAGGGATATTGACAAAGCTTCTAGGATCCCGAATACACTTTAGGTAGAATAAATCATGTAAGGTAATTTTTTCTTTATTGTGACCTCTCTGTGTAATCGAGTTTGCTAAAAATCTATGAATAATACGAAGCTCGGCTCTGTCAATATGTGTATAGGAGTGTCCTCCTGCTCGTGTAAAAACATCAAAATGTGACATACGCCTCCAAATGGCGTCAGCGTCAAAGTTACTATCTACCCTTTCACCATAATGAATCAAATTTGTACAATCGGGTAATAGCAACTCACCAGGAGTATATATCTGTAAGGCCCTGGCCATGTCCAGCATGGACATTCTGTACATCCTACCGCCAAGGATAAACCTAAGAAATCTTCTATCATCTATTCTAACTATATTTGTATCAAGTGATACAGTACTCATCAACTCAACACACCATTCCTTATATACAGGTCTACGAATGGTGAAAAGACGTTCTCAATCTGTAAAAGAAGAACTGCCATACCTTTGTACCAAAAGCTGTCTAACACGGTCAGCTAGATGGACCGTTTCCAAAGGGGCCCAATCGATTACCCTTGGCACCTCTACATTTTTTTTTACCAATTTGAATTTGTTCCTTTGATATGTCTCGTAATCTCTCCATCTCCTATCAAATCTCAGATTAGGATGCAGAGTGTGCTCAGGAATCGCTGGGAATTCTACTGCCGGCCTCATTGGGAATACTATGAATTCATCAACAAACTGTACCGGATCATAATAAGGTACGTGCTGATCAGGCTGTTGTTGTTGTTCCTGTTGTGGTTGTTGTTCGTGTTACATTTCTGGTTCTGGTTCTGGTGCTGGTACTGGTTGTCTAGATGATGATGCTCCTGAACCTCCAGTATCGGCTTTCTGCAAAACACATTAAACACAAAATTTGTGCATCCAAATATGCATTAGTGTTAGCAAAATAACAACTTAAAACAATTACTATAACATGTTAAATCAAAATTAAACTTATACACATTTTCACAATTTTTCACAATTCTACACTTTTTCAAACAAGCACATATGAAAATGTATACAAAATTCATAAGCATTTAACTCAAATAACATGTCAAAATAGTCATTACTAATAATTAAACAAGTCTCAAATGGCAAATATATCAAATTAATCAAGTTCATGAATTTTGAACTTAAAAAGTCCACTTTAATCTCTAAAAATCATGTTTAGGATCAATGTTTGGATCGTTTAACTATCTAAACATGTTACACTACTCAATTTAGCAATAATTCATGACAAAAATCGGCCATAACCTGTTTATATCAAAAAGCCCCAAATTGCTCAAGAACAGAAACCCTAGATTTCTAAAAAATTTGAAGTTTTTGGCTCCAAATCATGTTAAATAGCATCAATGTAGGTTATACATGCATAAAATACTAACAATTTAACACTAATTACACTAGAAATTAACAAAATTGCATTAGGTAAAAAATTGGTAATTATCACAAAAACTAGGAATTTATAGAGTTTAGGGGTGTAATTTTTACCATTTTGCTGAAGAATGAGAATCTAGGCATGATTAGAGCAAGAAAAATGACGAATTACGGTGGAAAAATGATGAAATTTGGTGAGGTTTTGAGTGTTTTTCGTATATGTGTGTGTGTTTATGTGGAGAAGACAGAACAGCGAGCTGTATGTATCAGGCCTGGAATTTGCCTCCATGCGATCGCATGGAGGGATAGTGAGAATCCCATGCGATCGCATGGGTACCCGGCTACAGTGATTTCATGTTTTTTTTTTTTAAACAACCTTATACTTTATAAAACATATAATTAATTAAATTCTAAAAATTTTGTTTTCCTTTAGGAGCGAGGGTGTTTCGGATCGATGTGCTAGTCCGTCTCTCGACAAAATTTTAAAATTTGTCAATTTAAAGCGCGGTTTTAAAAGCAAAGATTTTTGGGTTTTTTTAATGTTTTTGGCATACTTTAATTCAATAAGATTAAAAATAATGATAATAAAAGTTCTCGTCCCTCTCTCGGGTAAAGCAATTTCAGTTCAACGACCTAGTCTTCAACTCACGACGAATTTTAAAAATCATATTTTTAACTTAGCGAAATAAAGTAAATTTTTGTTTTTAAATTCACACCAAACTTAAATTTAAAATGCATAAAATTAAAAATTCACACCAAACTTAATTAAAAATTTATATTATAAATTCACACCAAACTTATATTATATTTTTATTTTTATACATACAAACTTATATTAAAAAGATTAATTTTTCAAATATTTACAATTTTAAATATATTAATTTTAAAAAGTTTACAATATTATTTTAATTTTTATATATTAATTTTAAAACATGGTAAAAATAAAATTAAAAATCTTTTTGACTTTTATCCCACTTTAATCAATCAAATATTATCAAAAATATACGCCCCTCTTTTTGGTAAAGTAATTTCGGTTCCATGACCTAATTTAACTCATGACGAATTTTTGAAATATTTTGGGTTGATTGATTAAAGATATTTATACCTTAAGAATAAACGTTAAATTTCGCAGTGATGTAATAAATTTTTGAATGATATCAATAATTTCGGTCGCCAAACCTAATTTTATTCAATACCAATTTAATACTTTATAGCGAACAAATTAGCGTTTATTATCAAAAGGTTAAAAATAAAAATAAAAAATAAAAACTGTACAGACTTACCTGTGAGATAGTATTCTTAGTGATACGATCTATCCCATTCATAAGATAGTCGGTTTAATTGATTTTCCATGGCTACATAGGCGTAACCTCGAGCATTCAGTGTTTTTTCTTCTAAACATATGAACGGTCCGTCTCTGCATAAAGTAACAAATTCGGTGTTTGAATAGGTTTGATTATTTGAACATTTACCTCCATGTGACCATTTTCCGCATTTGTGACATCTTTCAAGGTAGCGTGCTCTTCTTTTCGCTGCGGATTTTGATTTTCCTTTACCAAATTGTAACTTATTATCTTCGCATCTGGATTCTTTTCTTACTCCGTCCAATCTTTCTCTGATTACTGATACTAGTTCACTCGGAAGTGTGTCATTATTACGTTTAGTGATCAAAGCGTGTAGCATTAGACCATGGTTTAGTTCACAGAAAGTCTTCAATAAAAATTCAGAATGGGGGGAGAAGATTAGTTCTTTAGGGTCTGCTAGGGAAAGACCATTCGGGTTCCATTTTCGAGAACTACACGAAAACGGAAAATCTAACTCTAACAGAAATACATATTATCCTTTAAAAGACTTGATTCTCCCCACACTTAGTTAGCTGTGGTTTCGAAATTGTGATTAACTTCGTTGTCGACTTCCATCGGACTATCATTGTAGTGTTTAACTCTGTGACCATTAACCTTAAATTCAATCCCATTTGAATTTATCAATTCTACTGTTCGATATGGGAAAACTCTTTTCACTATGAATGGTCCAGACCATCTTGATTTCAATTTTTCAGGAAATAGCTTGAATCGTGAATTGAAAAGAAGAACTCTGTCTCCTTCTTTGAATTCTTTTGAACTTCTGATTCTTTTATCATGCCATTTCTTTGTTCTTTCTTTATAGATTAACGAATTTTCGTATGCTTCATGTCTTAATTCTTCTAATTCCTTTAATTGACTTAACCGTAGACGTCCGGCTTCATGTAAATCAAGATTACATGTCTTCAAAGCCCAAAATGCTTTGTGTTCAATTTCTACTGGAAGATGACATGCTTTTTCGTAGACGAGTTTAAAAGGTGTGGTTCCAATTGGAGTTTTGTAGGCTGTTCTAAAAGCCCAGAGTGCATCCTCCAATTTAATGGACCATTCCTTCGGATTTGATCCTACGGTTTTTTCTAGAATACGTTTTAAAGCTCGGTTGGTATTTTCAACTTGTCCACTTGTTTGTGGATGATATGCGGTGGAGATTTTATGAGTTACTCCATATCTTTTGAGAACTTTCTCAAGTTGATTATTACAGAAATGAGTACCCCGATCACTTATTAAAGCTTTCGGTGTTCCAAACCTTGCAAAAAGACGTTTTAAAAAGTTGACTACAACTCGTGCATCGTTAGTTGGGAAAGCTTGTGCTTCCGCCCATTTAGATACATAATCAATGGCTACGAGAATATAGAGATTATTATGAGATTTTGGAAATGGACCCATAAAGTCAATACCCCAAATGTCAAATACTTCACATACTTGAATGACATTTAGTGGCATTTCATCACATTGACTTATTTTTCCGGCTCTTTGACATGCATCACAGGATTTGCAAAGAAGGTGTGCGTCTTTGTAAATTGTAGGCCAATAGAATCCAGCATCATAAACTTTTCTTGCTGTTAGTTGAGGCCCATAGTGCCCTCCTGTTGGTCCTGTGTGACAATGGTTTAAAATTTTACTAGCTTCATCTCCAAATACACATCGGCGTATTATTCCATCGGGACAACTTTTAAACAAATGTGGATCTTCCCGGAAATAGTGTTTTATATCACTGAAGAATTTCTTTCGTTTTTAGTACGATAATCCTTTTTCAAGGAATCCACATACTAAGTAGTTTGCATAGTCTGCAAACCATGAAATTTCATTATAATCTATCTTCGATAGATATTCATCAGGAAAGTTGTCTTGTATGGCCGATTCATTTAGAACTTCTAATTCGGGATTTTCAAGACGAGAAAGATGATCAGCGGTGAGATTTTCTGCTCCTCTTTTATCTCGGATTTCAATATCGAACTCTTGTAAGAGTAAGATCCAACGGATTAATCTTGGTTTGGCATCTTGTTTCGAAAATAGGTATCTAAGAGCAGAATGGTTGGTATAGACCACCGTTTTTGCTAGAACGAGATATGAACAAAATTTGTCAAAAGTAAAGACAATAGCAAGAAGTTCTTTTTCAGTAGTTGTATAGTTCGTTTGTGCTCCTTGTAACGTCTTACTAGCATAATATATAGGTTGAAATCGTTTTTCAATCCTTTGTCCTAAAACGGCTCCCATTGCAAAATCACTTGCATCGCACATTAGTTCAAACGGTAGATTCCAATTTGGTGTTATCATGATCGGCGCATTAGTGAGTTTCTCTTTAAGAATATTAAAAGATTTGATGCATTCATCTGAAAAGATGAATGGAGCATCCTTTTCTAGGAGTTTATTCATAGGAGTGGCAATTTTAGAAAAATCTTTTATGAAACGTCGGTAAAAACCGGCATGCCCTAGAAAACTCCTAACTTCTCTAACATTGGTGGGATGTGGAAGTTTAGCAATTACATCTACTTTAGCTCTATCCACTTCAATTCCTTCCTTTGAGATTTTATATCCAAGAACGATGCCTTCTTTAACCATGAAATGGCATTTCTCCCAATTAAGTACTAGATTTGATTGTTCGCATCTAATTAGCATTCGTTCAAGATTAGCTAGACATTATTCAAATGTATCACCGAAGACTGAAAAGTCATCCATGAAAACTTCCATGCATTCTTCTATCATGTCGTGAAAAATCGCCATCATGCACCTTTGAAAGGTTGCAGGGGCGTTGCAAAAGTCCAAATGGCATGCGTTTGTAAGCAAAAGTACCATAAGGGCACATGAACGTGGTTTTCTCTTGATCTTCAGGTGCTATTGGAATTTGAAAATATCCGGAAAATCCATCAAGAAAACAATAGTAACTATTTCCGGCTAATCTTTCCAACATTTGATCAATAAAAGGTAAGGAAAAGTGATCTTTTCTAGTGGCGTCATTTAATTTTATATAATCAATACATACACGCCATCCTGTTACAGTCCTAGTAGGAATAAGCTCATTTTTTTCATTTGTAATGACAGTCATGCCACCCTTCTTAGGCACGCATTGAACTGGGCTTGGATAAATTAAAAACTGCATCTAGCAGTTTAATAATTTCTTTTTTAACTACATCTTGCATATTCGGATTTAGTCTTCGTTGGCGTTGCACATACGTTTTATGACCTTCTTCCATAAGGATTTTATGTGTGCAATACGAAGGACTTATTCCTTTTATATCATGAATCTTCCATGCAATGGCTGGTTTATGAGCTTTCAACACAGAAATGAGTTGAGATTTTTCATTTTCAGTAAGAGAAGACGATATTATTACAGGTAATTCAGATTCACCATGTAAATAAGCGTATTCCAAATGGTTTGGAAGTGGCTTTAACTCTAATGTCGGAGGTTCTTCTATCGATGATTTATATCGATATCTGTCTACTTCTTTTAGCATTTGAATTTCTTCTGTTGTTGGTTCATATCCATTAGCTATTAGTGTAGCTAACATTTCAGCTTCATCAATTGGTTCATTACCTTCTCCTAAAGAACATTCTCCTGTTAGAGGAGTTAGGAGTTTTCTAGGGCATGCCGGTTTTTACCGACGTTTCATAAAAGATTTTTCTAAAATTGCCACTCCTATGAATAAACTCCTAGAAAAGGATGCGCCATTCATCTTTTCAGATGAGTGTATCAAATCTTTTAATATTCTTAAAGAGAAACTCACTAATGCACCAATCATGATAACACCAAATTGGAATCTACCATTTGAACTAATGTGCGATGCAAGTGATTTTGCAATGGGAGCCGTTTTAGGACAAAGGATTGAAAAACGATTTCAACCTATATATTATGCTAGTAAGACGTTACAAGGAGCACAAACGAACTATACAACTACTGAAAAAGAACTCCTTGCTATTGTCTTTGCTTTTGACAAATTTCGTTCATATCTCGTTCTATCCAAAACGATAGTCTATACCGACCATTCTGCTCTTAGATACCTATTTTCAAAACAAGATGCTAAACCAAGATTAATCCGTTGGATCTTACTCTTACAAGAGTTTGATATTGAAATCCGAGATAAAAGAGGAGCAGAAAATCTCGCCGCTGATCATCTTTCTCGTCTTGAAAATCCTGAGTTAGAAGTTCTAAATGAATCGGCCATACAAGACAACTTTCCTGATGAATATCTATTGAAGATAGATTATAAAGAAATCCCATGGTTTGCAGACTATGCAAACTACTTAGTTTGTGGATTCCTTGAAAAAGGATTATCGTACCAAATACGAAAGAAATTCTTCAGTGATATAAAACACTATTTCTGGGAAGATCCACATCTGTTTAAAAGTTGTCCCGATGGAATAATACGCCGATGTGTATTTGGAGATGAAGCTAGTAAAATTTTAAACCATTGTCACACAGGACCAACAGGAGGGCATTATGGGCCTCAACTAACAGCAAGAAAAGTTTATGAAGCTGGATTCTATTGGCCAACAATTTACAAAGACGCACACCTTCTTTGCAAATCCTGTGATGCATGTCAAAGGGCCGGAAAAATAAGTCAACGTGATGAAATGCCACAAAATGTCATCCAAGTATGTGAAGTATTTGACATTTGGGGTATTGACTTTATGGGTCCATTTCCAAAATCTCATAATAACCTATATATACTCGTAGCCATTGATTATGTATCTAAATGGGCGGAAGCACAAGCTCTCCCAACTAACGATGCACGAGTTGTAGTCAACTTTTTAAAACGTCTTTTTGTAAGGTTTGGAACACCGAAAGCTTTAATAAGTGATCGGGGTACTCATTTATGTAATAATCAACTTGAGAAAGTTCTTAAAAGATATGGAGTAACTCATAAAATCTCCACCGCATATCATCCACAAACAAGTGGACAAGTTGAAAATACCAACCGAGCTTTAAAACGTATTCTAGAGAAAACCGTAGGATCAAATCCGAAGGAATGGTCCATTAAATTGGAGGATGCACTCTGGGCTTTTAGAACAGCCTACAAAACTCCAATTGGAACCACACCTTTTAGACTTGTTTATGGAAAAGCATGTCATCTTCCAGTAGAAATTGAACACAAAGCATTTTGGGCTTTGAAGACATGTAATATTGATTTACATGAAGCCGGACGTCTACGATTAAGTCAACTAAACGAATTAGAAGAATTAAGACATGAAGCATACGAAAATTCGTTAATCTATAAAGAAAGAACGAAGAAATGGCATGATAAAAGAATCAGAAGTTCAAAAGAATTTAAAGAAGGAGACAGAGTTCTTCTTTTCAATTCACGGTTCAAGCTATTTCCAGGAAAATTGAAATCAAGATGGTCTGGACCATTCATAGTCAAAAGAGTTTTCCCATACGGAACGATAGAATTGATAAATTCAAATGGGATTGAATTTAAAGTTAATGGTCACAGAGTTAAACATTACATACATGGTCCGATGGAAGTCGACAACGAAGTTAATCACAATTTCGACACCACAGCTAACTAAGTGTGGGGAGAATCAAATCTTTAAAGGATAATATGTATTTCTGTTAGAGTTAGATTGTCTGTTTTCGTGTAGTTCTCGAAAATGGAACCTGAATGGTCTTTCCCTAGCAGACCCTAAAGAACTAGTCTTCTCCCCCCATTCTGAATTTTTATTTTTTTTAGGTTTTTACGAAATGAAGACTGCCTGTGAACTAAACCATGGTCTAATGCTACACGCTTTGATCACTAAAAGAAATAATGACATACTACCGAGTGAACTAGTATCAGTAATCAGAGAAAGAATGGACGGAGTTAGAAAAGAATCCAGATGCGAAGATAATAAGTTACAATTTGGTAAAGGAAAATCAAAATCCGCAGCGAAAAGAAGAGCACGACACCTAGAAAGATGTCACAAATGCGGAAAATGGTCACATGGAGGTAAATGTTCAAATAATCAAACCTATTCAAATACCGAATTTGTTACTTTATGCAGAGACGGACCGTTCATATGTTTAGAAGAAAAGACACTGAATGCGCGAGGTTACGCCTATGTAGCCATGGAAAACCAATTAAACCGACTATCTTATGAATGGGATAGATCATATAACTAAGAAATCTATTTCACAGGTATGTCTGTACAGTTTTTATTTTTATTTTTATTTTTAACCTTTTGTTAATAAACGCTAATTTGTTCGCTAAAAAGTATTAAATAAAATTAGGTTTGGCGACCGAAATTATTGATATCATTCAAAAATTTATTACATCACTGCGAAATTTAACGTTTATTCTTAAGGTATAAATATCTTTAAACAATCAACCCAAAATATTTCAAAAATTCGTCATGAGTTAAATTAGGTCTTGGAACCGAAATTACTTTACCGAAAAGAGGGGCGCATATTTTTGATAATATTTGATTGATTAAAGTGGGATAAAAAGACAAAAAGATTTTTAATTTTATTTTTACCATGTTTTTAAAATTAATATTTAAATCTTAAATTAATATTGTAAACTTTGTAAAAACAATATATTTAAAATTGTAAATATTTGAAAAATTAATATAAGTTTGGTATGAATTTATAATATGAATTTTTAAATTAAGATTGGTGTGAATTTTTAAAATATGAATTTTTAATTTTATGCATTTCAAATTTTAAGTTTGGTGTGAATTTTTAATATTAATTTTGAATTTCATATTTAAGTTGTGTGAATTTAAAAACAAAAATTTACTTTATCTCATTAAGTTAAAAATATGATTTTTAAAATTCGTCGTAAGTTGAAGACTAGGTCTTTGAACCGAAATTGCTTTACCCGAGGGAGGGACGAGAACTTTTATTATCATTATTTTTAATCTTATTGAATTAAAGTATGCCAAAAACATTAAAAAACCCCAAAAATCTTAGCTTTTAAAACAATCGCTACAAAAAGACAAATTTTAAAATTTTGTCGAAGGACGGACTAGGACATCGATCCGAAATGACCTCGTCCTAAATAACAAGGGAAACAAAATTTTAAAATTAATTACTTAATTGTTTTATAAGTTAAAGATTATAAAAAAAAAAAAAAAGCAAACTCCGCGACTCGCGGAGTTTGAAAGGGAAATCTCCGCGACTCGCGGAGGGACCAAAACCCAGAAAAAAAAATAAAACGTAAAAATAGATCAGTTCACTCCCCACAAAAACACACTGCGAAAAATAACAGCGAAAAAACCCCGAAAAACCCGAAAAATACACCCCAAAATCACAATTTTTAACAGTTAATCACCAAATCTTTTGCTAAAATCATGTTGAGAAGGATGCTATCTAAGAATTACTCAAGATAAACGGTAAATTTCTACACCTAAACACCATTTAATTCGAAATTTGATGTTCTTGAGCAATTTTTTCCCCAATTTGATTTTGATGCTTTTTAGTGTAATTAGGCTTAAATTGTTTATGTATTATGCTTGTATAACCTAGATTGAAGCTGTTTAAAATGATTAGAAGCCTTAAACTTCAAATTTTGAATAATCTAGGGTTTGTGTTCTTGAGCAAATTTGGGGCTTTTTGATATAAACAGGTTATGGCCGATTTTTGTCATGAATTGTTGCTAAATTGAGTAGTGTAACATGTCTAGGTAGTTAAATGATCCAAACTTTGAGCCTAAACATGATTTTTAGAATTAAAGTGGACTTTTTCAAGTCTAAAATTCATGAACTTGATTTTTGAAAGATAATGCCATTTGAGACTTGTTTAATTGCTAGTAATGATTATTTTGACATGTTATTTGAGTTGAATGCTTATGAACTTGGTGAACATTTTCGTATATGCTTATTTGAAAAAGTGTAGATTTGATAAAAATGTGAAAATGAGCTTAAATTTGATATAAATTGATAATGTCATTGTAATTATTTTGATTGATGATTTTGCTGACACTAATGCATATTTGGATGCACACAAATTGTGTTTGATGTGTTTTGCAGAATGAAAGGGGTGAATCTTCATCCCAAGCCCGCAATGCTCCTGCTGAGAATTTGGAACAACAGGAGGTGGATAACTACTACAAGCAGGATATACCTCATCCAGTCATGACCTTTTCTGATATGCACTTGGAAGAGTTGCACCCGAACCTGAGATTTGACAGACTTTGGATAGATTATCCAAAATATAAAAGGGGTTTGCATACTCTTCATTCTAAGGTTGTTGAGGTACCGAGGGTCATAGAATGGGGACCCTTAGAAGCTGTAGAATTGGCCGGGCCAATTAGGGAATTACTTGTACAGAGGTATGGTAATTCTTCTTTTAATGACTGGGTACATTTATTCACCATGCGTAGACCTGTATATAAAGTATGGTGTGAAGAATTGTTATGTAGTATAGAGTTGAATGATCGGGTAGCTAGTTTAACCGATCGTTCTTTAATTAGATTTTTGTTAGGCGGTTCGATGCGCCACATGTCTTTACTGGACATGGCTCAGGCTTTACGTATATATACGCCTGAGGAGTTAGCGTCTACCGATTGTAGAGGATTGATACTAAACGCTAGAAAGATAGATGAAAATTTTGACACACACGGTGTGTGGAGTCAAATGACAAGCCATCACCGTTTCAAAGGGGGAAATTACTCTTATTTGGATATAGATAGAGCCGAATTAAGAGTAATACATAGGTTTTTAGCTAATTCGATTACACAAAGGGGTAAGAACAAGGAAAAAGTAAATGAACAGGATTTATTTTACCATATGTGTATTCGAGACCCACAAAGCGCTGTAAGTATACCATATTGTGTGGGTTATTATTTATCAGCTATGGTTCGGGGGATGCGACCGCATAGCATAATAGGAGGTGGTATTTTTATTACTTTGATTGGTGAATATCTCGGTGTGGATATAAGTCGGGGGGGATTATTAGTAGAAGAACCAGAACCCCGCGATACTATAGGTTTAAATGTATACCATGGTACGAAAGTTTTGAAGAGGCGAAATAACGCCGCAGTACGATACCATGGTAGACATCCACAAGTGGAGAGAAACCAACAGCAAGGTAATGAAGGAGGGGGGAATGAGATGCAAGAAATGCATAGGTTTATAGCTTCTCAGGAATACGAAAATGCTAGACAGAGAGCATTTGAAGATTGGCAAGTTCATCAGAACCAAATCATAGCTCATTGCCAACATATAGGTAGAAACTATATTCCTACACCGAAACCCATCTTCCCTCCCTGGTCTATAGAGATGCAGCCACCGTATCCTACGTATGACCCTGCCGAAGCATTCTATAGCACCTATGGTTATGCCTGGAACCCCTATTGGTACCCGTATCATCCCTAGTATACTTATTTTTTTTATTTTATAATTTGTAATTATTGATACGTTTAATACTTTTGTTAATATTGTAATCATTTTTATAATTAACTAACTTTTATTCTTAGATTTTAATAATTTTTGAATGTGGGGTAATATACCAAACTTCAAAAATATGTATATATGTTTGCAGTTTATCTTATGTACACAACAGGGTAAAACAACGCATTTTCAAAGACTGGCATTAAGTTCAGCAAAAGCAACTAATTTTGACGACAAGATGCAAAATATATGTGAAATAACAACAAGACGGAATGAACAAATGATGTGCACCATTTATCATTCAGCAAACAAACGCCAATATATTTGGAAACTTTGGTAAAATTTAATCATTTTCACACAAATCACCCTCAATAATTTAAATTGTTACTGATTTCTTGCAAATGAGGGCATTGCAAGATCTTAAGTGTGGGAAGGGGTTAAATTCTTTCGGATTTTAAAATTTTTATCTTAAACACTTGGTTACCATTAAAAATACTAGTAAAGCAGTAGTTGTATTAGAATCTAGTGCTCTCTGATAAAAAAGAACAGCCCTAGTCTTATATACTGACTACCCAATTCTAGTAAAATTTTTCAAAATTTTCAATTAAATGAATTCAAAATCATGTTTATACATATTTATGAACGATAAAACTAGGTTTTAACACCGAAATTATTGTTACCTCGGAAAGGACATAAATTGAGAAACAAACTAAAATGTTAAAATTCATTTAAAATGGAATAGAGGACGATAAAAAGGAAAATAAAAGCCAAGTGTGGAAAAATTTACCAAGTTATCTTAAACATATGTCACATATATCTGTAACAAATAACTGAAAATACTTTTGCTTTGGACTAAACTAAACTGTTTTACCCGATGAAAGAAAAGAAGAGATGGATCTACACGATGAATCAATTCCATCATTAAAAGGAAGTAAAGTCTTCCGAAAAATACACGCGCTTCTTGATTTAGGTCATGAAGTTGTCGTCCAGACCAGCTGTAGGTTGACGAAAAATCTAGAAAAGTCATCTCTAAAATCAGCAGGAAATCCACGGACCTCAGCATCAAACAGGGTCGCCAAGTGGTCAGAGTTATCCTAACCATGAGAAGGATTTATCTCGTACAATAGGGTGGGCACCATGCAAATTAGCTGGATAAGACTAATGAATCAGATCCCCAGAAAGGATAATCTCCTTAAAGATTAAAAATCAGCTTTTAAGACTGATATTACTCAATCCTAGAGATTGACCTTAAAAATTGAGAATTACAAACTCATGGAATTCAATGATATCTAAACTCGAGCTTGAACGAGAAAATATTTTGATCAAAATTATAAACCGATTTGTTTTCTGAAAACCTATTTTCAATGCGTTCATTACCATTGAACGTAAAATCCTAGGAATTCACCTGGAATTCATTAGGTCACCTGAACTAAAACGGGTGTCAACCGTAAGAACGGTGGTTGCATAGTGGTCAAAGACAGGACCTTGTGCCATACCGAAAAATTATAAGGGTGAGCTTTACTATTGCTCCTACCAAGGATAGTAATTGCGTCCGACACGTTATAGACCATAATTTAAAGCATGTCAGGGGACATTGCCTTAACAGTTGCTTGTTCAACGCTTTCCTTCAACCGGACGGTAGTTTACCGAAAGGTAATATACGGGACAAGTAAACTGGACGTGTTGCTTTCCAAATACAAGGTTAGCAAGTGGGGGACACAAAACCGCAAGTTTTGAGCTAAAATTTTCAAATCTAAAACCCACCAAACCCACAAAAATATTTTGCAAACACCGGTAAAGGGTTATTCCGGAAAACTTATCTAGGGTAAAAACTAGATTTAATTTTCAAAAGATCAAATATTTTCATAAAGATCCAATTTCCTTAATGGATCTAATTTTTTTATAGTCATGTGGGACTGTAAACCATATCGTTACTACCATTGTTTATACCGCCGTATAGAAATCACTGATGTACAAAGTGTGAAGAATAAAGAAGTGATTCTAGTATTTCAAGATGATATTGCTTGAGGACAAGCAACGCTCAAGTGTGGGAATATTTGATAATGCTAAAAACGAACATATATTTCATAGCATTATTCTTCAAGAAAGACAAGCTTTTAGTTGCAATTGTTCTATTTACAAGTGATATTCGTTTAAATAATAAAAGGTGAAGACAAAAGACAGATTCGACGAATTGAAGACGCAAACGACCAAAAAGCTCAAAAGTACAAAAGACAATAAAAAAGGTTCCAATTATTGATAAGAAACGTCTCGAAATTACAAGAGTACAAGATTCAAAACGCAAAGTACAAAATATAAAATTGTACGCAAGGACGTTCGAAAATCCGGAACCGGGACCAGAGTCAACTCTCAACGCTCGACGCAACGGACTAAAATTTACAAGTTAACTATGTATATAAATATAATATAATATATAATTAATTATATTAATTATATATATATTATATTTATAAATAAAAACCGTCGGCAGAGAAAGACTCCAAAGTGTGAGCTAGAATTTCAAACTCCGCGACTCGCGGAGTTTGAAGGCAAAATATGCCTCGAGTCGCGGAGCCCCAAAAAGAAAAACTGCCTATAAAGTCAACCGAATTCTGATCGCAAATATCCATCTTTTTCTTCCTCATTCATACGTAAAATTTATATTTATATTTATAATTTATATTTTAATTTTAATTATAATTCTAATAATAAGGGTATGTTAGCGAATGTTGTAAGGGTGTAAGTCGAAATTCTGTCCGTGTAACGCTACGCTATTTTTAATCATTGTAAGTTATGTTCAACCTTTTTACATTAATGTCTCGTAGCTAAGTTATTATTATGCTTATTTAAAACGAAGTAATCATGATGTTGGGCTAATTACTAAAATTGGGTAATTGGGCTTTGTACCATAATTGGGGTTTGGACAAAAGAACGACACTTGTGGAAATTAGACTATGGGCTATTAATGGGCTTTATATTTGTTTAACTAAATGATAGTTTGTTAATGTTAATATAAAGATTTACAATTGGGCGTCCCTATAAATTACCATATACACTCAATCGGACACGATGGGCGGGGTATTTATATCTACGAATAATCGTTCATTCAACCGGACACGGGAATGGATTAATAGCCACTAGAATAATTAAAACAGGGGTGAAATTACATTCAAGGGTAATTGGTGTAATTGCTAACAAAGTAGTAAAACCTTGGTTTACACGCAGTCGATAACCTGGTGTATACATTAAACAAAGTATTAAAACTTTGTTACAATTCGAATCCCCAATTAGTTGGAATATTTAACTTCGGGTATAAGGATAATTTGACGAGGACACTCGCACTTTATATTTATGACTGATGGACTGTTATGGAAAAAAACCAGACGGACATATTAAATAATCCAGGACAAAGGACAATTAACCCATGGACATAAAACTAAAATCAACACGTCAAACATCATGATTACGGAAGTTTAAATAAGCATAATTCTTTTATTTCATATTTAATTTCCTTTATTTTATATTTAATTGCACTTCTAATTATCGCACTTTTATTTATTGTTATTTAATCGCACTTTTAATTATCGTACTTTTTAATTATCGCAAGTTTATTTTATCGCACTTTTATTATTCGCAATTTCATTATCGTTATTTATTTTACGTTTTAAATTAAGTCTTTTATTTATTTATTATTTTACATTAGGTTTTAACTGCGACTAAAGTTTTAAAATCGACAAACCGGTCATTAAACGGTAAAAACCCCACTTTATAATAATAATATTTCTTATATATATGTTTGTATTTTTATAAAAGTAAATTAATATAGCGTTGAGCTTTGTTTAAAAAAGATTCCCTGTGGAACGAACCGGACTTACTAAAAACTACACTACTGTACGATTAGGTACACTGCCTATAAGTGTTGTAGCAAGGTTTAAGTATATCCGTTCTCTAAATAAATAAATATCTTGTGTAAAAATGTATCGTATTTAATAGTATTTTCTGCTAAAATTTAATAGTATTTTATACCCCTTAGCTTTGACATCATTGTTGCATTGCTCTATCAACTGAAAAGGTAACACTCTCGTCCTCTATACTTAGGGTCAGTTTCTTACCAAACACGTCTATCATTGCCTTAGCCGTGTTTAAGAATGGTCTTCCTAATATGAGAGGAACTTGAGAATCTTCTTCCATGTCCAGAACAACAAAATCTACTGGAAATACTAAAGTACCAACTTTAACTAGAATATTCTCCATTATCCCTCTAGGATATTTTATTGATCGATCGGCTAGTTGTATACTTATTCTGGTTGGTTTCAATTCTCCAAGGTCTAGTTTAGTGTATAGTGAATACGGCATTAAATTTATACTAGCACCTAAGTCTGCCAATGCTTCTATTGAACTAAGACTACTCAGAAAACATGGAATTGTGAAACTTCCTGGATCAGATAGTTTTTCTGGTATCTTATTCAACAGTACTGCTGAACAATTAGCATTCATAGTAACAGCCGAGAGTTCTTCCATTTTCTTTCTATTTGAGATTAGATCTTTCAAGAATTTAGCATATCTAGGCATTCCTGAAATCACATCAATGAAAGGAAGATTTACATTTATCTGTTTAAACATATCCAAGAATTTGGATTGCTCGGCTTCAAGTTTCTCTTTCTTCATTTTACTCGGGTAAGGAAGTGGTGGTTGGTATGGTTTAACATAAGGTTTATCCTTAACTGTGTTATCTTCATTAACCTTTTAAACTACCGGTTCTTTTTCCTTATCTTGTTCAGGTTGTGGTTCTTGTGAAGTAGGAATAGCTTCAGCAGAAGTTACAGGCATTTCAGGTGGTTTAAGTGTTGTACCACTTCTTGTGGTAATGGCTTTAGCTGTTTCATTCCGGGAGTTAGCATTTGTATCACTGGGTAAACTTCCCGGTTTTCTTTCACCTATTAACCTTGCTAGGTTACTTACTTCTTGTTCCAAATTTTGAATAGAAGCTTGTTGATTTCTAAATGCTTGAGCATTTTGTTCATTGGTTAGTTTTTGAGATGTGAAAAACTGCGTTAGAGTTTCAACTAGCTTCGTCATCATATCTTCTAAATTCGGCTTTTTATCATCGGTTTGTGGTGGTTTGTTTTGAAAATTAGGTCTTTGCTGATTGTAAGTATTATTGGATACTTGTTGATTGCTAGGACCTTGTTGGTTGTTGTATGGAATATTTCAGTTATAATTCTGGTTTTGATTATAGATCGGTCTTGGCGGTTGATAATTATTCTGATAATTATTTCCAGGCTTTTGGTTTATGTATGAAATATTCTCTCTTTGTTTCATTGTTAATTCAATACTGAGACAATCTTTTGTCAAATGTGGTCCTCCACACTGCTCACAACTAATTCGTATTGAGTGGATATCTTTAGTCATTTTTTCCATTCGTCTCTCGACAGCATCTATCTTTGCAGAAATGGAATCTAAGTCATGGCTAGAATTGGCTCTAGCTGCTTTAGATGATCTGACGATATCTTTTTCTTGGTGCCACTCATGTGAGTGGGAAGCAGTGTTATCAATAATTTTGTAAGCATCAGTTTCGATTTTCTTCATAATAGAACCACCAGCTGCTATGTCGATGTCTTTCCTTGTAGCGATGTCGCATCCTTGGTAGAATATTTGTACTATTTGACAGGTGTCTAAACCATGTTGCGGACATCCTCTTAATAACTTTCCAAATCTTGTCCACGCCTCATATAGAGTTTCATTTGGCATCTGTGTGAACGTAACAATTTCTCCTTGAAGTCTTACGGCTTTAGATGCCGGAAAGAATTGTTTAAGAAATTTTTCAACTAAAACGTCCCATGTATCAATCGCCCCTTCAGGTAACGATTCCAACCAATCTTTGGCTTCTCCCTTTAAAGTCCAGGGAAATAACATGAGATATATCTGTTCATCCTCCACTTCTCGGATTTTAAATAGAGTGCAGATCCTATTAAAGATGTTCATTTGGATCTTCCTTCGGCGCACCACTAAATTGGCATTGATTAGTCACCATGTGTAGAATTTGTCCTTTGATTTCATAATCTGGCGCATTAATGTCAGGATGAGTAATTGCGTGACCTTGGCCAGTGCGTTTAGCTCTCATTCGGTCTTCCATACTTAAAGGTTCCAGATTCTCCATAATTGAATTTGTTGAATCGGAATCACTAGAGGATTCTGATTTAATGGTTCGTTCCTCAACAATCTCTGTTTGAATGATTGGTGGTTCCGGAGGAAAAATTAATGGTTCAGGATCTATGAATCGTTCCTGAATATTCTCCGGATTCTCAATTGTGAGGTCGGGTTCAAAAAATGGATTATCGGAAATTTGAACTGGAGTACTTGGTTGACTGGATGACGATTCTAAAGAAAAATCAACGGCGGTAATATTTGCTAGATGTCTTGATCTAGTTACAGGTGGTGAACGCACAAAAGGTGGTGAACGTCTTGCTCGGTGCATTCACTGAATATCCTATTAGTTTTTAAAAGGAAAGAAAAATTATATAAGTTATCTAATTAATAGACTTTTCTGATTTTGCCCACGTTTCGAATAGCCAAAAGATGCAGCAGAGGGGCAGGATTCGTTTGGTCTCAATATAATTGAGGACTGTTTGGCTCCAATAACCCGGTCCACGTACAAATCCAACTATTACTACGAACCAGAAAATTTGGATGTCTATCAATTTAACCACTTAAAATAAATTTTCGTAATTTTAAGAAGTATAGATAAGAAGTAGAAAAAAAATCTATGTCCTAAAAACTAGAATGACGAGAAATAAGAAAGAAAAAGAGCGCGTCGAAAAAGGTCGAAAAATAAAAGGCGTCGAAAAATAAGAAAGAAAAAGAGTGACTTATAAAACTTAAAAAATACTTGACTAACCCAACCTTATTACTATCACTAACTTAAAATTATAATCGCAAATTGAGATTACTAATTGGAATGATAATTGATACATAGGTAAAAGGCGTCTAAAAATATTAAAGCTTACAAGTAAAACTGTATCCCAAATGGCAATATCTTAAAAAGGAACTAAAACTTAAAAAGGCGTCGCAAAATTCTAAAGCACCTAAATCTTAGTCTAAAGAAAAAGCACTTAAGGGATTTTACGGCAAAGCCTAAAAATCTAGAAATAAAAATAACTATGGCAAAAAACTATGAATTAAAACAAAAATACGAGCGAAAAATACAAATATTAAGCTAAAAACAATTAAAAAAAATAAAATATAAAAATATACTAAAAGTTGTAAAAAGTACAATTTTTATAAAAATATTATTTTTATATTATTTATTTTATAAAATTATTAATTTTAAAATTTAATTAAACTAATTAAACTAAATATATAAATTAAATCTAAAAACTAATAACTAATTAAATAATAAAACCTAATTAGGGTTTATTAAATAATAATAATAATACCCGTAATTAATGCAGTTAGGGTTTCCTGTTGGCGTGTCAGACACTCTCATGCGATCGCATGAGTTTATGCCTTCGGGCTCATGCGATCGCATGAGCCAGGATTTTGGGCCAGACTACGGGCTGCTACAGTAGCAGGCCGAATGTTTTTTTTTTGTTTTTTTATTTTGCTGTGTTTATTTTTTCTGTTTTAAATATTTATATAATATATTTTTATAAATTAAATAAAACTTATATTTTTATAAAATAAATATAAAGAAACTTTTATAGAACTTAAATAATTAACAAACTCTTAAAAATATTTATATTTATATTTTCTTTTTATATTTTTGAATATATTAAAACGTATTTTTTACAAAAACGTATTTTAATAAAAGTAAACTAAAAATAAATTTTTATTTATTTATTTAGCGTTGCGCTTTCGGCTTTTAAGAAAGAAAAATCCCCGGCAGCGGCGCCAAAAATACTTGATGTTTTTGCTAGGTGTATATAAAATAGCTTATATTTTACAAAGAAATACTATTAAATACGATACAATTTTACTCAAGATATTTATTTATTTATTGAATGGATATACTTAAACCTTGCTACAACACTTACAGGCAGTGTACCTAATCGTACAGTAGTGTACTTTTTAGTAAGTCCGGTTCGTTCCACAGGAAAAATCTTTTAATCAAAGCTTAACGCTATATTAGTTTTATTTTATAAAAATACAAATATATATATAAGTAATATTATTATTATAAAGGGGGTTTTTACCGTTTAATGACCGGTTTGTCGATTTTAAAACTTTAGTCGCAGTTAAAACAAAATGTAAAATATTAAATAAATAAAAGACTTAATTTAAAGCGTAAAGTAAATAACGATAATGAAATTGCGATAAATAAAAGTGCGATAAAATAAACTTGCGATAATTAAAAAGTACGATAATTAAAAGTGCAATTAAAAACAATAACAATAAATAAAAGTGCTATAATTATAAGTGCAATTAAATATAAAATAAAAGAAATTAAATATGAAATAAAAGAATTATGCTTATTTAAACTTCCGTAATCATGATGTTTGACGTGTTGATTTTAGTTTTATGCCCATGGGTTAATTGTCCTTTGTCCTGGATTATTTAATATGTCCGTCTGGTTTTTGTCCATAACAGTCCATCAGTCATAAATATAAAGTGCGAGTGTCCTCGTCAAATTATCCTTATACCCGAAGTTAAATATTCCAACTAATTGGGGACTTAAACTGTAACAAGATTTTAATACTTTGTTTAATAATTACACCAGGATGTCGACTGAATGTAACCCAAGATTTTAATATTTTGTTATCAATTATGCCAAGTGTCCTTGTACATAATTTCACCCCTGTTTTAATAATTCTAGTGGCTATTAATCCATTCCCGTGTCCGGTTAAATGAACGATTATTCGTACATATAAATACCCCGCCCATCGTGTCCGATCGAGTGTATATGGTTATTTATATGGACGTCCAATTGTAAATCTTTATATTAACATTAATACATTATCATTTAGTTAAACAAATATAAAGCCCATTAATAGCCCATAGTCTAATTTCCACAAGTGTCGTTCTTTTGTCCAAACCCCAATTATGGTACAAAGCCCAATTACCCAATTTTAATATTTTTAGCCCAACATCATGATTACTTCGGATTAAATAAGCATAATAATAACTTAGCTACGAGACATTAATGTAAAAAGGTTGAACATAACTTACAATGATTAAAAATAGCGTAGCGTTACACGGACAGAATTTCGACTTACACCCTTACAACATTCGCTAACATACCCTTATTATTAGGATTTAAAATTAAAATTAAAATTAAAATATAAATTATATATACATATACTACGTTTGAGTGAAGAAGAAAAAGATGTGTTTTTGTGGTGCACCAAAGCTCGATTTTTATAGGCATGTAGGCTGGAACTGTGCACCATGCGATCGCATGGATTTATGCCTTCCAGGCCATGCGATCGTATGGCCAGCTGGGGAGACTCAAAAGTCTTTGTTTTTTTATGCCGACGGTTTTTAAATATAATATAATATATGTATTAATTTTAAGAATTAATTATATATTATATTATATTCATGTGCATAGTTGACTTGAAATTTTTAGTCCGTTGCGTCGAGCGTTGAGAGTTGACTCTGGTCCCGATTCCGGATTTTCGAACGTCCTTGCGAATAATTTAATATCTTGTACTTTGCGTTTTGAATCTTGTACTCTTGTAATTTTGACACGTTTCTTATCAATAATTGGAACCTTATTGATTGTATTTTGTACTTTTGAGCTTTTTGGTCGTTTGCGTCTTCAATTCGTCGAATCTGTCTTTTGTCTTCACCTTTTATTATTTAAACGAATATCACTTGTAAATAGAACAATTGCAACTAAAAGCTTGTCTTTCTTGAGGAATAATGCTATGGAATATATGTTCGTTTTTAGCATTATCAGTGTTCTTGCGCACGAAAGGCACATGTGGATCCATTACCTCCACACGAACTGAAACCCATCAATTATAACATATATTCAAGGAAGTCCCATCGAAACATACTATATGCCTTCTCGGAATCTATTTTGAAAATAAGTAGTTTTTCTTTAATCCTCTTATACCACCCAATTGTCTCGGTCAAGATAAGAGGTCCATCTAAAATTTGACATCCGGATATAAACGCCAATTGTTCACCAGCAACGGGAAACCAGTCACTAGTTACAAAGCTATAATAAGGTATCGAGAGGACTGTAACACCCCTCCAAAATCCATCTGATGGCGTGTTGATCATAGGTCCCACAGTAACGGTCACACCCTCTAAATGAGACGTTTCAAAAGCATTCGCATTTAATTTTATTAAAAATTGTTGACTTTAAAACACAAGTCAACAACCTTAAATAAATACCATTGTGATCGTAACCACAAGCCAACAATATTTAGTAAATATAAAAAGTTTAAATGCGAAGTAAATATAAATAATTTCTTGAGAAAAACATACTGACTCCACAGCAATACCATGCACCAAGCAAACTAGCGGAAGCTATACCTCTAAGGACCTGAGAACAAACACGCAAAAACAGGTCAACAATAATGTTGGTGAATCTACAGGTTTAAGTAACATAAAACAGTGTCTGAAAAATAGTATTCAGAAAAATAACTATTTTTTTAGACAACGAGATTTCATAAGTACAACCAAAGTGTTGTAAAAGTACATACATCTTATGAGCACTTGAATACTAGCTTAACACCACGAGTAGTTTAGAACTACGTTTATCCTTTACCCCATATATAACATACACTTGTTCGAGTGTAAAATTGTACAAAGAACATGCACCCAAGTTAAGTAGGGTGAGACTTGTCTAACCTAACGGATCCGTCCATATAGTTCGCGCTTACCAAAAGGTAATTAAAGTACTCAAGCTAAGGGCTTTCTGAAAAATAACTCATATGTATAATAAGTACTCGTGTCTAAAGTAAAAACATTTGTAAACAGTGTGTATTCTCATCCCAGAATAAGTAAGTAAAAGTGGGATTGTAAACTCACCTTGTGTGCACTGATAGTATTGCAAAAGCAACGAGATGTCGGATAGTTAAGACCGTGTAGTGTAACCTAGACATAAAATTATGTGGTCACATAAGTCTATTAAAAAAGATGTTGGTCCATGGTTTGAATCGTCCTATAGCTCAGTCCGACTCGATAAGGTTGTAGAAGTAAACACGTAGTCAACAAGATTCAAGCAATTCAAACGAAAGTAAAACTTGGTCAACGATGGTTAAACTAAGTCAAACACATCAGTAGGTCATGTCATGAAAGTCAAAAAGTCAAACCAAGGTCAACTTACAAGTTTCAGTCATTAGTTTAATGTTTAGATGTTTCTAGCACAATAGTCATGCAATTTCAAGCTAACAGTGCACAAACGCAAGCTCATAAGTAAAAATGTATAAAACCTGAGAACGTGGAACTTGATAGGTGTTTAGGTCATTCAATTACCTTTTAAATAATGTAAGCCATTAAATCATATCATTTTTAGATTTGTGTATATCATTCAGTTTTCACACAACAGCTTCAGCACGCGCAACAATTTTATAATAATTTCCATTTATTCTAGAAAAATGTAAAACATATATGTGATATGACCGAAAAGGACGGTTTTATTTATGCGGTGTCGTTAGGCTGCAAGGCTTCAGAATCAGCTATCGAAAGGCGGAGCAATAGTTTTAAATTTATATTTAGCGGGGCCTAAATCATACTACTCCTTATTATGGTGAGGAAGGGAAGTATGACCTAGGGTCGAATTTTTGAGATATCAGTAGAATCGAACCTATAACTAAAGCTTAAGATAATCCTAAAGTGAAGGAGTAGTTGTATGTTACCTAATTTTTGGGTTTTCTAGCTTATAAAATAAAGTAAAGTAAATGCGATAAAATTTGTAATTCGGATAAGGTTAAAGCAAGTGCAAACTATGATTTCGTTAGTTACTTTGTCGAGATTATAGAATGTTGGCTCATGATGTAGTGACCCAAACTTTTCCATGTTCATATATATTAAATGAAATTGATTTTTACATGATTAAGTGTTTCCAACATGTTAAGCAATCAAACTTGTTAAGACTTGATTATTTGAAATGAGTTTCATGTAGACAATTGACCACCCAAGTTGACCGGCGATTCACGAACGTTAAGACTTGTAAAAACGACATGACGATATATATATGGATATACATATAGTTAACATGAGATTATGATAAGTAAGTATCTCCATAAGTATATTAACAATGAGTTATATACATAAAAATGAGACTACTGAGTTAAGAAACAAGAAACGATATATATAACGTTTATCGTTATTACAACGTCTTACTAAATACATATATATCATATTAAGATATTTTTACACTATATTTAACATGATAAAATGATAATTATATATATCATTAAGTATGTTAACAATGAACTACATATGTAAAAACAAGACTACTAACTTAAGGTTTTCAAAACGAGGCATATATGTAACGATTATCGTTGTAACGACATTTAAATGTATATATATATATATATATATATATATATATATATATATATATATATATATATATATATATATATATATATATCATATTAAGATATATTAATACATCATAATATCATGATAATATAGTAATTTAACATCTCATTAGATATATAAACAATGGGTTAACAACATTAAATGAGATCGTTAACTTAAAGGTTTCAAAACAACACTTACATGTAATGACTAACGATGACTTAACGACTCAGTTAAAATGTATATACATGTAGTGTATTTAGATGCATTAATATACTTTTGGAAGACTTCAAGACATATATCAAAACACTCATAATTAACGAAAATGGTTACAGTTACATTCCCATTCTTTTTTCATCAAGAATTCTAGTCGTATTCATACCCGTATTATACACAGCTTCTAGACGTACTTACTATGGGTATATACCAATAGGAACTAGCATGGGATTCCATTCTTGATTATGTCATGCATGACTAATCAATTTTAACTTCTACCATGAACTAGTCAACTAACTAGAACTCCTTTTAACCCCACTCACCACTCACCACTCACCACTTACCACTCATCATTCACTCCATTTCACTTCCAATTCTCTTTCTAATTCTCTCTCAACACACACACACACTTATGAATGAATTTTTCCAGTAGCTAATCATCATCTTCATCAAAAATAACTTCAAGAATCAAGCTATAATCATCTTAGGAAGAACACTTCAAGAACACTTCGAAAATCCTTTCAAGTTTACTTCCAAGCTTTCTAATCCATTCCAAGTAATCATCTAAGATCAAGAAACCTTTGTTATTTATAGTAGGTTATCTTTCTTATTCAAGGTAATATTCATATTCAAACTTTGATTCAATTTCTATAACTATAAACTATCTTAATTCGAGTAAAAATCTTACTTGAACTTGTTTTTGTGTCATGATCCTACTTCAAGAACTCTCAAGCCATCCAAGATCCTTTGAAGCTAGATCATTTCTTGTCACTTACAGTAGGTTTACCTACTAAACTTGAGATATTAATGATGTTCATAACATCATTCGATTCATATATATAAAACTATCTTATTCGAAGGTTTAAACTCGTAATCACTAAAACATAATTTAGTTAATTCTAAACTTGTTCGCAAACAAAAGTTAATCCTTCTAACTTAAATTTTAAAATCAACTAAACACATGTTCTATATCTATATGATATGCTAACTTAATGATTTAAAACCGGAAAACACGAAAAACACCGTAAAACCGGATATACGCTGTCATAGTAACACCGCGGGCTGTTTTGAGTTAGTTAATTAAAAACAATGATAAACTATGATTTAAAAGTTATTCTTCTGGGAAAATTATTTTTCTTATGAACATGAAACTATATCCAAAAATCATGGTTAAACTCAAAGTGGAAGTATGTTTTCCAAAATGATCATCTAGACGTCGTTCTTTCGACTGAAATGACTACCTTTACAAAAATGACTTGTAACCTGTATTTCTGACTATAAACTTATACTTTTTCTGTTTAGATTCAAAAACTTAAGTTCAATATGAAACTATAGCAACTTGAAACACTCAAAACATATTTAAAACGAAGAAGTTATGGGTAAAACAAGATTGGATAATTTTTCTTGTTGTAGCTATGTGAAAATTGGTAACAAATCTATATTAATCATATCCTAGCTAACTTATATTGTATTATACATGTATTCTAATATATTATGTAACCTTGGGATACCATAGACACGTATGCAAATATTTTGACATATCATATCGACCCATCTATATATATTATTTGGAACAACCATAGACACTCTATATGCAGTAAAGTTGGAGTTAGCTATACAGGGTTGAGGTTGATTCCAAAAATATATATACTTTGAGTTGTGATCTAGCCTGAGACGTGTATACATTGATTCAAGATAATATATATCGATTTATTTCTGTACATCTAACTGTGGATAACTAGTTGTAGGTTACTAACGTGGACAGCTGACTTAATAAACTTAAAACATTAAAACGTATTAAAAATGTTGTAAATATATTTTGAACATACTTTGATATATATGTACATATTTGTTATAGGTTCGTGAATCGACCAGTGGCCAAGTCTTACTTCCCGATGAAGTAAAAATCCGTGAAAGTGAGTTATAGTCCCATTTTTAAAATCTAATATTTTGGGATGAGAATACATGCAATTTTATAAATGTTTTACGAAATAGACACATGTAAATGAAACTACATTATATGGGTGAATGATCGAAGCCGAATATGCCCCCTTTTAGCTTGGTAGCCTAAGAATTTGGGAACAGACCCCTAAATTGACGCGAATCCTCAAGATAGATCTATCGGGCCCAACAAGCCCCATTCTGGAATTTGGAATGCTTTAGTACTTCGAAATTATCATGTCCGATGGGTGTCCCGGAATGATGGGGATATTCTATATGCATCTTATTAATGTCGGTTACCAGGTGTTCACCATATGAATGAATTTTATCTCTATGTATGGGATGTATATTGAAATATGAAATCTTGTGGTCTATTATTACGATTTGATAAATATATAGGTTAAACCTATAACTTACCAACATTTTTTGTTGACGTTTTAAGCATGTTTATTCTCAGGTGATTATTAAGAGCTTCCGCTGTTGCACACTAAAATAAGGACAAGATTTGGAGTCCATGCTTGTATGATATTGTGTAAAAACTGCATTCAAGAAACTTATTTTTGATGTAATATATTCTTATTGTAAACCTTTATGTAATGGTCGTGTGTAAACGGTATATTTTAGATTATCATTATTTGATAATCTACGTAATATTTTTTTTAAACCTTTATCGATAAAATAAAGGTTATGGTTGTTTTAAAAATGAATGCAGTCTTTGAAAAACGTCTCACATAGAGGTCAAAACCTCGCGACGAAATCAATTAATATGGAACGTTTATAATCAATATGAACGGGACATTTCAGTTGGTATCCGAGCGTTGGTCTTAGAGAACCAGAAATTTGCATTAGTGTGTCTTATCGAGGTTGTTAGGATACATTAGTGAGTCTGGACTTCGACCGTGTTTTCTTTAAAAACGATTACTTAACACTTTTGTTAGAAACTATATATTATTAACATGTAATTATTATGTGATATATTAACCTCTTAATGTGTTTGATATTATGTGATAGATGTCTACCACTAGTACAAATCTCATCGATTCACCTAATAATAATGAAGAGTTGAATATACTTTGGGAAGATTCATAAATTCCTGAAGAGGAACCGGAAGAGGAGGAACCAGAAGAAAAAGAACCGGAAGAAGAGGAACTAAAAGAGGAGGAACCAGAAGAGGAGAAACTGGAAGAAGAAGAGGTTCCGGAGGAAGAAATATTGATACCTACAGTAAATTGATTAAATAAAAGAAAATCATCAACCAACGGACCAAAGTTAAAAATGGTCAATGGTGTTTCCGCCGAGGAAGCAAAATATTGGGAAGATTACCAATTTTCCGATGAATCGGATCCCGATGAGGATTCCGATGATGTTATAGAAATTACCTCGACCCAATTTAATATAGTAAAAGAAAATAATAAGGGAAAAGGTATAAAAATAGAGAAACCTGATTCCAACCCCGATGAGCTTTATATGTATCGGCAACATCCGTATTTTCTAAAGTGTAACAATAACCCGAGAACCTCTAAACCACCAGGTTTTTCTAAACCATTGTGGAAAACGACGGCTCATATTAGAGGAACACCATATATCCCTAGAAAATTAGGAAAGCGAACCAAGTCCGAAGAAGAAGAAACCAGTGATTCAGATTAGGGAGTGGTAATCATGTTGTGTATTATATGTATTGTAGTGTGCTTGTACTTTTATGTTCTATGTAAAAATTGCTTGTATTTTTGTTAATTATCTTTTATGAATCTAATCCTTGTTTATTTTACAGTATAAAAACAAAATGGACGTGAAGGGTAGATAACCGAATATTTTAGAAGACTACCAGAGGATATGATTGAGGAAATCTTGTCTAGAGTCGGTCAGAATTCATCAGCACATTTAGTTATGGCGAAATTAATTTGTCAAACATTTGAAAGACTTTCCAGAAATGCCTTAGTTTATAAAAGGCTTTCCTTTGATAGGTGGGGTATATCACATTGGGGAGACCGTAAGTTACGCCGTGTTTTCTTTAAAGCGTTAAATGCGAGGAACCCAAATGCAATTTTACGCTACGGGTTAAGAACCTATTTTGACTCAACATATCCCAACATAGGATTTCGCGAGTTAGAAAGAGCTTCTAACATGAAACATAAAGAAGCATGTTATGCTTACGGGCTAGTGATCTTCGCTTCTTACTAAAGTGAGAAAAAGAACATCGAATTACAACTTTTAAATAAAACCTTTCCACAAGTGACAGATTCAGTAGTTGAGGTGAGAAACAAGGTTTTTAGATTATTACCGGGCTGTTGGACATTACGAAACCCTCGTACTTTTGACGACATTACAACATGCTGCCTAGCCAATGGTCATAACGGTTACTTTCCACAAGACCAAGGATGGGAAGTCGTCTTAGAAAAATCAGAATGCATGACTTGTTTCTGGACTTATGAATTACGTGTCTTTATTTCTTTTGCTGAACGACTTGCGTATTAACTAGAATTGCCTTTATAGCTGTCGAGTAGCAAAGTTATTATGTGCTATATTTCATCCTATATGTATAATAGCGGTATTGTAAATTTGTAATATATTGTATAAATTTGAACGCGAAATATTATTATAATCAGTTTTTTCATATAGAATTATAGTAGTTGAATTGTATATTAGCTACTAAGTATGAACTTAACGAGTAGGTACTACCCGAATTAAAACTATAAAACGCTAATATGAAGAAAAAGCTTTTATAAATGAGTTCATACTATGCTACGAAGTACTATTGACTACTCTTAAAATTCTATATGATTAACTTAATTCTTTTGGGCTATTTTTGAAGGAAATGGCACCGGCAACTCGTCAGAATTTGAACATAAGTGAGGAAGACTTCCGTGTTTTCCTTGCAGCAAACATAGCTGCAGTACAGGCTGCGATGCAAAATAACAATAACTCTGGATCTAGCAGTGGAACTAATTCCACAAGAAATAGTGTAGGGTGTTCCTACAAAGAATTCACTGCCTGCAAACCTTTAGAATTTGATGGAACCGAAGGACCAATTGGATTGAAACGGTGGACCGAGAAGGTTGAATCGGTGTTTGCCATAAGTAAGTGTACTGAAGAGGACAAAGTTAAGTATGCTACGCATACCTTCACAGGTACTGCGTTAATGCGGTGGAACACCTATCTTGAACAGGTAGGACAAAATGCTGCTTACGCACTACCATGGTCGGCATTCAAGCAATTGATGAACTAGCAGTGCCGTCCTAGAAACGAAGTCAATAAGCTCAAGGTAGAACTAAGAGAGTTACGAACACAAGTGTTCGACATTACCACATATGAACGACGATTCACAGAGTTGTGCCTATTGTGTCCGGGAGCGTTCGAAGATTAAGAAGAGAAGATCGACGCGTTTGTAAAAGGGTTACCAGTAAGGATTAAAGAAGATGTGAGTTCACACGAGCCCGCTTCCATACACAAGGCAATTCGAATGGCTCATAAACTCATAAATCAGATTGAGGGAAGAATTAAAGAGCAGGCGGCCGAAGAAGCCAACACGAAACAACTCAAGAGGAAGTGGGAGGAAAACGGTGACAAGAATCACTAGTACAACAACAATAACAATTACAACCACAATCGCAACAACTATCCCAACAACCGCAACAATAATTGCAACAATAACCGCAACCCTAACAATAACTACAACAAACGTCCCAACAACAACAACAACAACTACAACAACCGTTCCAACAACAATAACAATCCCAACAACAACCTCAATAACAACAACGGCAACAAAAACCAAAAATGCCAAAGGTGTGAAGAGTACCACCAGAATGGGTTCTGCACGATATTTTACACAAAGTGTAAAAGAACTGTCCTTGGTGCGAAAAAGTGTGAGGTCTACGGACCAAAGTTTAACAGAATTAAAGGGATAAATAGTGGCGAAACAAGTAATGCCGCCTTTGTTTGTTATGGATGTGGAAAACCGGGCCACATTAGAAGTAATTGCCCGAATCAGGGGAATACTAATGGGCAGGGCCGCTGAAGAGTTTTCAATATTAATACGGCAGAAGCGAAGGAAGACTCGGAGCTTGTTACAGGTACGTTTCTTATTGACAATAAATCTGCTTATGTTTTATTTGATTTGGGTGCGAATAGAAGCTATATGAGTAGAGATTTTTGTGCTAAATTAGGTTGCCCATTGACGCCTTTGGATAGTAAATTTTTACTCGAATTAGCAAACGGTAAATTAATTTCAGCAGATAATATATGTCGGGATAGAGAAATTAAACTGGGGGATGAAAAGTTTAAAATTGATTTAATACCAGTCGAGTTAGGGAGTTTTAATATAATAATTGGCATGGAGTAGTTGAAAAAGGTGAGAGCAGAGGTCGTTTGTTACAAAAATGCGATTCGCATTATACGTGAAAAGGGAAAACCTTTAATGGTGTACGGAGAAAAGAACAATGCGAAATTAAATCTTATTAGTAGTTTGAAGGCGCAAAAACTAATAAGAAAAGGTTGTTACGTCATTCTAGCACACATTAAGGAAGTTAAACATGAAGAAAAGAACATCAGTGATGTTCCCGTCGCAAAGGAATTTCCCGATGTATTTCCGAAAGAATTACTGGGATTACCCCCACATCGATTCGTTGAATTTCAAATAGACCTTGTATCAGGAGCTGCACCAATAGCTCGTGCTCCATACAGACTCGCACCCAGCGAAATGAAAGAATTACAAAGTCAGTTACAGGAACTTTTAGAGCGTGGTTTCATTCAACCAAGCACATCACCATGGGGAGCTCCTGTTTTGTTTGTCAAGAAGAAGGATGGTACATTTAGGTTGTGTATCGACTACCAAGAGTTGAACAAACTTACCATCAAGAACCGCTACCCACTACCGAGAATCGACGACTTATTTGATCAACTACAAGGCTCGTCGGTTTATTCGAAGATTGATTTACGTTCTGGATATCATCAAATGCGGGTGAAGGAGGATGATATTCCGAAGACTGCTTTTAGGACGCGTTACGGTCATTACGAGTTTATGGTTATGCCGTTTGGATTGACTAACGCATCAGCTGTGTTCATGGACCTCATGAACTGAGTGTGTGCACCATACCTTGACAAGTTTGTCATTGTTTTCATCGATGACATACTTATTTACTCAAAGAATGACCAAGAGAACGAAGAACATTTGAGAAAAGTGCTAGAGTTGTTGAGGAAAGAAAAACTGTACGCTAAGTTTTCAAAGTGTGCATTTTGGTTGGAAGAAGTTCAATTCCTCGGTCACATAGTGAACACAGAAGGTATTCAAGTGGATCCGGCAAATATTGAAACAGTTGAAAAGTGGGAAACCCCGAAAACTCTGAAGTATATACGCCAATTTTTAGGACTGGCTGGTTACTACAGAAGGTTCATCCAAGATTTTTCCAAAATAGCAAAACCCTTGACTGCATTAACGCATAAAGGGAAGAAATTTGAATGGAAGGATGAGCAGGAGAAAGCGTTTCAATTATTGAAGAAAAAGTTAGCTACGGCACTTATATTGTCATTACTTGAAGGGAACGATGATTTTGTGATATATTGTGATGCCTCAAAGCAAGGTCTCGGTTGTGTATTAATGCAACGAACGAAAGTAATTGCTTATGCGTCTAGACAATTGAAGATTCATGAGCAGAATTATACGACGCATGATTTGGAATTAGGCGCGGTTGTTTTTGCATTAAAAACTTGGAGGCACTACTTATATGGGGTCAAAAGTATTATATATACCGACCACAAAAGTCTTCAACACATATTTAATCAGAAACAACTGAACATGAGGCAGCGCAGATGGATTGAATTGTTGAATGATTACGACTTTGAGATTCGTTACCACCCGGGGAAGGCAAATTGGTAGCCGACGCCTTGAGCAGAAAGGAGAGAGAACCTATTCGAGTAAAAGCTATGAATGTAATGATTCACACCAACCTTACTACTCAAATAAAGGAGGCGCAACAAGGAGTTTTAAAAGAGGGAAATTTAAAGGATGAAATACCCAAAGGATCGGAGAAGCACCTTAATATTCGGGAAGACGAAACCTGGTATAGGGCTGAAAGAATTTGGGTACCAAAATTTAGAGATATGAGAGAAATGGTACTTAGAGAAGCTCATAAAACCAGATACTCAATACATCCTGGAACGGGGAAGATGTACAAAGATCTCAAGAAACATTTTTGGTGACCAGGTATGAAAGCCGATGTTGCTAAATACGTAGGGGAATGTTTGACGTGTTCTAAGGTCAAAGCAGAGCATCAGAAACCATCAGGTCTACTTCAACAACCCGAAATCCCGGAATGGAAATGGAAAAACATTACCATGGATTTCATCACTAAATTTCCAAGGACTGCAAGTGGTTTTGATACTATTTGGGTAATAGTTGATCGTCTTACAAAATCAGCACACTTCTTGCCAATAAGAGAAGATGACAAGATGGAGAAGTTAGCACGATTGTATTTGAAGGAAGTCGTCTCCAGACATGGAATACCAATCTCTATTATCTCTGATAGGGATGGCAAATTTATTTCAAGATTCTGGCAGACATTACAGCAAGCATTAGGAACTCGTCTAGACATGAGTACTACCTATCATCCACAAACCGATGGGCAGAGCAAAAGGACAATACAAACACTTGAAGACATGCTACGAGCATGTGTTATTGATTTCGAAAACAGTTGGGATCGACACCTTCCGTTAGCAGAATTTTCCTACAACAACAGTTACCATTCAAGCATTGAGATGGCGCCATTTGAAGCACTTTATGGTAGAAAGTGCAGGTCTCCGATTTGTTGGAGTGAAGTGGGGGATAGACAGATTGCGGGTCCGGAGATAATACAAGAAACTACAGAGAAGATCATCCAAATTCAACAACGGTTGAAAACCGCCCAAAATTGACAAAAGAGCTACGCTGACATTAAAAGAAAAGATATAGAATTTGAAATTGGAGATATGGTCATGCTTAAAGTTGCACCTTGGAAAGGTGTTGTTCGATTTGGTAAACGAGGGAAATTAAATCCAAGGTATATTGGACCATTCAAGATTATTGATCGTGTCGGACCATTAGCTTACCGACTTGAGTTACCTCAACAACTTGCAACTGTACATAACACTTTACACGTCTCGAATTTGAAGAAATGTTTTGCTAAAGAAGATCTCACTATTCCGTTAGACGAAATCCAAATCAACGAAAAACTTCAATTCATCGAAGAACCCGTCGAAATAATGGATCGTGAGGTTAAAAGACTTAAGCAAAATAAAATACCAATTTTTAAGGTTCGATGGAATGCTCATAGAGGACCCAAGTTCACCTGGGAACGAGAAGATCAGATGAAGAAGAAATACCCGCATTTATTTCCAGAAGATACGACAACACCTCCAACTGCTTAAAATTTCGGGACGAAATTTATTTAACGGGTAGGTACTGTAGTGACCAGAACTTTTCCATGTTTATATATATTAAATGAAATTGATTTTTACATGATTAAGTGTTTCCAACATGTTAAGTAATCAAACTTGTTAAGAATTGATTATTTGAAATGAGTTTCATGTAGACAATTGACCACCCAAGTTGACCGGCGATTCACGAACGTTAAAACTTGTAAAAATGACATGACGATATATATATGGATATACATATAGTTAACATGAGATTATTATAAGTAAGTATCTCCTTAAGTATATTAACAATGAGTTATATACATAAAAATGAGACTACTAAGTTAAGAAACTCGAAACGATATATATAACGATTATCGTTATTACAACGTCTTACTAAATACATATGTATCATATTAAGATATTGTTACACTATATTTAACATGATAAAATGATAATTATATATATCATTAAGTATGTTAACAATGAACTACATATGTAAAAACAAGACTACTAACTTAAGGATTTCGAAACGAGGCATATATGTAACGATTATCGTTGTAATGACATTTAAATGTATATATATCATATTAAGATATATTAATACATTATAATATCATGATAATATAATAATTTAACATCTCATTAGATATATAAACAATGGGTTAACAACATTAAATGAGATCGTTAACTTAAAGGTTTCAAAACAACACTTACATGTAACGACTAACGATGACTTAACGACTCAGTTAAAATGTATATACATGTAGTGTATTTAGATGCATTAATATACTTTTGGAAGACTTCAAGACATATATCAAAACACTCATAATTAACGAAAATGGTTACAGTTACATTCCCATTCTTTTTTCATCAAGAATTCTAGTCGTATTCATACCCGTATTATACACAGCTTCTAGACGTACTTACTATGGGTATATACCAATAGGAACTAGCATGGAATTCCACTCTTGATTATGTCATGCATGACTAATCAATTTTAACTTCTACCATGAACTAGTCAACTAACTAGAACTCCTTTTAACCCCACTCACCACTCACCACTTACCACTCATCATTCACTCCATTTCACTTCCAATTCTCTTTCTAATTCTCTCTCAACACACACACACTTATGAACAAATTTTTCCAGTAGCTAATCATCATCTTCATCAAAAATTACTTCAAGAATCAAGCTATAATCATCTTAGGAAGAACACTTCAAGAACACTTCGAAAATCCTTTCAAGTTTACTAGTTTACTTCCAAGATTTCTAATCCATTCCAAGTAATCATCTAAGATCAAGAAACCTTTATTATTTACAATAGGTTATCTTTCTTATTCAAGGTAATATTCATATTCAAACTTTGATTCAATTTCTATAACTATAAACTATCTTAATTCAAGTAAAAATCTTGCTTGAACTTGTTTTTGTGTCATGATCCCACTTCAAGAACTCTCAAGCCATCCAAGATCTTTTGAAGCTAGATCATTTCTTGTCACTTCCAGTAGGTTTACCTACTAAACTTGAGGTAGTAATGATGTTCATAACATCATTCGATTCATATATATAAAACTATCTTATTCGAAGGTTTAAACTCGTAATCGCTAGAACATAATTTAGTTAATTCTAAACTTGTTCGCAAACAAAAGTTAATCCTTATAACTTGACTTTTAAAATCAACTAAACACATGTTCTATATCTATATGATATGCTAACTTAATGATTTAAAACCGGAAAACACGAAAAACACCGTAAAACCGGATATACGCCGTCGTAGTAACACCGCGGGCTGTTTTGGGTTAGTTAATTAAAAACTATGATAAACTTTGATTTAAAAGTTGTTCTTCTGGGAAAATTATTTTCCTTATGAACATGAAACTATATCCAAAAATCATGGTTAAACTCAAAGTGGAATTATGTTTTCCAAAATGGTCATCTTGACGTCGTTCTTTCGACTGAAATGAGTACCTTTACAAAAATGACTTGTAACCTGTATTTCTGACTATAAACTTATACTTTTTCTGTTTAGATTCGTAAACTTAAGTTCAATATGATACCATAGAAACTTGAAACACTCAAAACGGATTTAAAACGAAGAAGTTATGGGTAAAACAAGATTGGATAATTTTTCTTGTTGTAGCTACGTGAAAATTGGTAACAAATCTATATTAATCATATCCTAGCTAACTTATATTATATTATACATGTATTCTAATATATTATGTAATCTTGGGATACCATAGACACGTATGCAAATATTTTGACATATCATATCGACCCATATATATATATTATTTGGAACAACCATAGACACTCTATATGCAGTAATGTTGGAGTTAGCTATACAGGGTTGAGGTTGATTCCAAAAATATATATACTTTGAGTTGTGATCTAGCCTAAGACGTGTATACACTAGGTCGTGGATTGATTCAAGATAATATATATCGATTTATTTCTGTACATCTAACTGTGGACAACTAGTTGTAGGTTACTAACGAGGACAACTGACTTAATAAACTTAAAACATTAAAACGTATTAAAAATGTTGTAAATATATTTTGAACATACTTTGATATATATGTACATATTTGTTATAGGTTCGTGAATCGACCAGTGGCCAAGTCTTACTTCCCGACGAAGTATAAATCTGTGAAAGTGAGTTATAGTCCCACTTTTAAAATCTAATATTTTGGGATAAGAATACATGCAATTTTATAAATGTTTTACGAAATAGACACAAGTAAATGAAACTACATTATATGGGTGAATGATCGAAGCCGAATATGCCCCTTTTTAGCTTGGTAGCCTAAGAATTTGGGAACAGACCTCCAAATTGACGCGAATCCTAAAGATAGATCTATCGGGCCCAACAAGCCCCATTCTGGAATTTGAAATGCTTTAGTACTTCGAAATTATCATGTCCGATGGGTGTCCCAGAATGATGGGGATATTCTATATGCATCTTGTTAATGTCGGTTACCAGGTGTTCACCATATGAATGAATTTTATCTCAATGTATGGGATGTATATTGAAATATGAAATCTTGTGGTCTATTATTACAATTTGATAAATATATAGGTTAAACCTATAACTCACCAACATTTTTGTTGACGTTTTAAGAATGTTTATTCTCAGGTGATTATTAAGAGCTTCCGCTGTTGCATACTAAAATAAGGACAAGATTTGGAGTCCATGCTTGTATGATATTGTGTAAAAACTGCATTCAAGAAACTTATTTTTGATGTAATATATTCTTATTGTAAACCTTTATGTAATGGTCGTGTGTAAACGGTATATTTTAGATTATCATTATTTGATAATCTACATAATATTTTTTTAAATATTTATCGATAAAATAAAGGTTATGGTTGTTTTAAAAATGAATGCAGTCTTTGAAAAACGTCTCATATAGAGGTCAAAACCTCGCGACGAAATCAATTAATATGTCCGGTTTTACGGTGTTTTTCCTGTTTCCAAGTTTTAAATTATTAAGTTAGCATATCATATAGATATAGAACATGTGTTTAGTTGATTATAAAAATTAAGTTAGAAGGATTAACTTTGTTTGCGAACAAGTTTAGAATTAACTAAACTATGTTCTAGTGATTACAAGTTTAAATCTTCGAATAAGTTAGTTATATATATATGAATCGAATGATGTTATGAACATCATTACTACCTTAAGTTTAGTAGGTAAACCTACTGGAAGTGACAAAAATTGATCTAGCTTCAAAGGATCTTGGATGGCTTGAAAGTTCTTGAAGTAGAATCATGACACAAAAACAAGTTCAAGTAAGATTTTTACTCGAATTAAGATAGTTTATAGTTATAGAAATCGAATCAAATTTTGAATATGAATATTACCTTGAATTAGAATGATAACCTACTATAAATAACAGAGGTTTCTTGATCTTAGATGATTACTTGTGAAATGTCCCGTTCATATTGATTATAAACGTTCCATATTAATTGATTTCGTCGCGAGGTTTTGACCTCTATATGAGACGTTTTTCAAAGACTGCATTCATTTTTAAAACAACCATAACCTTTATTTTATCTATAAAGGTTTAAAAAGCATTACGTAGATTATCAAATAATGATAATCTAAAATATACCGTTTACACACGACCATTACATAATGGTTTACAATAAGAATATATTACATCAAAAATAAGTTTCTTGAATGCAGTTTTTACATAATATCATACAAGTATGGACTCCAAATCTTGTCCTTATTTTAGTATGCAACATCGGAAGCTCTTAATAATCACCTGAGAATAAACATGCTTAAAACGTCAACAAATATGTTGGTGAGTTATAGGTTTAACCTATATATTATCAAATCATAATAATAGATCACAAGATTTCATATTTCAATATACATCCCATATATAGAGATAAAAATCATTCATATGGTGAACACCTGGTAACCGACATTAATAAGATGCATATAAGAATATCCCCTATCATTCCGGGAAATCCTTCGGACATGATAAAAACTAATTCAAAGTACTAAAGCATCCGGTACTTTAGATGGGGTTCGTTAGGTCCAATAGATCTATCTTTAGGATTCGCGTCAATTAGTAGATCGGTTTACTAATTCTTAGGTTACCAAGCAAAAGGGGCATATTCGGCTTCGATCATTCACCCATATAATGTAGTTTCATTTACTTGTGTCTATTTCATAAAACATTTATAAAACTGCATGTATTCTCATCCCAAAATATTAGATTTTAAAAGTGGGACTATAACTCACTTTCACAGATTTTTACTTCGTCGGGAGTAAGACTTGGCCACTGGTCGATTCACGAACCTATAACAAATATATACATATATATATATATATATATATATATATATATATATATATATATATATATATATATATATATATATATATATATATATATATATATATATATATATATATATATATATATATATATATATATATATATATATATATATATATATATATATATATATATATATATATATATCAAAGTATGTTCAAAATATATTTACAACATTTTTAATACATTTTGATGTTTTAAGTTTATTAAGTCAGCTGTCCTCGTTAGTAACCTACAACTAGTTGTCCATAGTTAGATGTACAGAAATAAATTGATATATATTATCTTGAATCAATCCACGACCCAGTGTATACACGTCTCAGGCTAGATCACAACTCAAAGTATATATATTTTTGGAATCAACCTCAACCCTGTATAGCTAACTCAAACATTACTGCATATAGAGTGTCTATGGTTGTTCCAAATAATATATATACATGGGTCGATATGATATGTCAAAACATTTGCATACGTGTCTATGGTATCCCAAGATTACATAATATATTAGAATACATGTATAATACAATATAAGTTAGCTAGGATATGATTTGCATAGAATTGTTACAATATTTCCCGTAGCTACAACAATCAAAAAATATCCAATCTTGTTTTACCCATAACTTCTTCGTTTTAAATCCGTTTTGAGTGAATCAAATTGCTATGGTTTAATATTGAACTCTATTTTATGTATATAAACAGAAAAAGTATAGGTTTATAGTCAAAAATATAAGTTACAAGTCATTTTTGTAAGAGGTAGTCATTTCAGTCGAAAGAACGACGTCTTGATGACCATTTTGAAAAACATACTTCCACTTTGAGTTTAACCATGATTTTTGGATATAGTTTCATGTTCATAAGAAAAATAATTTTCCCAGAAGAACAACTTTTAAATCAAAGTTTATCATAGTTTTTAATTATCAAATCCAAAACAGCCCGCGGTGTTACTACGACGGCGTATGTCCGGTTTTACGGTGTTTTTCATGTTTCCAAGTTTTAAATCATTAAGTTAGCATATCATATAGATATAGAACATGTTTTTAGTTGATTTTAAAAGTCAATTTAGAAGAATTAACTTTTGTTTGCGAACAAGTTTATAATTAACTAAACTATGTTCTAGTGATTTCAAGTTTAAACCTTCGAATAAGGTAGTTTTATATATATAAATCGAATGATGTTATGAACATCATTACTACCTCAGGTTTTGTGGATAAACCTACTGAAAATGAGAAAAATAGATCTTGCTTCAAAGGATCCTTGGATGGCTTGAAAGTTCTTGAAGCAGAATCATGACACGAAAACAAGTTCAAGTAAAATTTCCACTCGAAATAAGATTGTTATAGTTATAGAAATTGAATCAAAGTTTGAATATGAGTATTACCTTGTACTGGAAAGATATCTTACAGTAAATAAGAAAGATTTCTTGAGGTTGGATGATCACTTTACAAGATTGAAAGTAAGGTAGCAAACTTGGAAGTATTCTTGATTTTATGAAACTAGAACTTATAGAATTTATGAAGAACACTTAGAACTTGAAGATAGAACTTGAGAGAGATCAATTAGATGAATAAAATTGAAGAATGAAAGTGTCTGTAGGTGTTTTTGGTCGTTGGTATATGGATTAGATATAAAGGATGTGTAATTTTGTTTACATGTAAATAAGTCATGAATGATTACTAATATTTTTGTAATTTTATGAGATATTTCATGCTAGTTGCCAAATGATAATTCCCACATGTGTTAGGTGACTCACATGGGCTGCTAAGAGTTGATCATTGGAGTGTATATACCAATAGTACATACATCTAAAAGCTGTGTATTGTACGAGTACGAATACGGGTGCATACGAGTAGAATTGTTGATAAAACTGAACGAGGATGTAATTGTAAGCATTTTTGTTAAGTAGAAGTATTTTGATAAGTGTCTTGAAGTCTTTCAAAAGTTTATGAATACATATTAAAACACTACATGTATATACATTTTAACTGAGTCGTTAAGTCATCGTTAGTCGTTAGATGTAAATGTTGTTTTGAAACATTTAGGTTAACGATCTTGTTAAATGTTGTTAACCCATTGTTTATTATATCTAAAGAGATGTTAAATTTTTACATTATCATGATATTATGATAAATTAATATATCTTATTATGATATATATACAGTTAAATGTTGTTACAACGATAATCGTTACATATATGTCTCGTTTCGAAATCATTAAGTTAGTAGTCTTGTTTTTACATATGTAGTTCATTGTTAATACACTTAATGACATATTTACTTATAATTTATCATGATTAAACATAGTGTATCAATATCTTAATATGATTCATATGTATTTAGTAAGACGTTGTTATAACGATAATCGTTATATATATCGTTTCGAGTTTCTTAATTCAATAAACTCAATTTTATGTATATAACTCATTGTTAAAATATCTAATGAGATACTTACTTATCATAATATCATGTTAACTATATATATAATTATATATATGTCATCATATAGTTTTTACAAGTTTTAATCGTTCGTGAATCACCGGTCAACTTGGGTGGTCAATTGTCTATATGAAACCTATTTCAATTAATCAAGTCTTAACAAGTTCGATTACTTAACATGTTGGAAACACTTAATCATGTAAATAACAATTTCATTTAATATATATAAACATGGAAAAGTTCGGGTCTCTACAGTACCTACCCGTTAAATAAATTTCGTCCCGAAATTTTAAGCAGTTGGAGGTGTTGACGTATCTTCTGGAAATAAGTGCGGGTATTTCTTCTTCATCTGATCTTCTCGTTCCCAGGTGAACTCGGGTCCTTTACGAGCATTCCATCGAACTTTAACAATTGTTATATTGTTTTGCTTAAGTCTTTTAACCTCACGATCCATTATTTCGACGGGTTCTTCGACGAATTGAAGTTTTTCGTTGATTTGTATTTCATCTAACGGAATAGTGAGATCTTCTTTAGCAAAACATTTCTTCAAATTTGAGACGTGGAAAGTGTTATGTACAGCCGTGAGTTGTTGTGGTAATTCAAGTCGGTAAGCTACTGGTCCGACACGATCAATAATCTTGAATGGTCCTATATTCCTTGGATTTAATTTCCCTCGTTTACCAAATCGAACAATGCCTTTCCAAGGTGCAACCTTAAGCATAACCATCTCTCCAATTTCAATTTCTATATCTTTTCTTTTAATGTCATCGTAGCTCTTTTGTCGACTTTGGACAGTTTTTAACCGTTGTTGAATTTGGATGATCTTCTCCGTAGTTTCTTGTATTATCTCCGGACCCGTAATCTATCTATCCCCCACTTCACTCCAACAAATCGGAGACTTGCACTTTCTACCAAGAAGTGCTTCAAACGGTGCCATCTCAATGCTTGAATGGTAGCTGTTGTTGTAGGAAAATTCTGCTAATGGTAGATGTCGATCCCAACTGTTTCTGAAATCAATAACACATGCTCGTAGCATGTCTTCAAGCGTTTGTATCGTCCTTTCGCTCTGCCCATCAGTTTGTAGATGATAGGCAGTACTCATGTCTAGACGAGTTCCTAATGCTTGCTGTAATGTCTGCCAGAATCTTGAAATAAATCTGCCATCCCTATCAGAGATAATAGAGATTGGTATTCCATGTCTGGAGAAGACTTCCTTCAAATACAGTCGTGCTAACTTCTCCATCTTGTCATCTTCTCTTATTGGCAGGAAGTGTGCTGATTTGGTGAGACGATCAACTATTACCCAAATAGTATCAAAACCACTTGCAGTCCTTGGAAATTTAGTGATGAAATCCATGGTAATGTTTTCCCATTTCCATTTCGGGATTTCGGGTTATTGAAGTAGACCTGATGGTTTCTGATGCTCAGCTTTGACCTTAGAACACGTTAAACATTCTCCTACGTATTTAGCAACATCGGCTTTCACACCCGGCCACCAAAAAATATTTCTTGAGATCCTTTTACATCTTCCCCGTTCCAGGATGTATTGAGTATCTGGTTTTATGAGCTTCTCTAAGTACCATTTCTCTCATATCTCCAAATTTTGGTATCCAAATCCTTTCAGCCCTATACCGGGTTCTGTCTTCCCGAATATTAAGATGCTTCTCCGATCCTTTGGGTATTTCATCCTTTAAATTTCCTTCTTTTAAAACTCCTTGTTGCGCCTCCTTTATCGAATGAGTTCTCTGTCCTTTCTGCTCAAGGCGTCGGCTACCACATTTGCCTTCCCCGGGTGATAACGAATCTCAAAGTCGTAATCATTCAACAATTCAATCCATCTGCGCTGCCTCATCTTCAGTTGTTTCTGATTAAATATGTGTTGAAGACTTTTGTGGTCGGTATATATAATACTTTTGACCCCTGATGTGCGTAGAGGTGTATACGAAATAGTTATATTTTTACAACAAAATACTATTAAATATGATACAATTTTACACAAGTTATTTATTTATTTATAGAGTGGATATACCTAAACCTTGCTACAACACTTATAGGCAGTGTACCTAATCGTACAGTAGTGTAGTTTTTAGTAAGTCCAGTTCGTCCACAGGGAATTTAGCCAAGTTTAGCGCTATATTTTTTTTTAACTATATTTGTAAAAATATAAAAATATAAATAAGTAATATTATTATTATAAAAGGGGGTTTTTACCGTTTAATGACAGGTTTGTCGATTTTAAAACTTAAGTCGCAGTTAAAACCTAATGTAAAATATTAAATATACAAAAGACTTAATTAAAAGCGAAAAGTAAATGACAATAATGAAATTGCGATAAATAAAAGTGCGATAAAATAAAATTACAAAATTAAAAAGTATGATAATTAGAAGTGCAATTAAATATAACGACAATAAATAAAAGTGCGATAATTAAAAGTGCGATAATTAAAAGTGCAATTAAATATGAAAATAAGGAATTATGCTTATTTAAACTTCCGTAATCATGATGTTTGACGTGTTGATTTTAGTTTATTACCATGAGTTAATTGTCCTTTGTCCTAGATTATTCAATATGTCCGTCTGGTTTTTGTCCATAACAGTCCATCAGTCATAAATATAAAGTGCGAATGTCCTCGTCAAATTATTCTTATATCCGAAGTCAAATATTCCAACTAATTGGGGACTTAAACTGTAACAAGGTCTTAATACTTTGTTTAATAATTACACAAGGATATCGACTGTGTGTAACCCAAGGTTTTAATTCTTTGTTAACAATTACGCCAAGTGTCCTTGTACATAATTCACCCCTGTTTTAATAAGTCTATTAACTATTAATCCATTCCCATGTCCGGTTAAATGAACGATTATTAGTACTTATAAATATCCCGCCCATCGTGTCCGATCGAGTGTATATGGTTATTTATAGGTACATCTAATTGTAAATCTTTATATTAAATTAACAAACTATCATTTAATTAAACAAATATAAAGCCCATTAATAGCCCATAGTCTAATTTCCACAAGTGTCGCTCTTTTGTCCAAACCCCAATTATGGTACAAAGCCCAATTACCCCGTCTTTAATATTTAGCCCAACATCATGATTACTTCAATTTAAATAAGCATAATAATAACTTAGCTACGAGACATTAATTTAAAAAGGTTGAACATAACTTACAATGATTAAAAATAGTGTAGCGTTACACGGACAGAATTTCGACTTACACCCTTACATCATTCGCTAACATACCCTTATTATTAGAATTAAAATTAAAATTAAAATTATAATATATATATATATATATATATATATATATATATATATATATATATATATATATATATATATATATATATATATATATATATATATACGTTGAGATAGAGAGAATGAATTAGAAAAAGGTGTGTAAAATTCGTGCAGAATTCGATGGCTTTTATAGGCCCACGTTGTACTGTAGAGTTCCGCGAGTGCGGTGGTATCCTTCACAAAAGTACCGCGAGTGCGGATGTCTGGAAACCAGCTCACATATTAGATCCAAAACGTGGGCTGCGTAAAATTATATTATATAATAATATATATAATTAATTATATATTATATTTTATTCTTATCATAGTTGACTTGTAATTTTTAGTCCGTTGCGTCGTGCACTGAAAGTTGGTTCATGTCTCTGTTCCGGATTTTCGAACGTCCTTGCGTACTATTTAATATCTTGTACTTTGCGTTTTGCGTCTTGTACTCTTGTATTTTTGAGACGTTTCTCATCAATAATTTGAACCACTTTGATTGTACTTTGTACTTTTTAGCTTTTTGGTCATTTGCGTCTTCAAATCGTCGAATCTGTCTTTTGTCTTCACCTTTTATTACATAAACGAATATCACTTGTAAATAGAACAATTGCAACTAAAAGCTTGTCTTTCTTGAGGGATAATGCTATGAAATATATGTTCGTTTTTAGCATTATCAAATATTCCCACACTTGAGCGTTGCTTGTCCTTAAGCAATATAGTCTTGAAATACAAATACTAGAATCACTTCTTTATTCTTCACACTTTGTAGATCAGTGATTTCTATACGGCAGTATAAACAATGATAGTAACGTTGTGGTTTACAGTCCCACATGACTATGAAAATTTAGATCCTTAAGGAAATTGGATCTTTTATGAAAACATTTGATCTTTTGAAAATACAATCTAGCTTTTATCCTAGATAAGTTTTCCGGAATAATCCTTCACCGGTGTTTGCAAATTGTTTTTGTGGGTTTGGTGGGTTTCAAATTTGAAAATTTTAGCTCAAAACTTGCGATTTTGTGTCACCCACTTGCTAACCTTGTATTAAGAAAGCAACACGTCCAGTATACTTGCTCCGTATATTACTTTTCGGTAAACTACCGTCTGGTTGTAAAGGTAAGCGTTAAACAAACAACTGTTAAGGCAATGACCCATGACATGCTTTTAATTATGGTCTATAACGTGTCAGATGCAATTACTATCCTTTGTAGGAGCAATAGTAAAGCTCACCCTATAGTTTTTTGGTCTGGCACAAGGTCCTGTCTTTGACCATGCTATGCAACCACCGTTCTTACGGTTGACACCCGATTTGGTTCAGGTGACCTAATGAATTCCAGGTGAATTCCTAGGATTTTACGTTCAATGGTAATGAACGCATTAAAAATGGGTTTTCAGAAAACAAATCGGTTTGTAATTTTGATCAAAATATTTTCTCGTTCAAGCTCGAGTTTAGATATCATTGAATTCCATGAGTTTGTAATTCTCAATCTTTAAGGTCAATCTCTAGGATTGAGTAATATCAGGCTTAAAAGCTGATTTTTGATCTTTAAGGAGATTATCCTTTTCTGGGGGTCTGATTCATTAGTCTTATCAAGCTAATTTGCACGGCGCCCTCCCCATTTTACAAGACAGATCCTCTCATGGTTAGGATAAGTCTGACCACTTGGCGACCCTGTTTGATGCTGAGGTCTGATGATGCTAAAAACGAACATATATTTCATAGCATTATCCCTCAAGAAAGACAAGCTTTTAGTTGCAATTGTTCTATTTACAAGTGATATTCGTTTAAATAATAAAAGGTAAAGACAAAAGACAGATTCGACGAATTGAAGACGCAAATGACCAAAAAGCTCAAAAGTACAAAGTACAATCAAAGTGGTTCCAATTATTGATAAGAAACGTCTCAAAATTACAAGAGTACAAGAAGCAAAACGCAAAATACAAGATATTAAATTGTACGCAAGGACGTTCAAAAATCCGGAACCGGGACCAAAGTCAACTATCAACGCTCGACGCAACGGACTAAAAATTACAAGTCAACTATGCCTATAAATATAATATAATATATATATAATTATAATAAAATTATATATATATTATATATTATAAAAATCCGGCAGCTATACTGTTGCAAAGTTGAAAGACAGCTGGAACCGATGGCCATGCGATCGCATGGCCTGGAGGAAGAAATCCCATGCGATCGCATGGCAAGCTGGGACATGCCTCACCTATAAATCTCGCATGTTTTGGATGTAAAAACACACCTTTTTCTAATTTATTTCTCTTATCTAATGTACCAAGTATCACTCCAATTAGTAATCTCAATTTGTAATTTTAATTTTAAGTTACTGATAATAATAAGGTTGGGTTAGTCGAATGTTTTAAGGTCTTGTAAGTCGGAACTCTTTCCGTATAACGCTACGCTATTAATACCCACTGTAAGTTATGTTTATGTTATTTTCATTAATGTCTCGTAACTAAGTTATTATTATGCTTATCTAAGCCGAAGTAATCATGATGTTGGGCTAAAATATTTAAAATCGGGTAACTGGGCTTTGTACCATAATTGGGGTTTGGACAAAAGAACGACACTTGTGGAAATTAGACTATGGGCTATTAATGGGCTTTATATTTGTTTAACTAAATGATAGTTTGTTAATTTTAATATAAAGATTTACAATTGAACGTACCTATAAATAACCATATACACTCGATCGGACACGATGGGCGGGATATTTATATGTACGAATAATCGTTCATTTAATTGGACACGGGAATGGATTAATAGTCTATGGAATTATTAAAACAGGGGTGAAATTATGTACAAGGACACTTGGCATAATTGATAACAAAGTATTAAAACCTTAGGTTACACGCAGTCGATATCCTGGTGTAATTATCAAATAAAGTATTAAGACCTTGTTACAGTTTAAGTCCCCAATTAGTTGGAATATTTGACTTCGGATATAAGGATAATTTGACGAGGATACTCGCACTTTATATTTATGACTGATGGACTGTTATGGACAAAAACCAGACGGACATATTAAATAATCCAAGACAAATGACAATTAACCCATGGGAATAAACTAAAATCAACACGTCAAACATCATGATTACGGAAGTTTAAATAAGCATAATTCCTTTATTTTCATATTTAATTGCACTTCTAATTATCGCTCTTTTATTTATTGTCATTGTATTTAATTGCACTTTTAATTATCGTACTTTTTAATTATCGCACTTTTATTTATCGCAATTTCATTATCATTATTTACTTTACGCTTTAAATTAAGTCTTTTATTTATTTAATATTTTACATTAGGTTTTAACTACGACTAAAGTTTTAAAAATCGACAAACCGGTCATTAAACTGTAAAAACCCCCTTTTTATAATAATAATATTACTTATATATATATTTGTATTTTTATGAGTTAAACTAATATAACGTTAAGCTTGTTTAAAAGATTCCCTGTGGAACGAACCGGACTTACTAAAAACTACACTACTGTACGATTAGGTACACTGCCTATAAGTGTTGTAGCAAGATTTAGGTATATCCATTCTATAAATAAATATCTTGTGTAAAATTGTATCATATTTAATAGTATTTCATTATAAAAATAATACTATTTTATATACACCTCGCATAACATCAAGTATTTTTGGCGCCGCTGCCGGGGATAATTCTGCTTAAACGCCGGAAGCGCAATGCTAATATATATAAAAAAAAGATTTTTATTAATTTTTAGTTTACTTTTATAAAAATACGTTTTTGTAAAAATACGTTTAAAAAAAATAATCTATTCGAAAATATAAAAAGAAAAAAAAATATATTTTTAATAGTTTGTTAAATATATATATATATAAGTTTTATAAAGTTTCTTTATTTTTATTTTAGTTTTTAAAAATATAAGTTTTATTTAAATACTTTTTATAAATATATAAATCAGCAAAACAGAAAAAAATAAAGAAAAAAAACATTCGGCCCGATTACTGTTACAGCCCAACCCTGGCCCGAAATCTTTATCCATGCGATCACATGGATTTTTAACGCGAGGACCATGCGATCGCATGGCCCTGTCTGACACGCCCTAATTGACTTTCCTCTGCAATCATTACGGAGTAATTATTATTATTATTATTTAATTTAAACCCTAATTAGGGTTAGATTATTTAATTAGTTAATTTAGTTTTTATTTAATTTGTATTTTAAGTTTAATTAGTTTAATTAAATTATAAAATTAATACTTTTATAAAATAAATAATATAAAAATAATATTTTTATAAAAATTGTACTTTTTACAACTTTAAGATTATTTTTATATTTTGTAACTTTTAATTTGTTTTAGCGTAATATTTGTATTTTTCGCTCTTATTTAGTTTTAAGTCATAGTTTTTGCCATAGTTATTTTTACTTCTAGATTTTTAGGCTTTGCCGTAAAATCCCTTAAGTGCTTTTTCTGTAGACTAAGATTTAAGTGCTTTAGAATTTTGCGACGCCGTTTTTATATTTTAGTACCTTTTTAAGTTATTGCCATTTGGGATATAGAATTTCTTTTAAGCTTTAATATTTTTAGACGCAACTTTTAATTTTTAGTTTTTAGTTCCTTTTTAAGTTTCGACGCGCTACATTCTTATTTTTATTTTTCGACTTTTTATTTTTCGACGTTTTTCGACGCGCTCTTTTTCTTTCTTATTTCTCGACATTCTAATTTTTAGGACATAGAATTTTTCTATTTCTTCTCTCTAAATTTCTTTAAACTTTAACGAAAAATTATTTTAAGTGGTTAAATTGATAGACATCAAAATTTTCTGGTTCGTAGTAATAGTTGGATTTGTACGTGGACCGGGTTATTGGAGCCAAACAGTACTCAATTATATTGAGACCAAACGAATCCTGCCCCTCTGCTGCATCTTTTGGCTATTCGAAACGTGGGCAAAATCAGAAAAGTCTATTTATTTGATAACTTATATAATTTTTCTTATTTTTATAACTAATAGGATATTCAGTGAATGCACCGAGCAAAACGTTCACCACCTGTAACCAGATCAAGACATCTAGCAAATATTGTCGCCGTTGATTTTTCTTTAGAATCGTCATCCAGTCGACCAAGTACTCCAATTCAAATTTCTAATAATCCATTTTTTGAACCCGACCTCACAATTGAGAATCCTATAGTGATTCAGATTCAACAAATTCAATCATGGAGAATCTGGAACCTCTAAGAATAGAAGACCGAATGAGAGCTAAACGCACTGGCCAAGGTCACGCAATTACTCAACCTGACATAAATGCACCAGATTATGAAATCAAGGGACAAATTCTACACATGGTAACTAATCAATGCCAATTTAGTGGTGCGCCGAAGGAAGATCCAAATGAACATCTTCGTACCTTTAATAGGATCTGCACACTATTTAAAATAAGAGAAGTGGAGGATAAACAGATATATCTCATGTTATTTCCCTGGACTTTAAAGGGAGAAGCCAAAGATTGGTTAGAATCGTTACCTGAAGGGGCGATTGATACATGGGATGTTTTAGTTGAAAAATTTCTTAAACAATTCTTTCCGGCATCTAAAGCCGTGAGACTTCAAGGAGAAATTGTTACGTTCACACAAAAGCCAAACGAAACTCTATATGAGGCTTGGACAAGATTTGGAAAGTTATTAAGAGGATGTACGCAATATGGTTTAGACACCTGTCAAATAGTACAAATATTCTACCAAGGATGCGACATCACTACAAGGAAAGACATCGATATAGCAGCTGGTGGTTCCATTATGAAGAAAACCGCAACTGATGCTTATAAAATTATTGATAACACTGCTTCCCACTCACATGAGTAGCACCAAGAAAAAGATATCGTTAGATCATCTAAAGCAGCTAGAGCCGATTCTAGCCATGACTTAGATTCCATTTCCGCAAAGATAGATGCTGTCGAGAGACGAATGGAAAAGATGACTAAAGATATCCACTCAATACGAATTAGTTGTGAGCAGTGTGGAGGACCACATTTGACAAAAGATTGTCTCAGTATTGAACTAACAATGGAACAAAGAGAGAATGTTTCATACATAAACCAAAGGCCTGGAAATAATTATCAGAATAATTATCAACCGCCAAGACCGATCTACAATCAAAATCAGAATTATAACCGAAATGTTCCATACAACAACCAACAAGGTCCTAACTATCAACAAGTATCCAATAATACTTAAAACCAGTAAAGACCTGTTTTTCAAAACAAACCACCACAAACCGATGATAAAAAGCCAAATTTAGAAAACATGATGTCGAAGCTAGTTGAATCTCAAACTCAATTTTTCACATCTCAGAAACAAACCAATGAACAAAATGCTCAAGCATTTAGAAATCAACAAGCTTCTATTCAAAATCTAGAACAAGAAGTAAGCAACCTAGCAAGGTTAATAGGTGAAAGAAAACCGGGAAGTCTACCTAGTGATACTAATGCTAACCCCCGGAATGAAACAGCTAAAGCCATTACCACAAGAAGTGGTATTACACTTAAACCACCTGAAATACCTGTAATTTCTGATGAATCTATTCCTACTCCACAAGAACCACAATCTGATCAAGATAAGGCAAAAGAACCGGTAGTTGAAAAGGTTAATGAAGATAACACAGTTAAGGTTAAACCTTATGTTAAACCATACCAACCACCACTTCCTTACCCGAGTAAAATGAGAAAAAAAAGACTTGAAGCCGAGTAATCCAAATTCTTGGATATGTTTAAACAAATAAATGTAAATCTTCCTTTCATTGATGTGATTTCAGGAATGCCTAGTGAAAGGACCCGTTCATATACATTATAAACGATTCACAATAGTTGATTACATCGCGAGGTATTTGACCTCTATACGATACATTTTACAAACATTGCATTCGTTTTTAAAAGACAAAATTTCTTTACAACGAAGGTTGATGGCATGCACACCATTTCATAATACATCCAACTATAATTGGCTTAATAATAATCTTGATGAACTCAATGACTCGAATGCAACGTCTTTCAAAATATGCCATGAATGACTCCAAGTAATATCCTTAAAATGAGCTAATGCACAGCGGAAGATTTCTTTAATACCTGAGAATAAACATGCTTTAAAGTGTAAACCAAAAGGTTGGTGAGTTCATATGTTTATCATAACAATCATTTCAATATATTAATAGACAACAAGATTTCCGTTTATAAATATATGTACACTCGCAAGTGTATAAAAGTATTCTATAAGTTGTAGGCACCCGGTAACAAGCCTTAACGTTCATATTTTACCCTCTGAAGTACACCAGATCAGGTGTGTTTAAAATAACCTCGAAGTACTAAAGCATCACATAGTCAGGATGGGGTTTGTCAGGCCCAATAGATCTATCTTTAGGATTCGCGCCTACCGTACATAGACAAGTAGTTTAATGTTACCAAGCTAAGGGTATATTTCTGGTTTAAACCCACATAGAATTAGTTTTAGTACTTGTGCCTATTTCGTAAACCATTTATAAAACAGCGCATGTATTCTCAGCCCAAAAATATATATAAAAAGGGAGTAATGAAGCTCACAATACTGTATTTCATAGTAAAAATACATATAACGTCATTTAACAAGTGCAAGGTTGGCCTCGGATTCACGAACGTATCAATATTGAGATTTAATATTGCAGGAAAGTACGTAGACGCAACGGAGATGATAAACACTAGATTGACCTCACGAGCATACCCATGAACCATACCCATCACCTCCATAGCTATAACCCATAATTTCCTTAGCTTCGACTCATTCAAAAAAAACTATTTTGAAATCACTCGGACAGCACTCCGTCGTAATATTTTATGTATACTAATAATATCTTGAAATAATACAGAGCAAATATATATATATATATATATATATATATATATATATATATATATATATATATATATATATATATATATATATATATATATATATATATATATATATATCGATTGAGAGAGTTTAGAGAAATATATTTTCAAGTTTCTATGAAATAATGAAACCTATTGAATTCTATTTATAATAGATTTTTGAATTATTAAAGTGAATTATTAAAGTATGAATTAATAAAGTGAATTATTAAAGTATGAATTATTAAAGTGAATTATTAAAGTATGAATTATTAAAGTGAATTATTAAAGTATGAATTATTAAAGTGAATTATTAAAGTGAATTATTAAAGTTAAATTAAAGTAAAAGTAAAGTAAAGGTAAAGTTAAAGTATAGTAAAAGTATAAAAACTATGTATGTATAATACGCGTATAAATATATAATATTAATTTAAATCGTTATATATATTTAATGAAATAAAATATAAATATCGTTATATTTATTATACTGGTTAAGTAATAAGTTGTCAAAAGTGATTCTAGATATTTATAAAAGTTATATACGTTTTAATAATAAAGTTCTTTTTAAACTGAAAACGTCTTTGTACGTTTGAAAATAGATTAATAGAATATTATGGAAACCAATTCTCCACTAACTTTTGTCTAACTTTCGTAAATGACACTTTTTGTTTTTATTTATAAATAGCTTTACAAATTATTCTGAATATCGTTAAGAGGAATAGATTTTCTCAAATCATAGTGGACCTCTCAACAGAGACTTGTAATCATAATTCAATGTTTCTGATAATTCAATCATTTAATATATATTTTTTAATTTCGTCTAAAATCATATTTAAACAAATACGTTCGTGTAAAGTATTATACGTTTAATACTTTATTAATATTCTCAAGTTATAATATATATATATATATACATATACATATCTATTTATATATAACGGTTCGTGAATCGTCAGAATTTGGTCGAGGTTATAATGAATGTATGAACACAGTTTAAAATTCTTGAGATTTAACTTAACAAACTTTGCTTATCGTGTCGGAATAATATAAAGATTAAAGTTTAAATTTGGTCGGAAATTTCTGGGTCGTCATAGTACCTACCCGTTAAAGAAATTTCGTCCCCGAAATTTGATAGAGGTCGTCATGACTAACAATGAGAATGTTATTATAACAATTATAGAGTTTTATCATGTTCAAGAAGAATGGATAAAATAATTCGATTACTCCAAGCGTGTGAGTGAAGTTATCGTAAATGAATGAAATAAGATAATAGTGATTCGTTATATCTTTTGACGTCATCACGATTGATCTCCGAAAAGAAAATCTTTGTAATCTATATTGGATTTGATTATTCGGCGAGTAAGGAAATTATGATCCTCTTCGAATTAATGTGATAATCCATTTTGATTTCTCTGTCGGATATTTCACTATAAATCCACCTCATTTATTTTCTTACAACTCACACCTTCTCAACTCATATTTTAAAGTATTTGTCAATATGCTTCATCCAGTGCTGATTCTTGATATACTCCTCACTTTCATATCTGTCGCTCTTCTTTTTCATCTGCCTCCGGAAAAATCTATTTACTTCTACTATACTATTGGTTTTATAGTGTTTTTAGTTCTCTCGTGCCTTTATATTGCTATATGCATTGATATATACGGTTTGCGATTTCTGGGTTGTTGTTGGGTTTTATATCTTCCCTTGTATTTCAAAGTCCTTGCTTCTTCTATAATCATTGTCATCCACAGTTAATGCTCTCTTCTATTTGCTATGATTTATACTCCCATTTCTAGTTCGAAGCTTTGTCCTTTCGTTTCTTCTTCTTGCGATTAAGCACCGCTTGTAATGGTCCAGAATTCGCAGATATAAATTTCGGAATGAACATTGTTAATGTTCTAGGAAGGAAATTGTAATGGCACGATCTTGACTTATCAAATTACCAGAATACCTCGAAAAAGGCCGAATCATCAAGAAATATTTTCTTGATATTTAGAGATCAAAGAGAATACAAGAGTCGTGTAACATAGCACATGATGACGTTATGATCTGTGAATCATCATGTTCCATTTAGAAACTTAGCATGAATTACTATAATATAATCACGTTGATCAAGTGTCATTATATTATACTAACTCATGCTTCAGCTCCCAACAATTCTTCAAGAATATTCCTATTTTAAACTCGAATGTTTCAGAATTTAGACACTAAAATAGTTTCTTTTATGATATAATACAGATAGCGCGAAGAGGTAAATGATTTCAGATAAGAATAATTATAAAAATATCTTCAGAAGTATGGATGATATTTATAATGAAAGATACGATGATATCTTAGAATGTCTAATATCAGAGGATGATGAAGGATATTGTCCGCAGGGGTTTAGAGTCAGGAGCAAGGTATTCGTTAATGACTTCAGCAAGTACTGAATCATTTGGATTCTTTGAAGGCAGGTTCAGCCTTTGTGATTTGTCCATAGCCTCCTTCATACTTTGCTCAATCCGTTTTCTAGTTTCAAAGCTTCTCTTTTTCTGAGCTTTACCAATATACAATCCTTTATCATCCAACTTTTTACTGTTAAGGTCGTTTACAGTTTTTGCTGCTTCATCAGCATTTTTCAAAATTTCGAGAACTGGTTCGCAGTTTAGGGTGTTTTTCAGAAATTTCTCATTCAAAGAATGTAAGTCTCGGAGGTAGATGTTGTGTGTATATGTAATTGTTGATGTAGACATGCTGCGAGGTTTCAAAATACTGATTGCTAATTCTCAATAATTGGTATGGCAATTCTTGTTATAAGGTACGAATGAGTATATGATAGGGTTTCGATAATTATAATGATTTTTTTTTTTTTGGAAAGTCAAAGATCAGTGAAGTTGTTGGTAAGTTTATTGCTAATGTGGTGAATATAAACGATTCCCCGGTAACGTTGGCGAAAGGGCAATGTATCTATCGAGGTTATAATAAGACTGTTTTGATTGAGAAGTCGAAGTTGACTTGCTGGAGCTGTGACAAAACTGTCTATTTTGAAACGGAATTGAAAAGTTATTTTAGCTGGTAAATGCCAAAGGGTCTAACACGGATACGTGTCGAACTATGACTTGGGTTTTGAGAGTTTTTCAGGTGTATAACTGTGGGTAACATGTGGTTGGATCATCATCTCGATTGTTTTTTAGTTGAAGTGTCTTCAGGAATTTCGAAGGGTTTGAGCACGTATTGTAATCGTTAATACATATGATGTTCTAACACAGTTTTGAAGTCAAAGTATAGCTTTGAAAGATATAGGAATCTAAGAGTGATGATACTGGTTATATTTCGAATTGAATTATGCGATTTCAAAATCAGAATATGTAATTGAATTTGAATGAGTATGATTGTTTTGATTTATATGAAAGAATGGATATTGTTGTGAAAGTAGGGAGTATAGTTGATGATTGCTGAATCATTTTCGAAAAATGTAATATATTAATTGTGAATTTATATATCTCTCGGGTATTACCTACCCGTTAACAAAATTTCACAATTAATATTTTGCACAAAAGAAGTTTATTACAGTCTTTATGAAAATATATGTGTATATTTTCTTTAGATGTAATATAGATTTAATGAGTTAATATTAAATTAAACTCATTTGTTTTATGGTTGGAACTAGAATTGAGTAATCCCTAAAATTTATAAATTGCATAAGTATTTCTTCAATAATATTGAAATTATGAATCATTACTTTGTTATTTGTTGGTTTTCGTGAAATTCTTGTGAACTTCGCAAGGTACGAATGATGTTATTTGAAAAGTTTCGAGTACATCGATGATGAAAGTGTAAAATCAAACATATATTCGAATAATACACTTAATTTATTATGAATTGGATTTTTATTGAATTGAGACAGAGATTGTAATTAACGATGGTTAAGTTGCGGACGAAGGACGTACATCATTGCATATTTGTAATATGAATTAACTGAGTAGTTAAGATTCACACATAATAGCTTAGTACGGGAAGATTTATTATGGTTTAAAAATTTATACATATAAAATATACATATAAATCTTTCGATTGGAAATGAGTTAATACTTCATAACTCGTTGATACAATATATTTGTTGTTGATTCGTAATGATGTCCACAATGATTCTTGAACTGACAGAGTTTGTGATGTTACAGGTGCTGTTGATTCTGACGATACTGACGGCACTGACTGTGTTGATGATGCTACGGTTCTATTGATGCTGTTGGTAAAACAATTCTAGCTTGTAAATCGTACACCGTTTTCGATCAAATTTTCTACTCTACCATCTTCGTTCACTCATCCGATTTACGGTCAGAATTAAATAATCTCTAAGATTTTGGAGATTACATAACTACCGCAGAGATATCTCTTCAATGAAGTTTATGAATTAATACTTCATCGTTTGTTGTTGTTGATATTCCTGGATATTTACAGGGCGTATGACGTTGATGTTTGAGATACAGATTGTGATGTTGCGGTGTGGGATGTGGATGTTGTTGTTGGTGGTGGTGATGGTACTGTTGGTGTTGCTGATGGTGGTACTGTTTATGCTGATGGTGTTTGTAACCTTTGCACCATATTCTCCAAAGCCATTACCCGAGCGCGAAGTTCGTTGACTTCTTCTATTACACCGGGGTGATTGTCGGTTCGGACGAGCGGATAAATAAAATCTAGAATTTGGTGTAGTATGTAATCATGACGAGATACTCTAGAAATAAGAGAGAAAATGGTGTTTCAGATAGGTTCGCCGGTAAGTGCTTCAGGTTCTTCGCCAAGAGGGCAATGTGGTGGATGGAAGGGATTACCTTCTTCTTGTCTCCAATGATTAAGGAGACTACGAACCCATCCCCAATTCATCCAGAATAGATGATGACTAATTGGTTGATCCATTCGGGTCACACTGCTTTCGGAACTTGAGTGGGATTCCATTTTGGAATCTGAGGGACTTGAACTAATGACGAATTCCATTTCGTACGATTGAATAAAGAATTTTTCGATATGAAATGATTTTCCGGCTATCGGGTGGTATTCTAATTATATAGAGCAAAAGGTTTCGCAGATTACGGAGGAATTTACGGAATATGTCAGGAAAAGTTTACAGTAACAGATACGCTAAGATATGAATTAACAGATACGCTAAGATATGAATTTTGTCTATACACTATTCATACAATCAATGCAATAAGATGTGTCTAGACTAAGAATGATAAGCAGGTAATTTCTGACAAAAATGATGAGCAAAACTTTTGACATGCAGACACGGTCGAAGTCCAGACTCACTAATGCATCCTAACGACTATCAGTTAGACACACTAATGCAGACCTAGTTCGCTAAGACCACCGCTCTGATACCAACTGAAAGGACCCGTTCATATACATTATAAACGATTCACAATAGTTGATTACATCGCGAGGTATTTGACCTCTATATGATACATTTTACAAACATTGCATTCGTTTTTAAAAGACAAACTTTCTTTACAACGAAAGTTGATGGCATGCACACCATTTCATAATACATCCAACTATAATTGGCTTAATAATAATCTTGATGAACTCAATGACTCGAATGCAACGTCTTTCAAAATATGCCATGAATGACTCCAAGTAATATCCTTAAAATGAGCTAATGCACAGCGGAAGATTTCTTTAATACCTGAGAATAAACATGCTTTAAAGTGTCAACCAAAAGGTTGGTGAGTTCATAGGTTTATCATAACAATCATTTCAATATATTAATAGACCACAAGATTTCCGTTTATAAATATATGTACACTCGCAAGTGTATAAAAGTATTTTATAAGTTGTAGGCACCCGGTAACAAGCCTTAACGTTCATATTTTACCCTCTGAAGTACACCAGATCAGGTGTGTTTAAAATAACCTCGAAGTACTAAAGCATCCCATAGTCAGGATGGGGTTTGTCAGGTCCAATAGATCTATCTTTAGGATTCGCACCTACTGTACATAGAAAAGTAGTTTAATGTTAACAAGCTAAGGGTATATTTCTGGTTTAAACCCACATAGAATTAGTTTTAGTACTTGTGCCTATTTCGTAAACCATTTATAAAACAGCGCATGTATTCTCAGCCCAAAAATATATATAAAAAGGGAGTAATGAAGCTCACAATACTGTATTTCGTAGTAAAAATACATATAACGTCATTTAACAAGTGCAAGGTTGGCCTCGGATTCACGAACGTATCAATATTGAGATTTAATATTGTAGGAAAGTACGTAGACGCAACGGAGATGATAAACACTAGATTGACCTCACGAGCATACCCATGAACCATACCCATCACCTCCATAGCAATAACCCATAATTTCCTTAGCTTCGACTCATTCAAAAAAAACTATTTTGAAATCACTCGGACAGCACTCCGTCGTAATATTTTATGTATACTAATAATATCTTGAAATAATACAGACAATACATATATATATATATATATATATATATATATATATATATATATATATATATATATATATATATATATATATCGATTGAGAGAGTTTAGAGAAATATATTTTCAAGTTTCTATGAAATAATGAAACCTATTGAATTCTATTTATAATAGATTTTTGAATTATTAAAGTGAATTATTAAAGTATGAATTATTAAAGTGAATTATTAAAGTATGAATTATTAAAGTGAATTATTAAAGTATGAATTATTAAAGTGAATTATTAAAGTATGAATTATTAAAGTGAATTATTAAAGTTAAATTAAAGTAAAAGTAAGTAAAGGTAAAGTTAAAGTATAGTAAAAGTATAAAAACTATGTATGTATAATACGCGTATAAATATATATAATATTAATTTAAATCGTTATATATATTTAATGAAATAAAATATAAATATCGGTATATTTATTATACTGGTTAAGTAATGAGTTGTCAAAAGTGATTCTAGATATTTATAAAAGTTATATACGTTTTAATAATAAAGTTTTTTTTAAACTGAAAACGTCTTTGTACATTTGAAAATAGATTAATAGAATATTATGAAAACCAATTCTCCACTAACTTTTGTCTAACTTTCGTAAATGACACTTTTTGTTTTTATTTATAAATAGCTTTACAAATTATTCTGAATATCGTTAAGAGGAATAGATTTTCTCAAATCATAGTGGACCTCTCAACAGAGACTTGTAATCATAATTCAATGTTTCTGATAATTCAATCATTTAATATATATTTTTTAATTTCGTCGAAAATCATATTTAAACAAATACGTTCGTGTAAAGTATTATACGTTTAATACTTTATTAATATTCTCAAGTTATAATATATATATATATATATATATATATATATATATATATATATATATATATATATATATATATATATACATATACATATCTATTTATATATAACGGTTCGTGAATCGTCGGAATTTGGTCGAGGTTATAATGAATGTATGAACACAGTTTAAAATTCTTGAGATTTAACTTAATAAACTTTGCTTATCGTGTCGGAATAATATAAAGATTAAAGTTTAAATTTGGTCGGAAATTTCCGGGTCGTCACACCTAGATATGCTAAATTTCTGAAAGATCTAATCATAAATAGAAAGAAAATGAAAGAACTCTCGGCTGTTACTATGAATGCTAATTGTTCTACAGTGCTGTTGAATAAGATACCAGAAAAATTATCAGATCCAGGAAGTTTCACAATTCCATGTTTTCTGGGTAGTCTTAGTTCAATAGAAGCATTGGCAGATTTAGGTGCTAGTATAAATTTAATGCCGTATTCACTATACGCTAAACTAGACCTTGAAGAATTGAAACCAACACGAATAAGCATACAACTAGTCGATCGATCAGTAAAATATCCTAGAGGGATAATGGAGAACATGCTAGTTAAAGTTGGTACTTTAGTATTTTCAGTAGATTTTGTTATTTTGGATATGAAAGAAGATTCTCAAGTTCCTCTCATATTAGGAAGACCATTCTTAAACACGGCTAAAGCAATGATAGACGTGTTTGGTAAGAAATTGACCCTAAGTATAGAGGACGAGAGTGTTACCTTTTCTTTTGATAGAGCAATGCAACAACCGTAATCTGCAGATGATACATGTTATTATATTCAAACTATAGAATCACATGCAGAATTGTTAAAAGAATTTCCAGAATTACAAGGGACAAGAGAATGTTCTTTAGGAGAAGGAACTGAACCAATTGATGAAACTGAAATGTTAGCTACACTTATGGCTAATGGATATGAACCAACAACAGAAGAAATTCAAATGCTAAAAGAAGAAGACAGATATCGATATAAATCATCGATAGAAGAACCACCGACATTAGAGTTAAAGCCACTTCCAAACCATTTGGAATATGCTTATTTACATGGTGAGTCTGAATTACCTGTAATAATATCGTCTTCTCTTACTAAAAATGAAAAATCTCAACTCATTTCTGTGCTAAAATCTCATAAACCAGCTATTGCATGGAAAATTCATGATATTAAAGGAATAAGTCCTTCGTATTGCACACATAAAATCCTTATGGAAGAAGGTCATAAAACGTATGTGCAACGCCAACGAAGACTAAATCCTAATATGCAAGATGTTGTTAAGAAAGAAATAATTAAACTGCTAGATGCAGGTCTAATTTATCCAATTTCTGATAGTCCATGGGTAAGCCCAGTTCAATGCGTGCCTAAGAAGGGTGACATGACTGTCATTACAAATGAGAAAAATGAGCTTATTCCTACTAGGACTGTAACAGGATGGCGTGTTTGTATTGATTATAGAAAATTAAATGACGCCACCAGAAAATATCACTTTCCCTTACCTTTTATTGATCAAATGTTGGAAAGATTAGCCAGAAATAGTTACTATTGTTTTCTTGATGGTTTTTTCGGATATTTTCAAATTCCAATAGCACCCGAGGATCAAGAGAAAACCACGTTCACGTGCCCTTATGGTACTTTTGCTTACAAACGCATGCCATTTGGACTTTGCAACGCCCCTGCAACCTTTCAAAGGTGCATGATGGCAATCTTTCACGACATGATAGAAGAATGCATGGAAGTTTTCATGGATGACTTTTCAGTCTTCGGTGATACATTTGAATCATGTCTAGTTAATCTTGAACGAATGCTTATTAGATGCGAACAATCAAATCTAGTTCTGAATTGGGAGAAATGCCATTTCATGGTTAAAGAAGGCATCGTTCTTGGTCATAAAATTTCAAAGGAAAGAATTGAAGTGGATAGAGCTAAAGTAGATGTAATTGCTAAACTTCCACATCTCACCAATGTTAGAGGAGTTAGGAGTTTTCTAGGGCATGCCGGTTTTTACCGACGTTTCATAAAAGATTTTTCTAAAATTGCCACTCCTATGAATAAACTCCTAGAAAAGGATGCTCCATTCATCTTTTTAGATGAATGTATCAAATCTTTTAATATACTTAAAGAAAAACTCACTAATGCGCCGATCATGATAACTCCAAATTGGAATCTACCATTCAAACTAATGTGCGATGCAAGTGATTTTGCAATGAGAGCCGTTTTAGGACAAAGGATTGAAAAACGATTTCAACCTATATATTATGCTAGTAAGATGTTACAAGGAGCACAAACAAATTATACAACTACTGAAAAAGAACTCCTTGCCATTGTCTTTGCTTTTGACAAATTTCGATCATATCTCGTTCTAGCTAAAACGGTGGTCTATACCGACCATTCGGCTCTTAGATACCTATTTTAGAAAGAAGATGCTAAACCAAGATTAATTCGTTGAATCTTACTCTTACAAGAGTTCGATATTGAAATCCGAGATAAAAAGGGAGAAGAAAATCTCGCCGATGATCATCTTTCTCGTCTGGAAAATCCCATATTAGAAGTTCTAAATGAATCGGCCATACAAGACAACTTTCTGATGAATATCTATTGAAGATAGATTATAATGAAATTCCATGGTTTGCAGACTATGCAAACTACTTAGTATGTGGATTCCTTGAAAAAAGATTATCATACCAAAAACGAAAGAAATTCTTTAGTGATATAAAACACTATTTCTGGGAAGATCCACATTTGTTTAAAAGTTGTCCCGATGGAATAATACGCCGATGTGTATTCGGAGATGAAGCTAGTCAAATCTTAAACCATTGTCACACAGGACCAATAGGAGGGCATTATGGGCCTCAACTTACAGCAAGAAAAGTTTACGATGCTGGATTCTATTGGCCTACAATTTTCAAAGACGCACAGCTTCTTTTCAAATCCTGTGATGCTTGTCAAAGGGCCAAAAAAATAAGTCAACGTGATGAAATGCCACAAAATATCATTCAAGTATGTGAAGTATTTGACATTTGGGGTATTGACTTTATGGGTCCATTTCCAAAATCTCATAATAATCTCTACATTCTCGTTGCCATTGATTATGTATCTAAATGGGCGGAAGCACAAGCTCTCCCAACTAACGATGCACGAGTTGTAGTCAACTTTTTAAAACGTCTTTTTGCAAGGTTCGGAACACCGAAAGCTTTAATAAGTGATCGGGGTACTCATTTTTGTAATAATTAACTTGAGAAAGTTCTTAAAAGATATGGAGTAACTCATAAAATCTCCACCGCATATCATCCACAAACAAGTGGACAAGTTGAAAATACCAACCGAGCTTTAAAACGTATTCTAGAAAAAACCGTAGGATTAAATCCGAAGGAATGGTCCATTAAATTGGAGGATGCGCTCTGGGCTTTTAGAACAGCCTACAAAACTCCAATTGGAACCACACCTTTTAAACTCGTTTACGAAAAAGCATGTTATCTTCCAGTAGAAATTGAACACAAAGCATTTTGGGCTTTGAAGACATGTAATCTTGATTTACATGAAGCCGGACGTCTACGATTAAGTCAACTAAATGAATTAGAAGAATTAAGACTTGAAGCATACGAAAATTCGTTAATCTATAAAGAAAGAACGAAGAAATGGCATGATAAAAGAATCAGAAGTTCAAAAGAATTTAAAGAAGGAGATAGAGTTCTTCTTTTCAATTCACGATTCAAGCTATTTCCTGGAAAATTGAAATCAAGATGGTCTGGACCATTCATAGTGAAAAGAGTTTTCCCATACGGAATAATAGAGTTAATAAATTCAAATGGGATTGAATTTAAAGTTAATGGTCACAGAGTTAAACATTACATAGATAGTCCAATGGAAGTCGACAATGAAGTTAATCACAATTTCGACACCACAGCTAACTAAGTGTGGGGAGAATCAAGTCTTTAAAGGATAATATGTATTTCTGTTAGAGTTAGATGTTCTGTTTTCGTGTAGTTTCCGAGAATGGAACCCGAATGGTCTTTCCCTAGCAGACCCTAAAGAACTAGTCTTCTCCCCCCATTCTGAATTTTTATTTTTTTTAGGTTTTACGAGATGAAGAATTCCTGTGAACTAAACCATGGTCTAATGCTACACGCTTTGATCACTAAATGTAATAATGACACCCTTCCAAGTAAAATAGTATCATTAATCAGAGGTAAATTGGACGGAGTAAGAAAAGAATCCAGAAACGAAAATAATAAGTTACAATTTGGTAATGTAAAATCAAAATCCACAGCGAAAAGAAGAGCACGACACCTTGAAAGATGTCACAAATGCGGAAAATGGTCACACGAAGGAAAATGCTCGACGAATCAGACATATTCCAATACAGAATTTGTTACTTTATGCAGAGACGGACCGTTCATATGTTTAGAAGAAAAAACATTAAATGCTCGAGGTTACACCTATGTAGCTATGGAAAACCAATTAGTCCGACTATCTTATGAGTGGGCTAAAGCAGGTCACTAAGAATTCTATTTCACAGGTAAGTTTGTACAGTTTTCAATTTTTATTTTTATTTTTTATTGTTTTTAACCTTTTGATAATAAACGCTAAATCGTTCGCTATAAAGTATTAAATTGGTACTCAATAAAATTAGGTTTTGCGACCAAAATTATTGATATCCTACAAAAATTTATTACATCACTGCGAAATTTACCGTTTATTCTTAAGGTATAAATATCTTTAATCAATCAACCCAAAATATTTCAAAAATTCGTCATGAGTTAAACTAGGTTATGAAACCGAAATTACTTTACCGAAAAGAGGGGCGTATATTTTTGATAATATTTGATTGATTAAAGTGGGATAAAAGACCAAAAAGATTTTTAATTTTATTTTTACCATGAATTTAAAATTAATATTTAAAAATTAAATTAATATTGTAAACTTCTTTTTTTTTTTAAAAATTATTAATATATTTAAAATTGTAAATATTTGAAAAATTAATATTTTTAATATAAGTTTGTATGTATAAAAACAAAAATATAAATTGAAGTTTGGTGTGAATTTTTAATATGAATTTTTAATTTTATGCATTTTAAATTTAAGTTTAGTGTGAATTTAAAAACAAAAATTTACTTTATTTCGCTAAGTTAAAAATATGATTTTTAAAATTCGTCGTGAGTTGAAGACTAGGTCGTTGAACCGAAATTGCTTTACCCGAGGGAGGAACGAGAACTTTTATTATCATTATTTTTAATCTTATTGAATTAAAGTATGCCAAAAACATTTAAAAAACCCAAAAAAAATCTTTACTTTTAAAACCGCGCTTTGAATTGACAAATTTTAAAATTTTGTCGAGGGATGGACTAGGACAACGATCCGAAACGCCCTCATCCTAAAAAGAAACAAAATTTTAAAATTTTATTAATTATATGTTTTATAAGTTATAAGGTTTAAAAAAAAAAAAAAACCCAATGGTACTGTACCCGGACCTCCATGCGATCGCATGGGAAGTGAACTCTAACCCCATGCGATCGCATGAGGCTGGATTCCAGGCCAGAAACAAAAGGCAGCGAGTTCTGCTTCTGTCTCCATAACACACACACACAAAACACGAACATACACACAAACACCTATAAATTCATCATTTTAACACAAAAATTCACCAAATTTCTCGCTACAATCCGCTCTAAACATGAAATTGTTCAGAAGTTTATCAAGAAAGGTAAATATTACACCCCTAAACCTCTTTAAATTTGATTTTTAGTGTTCTTGAGCTATATTTTTCCTAATTTGATTTTGTTAGTTTCTAGTGTAATTAGAGTTAAATTGTTAATATTTTATGCATGTATAACCTAGATTGATGCTATTTAACATGATTTGAAGCCAAAAACTTCAAAATTTTTAGAAATCTAGGGTTTGTGTTCTTGAGCAATTTGGGGCTTATTGATATAAACAGGTTATGGCCGATTTTTGTCATGAATTGTTGCTAAATTAAGTAGTATAACATGTTTAGGTAGTTAAATGATCCAAACTTTGATCCTAAACATGATTTTTGAAGATTAAAGTGGACTTTTTAGTTGCAAAATTCATGAACTTGATTAATTTGATATAATTGCCATTTGAGACTTGTTTAATTGTTAGTAATGACTATTTTTGACATGTTATTTGAGTTAAATGCTTATGAACTTTGTCTACATTTTCATATGTGCTTATTTGAAAAAGTGTAGAATTGTAAAAATTGTGAAAATGCGTATAAGTTTAAGTTTGATTTAACATGTTATTGTGGTTAATTTAAGTTGTTATTTTGCTAACACTAATGCATATTTGGATGCACAAATTTTGTGTTTAATGTGTTTTGCAGAGAGCCGATACTGGAGGTTCATTATCATCATCATCATCATCTAGACGACCTGCTCCAGCTCCAGAACCAGAACCAGAAATGCAATATGAACCTGAACAAGAACAACAACAGGAACAACAACATCAGCCTGATCAACATGTACCTTATTATGATCCGCTACAGTTTGTTAATGAATTCATAGTATTTCCGATGCATCCACCTGTAGAATACCCAACGATTCCTGAACACACGTTGCATCCTAATCTGAGATTCGATATACGATGGAGAGATTACCCGGCATATCAAAGTAATAAATTTAAATTAATAATGAAAGATGTAGAGGTGCCTAGGGTAATTGATTGGGATCCTTTGGAAAGGGTCCAACTAGATGACTGTGTTAGGGAGCATCTGATTCAAAGGTATGACAGTTCTTCTTTTACCGATTGGGAAAGTCTATTCACCATTCGTAGACCTGTATATAAGGAATGGTGTGTTGAGCTGATGAGTACTATAGCGTTAAATGTAGATGTAGATAGATTAGATGATAGAAGTTTTTTTAGATTTATACTTGGCGGTAGGATGTACAGGATGTCCATGATGGACATGGCCAGGGCATTACAGATATATACGCCCGCTGAATTGCTATTACCCGATTGTACTAATTTGATTTATCGTAGTGAAAGGGTAGATAGGAATTTTGACGCAAACGCCGTCTGGAGGCGTATATCAGACTATAATGTTTTTGGGCGGGGAGGAACACATACCTACTTACATATTAACAAAGCCGAGCTTCGTATAATTCATAGATTTTTGGCTAACTCGATTACACAGAGAGGTCACAACAAGGAAAAATTGACCTTACATGATTTATTTTACCTAAAGTGTATTCGAGACCCAAGAGGCTTTGTTAATATACCCTACTGTGTTGGTTTTTATTTATCTAAGATGGTTGAAGGAATACAGGAAGGGGGGATAATTGGAGGAGGTATTTTTGTTACTCTCATTGGAGAGTATTTGGGTGTAGATAAGGACCAAGGGGGTCCACTTATGGAATGTAGGTAACAGGTAGAGCTTTTAGGATTGAAGGTTTATGCGGGTGCTAAGGTATTAAAGAGTAGACGCAACCAGGCAATACCCTATGTAGGTAGTTGATAATGCTAAAAACGAACATATATTCCATAGCATTATTCGTCAAGAAAGACAAGCTTTTAGTTGCAATTGTTCTATTTACAAGTGATATTCGTTTAAATAATAAAAGGTGAAGACAAAAGACAGATTCGACGAATTGAAGACGCAAACGACCAAAAAGCTCAAAAGTACAAAATACAATCAATAAGGTTCCAATTATTGATAAGAAACGTCTCAAAATTACAAGAGTACAAGATTCAAAACGCAAAGTACAAGATATTAAATTATTCGCAAGGACGTTCGAAAATCCGGAACCGGGACCAGAGTCAACTCTCAACGCTCGACGCAACGGACTAAAAATTTCAAGTCAACTATGCACATGAATATAATATAATATATAATTAATTCTTAAAATTAATACATATATTATATTATATTTAAAAACCGTCGGCATAAAAAAACAAAGACTTTTGAGTCTCCCCAGCTGGCCATGCGATCGCATGGCCTGGAAGGCATAAATCCATGCGATCGCATGGTGCACAGTTCCAGCCCACATGCCTATAAAAATTGAGCTTTGGTGGACCACAAAAACACATCTTTTTCTTCTTCACTCAAACGTAGTATATGTATATATAATTTATATTTTAATTTTAATTTTAATTTTAAATCCTAATAATAAGGGTATGTTAGCGAATGTTGTAAGGGTGTAAGTCGAAATTCTGTCCGTGTAACGCTACGCTATTTTTAATCATTGTAAGTTATGTTCAACCTTTTTACATTAATGTCTCGTAGCTAAGTTGTTATTATGCTTATTTAATCCGAAGTAATCATGATGTTGGGCTAAAAATATAAAAATTGGGTAATTGGGCTTTGTACCATAATTGGGGTTTGGACAAAAGAACGACACTTGTGGAAATTAGACTATGGGCTATTAATGGGCTTTATATTTATTTAACTAAATGATATTTTGTTAATGTTAATATAAAGATTTACAATTGGACGTCCCTATAAATAACCATATACACTCGATCGGACACGATGGGCGGGGTATTTATATGTACGAATAATCGTTCATTTAACCGGACACGGGAATGGATTAATAGCCACTAGAATTTTTAAAACAGGGGTGAAATTATATACAAGGACACTTGGCATAATTGATAACAAAGTATTAAAACCTTGGGTTACATTCAGTCGACATCCTGGTGTAATTATTAAACAAAGTATTAAAATCTTGTTACAGTTTAAGTCCCCAATTAGTTGGAATATTTAACTTCAGGTATAAGGATAATTTGACGAGGACACTCGCACTTTATATTTATGACTGATGGACTGTTATGGACAAAAACCAGACGGACATATTAAATAATCCAGGACAAAGGACAATTTATCCATGGGCATAACACTAAAATCAACACGTCAAACATCATGATTACGGAAGTTTAAATAAGCATAATTCTTTTATTTCATATTTAATTTCCTTTATTTTATATTTAATTGCACTTCTAATTATAGCACTTTTATTTATTGTTATTGTATTTAATTGCACTTTTAATTATCGTACTTTTTAATTATCGCAAGTTTATTTTATCGCACTTTTATTTATCGCAATTTCATTATCGTTATTTACTTTACGCTTTAAATTAAGTCTTTTATTTATTTAATATTTTACATTTTGTTTTAACTGCGACTAAAGTTTTAAAATCGACAAACCGGTCATTAAACGGTAAAAACCCCCTTTATAATAATAATATTACTTATATATATATTTGTATTTTTATAAAATAAAACTAATATAGCGTTAAGCTTTGATTAAAAGATTTTCCCTGTAGAACTAACCGGACTTACTAAAAACTACACTACTGTACGATTAGGTACACTGCCTATAAGTGTTGTAGCAAGGTTTAAGTATATCCATTCAATAAATAAATAAATATCTTGAGTAAAATTGTATCGTATTTAATAGTATTTCCTTGTAAAATATAAGCTATTTTATATACACCTAGCGAAAACATCAAGTATTTTTGGCGCCGCTGCCGGGGATTTTTCTTGCTTAAAAGCCGGAAGCGCAACGCTAAATAAATAAAAAAAAAAGATTTTTATTTTTAGTTTACTTTTATTAAAATACGCTTTTGTAAAAAATACGTTTTAATATATTCGAAAATATAAAAAGGAAACAAAAATATAAATATTTTTAAGAGTTTGTTAATTATTTAAGTTCTATAAAAGTTTCTTTATATTTATTTTATAAAAATATAAGTTTTATTTAATTTATAAAAATATATTATATAAATATTTAAAACAGAAAAAATAAACACAGCAAAATAAAAAAATAAAAAAAACATTTGGCCTGCTACTGTAGCAGCCCGTAGCCTGGCCTAAAATCCTGGCTCATGCGATCGCATGAGACCGAAGGCATAAACTCATGCGATCGCATGAGAGTGTCTGACACGCCAACAGGAAACCCTAACTGCATTAATTACGGGTATTATTATTATTATTATTTAATAAACCCTAATTAGGTTTTATTATTTAATTAGTTATTAGTTTTTAGATTTAATTTATATATTTAGTTTAATTAGTTTAATTAAATTTTAAAATTAATAGTTTTATAAAATAAATAATATAAAAATAATATTTTTATAAAAATTGTACTTTTTACAACTTTTAGTATATTTTTATATTTTATTTTTTTTAATTGTTTTTAGCGTAATATTTGTATTTTTCGCTCGTATTTAGTTTTAATTCATAGTTTTTTCCATAGTTATTTTTATTTCTAGATTTTTAGGCTTTGCCGTAAAATCCCTTAAGTGCTTTTTCTTTAGACTAAGATTTAGGTGCTTTAGAATTTTGCGACACCTTTTTAAGTTTTAGTTCCTTTTTAAGATATTGCCATTTGGGTTACAGTTTTACTTGTAAGCTTTAATATTTTTAGACGCCTTTTACCTATGTATCAATTATCATTCCAATTAGTAATCTTAATTTGCGATTATAATTTTAAGTTAGTGATAGTAATAAGGTTGGGTTAGTCAAGTATTTTTTAAGTTTTATAAGTCACTCTTTTTCTTTCTTATTTTTCGACGCCTTTTATTTTTCGACCTTTTTCGACGTGCTCTTTTTCTTTCTTATTTCTCGTCATTCTAGTTTTTAGGACATAGATTTTTTTTCTACTTCTTATCTATACTTCTTAAAATTACGAAAATTTATTTTAAGTGGTTAAATTGATAGACATCAAAATTTTCTGGTCGTAGTAATAGTTGGATTTGTACGTGGACCGGGTTATTGGAGCCAAACAGTCCTCAATTATATTGAGACCAAACGAATCCTGCCCCTCTGCTGCATCTTTTGGCTATTCGAAACGTGGGCAAAATCAGAAAAGTCTATTAATTGGATAACTTATATAATTTTTCTTTCCTTTTAAAAACTAATAGGATATTCAGTGAATGCACCGAGCAAGACGTTCACCACCTTTTGTACGTTCACCACCTGTAACTAGATCAAGACATCTAGAAAATATTACCGACGTTAATTTTTCTTTAGAATCGTCATCCAGTCAACCAAGTACTCCAGTTCAAATTTCCGATAATCCATTTTTTGAACCCGACCTCACAATTGAGAATCCGGAGAATATTCAGGGACGATTCATAGATCCTGAACCATTAATTTTTCCTCCGGAACCACCGATCATTCAAACAGAGATTGTTGAGGAACGAACCATTAAATTAGAATCCTCTAGTGATTCCGATTCAACAAATTCAATTATGGAGAATCTGAAACCTTTAAGTATGGAAGACCGAATGAGAGCTAAACGCACTGGCCAAGGTCACGCAATTACTCATCCTGACATTAATGCACCGGATTATGAAATCAAAGGACAAATTCTACACATGGTGACTAATCAATGCCAATTTAGTGGTGCGTCGAAGGAAGATCTAAATGAACATCTTCGTACCTTTAATAGGATCTGCACTCTATTTAAAATCCGAGAAGTAGAGGATGAACAGATATATCTCATGTTATTTCCCTGGACTTTAAAGGGAGAAGCCAAAGATTGGTTGGAATCGTTACCTGAAGGGGCGATTGATACATGGGACGTTTTAGTTGAAAATTTTCTTAAACAATTCTTTCCGGCATCTAAAGCCGTAAGACTTCAAGGAGAAATTGTTACGTTCACACAGAAGCCAAATGAAACTCTATATGAGGCGTGGACAAGATTTGGAAAGTTATTAAGAGGATGTCCGCAACATGGTTTAGACACCTGTCAAATAGTACAAATATTCTACCAAGGATGTGACATCACTACAAGGAAAGACATCGACATAGCAGCTGGTGGTTTTATTATGAAGAAAACCGAAACTGATGCTTACAAAATTATTGATAACACTGCTTCCCACTCACATGAGTGGCACCAAGAAAAAGATATCGTTAGATCATCTAAAGCAGCTAGAGCCGATTCTAGCCATGACTTAGATTCCATTTCTGCAAAGATAGATGCTGTCGAGAGACGAATGGAAAAAATGACTAAAGATATCCACTCAATACGAATTAGTTGTGAGCAGTGTGGAGGACCACATTTGACAAAAGATTGTCTCAGTATTGAATTAACAATGGAACAAAGAGAGAATATTTCATACATAAACCAAAGGCCTGGAAATAATTATCAGAATAATTATCAACCGCCAAGACCGATCTATAATCAAAACCAGAATTATAACCGAAATATTCCATACAACAACCAACAAGGTCCTAGCAATCAACAAGTATCCAATAATACTTACAATCAGCAAAGACCTAATTTTCAAAACAAACCACCACAAACCGATGATAAAAAGCTGAATTTAGAAGATATGATGGCGAAGCTAGTTGAAACTCAAACGCAGTTTTTCACATCTCAAAAACAAACCAATGAACAAAATGCTCAAGCATTTAGAAATCAACAAGCTTCTATTCAAAATTTGGAACAAGAAGTAAGTAACCTAGCAAGGTTAATAGGTGAAAGAAAACCGGAAAGTTTACCTAGTGATACAAATGCTAACCCCCGGAATGAAACAGCTAAAGCCATTACCACAAGAAGTGGTACAACACTTAAACCACCTGAAATACCTGTAACTTCTGCTGAAGCTATTCCTACTTCACAAGAACCACAACCTGAACAAGATAAGGAAAAAGAACCGATAGTTGAAAAGGTTAATGAAGATAACACAGTTAAGGATAAACCTTATGTTAAACCATACCAACCACCACTTCCTTACCCGAGTAAAATGAAGAAAGAGAAACTTGAAGCCGAGCAATCCAAATTCTTGGATATGTTTAAACAGATAAATGTAAATCTTCCTTTCATTGATGTGATTTCAGGAATGCCTAGATATGCTAAATTCTTGAAAGATCTAATCTCAAATAGAAAGAAAATGGAAGAACTCTCGGCTGTTACTATGAATGCTAATTGTTCAGCAGTGCTGTTGAATAAGATACCAGAAAAACTATCTGATCCAGGAAGTTTCACAATTCCATGTTTTCTGGGTAGTCTTAGTTCAATAGAAGCATTGGCAGACTTAGGTGCTAGTATAAATTTAATGCCGTATTCACTATACACTAAACTAGACCTTGGAGAATTGAAACCAACCAGAATAAGTATACAACTAGCCGATCGATCAATAAAATATCCTAGAGGGATAATGGAGAATATGCTAGTTAAAGTTGGTACTTTAGTATTTCCAGTAGATTTTGTTGTTCTGGACATGGAAGAAGATTCTCAAGTTCCTCTCATATTAGGAAGACCATTCTTAAACACGGCTAAGGCAATGATAGACGTGTTTGGTAAGAAACTGACACTAAGTATAGAGGACGAGAGTGTTACCTTTTCAGTTGATAGAGCAATGCAACAATCACAATCTGCAGATGATACATGTTATTATATTCAAACTATAGATTCACATGCAGAATTATTAGAAGAATTTCCAGAATTACAAGGAACATGAGAATGTTCTTTAGGAGAAGGTAATGAACCAATTGATGAAGCTGAAATGTTAGCTACACTAATAGCTATTGGATATGAACCAACAACAGAAGAAATTCAAATGCTAAAAGAAGAAGACAGATATCGATATAAATCATCGATAGAAGAACCTCCGACATTAGAGTTAAAGCCACTTCCAAACCATTTGGAATACGCTTATTTACATGGTGAATCTGAATTACCTGTAATAATATCGTCTTCTCTTACTGAAAATGAAAAATCTCAACTCATTTCTGTGTTGAAAGCTCATAAACCAGCCATTGCATGGAAGATTCATGATATAAAAGGAATAAGTCCTTCGTATTGCACACATAAAATCCTTATGGGAGAAGGTCATAAAACGTATGTGCAACGCCAACGAAGACTAAATCCGAATATGCAAGATGTAGTTAAAAAATAAATTATTAAACTGCTAGATGCAGGTTTAATTTATCCAATCTCTGATAGTCCATGGGTAAGCCCAGTTCAATGCGTGCCTAAGAAGGGTGGCATGACTGTCATTACAAATGAAAAAAATGAGTTTATTCCTACTAGGACTGTAACAAGATGGCGTGTATGTATTGATTATAGAAAATTAAATGACGCCACCAGAAAAGATCACTTTCCCTTACCTTTTATTGATCAAATGTTGGAAAGATTAGCCGGAAACAGTTACTATTGTTTTCTTGATGAATTTTCCGGATATTTTCAAATTCCAATAGCACCCGAAGATCAAGAGAAAATCACATTCATGCGCCCTTATGATACTTTTGCTTACAAACGCATGCCATTTGGACTTTGCAACGCCCCTGCAACCTTTCAAAGGTGCATGATGGCGATTTTTCACGACATGATAGAAGAATGCATGGAAGATTTCATGGATGACTTTTCAGTCTTCAGTGATACATTTGAATCATGTCTAGTTAATCTTGAACGAATGCTGATTAGATGCGAACAATCAAATCTAGTACTTAATTGAGAGAAATACCATTTCATGGTTAACGAAGGCATCGTTCTTGGACATAAAATCTCAAAGAAAGGAATTGAAGTGGATAGAGCTAAAGTAGATGTAATTGCTAAACTTCCACATCCCACCAATGTTAGAGGAGTTAGGAGTTTTCTAGGGCATGCCGGTTTTTACCGACGTTTCATAAAAGATTTTTCTAAAATTGCCACTCCTATGAATAAACTCCTAGAAAAGGATGCTCCATTCATCTTTTCAGATGAATGCATCAAATCTTTTAATATTTTTAAAGAGAAACTCACTAATGCGCCGATCATGATAACACCAAATTGGAATCTACCGTTTGAACTAATGTGCGATGCAAGTGATTTTGCAATGGGAGCCGTTTTAGGACAAAGGATTGAAAAACGATTTCAACCTATATATTATGCTAGTAAGACGTTACAAGGAGCACAAACGAACTATACAACTACTGAAAAAGAACTCCTTGCTATTGTCTTTGCTTTTGACAAATTTCGTTCATATCTCGTTCTAGCAAAAACGGTGGTCTATACCGACCATTCTTCTCTTAGATACCTATTTTCGAAACAAGATGCCAAACCAAGATTAATCCGTTGGATCTTACTCTTACAAGAGTTCGATATTGAAATCCGAGATAAAAGAGGAGCAGAAAATCTCGCCGCTGATCATCTTTCTCGTCTTGAAAATTCCGAATTAGAAGTTCTAAATGAATCGGCCATACAAGACAACTTTCCTGATGAATATCTATTGAAGGTAGATTATAATGAAATTCCATGATTTGCAGACTATGCAAACTACTTAGTATGTGGATTCCTTGAAAAAAGATTATCGTACCAAAAACGAAAGAAATTCTTCAGTGATATAAAACACTATTTCTGGGAAGATCCACATTTGTTTAAAAGTTGTCCCGATGGAATAATACGCCGATGTGTATTTGGAGATGAAGCTAGTAAAATTTTAAACCATTGTCACACAGGACCAACAGGAGGGCACTATGGTCCTCAACTAACAGCAAAAAAAGTTTATGATGCTGGATTCTATTGGCCTACAATTTACAAAGACGCACACCTTCTTTGCAAATCCTGTGATGCATGTCAAAGAGCCGGAAAAATAAGTCAACGTGATGAAATGCCACTAAATGTCATTCAAGTATGTGAAGTATTTGACATTTGGGGTATTGACTTTATGGGTCCATTTCCAAAATCTCATAATAATCTCTATATTCTCGTAGCCATTGATTATGTATCTAAATGGGCGGAAGCACAAGCTTTCCCAACTAACGATGCACGAGTTGTAGTCAACTTTTTAAAACGTCTTTTTGCAAGGTTTGGAACACCGAAAGCTTTAATAAGTGATCGGGGTACTCATTTCTGTAATAATCAACTTGAGAAAGTTCTCAAAAGATATGGAGTAACTCATAAAATCTCCACCGCATATCATCCACAAACAAGTAGACAAGTTGAAAATACCAACCGAGCTTTAAAACGTATTCTAGAAAAAACCGTAGGATCAAATCCGAAGGAATGGTCCATTAAATTGGAGGATGCACTCTGGGCTTTTAGAACAGCCTACAAAACTCCAATTGGAACCACACCTTTTAAACTTGTCTTCGGAAAAGCATGTCATCTTCCAGTAGAAATTGAACACAAAGCATTTTGGGCTTTGAAGACATGTAATCTTGATTTACATGAAGCCGGACGTCTACGGTTAAGTCAATTAAATGAATTAGAAGAATTAAGACATGAAGCATACGAAAATTCGTTAATCTATAAAGAAAGAACAAAGAAATGGCATGATAAAAGAATCAGAAGTTCAAAAGAATTCAAAGAAGGAGACAGAGTTCTTCTTTTCAATTCACGATTCAAGCTATTTCCTGAAAAATTGAAATCAAGATGGTCTGGACCATTCATAGTGAAAAGAGTTTTCCCATACGGAACAGTAGAATTGATAAATTCAAATGGGATTGAATTTAAGGTTAATGGTCACAGAGTTAAACACTACATAGATAGTCCGATGGAAGTCGACAACGAAGTTAATCACAATTTCGATACCATAGCTAACTAAGTGTGGGGAGAATCAAGTCTTTTAAAGGATAATATGTATTTCTGTTAGAGTTAGATTTTCTGTTTTCGTGTAGTTCTCGAAAATGGAACCCAAATGGTCTTTTCCTAGCAGACCCTAAAAACTAGTCTTCTCCCCCCATTCTGAATTTTTATTTTTTTAGGAAATGAAGACTTCCTGTGAACTAAACCATGGTCTAATGCTACACGCTTTGATCACTAAACGTAATAATGACACACTTCCGAGTGAACTAGTATCATTAATCAGAGAAAGATTGGACGGATTAAGAAAAGAATCTAGATGCGAAGATAATAAGTTACAATTTGGTAAAGGAAAATCAAAATCCGCAGCGAAAAGAAGAGCACGACACCTTGAAAGATGTCACAAATGCGGAAAATGGTCACATGGAGGTAAAAGTTCAAATAATCAAACCTATTCAAACACCGAATTTGTTACTTTATGCAGAGACGGACCGTTCATATGTTTAGAAGAAAAAACACTGAATGCTCGAGGTTACGCCTATGTAGCCATGGAAAATCAATTAAACCGACTATCTTATGAATGGGATAGATCGTATCACTAAGAATACTATCTCACATGTAAGTCTGTACAGTTTTTATTTTTTATTTTTATTTTTAACCTTTTGATATTAAACGCTAATTTGTTCGCTATAAAGTATTAAATTGGTATTGAATAAAATTAGGTTTGGCGACCGAAATTATTGATATCATTCAAAAATTTATTACATCACTGCGAAATTTAATGTTTATTCTTAAGGTATAAATATCTTTAATCAATCAACCCAAAATATTTCAAAAATTCGTCATGAGTTAAATTAGGTTATTGAACCGAAATTACTTTACCGAAAAGAGGGGCGTATATTTTTGATAATATTTGATTGATTAAAGTGGGATAAAAGTCAAAAAGATTTTTAATTTTATTTTTACCATGTTTTAAAATTAATATATAAAAATTAAAATAATATTGTAAACTTTTTAAAATTAATATATTAAAATTGTAAATATTTGAAAAATTAATCTTTTTAATATAAGTTTGTATGTATAAAAACAAAAATATAATATAAGTTTGGTGTGAATTTATAATATACATTTTTAATTAAGTTTGGTGTGAATTTTTAATTTTATGCATTTTAAATTTAAGTTTGGTGTGAATTTAAAAACAAAAATTTACTTTATTTCGCTAAGTTAAAAATATGATTTTTAAAATTCGTCGTGAGTTGAAGACTAGGTCGTTGAACCGAAATTGCTTTACCCGAGGGAGGGACGAGAACTTTTATTATCATTATTTTTAATCTTATTGAATTAAAGTATGCCAAAAACATTAAAAAACCCAAAAATCTTTGCTTTTAAAACGGCGCTTTAAATTGACAAATTTTAAAATTTTGTCGAGAGACGGACTAGGACATCGATCCGAAACACCCTCGCTCCTAAAGGAAAACAAAATTTTTAGAATTTAATTAATTATATGTTTTATAAAGTATAAGGTTGTTTAAAAAAAAAAAAATTAATGAATTCACTGTAGCCGGGTACCCATGCGATCGCATGGGATTCTCACTATCCCTGCATGCGATCGCATGGAGGCAAATTCCAGGCCTGATACATACAGCTCGCTGTTCTGTCTTCTCCACATAAACACAAACACATATACGAAAAACTCTCAAAACCTCACCAAATTTCATCATTTTTCCATCGTAATTCGTCATTTTTCTTGCTCTAATCATGCCTAGATTCTCATTCTTCAGCAAAATGGTAAAAATTACACCCCTAAACTCTATAAATTCCTAGTTTTTGTGATAATTACCAATTTTTTACCTATTACAATTTTGTTAATTTCTAGTGTAATTAGTGTTAAATTGTTAGTATTTTATGCATGTATAACCTAGATTGATGCTATTTAACATGATTTGGAGCCAAAAACTTCAAAATTTTTAGAAATTTAGGGTTTGTGTTCTTGAGCAATTTGGGGCTTTTTGATATAAACAGGTTATGGCCGATTTTTGTCATGAATTATTGCTAAATTGAGTAGTGTAACATGTTTAGATAGTTAAATGATTCAAACATTGATCCTAAACATGATTTTTAGAGATTAAAGTGGACTTTTTAAGTCCAAAATTCATGAACTTTATTAATTTGATATATTTGCCATTTGAGACTTGTTTAATTATTAGTAATGACTATTTTGACATGTTATTTGAGTTAAATGCTTATGAATTTTGTATACATTTTCATATGTGCTTATTTGAAAAGTGTAGAATTGTGAAAAATTGAGAAAATGTGTATAAGTTTAATTTTGATTTAACATGTTATAGTGATTGTTTTAAGTTGTTATTTTGCTAACACTAATGCATATTTGGATGCACAAATTTTGTGTTTAATGTGTTTTGCAGAAAGCCGATACTGGAGGTTCAGGAGCATCATCATCTAGACGACCAGCACCAGCACCAGAACCAGAACCAGAAATGCAACACGAACAACAACCACAACAGGAACAACAACAACAACAGCCTGATCAGCGCGTACCTTATTATGATCCGGTACAGTTTGTTAATGAATTCATAGTATTCCCAATGAGGCCGCCAGTAGAATTCCCAACGATTCCTGAGCACACTTTGCATCCTAATCTGAGATTTGATAGGAGATGGAGAGATTACGAGACATATCAAAGGAATAAATTCAAATTGGTAACAAAAAATGTAGAGGTGCCAAGGGTAATCGATTGGGCCCCTTTGGAAACGGTCCATCTAGCTGACCGTGTTAGACAGCTTTTGGTACAAAGGTATGGCAGTTCTTCTTTTACAGATTGGGAACGTCTTTTCACCATTCGTAGACCTGTATATAAGGAATGGTGTGTTGAGTTGATGAGTACTGTATCACTTGATACAAATATAGTTAGAATAGATGATAGAGGATTTCTTAGGTTTATCCTTGGCGGTAGGATGTACAGAATGTCCATGTTGGACATGGCCAGGGCCTTACAGATATATACTCCTGGTGAGTTGCTATTACCCGATTGTACAAATTTGATTCATTATGGTGAAAGGGTAGATATTAACTTTGACGCTGACGCCATTTGGAGGCGTATGTCACATTTTGATGTTTTTACACGAGCAGGAGGACACACCTATACACATATTGACAGAGCCGAGCTTCGTATTATTCATAGATTTTTAGCTAACTCGATTACATAGAGAGGTCACAATAAAGAAAAAATTACCTTACATGATTTATTCTACCTAAAGTGTATTCGGGATCCTAGAAGCTTTGTCAATATCCCTTACTGTGTTACTTTTTATTTATCTAAAATGGTAGAGGGAATGCAGGACGGGAGTATAATAGGAGGAGTTATTTTTGTTACTGATAGTGTTCCAAATGAACATATATTTAGTAGCAATATCGTTCCAATATGTAAAGTTTTTAAATGTAATTTCCTTATTTTTAGTTGTAATAATTAAATAAATAAGTGCGAAGACGAAAGACGCAAATCGCTCGAAAATGAAGATTTAAAGACAAAAACGAAGATTTGAAAGACCAAAACGTCCAAAAAGCTCAAATGTACAAGATACAATTCAAAAGGTTCAATTTATTGATGAAGAACGTCTAAAAATGACAAGAGTACAAGTTACAAAACGCAAAGTACAAGATATAAAATTGTACGAAAGGACGTTCGAAAATCCGGAACCGGGGCATGAACCAACTTTCAGCGCTCGACGCAACGGTGTAAAAATTACGAGTCAACTATGCACAAGAATAAAATATAATATTTAAATAATTCATAATAAGAATAATATTAAATAATAAAAAGTTGTTAATTGAGCATAGTTCAGGGGTCGTAAATGAAAATTCAATTTCTAATTTGGCCTATAAAAGGCTATGTAACGATGGAAGCAAAAGGAGAACTTTTCTATCTTTTTTTTATCCGATCAAATATCTATATCAATTATCAATATCTATATTCTATATCTCTATCATAATGTTAACTTAATAAGATATAACAATAATCTTAATTTTAATTTTAAATTATGATAATAATAAGATTTATGATAGAGATCGTTTGAGTGTGTAAGTCGAAATTCTGTCCGTGTAACGCTACGCTATTTTTAATCATTGTAAGTTATGTTCAACCTTTTTACATTAATGTCTCGTAGCTAAGTTATTATTATGCTTATTTAAAACGAAGTAATCATGATGATGGGCTAATTACTAAAATTGGGTAATTGGGCTTTGTACCATAATTAAGGTTTGGGCAAAAGACCGACACTTGTGGAAATTGAACTATTGACTATTAATAGATGGGGGGTATTGTCTAATTGAGTGACAACTCATTGGAGTCTGTCGAACCTATCTTCAAATTAATTAACCTAATAATTAATAATGATTATGGTTGTCCTATTTAGTGATGTTCATATGGAATCTGTTATAATCATTTAATTAATCAATTGGGTTGGGTAATTGATTATTCATTCTGATCAAGTGGATGAATTAATATTCATAAACTAATTAAAACAGGGGTGGATTACATACAGTGATAACTGGTGTAATTGTTGACAGAAGTGATAACTGCGTCACAGTTTAAATCCTTAATCAGTTGGAATATTTGACTTCGGGTATAAGGGTAATTTGACGAGGATACTCGCACTTTATATTTATGACCGATGGACTATTATGGACAAAAACCAGATAGACGTATCAAATAAACCAGGACAAAGGACAATTAACCCATGGTAATAAATTAAAATCAACACGTCAAACATCATGATTACGGAAGTTTAAATAAGCATAATTCTTTTATTATATTTCTCATCGTATCTTTATTTACTATCATTTTATTACTCGCAATTTTATTTACTGTCATTTTATTTATTGTCATTATTTTACGCACTTTAATTATCGTCATTTATCTTTACGCTTAAAATATAGAATCGACAAACCGGTCATTAAACGGTAAAACCCCCCTTTTATAATAATATTACTACTTATATAATTATATATATTTTGTATAAATATAGTTAAAAATATAGTAAGTATCACCAGCTCCCTGTGGAACGAACCGGACTTACTAAAAACTACACTACTCTACGATTAGGTACACTGCCTATAGTGTTGTAGCAAGGTTTAGGTATATCCCATCCGTAAATTAATAAAACTTGTGTCATATTTTGTAGTATTTTGTATTAAAAATAATACTATTTCGTACCCTCACGCTACATCATCAGTTACTCTCATTGGAGAGTATTTAGGTGTTTTTGTAGAGAACAGGTTGAGCCCTTAGGATTGAAAGTTTATGTGGGTGCTAAGGTATTGAAAAGTAGACGTAACCAGGCAGTACCCTATGAGGGATCTCATCCTCGGGTAGAGAGAGGCTCAGACGAGGAAATGGAGGAGGCGGAAGACATTAGGGATGTCTTTCGAGATGCTATTCTTGACGTTCACGTTCGTATAGATGAGGAAGCAATGACGAACGCGGCCAGACATAGTATGTATGAGCAGTGGAACTCCGAGCGAGTATACGAGGATTATAGGCGACGCCAACACGATAGCTGGGTAGTTCATCAGCACTAAATCATGAGCCAGCTATCATATCAAGTACCAAATAACTATGTACCTACTCGACCTGCTCATTTTCCGCCACACACCCCCGATATCCGACCACCCTTTAACCGGTATGACTATAACCAAGCCTATCAGAACACCTATAACCAACAATGGAACCCACCTGACGAGATGAACTGGAACCCATATCCAGACTGATTTAGTTCCATTTGGTTATTTATATGATTTTTAGGTTTTTATCTTTTTACTTATTCATGTTTAAACTTATGTTATTGAATATACTTATGTAATCTTTATCATTTTTATTATTATTGTGTACTAATATTTCACATTTAGAATTTGAAAGTGGGATATTAAGTCCCATTTCAAATTGCCATGCATGTTTATATTTGTATGTATGTATATTGTAAATTGTACAAAACAGGGTAAAACATCGCATTTTCAAAGACTGGCATTAAGTTCAGCAAAAGCTACTAATTTTGACGACAAGATAAATGTGATGTAACAACAGACGGAATGAACAAATGATATGCACCATTTATCATTCAGCAAACAAACGCCAATATGTTTGGAAACTTTTGTAAAATTTAATCATTTTCACACTAATCACCCTCAATAATTTAAATTGTTACTGATTTCTTGCAAATTAGGGCATTGCAAGATCTTAAGTGTGGGAAGGGGTTAAATTCTTTCGGATTTTTAATTTTTTTTTACTTTAAACACTTGGTTACCATTAGAAATACTAGTAAAGTAGTAGTTGTATTAGAATCTAGTGCTCTCTGATAATAAAGAACAGCCATAGTCTTATATACTGACTACCCAATTCTAGTAAAATTTTTCAAAATTTTCAATTAAATGAACTCAAAATCGTGTTTATACATATTTATGAACGATAAAACTAGGTGTTAACACCGAAATTATTGTTACCTCAGAAAGGACATAAATTGAGAAACAAACCAAAATGTTAAAATTCATTTAAAATGGAATAGAGGACAATAAAAAGGAAAATAAAAGCCAAGTGTGGGAAAAATTACCAAGTTATCTTAAACATATATCACATATTTCTGTAACAAATAATTGAAGATACTTTTGCTTTGGACTAAACTAAACTGTTTTACCCGATGAAAGAAAAGAAGAGATGGATCTACACGATGAATCAATTCCATCGTTAAAAGGAAGTAAAGTCTTTCGAAAAAGAAACGCGCTTCTTGATTTAGGTCATGAAGTTGTCGTCCAGCCCAGCTGTAGGTTGATGAAAAATCTAGAAAAGTCATCTCTAAAATTAGCAGGAAATCCACGGACCTCAGCATCAAACAGGGTCGCCAAGTAGTCAGACTTATCCTAACCATGAGAGGATCTGTCTCGTACAATGGGGGGGGGCACCGTGCAAATTAGCTTGATAAGACTAATAAATCAGATCCCCAGAAAGGATAATCTCCTTTAAAGATCAAAAATCAGCTTTTAAGACTGATATTACTCAATCCTAGAGATTGACCTTAAAGATTGAGAATTACAAACTCATGGAATTCAATGATATCTAAACTCGAGCTTGAACGAGAAAATATTTTGATAAAATTACAAACCGATTTGTTTTCTAAAAACCCATTTTCAATGCGTTCATTACCATTGAACGTAAAATCCTAGGAATTCATCTGGAATTCATTAGGTCATCTGAACCAAATCGGGTGTCAACCGTAAGAACGGTGGTTGCATAGCATGGTCAAAGACAGGACCTTGTGCCAGACCGGAAAATTATAAGGGTGAGCTTTACTATTGCTCCTACAAAGGATAGTAATTGCGTCCGACACGTTATAGACCATAATTAAAAGCATGTCAGGGGACATTGCCTTAACAGTTGCTTGTTCAACGCTTTCCTTTACAACTGGATGGTAGTTTATCAAAAGGTAATATACGGAGCAAGTAAACTGGACGTGTTGCTTTCCCAATACAAGGTTAGCAAGTGGGTGATACAAAACCGCAAGTTTTGAGCTAAAATTTTCAAATCTGAAACCCACCAAACCCACAAAAATATTTTGCAAACACCGGTGAAGGGTTATTCCGAAAAACTTATCTAGGGTAAAAGCTAGATTTAATTTTCAAAAAAATCAAATGTTTTCATATAGATCCAATTTCCTTAAAGGATCTAAATTTTATAGTCATGTGGGACTGTAAACCATATCGTTACTACCATTGTTTATACAGCCGTATTGAAATCACTGATGTACAAAGTGTGAAGAATAAAGAAGTGATTCTAGTATTTCAAGACGATATTACTTGAGGACAAGCAACGCTCAAGTGTGGGAATATTTGATAATACTAAAAACGAACATATATTTCATAGCATTATTCCTCAAGAAAGACAAGCTTTTAGTTGCAATTGTTCTATTTACAAGTGATATTCGTTTAAATAATAAAAGGTGAAGACAAAAGACAGATTCGACGAATTGAAGACGCAAACGATCAAAAAGCTCAAAAGTACAAAATACAATCAATAAGGTTCCAATTATTGATAAGAAACGTCTCAAAATTACAAGAGTACAAGATTCAAAACGCAAAGTACAAGATATTAAATTATTCGCAAGGACGTTCGAAAATCCGGAACCGGGACCAGAGTCAACTCTCAACGCTCGACGCAACGGACTAAAAATTTCAAGTCAACTATGCACATGAATATAATATAATATATAATTAATTCTTAAAATTAATATATATATTATATTATATTTAAAAACCGTCGGCATAAAAAAACAAAGACTTTTGAGTCTCCCCAGCTGGCCATGCGATCGCATGGCCTGGAAGGCATAAATCCATGCGATCGCATGGTGCACAGCTCCAGCCCACATGCCTATAAAAATTGAGCTTTGGTGCACCACAAAAACACATCTTTTTCTTCTTCACTCAAACGTAGTATATGTATATATAATTTATATTTTAATTTTAATTTTAATTTTAAATCCTAATAATAAGGGTATGTTAGCGAATGTTGTAAGGGTGTAAGTCGAAATTCTGTCCGTGTAACGCTACGCTATTTTTAATCATTGTAAGCTATGTTCAACCTTTTTACATTAATGTCTCGTAGCTAAGTTATTATTATGCTTATTTAATCCGAAGTAATCATGATGTTGGGCTAAAAATATTAAAATTGGGTAATTGGGCTTTGTACCATAATTGGGGTTTGGACAAAAGAACGACACTTGTGGAAATTAGACTATGGGCTATTAATGGGCTTTATATTTGTTTAACTAAATGATAATTTATTAATGTTAATATAAAGATTTACAATTGGACGTACCTATAAATAACCATATACACTCGATCGGACACGATGGGCGGGGTATTTATATGTACGAATAATCGTTCATTTAACCGGACACGGGAATGGATTAATAGCCACTAGAATTATTAAAACAGGGGTGAAATTATCTACAAGGACACTTGGCATAATTGATAACAAAGTATTAAAACCTTGGGTTACATTCAGTCGACATCCTGGTGTAATTCTTAAACAAAGTATTAAAATCTTGTTACAGTTTAAGTCCCCAATTAGTTGGAATATTTAACTTCGAGTATAAGGATAATTTGACGAGGACACTCGCACTTTATATTTATGACTGATGGACTGTTATGGACAAAAACCAGACGGACATATTAAATAATCCAGGACAAAGGACAATTAACCCATGGGCATAAAACTAAAATCAACACGTCAAACATCATGATTACGGAAGTTTAAATAAGCATAATTCTTTTATTTCATATTTAATTTCCTTTATTTTATATTTAATTACACTTCTAATTATAGCACTTTTATTTATTGTTATTGTATTTAATTGCACTTTTAATTATCGTACTTTTTAATTATTGCAAGTTTATTTTATCGCACTTTTATTTATCGCAATTTCATTATCGTTATTTACTTTACGCTTTAAATTAAGTCTTTTATTTATTTAATATTTTACATTTTGTTTTAACTGCGACTAAAGTTTTAAAATTGACAAACCGGTCATTAAACGGTAAAAACCCCCTTTATAATAATAATATTACTTATATATATATATTTGTATTTTTATAAAATAAAACTAATATAGCGTTAAGCTTTGATTAAAAGATTTTCCCTGTGGAACGAACCGGACTTACTAAAAACTACACTACTGTACGATTAGGTACACTGCCTATAAGTGTTGTAGCAAGGTTTAAGTATATCCATTCAATAAATAAATAAATATCTTGAGTAAAATTGTATCGTATTTAATAGTATTTCCTTGTAAAATATAAGCTATTTTATATACACCTAGCGAAAACATCAGTAGTCAACCTCAGGTAGAGAGAGGCTCAGATGAGGAGATGGAGGAAGCGGATGACATTAGGGATGTCATTTGGGAGGCTATGACTGATGTCTACCAGCGTGTAGATGAGGTAGACATGACAAACGCGGAGATATTTCGTCGGATGGAGCAGTGGCAAGCCCGGAATGATTACGAGCATTCCAGGCAATGACAGCATGATAGATGGGACTATCATCAGCGTCAGATTATGTGCCGGCTGTCACCTCAGGAGCCCTACATCCCGACCCAACCAGCTTACTATCCTCCACACCAGCCCGAGATGAGACCGCCTTATACTCTCTACGACCCTAACCAGGCATACCAGTACACCTATCACCAACCATGGAACCCGGACGATGACATGAACTGGAACCCCTATCCATGATTAATATAGTTCCTGTTGGTAATTTATATGATTTTTAATTTTTATTATTTCTGTTTATTTATGTTTAAACACATTATATTATGATACTTTTATTGTAATGTTTAATATTTTTATTATGTTGTACTAATGTTTCATTTTTGATTTGAAAGTGGGATTTTAAGTCCCATTTCAAATTGCCATGCATGTTTATATTTGTATGTATGTATATTTTCAATTGTACAAAACAGGGTAAAACAGCGCATTTTCAAAGACTGGCATTAAGTTTAGCAAAAGCTAGTACTTTTGACGACAAAACAAAAAACAAATGTGATGTAACAACAAGACGGAATGAATAAATGATATGCACCATTTATCATTCAGCAAACAAACGCCAATATGTTTGGAAACTTTGGTAAAATTTAATAATTTTTCTACGCTAATCACCCTCAATAATTTAAATTGTTACTGATTTCTTGCAAATGAGGGCATTGCAAGATCTTAAATGTGGGAAGGGGTTAAATTCTTTCGGATTTTAAAAAATTTTAATTTAAACACTTGGTTACCATTAAAAATACTAGTAAAGCAGTAGTTGTATTAGAATCTAGTGCTCTCTGATAATAAAAAACAGCCCTAATCTTATATACTGACTACCCAATTCTAGTAAAATCTAGAAAAGTCATCTCTAAAATCAGCAGGAAATCCACGGACCTCAGTATCAAACAGGGTCGCCAAGTGGTCAGACTTATCCTAATCATGAGAGGAACTGTCTTGTAAAATGGGGAGAACGCCGTGCAAATTAGCTGGATAAGACTAATGAACCAGATCCCCAGAAAGGATAATCTCCTTAAAGATCAAAAATCAGCTTTTAAGCCTGATATTACTCAATCCTAGAGATTGACCTTAAAGATTGAGAATTACAAACTCATGGAATTCGATGATATCTAAACTCGAGCTTGAACGAGAAAATAGTTTGATCAAAATTACAAACCGATTTGTTTTCTGAAAACTCATTTTTAATGCGTTCATTACCATTGAACGTAAAATCCTAGGAATTCACCTGGAATTCATTAGGTCACCTGAACCAAATCAGGTGTCAACCGTAAGAACGGTGGTTGCATAGCATGGTCAGAGACAGGACCTTGTGCCAGACCGGAAAATTATAAGGGTGAGCTTTACTATTGCTCCTGCCAAGGATAGTAATTGCATCTGACACATTATAGACCATAATTAAAAGCATGTCAGGGGACATTGCCTTAACAGTTGCTTGTTCAACGCTTTCCTTTACAACCGGACGGTAGTTTATCGAAAGGTAATATACGGAGCAAATATACTGGACGTGTTGCTTTCCTAATACAAGGTTAGCAAGTGGGTGACACAAAACCGCAAGTTTTGAGCTAAAATTTTCAAATATGAAACCCACCAAACCCAAAAAAACAATTTGCAAACACCGGTGAAGGGTTATTCCGGAAAACTTATCTAGAGTAAAAGCTAGATTTAATTTTCAAAAGATCAAATGTTTTCATAAAGATCGAATTTCCTTAATGGATCTAAATTTTCATAGTCATGTGGGACTGTAAACCACAACGTTACTACCATTGTTTATACCGCCGTATAGAAATCACTGATGTACAAAGTGTAAAGAATAAAGAAGTAATTCTAGTATTTTTATTTCAAGACTATATTGCTTGAGGACAAGCAACGCTCAGGTGTGGGAATATTTGATAATGCTAAAAACGAACATATATTTCATAGCATTATCCCTCAAGAAAGACAAGCTTTTAGTTGCAATTGTTCTATTTACAAGTGATATTCGTTTAAATAATAAAAGGTAAAGACAAAAGATAGATTCGACGAATTGAAGACGCAAACGACCAAAAAGCTCAAAAGTACAAAGTACAATCAAAGTGGTTCCAATTATTGATAAGAAACGTCTCAAAATTACAAGAGTACAAGAAGCAAAACGCAAAATACAAGATATTAAATTGTACGCAAAGACGTTCAAAAATCCGGAACCGGGACCAAAGTCAACTCTCAACGCTCGAGGCAACGGACTGAAAATTACAAGTCAACTATGCCTATAAATATAATATAATATATATATAATTATAATAAAATTATATATATATATATTATAAAAATTCGGCGGCTATACTGTTGCAAAGCTGAAAGACAGCTAGAACCGATGGCCATGCGATCGCATGGCCTGGAGGAAGAAATCCCATGCGATCGCATGGCAAGCTGGGACAGGCCTCACCTATAAATCTCGCATGTTTTGGACGTAAAAAACACACCTTTTTCTAATTTCTTTCTCTTATCTAATGTACCAAGTATCACTCCAATTAGTACTCTCAATTTTTAATTTTAATTTTAAGTTAGTGATAATAATAAGGTTGGGTTAGTCGAATGTTTTAAGGTCTTGTAAGTCGGAACTCTGTCCGTATAACGCTACGCTATTAATACCCACTGTAAGTTATGTTTATGTTATTTTCATTAATGTCTTGTAGCTAAGTTATTATTATGCTTATCTAAGCCGAAGTAATCATGATGTTGGGCTAAAATATTTAAAATTGGGTAATTGGGCTTTGTACCATAATTGGGGTTTGGACAAAAGAACGACACTTGTGGAAATTAGACTATGGGCTATTAATGGGCTTTATATTTGATTAACTAAATGATAGTTTGTTAATTTTAATATAAAGATTTACAATTGGACGTACCTATAAATAACCATATACACTCGATCGGACACGATGGGCGGGATATTTATATGTACGAATAATCGTTCATTTAACCGGACACGGGAATAGATTAATAGTCTATGGAATTATTAAAACATAGGTGAAATTATGTACAAGGACACTTGGCATAATTGATAACAAAGTATTAAAACCTTGGGTTACACGCAGTCGATATCCTGGTGTAATTATTAAACAAAGTATTAAGACCTTGTTACAGTTTAAGTCCCCAATTAGTTGGAATATTTGACTTCGGATATAAGGATAATTTGACGAGGATACTCGCACTTTATATTTATGACTGATGGACTGTTATGGACAAAAACTAGACGGACATATTAAATAATCCAAGACAAAGGACAATTAACCCATGGGAATAAACTAAAATCAACACGTCAAACATCATGATTACGGAAGTTTAAATAAGTATAATTCCTTTATTTTCATATTTAATTGCACTTCTAATTATCGCTCTTTTATTTATTGTCATTGTATTTAATTGCACTTTTAATTATCGTACTTTTTAATTATCGCACTTTTATTTATCGCAATTTCATTATCATTATTTACTTTACGCTTTAAATTAAGTCTTTTATTTATTTAATATTTTACATTAGGTTTTAACTGCGACTAAAGTTTTAAAAATCGACAAACCGGCCATTAAACGGTAAAAACCCCCTTTTTATAATAATAATATTACTTATATATATATTTGTATTTTTATAAGTTAAACTAATATAGCGTTAAGCTTGTTTAAAAGATTCCCTATGGAACGAACCGGACTTACTAAAAACTACACAACTATACGATTATGTACACTGCCTATAAGTGTTGTAGCAAGGTTTAGGTATATCCATTCTATAAATAAATATCTTGTGTAAAATTGTATCATATTTAATAGTATTTCGTTATAAAAATAATACTATTTTATATACACCTCGCATAACATCAAGGTCCGTGGATTTCCATCTGATTTTCGAGAAAACTTTTCAAGGTTTTTCGTAGACTCTACAACTGGTCTGGACGACAACTTCCTGACCTAAATCAAGAAGCGCGTTTCTTTTTCGGAAGACTTTACTTCCTTTTAATGATGGAATTGATTCATCGTGTAGATCCATCTATTCTTTCAAAGGTATTCCAATAAATCGGGTAAAACTTATTAGTTTAGTCCAAAACAAAAGTATCTTTAATTATTTGTACAAAAATATGTGACATATGTTCTAAATAACTTGGTAAATTTTCCCACACTTGGCTTTTATTTTTCTTTCTTTGCCTTTTTATTCTCCTCTATTCCATTCTTAAATGAATTCTAACATTTTGGGTTATTTCTCAATTTATGTCCTTTCCAAGGTAACAATAATTTCGGTATTAACACATAGTTTTATCGTTCATAAATATGTATAAACATGATTTTAAATTCATTTAATTGAAAATTTTGAAAAATTTTACTAGAATTGGGTAGTCAATATATAAGACTAGGGCTGTTCTTTATTATCAGCGAGCACTAGATTCTAATACAACTACTGCGTTACTAGTATTTCTAATGGTAACCAAGTGTATAAGTCTAAAATTTTTAAAAATCCGAAAGAATTTAACCCCATCCCACACTTAAGATCTTGCAATGTCCTCATTTGCAAGAAATTAGTACAATTTAAATTATTGAAGGTCATTAGCGTAGAAAAATGATTAAATTTTACCAAAGTTTCCAAACATATTGGCGTTTGTTTGTTTTTTTTTAAATGTTTTTGGCATACTTTAGATCAATAAGATTAAAAATAATGATAATAAAATTTCTCGTCCCGCCCTCGGGTAAAGCAATTTCGGTTCAATGACCTAGTCTTCAAATCACGGCGAATTTTAAAAATCATATTTTTATCTTAGTGAAATAAAGTATATATATATATTTTTTAAAAATTCACACCAAACTTAAATTTAAAATGCATAAAATTAAAAATTCATTTAAATATAATTAATATTTTTAATTTTACAAACTTATATTAAAATAAGTAGTTTAAAATATTTACAAACTTAAATATATTGATTTTAAAAAGTTTACAATAATAATTTAATATTTTAAAAACAAAGTAAAAATTAAAATTAAAAATCTTTTTGGTCTTTTTATCCCACTTTAATCAATCAAATATTATCAAAAATATACGCCCCTCTTTTCGGTAAAGTAATTTCGGTTCCATAACCTAGTTTTACTCCTGACGAATTTCTGAAATATTTTGGGTTGATTGATTAAAGATATTTATACCTTAAGAATAAACGGTAAATTTCGTAGTCATGTAATAAATTTTTGTATGATATCAATAATTTCGGTTACGCATACCTAATTTTATTGAATACCAATTTAATACTTTATAGCGAACGAATTAGCGTTTATTATCAAATGGTTAAAAATAATAAAAATAAAAATAAAAACTGTGCATACTTACCTATGAGAAAGAATTCTCAGAGACCTGCTTTAGCCGACTCATAGGAGAGTTGTGTGATTTGGTTTTCCATAGCTACGTAAGCATAACCTCGAATCTTCAATATCTTTTCTTCTAAACATATAAACGGTCCTTCTCTGCATAGAGTAACAAATTCGGTATTTGAATATGTTTGATTATTTGAACATTTACCTTCGTGTGACCATTTTCCGAATTTGTAACATCTTTCAAGGTGTCGTGCTCTTCTTTTTGTTGCGGATTTTGATTTGCCTTTACCAAAATGTGTCTTATGATGATCTTTTCTGAGTTCTTTCCTTACTTCATCACATCTGCTTCTTATTACTAACACCAGGTCACTCGGGAGTGTGTCATTATTACGTTTAGTAATCAAAGCGTGTAGCATTAGACCATGGTTCAGATCAAAGGAATTCTTCATCTCGTAAAACCTAAAAAAATAAAAAATTCAGAATGGGGAGAGAAGACTAGTTCTTTAGGGTCTTCTAGGGAAAGACCATTCGGATTCCATTCTCGGAAACTACACGAAAACAAAATATCTATCTCTAACAGAAATACACATTACCCTAAAAAGATTCGAACCTTCCCACACTTAGTTACCTGTGGTGTCAAAATTGTGATTAACTTCATCTTCAACTTCCATTGGACTATCTATGTAATGTTTAACTCTGTGACCATTAACTTTAAATTCAATCCCATTAGAATTTATTAACTCTACTGTTCCGTACGGGAAAACTCTTTTGACTATGAATGGTCCAGACCATCTTGATTTTAATTTTCCAGGAAATAGCTTGAATCGTGAATTGAAAAGAAGAACTCTGTCTCCTTCTTTAAATTCTTTTGAACTTCTGATTCTTTTATCATGCCATTTCTTCGTTCTTTCCTTATAGATTAACGAATTTTCATATGCTTCATGTCTTAATTCTTCTAATTCGTTTAATTGACTTAACCGTAGACGTCCAGCTTCATGTAAATCAAGATTACATGTCTTCAAAGCTCAAAATACTTTGTGCTCAATTTCTACTGGAAGATGACATGCTTTTTCATAAACGAGTCTGAAAGGTGTGGTTCCAATTGGAGTTTTGTAGGCTGTTCTAAAAGCCCAGAGTGCATCCTCCAATTTCATGGACCATTCCTTCGGATTTGATCATACGGTTTTCTCTAGAATACGTTTTAAAGCTCGGTTGGTATTTTCAACTTGTTCACTTGTTTGTGGATGATAAGCGGTTGAGATTTTATGAGTTACTCCATATCTTTTAAGAACTTTCTCAAGTTGATTATTACAAAAATGAGTACCCCGATCACTTATTAAAGCCTTCGGTGTTCCAAACCTAGCAAAAAGACGTTTTAAAAAGTTGACTACAACTCGTGCATCGTTAGTTGGGAGAGCTTGTGCTTCTGCCCATTTAGATACATAATCAATGGCAACGAGAATGTAGAGATTATTATGAGATTTTGGAAATGGACCCATAAAGTCAATACCCCAAATGTCAAATACTTCACATACTTGAATGACATTTTGTGGCATTTCATCACGTTGACTTATTTTTCCGGCCCTTTGACAAGCATCACAGGATTTGCAAAGAAGGTGTGCGTCTTCGAAAATTGTAGGCCAATAGAATTAAGCATCGTAAACTTTTCTTGCTGTGAGTTGAGGCCCATAATGCCCTCCTGTTGGTCCTGTGTGACAATGGTTTAATATTATACTAGCTTCATCTCCGAATACGCATCTGCGTATTATTCCATCGGGACAATAGATATTCATCAGAAAAGTTGTTTTGTATGGCCGATTCATTTAGAACTTCTAATTCGGGATTTTCAAGACGAGAAAAATGATCAGCGGCGAGATTTTCTGCTCCCTTTTTGTCTCGAATTTCAATATCGAACTCTTGTAAGAGTAAGATCCAATGGATTAATCTTGGTTTAGCATCTTGTTTTGAAAATAGGTATCTAAGAGCAGAATGGTCGGTATAGACCACCGTTTTAGCTAGAACGAGATATGAACGAAATTTGTCGAAAGCAAAGACAATAGCAAGGAGTTCTTTTTCAATAGTTGTGTAATTCGTTTGTGCTCCTTGTAACGTCTTACTAGCATAATAAATGGGTTGAAATCATTTTTCAATCCTTTGTCCTAAAACGGCTCCCATTGCAAAATCACTTGCATCGCACATTAGTTCAAACGGTAGATTCCAATTTGGAGTTATCATGATCGGTGCATTAGTGAGTTTTTCTTTAAGAATATTAAAAGATTTGATGCATTCATCTGAAAAGATGAATGGAGCATCTTTTTCTAGGAGTTTATTCATAGGAGTAGCAATTTTAGAAAAATATTTTATGAAACGTCGGTAAAAACCGGCATGCCTTAGAAAACTCCTAACTCCTCTAACATTGGTGGGATGTGGAAGTTTAGCAATTACATCTACTTTAGCTCTATCCACTTCAATTCCTTCCTTTGAAATTTTATGTCCAAGAACGATGCCTTCTTTAACCATGAAATGGCATTTCTCCCAATTAAGTACTAGATTTGATTGTTCACATTTAATAAGCATTCGTTCAACATTAACTAGACATGGTTTAAAAGTATCACCGAAGACTGAAAAGTCATCCATGAAAACTTTCATGCATTCTTCTATCATGTCGTGAAAAATCACCATCATGCACCTTTGAAAGGTTGCAGGGGCGTTGCAAAGTCCAAATGGCATGCGTTTGTAAGCAAAAGTACCATAAGGGCACGTGAATGTGGTTTTCTCTTGGTCCTCGGGTGCTATTGGAATTTGAAAATATCCGAAAAAACCATCAAGAAAACAATAGTAACTATTTCCGGATAATCTTTCCAACATTTGATCAATGAAAGGTAAGGGAAAGTGATCTTTTCTGGTGGCGTCATTTAATTTTCTATAATCAATACAAACACGCCATCCTGTTACAGTCCTAGTAGGAATAATCTCATTTTTCTCATTTGTGATGACAGTCATGCCACCCTTCTTAGGTACGCATTGAACTGGGCTTACCCATGGACTATCAGAGATGGGATAAATTAAACCTGCATCTAGCAGTTTAATAATTTCTTTCTTAACAACATCTTGCATATTAGGATTTAGTCTTCGTTGGCGTTGCACATACGTTTTATGACCTTCTTCCATAAGGATTTTATGTGTGCAATACGAAGGACTTATTCCTTTAATATCATGAATCTTCCATGCAATAGCTGGTTTATAAGCTTTTAATACAGAAATGAGTTGAGATTTTTCATTTTCAGTAAGAGAAGACGATATTATTACAGGTAATTCAGATTCACTATGTAAATAAGCGTATTCCAAATGATTTGGAAGTGACTTTAACTCTAATGTCGGTGGTTCTTCTATCGATGATTTATATCGATATCTGTCTTCCTCTTTTAGCATTTGAATTTCTTCTGTTGTTGGTTCATATCCATTAGCCATAAGTGTAGCTAATATTTCAGCTTCATCAATTGGTTCAGTTCCTTCTCCTAAAGAACATTCTCCCGTTCCTTGTAATTCTGGAAATTCTTCTAACAATTCTGCATGTGAATCTATAGTTTGAATATAATAACATGTATCATCTGTAGATTGCGGTTGTTGCATGGCTCTATCAACTGAAAAGGTAACACTCTCGTCCTCTATACTTAGGGTCAGTTTCTTACCAAACACGTCTATTATTGCTTTAGCCGTGTTTAAAAATGGTCTTCCTAATATGAGAGGAACTCGAGAATCTTCTTCCATGTCTAGAATAACAAATTCTACTGGAAATACTAAAGTACCAACTTTAACTAGCATGTTTTCCATTATCCCTCTAGGATATTTTACTGATCGATCGGCTAGTTGTATGCTTATTCTTGTTGGTTTCAATTCTCCAAGGTCTAGTTTAGCGTATAATGAATACGGCATTAGATTTATACTAGCACCTAAGTCTGCCAATGCTTCTATTGAACTAATACTACCCAGAAAACATGGAATTATGAAACTTCCTGGATCTGATAATTTTTCTGGTATCTTATTCAACAGTACTGCAGAACAATTAGCATTCATAGTAACAGCCGAGAGTTCTCCCATTTTCTTTCTATTTGTGATTAGATCTTTCAGAAATTTAGCATATCTAGGCATTCCTGAAATCACATCAATGAAAGGAAGATTTACATTTATTTGTTTAAACATATCCAAGAATTTGGATTGCTCGGCTTCAAGTCTCTCTTTTCTCATTTTACTCGGGTAAGGAAGTGGTGGTTGGTATGGTTTAACATAAGGTTTAGCCTTAACTGTGTTATCTTCATTAACCTTTTCAACTACCGGTTCTGTTTCCTTATCTTGTTCAGGTTGTGGTTCTTGTGGAGTAGGAATAGAGTCTTCAGAAATTACAGGTATTTCAGGTGGTTTAAGTGTGATACCACTTCTTGTGGTAATGGCTTTAGCTGTTTCATTCCGGGAGTTAGCATTTGTATCACTAGGTAGACTTCCCGGTTTTCTTTCACCTATTAACATTGCTAGGTTACTTACTTCTTGTTCCAAATTTTGAATAGAAGCTTGTTGATTTCTAAATGCTTGAGCATTTTGTTCATTAGTTTGTTTCTGAGATGTGGAAAACTATGTTTGAGAATCAACCAGCTTCGACATCATATCTTCAAAATTTGGCTTTTTATCATCGGTTTGTGGTGTTTTATTTTGAAAAATAGGTCTTTGCTGATTATAAGTATTATTGGATACTTGTTGATTACTAGGACCTTGTTGGTTGTTGTATGGAACATTTCGGTTATAATTCTGATTTTGATTGTAGATTGGTATTGGCGGTTGATAATTATTCTGATAATTATTTCCAGGCCTTTGGTTCATGTATGAAACATTCTCTCTTTGTTCCATTGTTTGTTCAATACTGAGACAATCTTTTGTTAAATGTGGTCCTCCACACTGCTCACAACTAATTAGTATTGAGTGAATATCCTTAGTCATCTTTTCCATTCGTCTCTCAACAACATCTATCTTTGCGGAAATGGAATCTAAGTCATGGCTAGAATCGGCTCTAGCTGCTTTAGATGATCTAACGATATCTTTTTCTTGGTGCCACTCATGTGAGTGGGAAGCAGTGTTATCAATAATTTTGTAAGCATCAGTTGCGGTTTTCTTCATAATGGAACCACCAACTGCTATATCGATGTCTTTTCGTGTAGTGATGTCGCATCCTTGGTAGAATATTTGTACTATTTGGTAGAATAGAGTTTCATTTGGCTTTTGTGTGAACGTAACAATTTCTCCTTGAAGTCTCACGGCTTTAGATGCCAGAAAGAATTGTTTAAGAAAATTTTCAACTAAAACATCCCATGTATCAATCGCCCCTTCAGGTAACGATTCTAACCAATCTTTGGCTTCTCCCTTTAAAGTCCAGGGAAATAACATGAGATATATTTGTTCATCCTCTACTTCTCTTATTTTAAATAGAGTGCAGATCCTATTAAAGGTACGAAGATGTTCATTTGGATCTTCCTTCGGCGCACCACTAAATTGGCATTGATTAGTTACCATATGTAGGATTTGTCCTTTGATTTCATAATCTGGCGCATTAATGTCTGATTGAGTAATTGCGTGACCTTGGCCAGTGCGTTTAGCTCTCATTCGGTCTTCCATACTTAGAGGTTCCAGATTTTCCATGATTGAATTTGTTGAATCTGAATCACTAGAGGATTCTGATTTAATGGTTTGTTCCTCTACAATCTCTGTTTGAATGATTGGTGGTTCCGGAGGAAAGATTAGTGGTTCAGGATTTATGAATTGTCCCTGAATATCCTCCGGATTCTCAATTGTGAGGTCGGGTTCAAAAAATGGATTATCGGAAATTTGAATTGGAGTACTTGGTCGACTGAATGATGATTCTAAAGAAAAATCAACTGCTACAATATTGGCTAGATGTCTTGATCGAGTTACAGGTGGTGAACGTACGAAAGGTGGTGAACGTTTTGCTCGGTGCATTCACTGAATATCCTATTTGTTATAAAAATAATAATTATATAAGTTATCAAATTAATAGACTTTTCTGATTTTGCCTACGTTTCGAATAGCCAATAGATGCAGCAGGTAGCCAGGACCCTTTAAATCGGAAGCCCACAACTCGCCACTAACAAATCCAACTATTACTACGAACCAGAAAATTTTGGATGTCTATCAATTTAACCGCTTAAAATAATTTTTCGTTTTGAAATTTTAGAGAAGAAATAGAAAATTCTTTGTCCTAAAAACTAGAGCATCGAGATATAAGAAAGAAAACGAGCGCGTCGAAAAACGTCGAAAAATAAAAGGTGAAAAATAATAGGCATCGAAAAATAAAAATAAGAAAGTAGCGCGTCGAAACTTAAAAAGGAACTAAAAACTAAGAATTAAAAGTTGCGTCTAAAAATATTAAAGCTTAAAAGAAATACTATATCCCAAATGGCAATAACTTAAAAAGTACTAAAATCTTAGAACAGCGTCGCAAAATTCTAAAGTACCTAAATCTTAGTCTAAAGAAAAAGCACTTAAGGGATTTTACGTCAAAGCCTAAAAATCTAGAAATAAAAAAATAATTATGGCAAAAACTATGACTTAAAACTAAATACGAACGAAAAATACAAATATTACGAATAAACGATTAAAAAGGTACGAAATTTTAAAAAAATAAAACTTAAAGTTGTAAAAATACAATTTTTATAAAAATATTAATTTTAAATTATTTTTTTATAAAAGTATTAATTTTATAAGTAATAAAACTAATTAAAACTTAAAAATACAAATTTAATTAATTAAAACTAATTAATATTTTAATTAAACCCTAATTAATAATAATAATTAATTAAACAACCCTAATTTCGTAATTAATGCTGCAGTATTTGACCTGTCAGAAACCTCCGCGAATGCGGATGCCAAATAGCGAAAAGTACCGCAAGTGCGGATACCACAGATTCAGATGAGATGCAGGTCGAATTTTGCAGGCTCAGTTTGTTTTATTTAATTTTTTTTACTTTTTATTTTAATTTTCTATTTTATAAAATATTTATATAAAAACTTATAATTTGAAATATAGAAATAGAATTACTTTATAATTTTATATATTTTAAACAAATTCTTAAAACTATATAGATATTTTTTTTTATATTTTTGTATTTTTAATATTTAAAACGTATTTTTACAAAAATAAACTAAAACTTAATAAAAATTCTTTTTATATAGCGTTGCGCTTTCGGCATTTAACTATCCCCGGCAGCGGCGCCAAAAATGCTTGATGTGCCTACAGGTGAATACGAAATAGTTATATTTTTATAACAAAATACTATTAAATACGATACAATTTTACACAAGTTATTTATTTATTTATAGAGTGGATATACCTAAACCTTGCTACAACACTTATAGGCAGTGTACCTAATCGTACAGTAGTGTAGTTTTTAGTAAGTCCGGTTCGTCCACAGGGAATTTAGCCAAGTTTAACGCTATATTTTTTTTAACTATATTTGTAAAAATATAAAAATATATATAAATAATATTATTATTATAAAAGGGGGTTTTTACCGTTTAATGACCGATTTGTCGATTTTAAAACTTAAGTCGCAGTTAAAACCTAATGTAAAATATTAAATATATAAAAGACTTAATTAAAAGCGTAAAGTAAATGACAATAATGAAATTGCGATAAATAAAAGTTCGATAAAATAAAATTACGAAATTAAAAAGTATGATAATTAGAAGTGCAATTAAATATAATGACAATAAATAAAAGTGCGATAATTAAAAGTGCAATTAAATATGAAAATAAGGAATTATACTTATTTAAACTTCCGTAATCATGATGTTTGACGTGTTGATTTTAGTTTATTACCATGAGATAATTGTCCTTTGTCCTAGATTATTCAATATGTCCGTCTGGTTTTTGTCCATAACAGTCCATCAGTCATAAATATAAAGTGCGAGTGTCCTCGTCAAATTATTCTTATATTCGAAGTCAAATATTCCAACTAATTGGGGACTTAAACTGTAACAAGGTCTTAATACTTTGTTTAATAATTACACCAGGATATCGACTGCGTGTAACTCAAGGTTTTAATTATTTGTTAACAATTACGCCAAGTGTCCTTGTACATAATTCACCCATGTTTTAATAAGTCTATTAACTATTAATCCATTCCCGTGTCCGGTTAAATGAACGATTATTAGTACTTATAAATATCCCGCCCATCGTGTCCGATCGAGTGTATATGGTTATTTATAGGTACATCCAATTGTAAATCTTTATATTAAATTAACAAACTATCATTTAATTAAACAAATATAAAGCCCATTAATAGCCCATAGTCTAATTTCCACAAGTGTCGTTCTTTTGTCCAAACCCCAATTATGGTACAAAGTGAAATGTCCCGTTCTTATTGATTAAAAACGTTCCATATTAATTGATTTTGTTGCGAGGTTTTGACCTCTATATGAGACGTTTTTCAAAGACTGCATTCATTTTAAAACAAACCATAACCTTTATTTCATCAATAAAGGTTTAAAAAGCTTTACGTAGATTATCAAATAATGATAATCTAAAATATCCTGTTTACACACGACCATTACATAATGGTTTACAATACAAATATGTTACAACAAAATAAGTTTCTTGAATGCAGTTTTTACACAATATCATACAAGCATGGACTCCAAATCTCGTCCTTATTTAAGTATGCGACAGCGGAAGCTCTTAATAATCACCTGAGAATAAACATGCTTAAAACGTCAACAAAAATGTTGGTGAGTTATAGGTTTAACCTATATATATCAAATCATAATAATAGACCACAAGATTTCATATTTCAATACACATCCCATACATAGAGATAAAAATCATTCATATGGTGAACACCTGGTAATCGACATTAACAAGATGCATATATAAGAATATCCCCATCATTCCGGGACACCCTTCGGATATGATATAAATTTCGAAGTACTAAAGCATCCGGTACTTTGGATGGGGCTTGTTGGGCCCAATAGATCTATCTTTAGGATTCGCGTCAATTAGGGTGTCTGTTCCCTAATTCTTAGATTACCAGACTTAATAAAAAGGGGCATATTCGATTTCAATAATTCAACCATAGAATGTAGTTTCACGTACTTGTGTCTATTTTGTAAATCATTTATAAAACCTGCATGTATTCTCATCCCAAAAATATTAGATTTTAAAAATAGGACTATAACTCACTTTCACAGATTTTTACTTCGTCGGGAAGTAAGACTTGGCCACTGGTTGATTCACGAACCTATAACAATATATACATATATATCAAAGAATGTTCAAAATATATTTACAACACTTTTAATATATTTTGATGTTTTAAGTTTATTAAGTCAGCTGTCCTCGTTAGTAACCTACAACTAGTTGTCCACAGTTAGATGTACAGAAATAAATTGATAAATATTATCTTGAATCAATCAACGACCCAGTGTATACGTATCTCAGTATTGATCACAACTCAAACTATATATATTTTGGAATCAACCTCAACCCTGTATAGCTAACTCCAACATTCACATATAGAGTGTCTATGGTTGTTCCGAAATATATATAGATGTGTCGACATGATAGGTCGAAACATTGTATACGTGTCTATGGTATCTCAAGATTACATAATATACAATACAAGTTGATTAAGTTATGGTTGGAATAGATTTGTTACCAATTTTCACGTAGCTAAAATGAGAAAAATTATCCAATCTTGTTTTACCCATAACTTCTTCATTTTAAATCCGTTTTGAGTGAATCAAATTGCTATGGTTTCATATTGAACTCTATTTTATGAATCTAAACAGAAAAAGTATAGGTTTATAGTCGGAAAAATAAGTTACAAGTCATTTTTGTAAAGGTAGTCATTTCAGTCGAAAGAACGACGTCTAGATGACCATTTTAGAAAACATACTTCCACTTTGAGTTTAACCATAATTTTTGGATATAGTTTCATGTTCATAATAAAAATCATTTTCTCAGAATAACAACTTTTAAATCAAAGTTTATCATAGTTTTTAATTAACTAACCCAAAACAGCCCGCGGTGTTACTACGACGGCGTAAATCCGGTTTTACGGTGTTTTTCGTGTTTCCAGGTTTTAAATCATTAAGTTAGCATATCATATAGATATATAACATGTGTTTAGTTGATTTTAAAAGTCAAGTTAGAAGGATTAACTTTTGTTTGCGAACAAGTTTAGAATTAACTAAACTATGTTCTAGTGATTACAAGTTTAAACCTTCGAATAAGATAGCTTTATATGTATGAATCGAATGATGTTATGAACATCATTACTACCTTAAGTTCCTTGGATAAACCTACTGGAAAAGAGAAAAATGGATCTAGCTTCAACGGATCCTTGGATGGCTCGAAGTTCTTGAAGCAGAATCATGACACGAAAACAAGTTCAAGTAAGATCATCACTTGAAATAAGATTGTTATAGTTATAGAAATTGAACCAAAGTTTGAATATGATTATTACCTTGTATTAGAATGATAACCTACTGTAAGAAACAAAGATTTATTGAGGTTGGATGATCACCTTACAAGATTGGAAGTGAGCTAGCAAACTTGAAAGTATTCTTGATTTTATGTAACTAGAACTTGTAGAATATATGAAGAACACTTAGAACTTGAAGATAGAACTTGAGAGAGATCAATTAGATGAAGAAAATTTAAGAATGAAAGTGTTTGTAGGTGTTTTTGGTCGTTGGTGTATGGATTAGATATAAAGGATATGTAATTTTGTTTTCATGTAAATAAGTCATGAATGATTACTCATATTTTTGTAATTTTATGAGATATTTCATGCTAGTTGCCAAATGATGGTTCCCACATGTGTTAGGTGACTCACATGGGCTGATAAGAGCTGATCATTGGAGTGTATATACCAATAGTACATACATCTAAAAGCTGTGTATTGTACGAGTACGAATACGGGTGCATACGAGTAGAATTGTTGATGAAACTGAACGAGGATGTAATTGTAAGAATTTTTGTTAAGTAGAAGTATTTTGATAAGTGTATTGAAGTCTTTCAAAAGTGTATAAATACATATTAAAACACTACATGTATATACATTTTAACTGAGTCGTTAAGTCATCGTTAGTCGTTACATGTAAGAGTTGTTTTGAAACCTTTAGGTTAACGATCTTGTTAAATGTTGTTAACCCAATGTTTATAATATCAAATGAGATTTTAAATTATTATATTATCATGATATTATCATGTATGAATATCTCTTAACATGATATATATACATTAAATGTCTTTACAACGATAATCGTTACATATATGTCTCGTTTAAAAATCATTAAGTTAGTAGTCTTGTTTTTACATATGTAGTTCATTGTTAATATACTTAATGATATGTTTACTTATCATAGTATCATGTTAACTATATATATATATCCATATATATGTCATCATATAGTTTTTACAAGTTTTAACGTTCGTGAATCACCGGTCAACTTGGGTGGTCAATTGTCTATATGAAACCTATTTCAATTAATCAAGTCTTAACAAGTTTGATTGCTTAACATGTTGGAAATATTTAATCATGTAAATATCAATCTCAATAAAATATATAAACATGGAAAAGTTCGGGTCACTACAGTACCTACCCGTTAAATAAATTTCGTCCCGAAATTTTAAGCTGTTGAAGGTGTTGACGAATCTTCTGGAAATAGATGCGGGTATTTCTTCTTCATCTGATCTTCACGCTCCCAGGTGAACTCGGATCCTTTACGAGCATTCCATCGAACCTTAACAATTGGTATCTTGTTTTGCTTAAGTCTTTTAACCTCACGATCCATTATTTCGACGGGTTCTTCGATGAATTGAAGTTTTTCGTTGATTTGGATTTCGTCTAACAGAATAGGAGATCTTCTTTAGCAAAACATTTCTTCAAATTCGAGACGTGGAAAGTGTTATGTACATTCGTGAGTTGTTGAGGTAACTCAAGTCGATAAGCTACTGGTCCGACACGATCAATAATCTTGAATGGTCCAATATACCTTGGATTTAATTTCCCTCGTCTACCAAATCGAACAACGCCTTTCCAAGGTGCAACTTTAAGCATGACCATCTCTCCAATTTCAAATTCTATATCTTTTCTTTTAATGTCAGCGTAGCTCTTTTGTCGACTTTGGGCGGTTTTCAACCGTTGTTGAATTTGGATGATCTTCTCGGTAGTTTCTTGTATAATCTCCGGACCCGTAATCTGTCTATCCCCCACTTCACTCCAACAAATCGGAGACCTGCACTTTCTACCATAAAGTGCTTCAAACGGCGCCATCTCAATGCTTGAATGGTAGCTGTTGTTGTAGGAAAATTCTGCTAACGGTAGATGTCGATCCCAACTGTTTCCGAAATCAATAACACATGCTCGTAGCATGTCTTCAAGCGTTTGTATCGTCCTTTCGCTCTGCCCATCAGTTTGTGGATGATAGCAGTGCTCATGTCTAGACGAGTTCCTAATGATTGCTGTAATGTCTGCCAGAATCTTGAAATAAATCTGCCCTTCCTATCAGAGATAATAGAGATTGGTATTCCATGTCTGGAGACGACTTCCTTCAAATACAGTCATGCTAACTTCTCCATCTTGTCATCTTCTCTTATTGGCAGGAAGTGTGCTGATTTGGTGAGACGATCAACTATTACCCAAATACTATCAAAATCACTTGCAGTCCTTGGCAATTTAGTGATGAAATCCATGGTAATGTTTTCCCATTTCCATTCCGGGATTTCGGGTTGTTGAAGTAGACCTGATGGTTTCTGATGCTCAGCTTTGACCTTAGAACACGTCAAACATTCTCCTACGTATTTAGCAACATCGGCTTTCATACCCGGCCACCAAAAATGTTTCTTGAGATCCTTGTACATCTTCCCCGTTCCAGGATGTATTGAGTATCTGGTTTTATGAGCTTCTCTAAGTACCATTTCTCTCATATCTCCAAATTTTGGTACCCAAATCCTTTCAGCCCTATACCGGGTTCCGTCTTCCCAAATATTAAGATGCTTCTCCGATCCTTTGGGTATTTCATCCTTTAAATTTCCCTCTTTTAAAACTCCTTGTTGCGCCTCCTTTATTTGAGTAGTAAGGTTATTATGAATCATTATATTCATAGATTTTACTCGAATGGGTTCTCTGTCCTTCCTGCTCAAGGCATCGGCTACCACATTTGCCTTCCCCGGGTGGTAACGAATCTCAAAGTCGTAATCATTCAATAATTCAATCCACCTACGCTGCCTCATATTCAGTTGTTTCTGATTAAATATGTGTTGAAGACTTTTGTGGTCGGTATATATAATACTTTTGACCCCATATAAGTAGTGCCTCCAAGTCTTTAATGCAAAAACAACCGTGCCTAATTCCAAATCATGCGTCGTATAATTTTGTTCGTGAATCTTCAATTGTCTAGACGCATAAGCAATCACCTTCGTTCGTTGAATTAATACACAACCGAGACCTTGCTTTGATGCGTCACAATAAATCACAAAATCATCATTCCCTTCAGGCAATGACAATATAGGTGCCGTAGTTAGCTTTTTCTTCAATAACTGAAATGCTTTCTCTTGTTCATCATTCCATTCAAATTTCTTCCCTTTATGCGTTAATGCAGTCAAGGGTTTTGCTATTCTGGAAAAGTCTTGGATGAACCTTCTGTAGTAACCAGCTAGTCCTAAAAACTGGCGTATGTGTTTCGGAGTTTTCGGGGTTCCCCACTTTTCAACAGTTTCTATCTTTGCCGGATCCACCTTAATACCTTCTTTGTTCACTATGTGACCGAGGAATTGAACTTCTTCCAACCAAAATGCACACTTTGAAAACTTAGCGTACAATTCTTCCTTCCTCAATACTTCTAACACCTTTCTCAAATGTTCACCGTGTTCTTGGTCATTCTTTGAGTAAATAAGTATGTCATCAATGAAAACAATGACAAACTTGTCAAGGTATGGTCCACACACTCGGTTCATAAGGTCCATGAACACAGCTGGTGCATTAGTTAAACCAAACGGCATGACCATAAACTCTTCATGACCGTAACGTGTTCTGAAAGCAGTCTTTAGAATATCATCTTCTTTCACCTGCATTTGATGATACCCGGAACGTAAGTCAATCTTTGAATAAACAGACGAGCCTTGTAGTCGATCAAATAAGTCGTCGACTCTCGGTAGTGGGTAGCGGTTCTTGATGGTAAGTTTGTTCAACTCTCGGTAGTCGATACACAACCTGAATGTACCATCTTTCTTCTTGACAAACAAAACAGGAGCTCCCCACGGTGATGTGCTTGGTCGAATGAAACCACGCTCTAAAAATTCTTGTAATTAGCTTTGCAGTTCTTTCATCTCGCTGAGTGCGAGTCTGTAAGGAGCACGAGCTATTGGTGCAGCTCCTGGTACAAGATCTATTTGAAATTCAACGGATCGATGTGGGGGTAATCCCGGTAATTCTTTCGGAAATACATCGGGAAATTCTTTTGCAATGGGAACATCATTGATGCTCTTTTATTCAGTTTGTACTTTCTCGACGTGTGCTAGAACAGCATAGCAACCTTTTCTTATTAGTTTTTGTGCCTTCAAATTACTAATAAGATGTAGCTTCGTGTTGCCCTTTTCTCCGTACACCATTAAGGGTTTTCCTTTTTCTCGTATAATGCGAATTGCATTTTTGTAACAAACGATCTCTGCTTTCACTTCTTTCAACCAGTCCATACCGATTATCACATCAAAACTCCCTAACTCTACTGGTATCAAATCAATCTTAAATATTTCGCTACCCAGTTTAATGTCTCGATTCCGGCATATATTATCTGCTGAAATTAATTTACCGTTTGCTAATTCGAGTAAAAATTTACTATCCAATGGCGTCAATGGACAACTTAATTTAGCACAAAAATCTCTACTAATATAGCTTCTATCCGCACCCGAATCAAATAAAACGTAAGCAAATTTATTGTCAATAAGAAACGTACCCGTAACAAGCTCCGGGTCTTCCTGTGCCTCTGCCGCATTAATATTGAAAACTCTTCCGCGGCCTTGTCCATTCGTGTTCTCCTGGTTCGGGCAATTTCTAATAATGTGGCCCGGTTTTCCACATTTATAACAAACTACATTGGCATAACTTGCTCCGACACTACTTTCTCCGCCATTACTCGTTCCGACACCATTTGTTCCTTTCGTTCTGTTAACCCCTGGTCCGTAGACCTCACACTTTGCCGCGCTATGACCATTTCTTTTACACTTGTTGCAAAATTTGGTGCAGAACCCCGAGTGATACTTTTCACACCTTTGGCATAGCTGCTTCTGATTGTTGTTGTTGCGGTTGTTATTGTTGTTGGGATGATTGTTGTAGTTGCTGTTGTTGTTGTTTTTGTTGTTGTTGTTGTTGTTGGGCCGTTTGTTGTAGTTGCGATTGATGTTGCAATTGTTGGGATAATTGTTTCGATTATTATTGTAATTGTTGTTGTTGTTGTATTGGTGATTCTTATCACCGTTTTCCTCCCACTTTCTTTTGACTTGCTTCACATTGGCCTCTTCAGCCGTCTGTTCTTTAATTCTTTCCTCGATCTGGTTCACTAGTTTATGAGCCATTCTACATGCCTGTTGTATGGAGGCGGGCTCGTGTGAACTTATATCTTCTTGGATTCTTTCCGGTAATCCTTTCACAAACGCGTCGATCTTCTCTTCCTCATCTTCGAATGCTCCTGGACACAATAGGCACAATTCTGTGAATCGTCTTTCGTACGTGGTAATATCAAATCCTTGGTTTCGTAACCCTCTAAGTTCTGTCTTGAGCTTATTGACCTCGGTTCTGGGACGGTACTTCTCGTTCATCAAGTGCTTGAATGCTGACCACGGTAGTGTGTACGCATCGTCTTGTCCCACTTGCTCTAGATAGGTATTCCACCATGTTAACGCAGAACCTGTGAAGGTATGCGTAGCGTACTTCACTTTGTCCTCTTCAGTACACTTACTTATGGCAAACACCGATTCGACCTTCTCGGTCCACCGTTTCAATCTGATCGGTCCTTCGGTTCCATCAAATTCCAAATGTTTGCAGGCAGTGAATTCTTTGTAGGTGCATCCTACACGATTTCCTGTACTGCTAGATCCAAGGTTATTGTTGGTATGTAGCGCAGCCTGTACTGCGGCTATGTTTGAAGCTAGAAAAGTACGGAATTCCTCTTCATTCATATTCACGGTGTGTCGAGTAGTCGGTGCCATTTCCTTCAAAATAGTCAAATGGAACAAGTTAATCATACAGAATATTAAGAGTAGTTAATAGTATTTCGTCGCATAATATGAACTCATTTATAAAAGCTTTTTCTTCATATTAGCGTTTTATAAGTTTAAATTCGGGTAGTACCTACCCGTTAATTTCATACTTAGTAGCTAATATACAATTCAACTACTACAATTCTATATGAAAAACTGATTATAATAATATTTCGCGTTCAAACTTTTACACAATATTTTACAAACTTACAATACCGCTTATTTTACATATAGCATGAAATATAGCACACAATAAATTTGATACAAGATGGTTGTGAAGATAATTCTAGCTAGTACACAAGTCGTTCAGCAAAGGCAATAAAAACACGTAATTCATACGTCCAGAAACAAGTCATGCATTCTGGTTTTACTAGGATTACTTCCCATCCTTGGTCTTGTGGAACATAACCATTATGGCCGTTGATAAGACAGCGTGTTGTAACGTCGTCAAAGGGACGAGGGTTACGTAATGTCCAACAGTCCCGTAACAATGTAAAAACCTCATTTCTTACCCCAATTACCGACTCCGTCACTTGTGGAAACGTTTTGTTTAATAGTTGTAGCCCGATGTTCTTATTCTCACTTTGGTGAGAAGCGAACATTACTAATCCGTAAGCATAACATGCTTCTTTATGTTGCATGTTAGCCGCTTTTTCTAAATCACGAAGTCCAATATTCGGATATATTGAGTCAAAATAATTTCTTAACCCATTGCGTAAAATAGCATTTGGGTTCCCCGCAATATATGCGTCAAAGTAAACACATCGTAACTTATGGATTTTCCAATGTGATATCCCCCATCTTTTAAACGAAAGCCTTTTATAAACCAAGAACGTTCTTCGAATGTCTTACAAACTGATCTCGCCTTAAATAGTTGTGCCGAAGAATTCTGACCGACTCTAAACAAGATTTCATCAATCATGTCTCCGGGTAGGTCTCTTAAAATATTGGGTTGTCTATCCATTTTGTGTTTTTATACTGTAAAATAGACAAGAGTTAGATTCATAAAAAAAAATACTTATTAATACAAGCAATTTTTACATATATCATAAAGCATAAGCACACTATATTACATATATTACACCACACGAATACAACTATCTTATTCCGACTCGCTTGTTTCTTCTTCTTCGGTTTTGGTTCGTTTTGCCAAGTTTATAGGGATATATGATGTTCCCCTAATACGAGCCGTCGTTTTCCACATTGGTTTAGAAAAACCTGGTGGTTTAGAGGTTCCCGGGTCATTGTTACAACTTAAGGACTTCGGGGGTTGACGATACATATAAAGTTCATCGGGGTTGGAATTAGATTTCTCTATTTTTATGCCCTTTCCCTTATTATTTTCTTTTGCCTTTTTAAATTCAGTTGGGGTAATTTCTATAACATCATCGGAATTCTCGTCGGAATCCGATTCATCGGAGAATTCGTAATCCTCCCAATATTTTGCTTCCTTGGCGGAAACACCATTGACCATAATTAACCTTGGTCGGTTGGTTGAGGATTTTCTTTTACTTAACCGTTTTATTATTTCCCCCACCGGTTCTATTTCTTCATCCGGTTCCGATTCTTCTTCCGGTTCCGACTCTTCTTCCGGTTCCTCTTCGGGAACTTGTGAATCAGTCCACGAATCATTCCAATTTACATTTGACTCTTCATTATTATTAGGTGAGTCAATGGGACTTGTTCTAGAGGTAGACATCTATCACATAATATCAAACGCGTTAAGAGATTAATATATCACATAATATTCACATGTTAAAAATATATAGTTTCCAACAAAATTTGTTAAGCAATCATTTTTCAAGTAAACACGGTCGAAGTCCAGACTCACTAATGCATCCTAACAAACTCGATAAGACACACTAATGCAAAATTCTGGTTCTCTAAGACCAACGCTCGGATACCAACTGAAATGTCCCGTTCTTATTGATTAAAAACGTTCCATATTAATTGATTTCGTTGCGAGGTTTTGACCTCTATATGAGACGTTTTTCAAAGACTGCATTCATTTTAAAACAAACCATAACCTTTATTTCATCAATAAAGGTTTAAAAAGCTTTACGTAGATTATCAAATAATGATAATCTAAAATATCCTGTTTACACACGACCATTACATAATGATTTACAATACAAATATGTTACAACAAAATAAGTTTCTTGAATGCAGTTTTTACACAATATCATACAAGCATGGACTCCAAATCTCGTCCTTATTTAAGTATGCGACAGCGGAAGCTCTTAATAATCACCTGAGAATAAACATGCTTAAAACGTCAACAAAAATGTTGGTGAGTTATAGGTTTAACCTATATATATATATCAAATCATAATAATAGACCACAAGATTTCATATTTCAATACACATCCCATACATAGAGATAAAAATCATTCATATGGTGAACACCTGGTAATCGACATTAACAAGATGCATATATAAGAATATCCCCATCATTCCGGGACACCCTTCGGATATGATATAAATTTTGAAGTACTAAAGCATCCGGTACTTTGGATGGGGCTTGTTGGGCCCAATAGATCTATCTTTAGGATTCGCGTCAATTAGGGTGTCTGTTCCCTAATTCTTAGATTACCAGACTTAATAAAAAGGGGCATATTCGATTTCGATAATTCAACCATAGAATGTAGTTTCACGTACTTGTGTCTATTTTGTAAATCATTTATAAAACCTGCATGTATTCTCATCCCAAAAATATTAGATTTTAAAAATGGGACTATAACTCACTTTCACAGATTTTTACTTCGTCGGGAAGTAAGACTTGGCCACTGGTTGATTCACGAACCTATAACAATATATACATATATATCAAAGTATGTTCAAAATATATTTACAACACTTTTAATATATTTTGATGTTTTAAGTTTATTAAGTCAGCTGTCCTCGTTAGTAACCTACAACTAGTTGTCCACAGTTAGATGTACAGAAATAAATCGATAAATATTATCTTGAATCAATCCACGACCCAGTGTATACGTATCTCAGTATTGATCACAACTCAAACTATATATATTTTGGAATCAACCTCAACCCTGTATAGCTAACTCCAACATTCACATATAGAGTGTCTATGGTTGTTCCGAAATAAATATAGATGTGTCGACATGATAGGTCGAAACATTGTATACGTGTCTATGGTATCTCAAGATTACATAATATACAATACAAGTTGATTAAGTTATGGTTGGAATAGATTTGTTACCAATTTTCACGTAGCTAAAATGAGAAAAATTATCCAATCTTGTTTTACCCATAACTTCTTCATTTTAAATCCGTTTTGAGTGAATCAAATTGCTATGGTTTCATATTGAAATCTATTTTATGAATCTAAACAGAAAAATTATAGGTTTATAGTCGGAAAAATAAGTTACAAGTCGTTTTTGTAAAGGTAGTCATTTCAGTCGAAAGAACGACGTCTAGATGACCATTTTAGAAAACATACTTCCACTTTGAGTTTAACCATAATTTTTGGATATAGTTTCATGTTCATAATAAAAATCATTTTCTCAGAATAACAACTTTTAAATCAAAGTTTATCATAGTTTTTAATTAACTAACCCAAAACAGCCCGCGGTGTTACTACGACGGCGTAAATCCGGTTTTACGGTGTTTTTCGTGTTTCCAGGTTTTAAATCATTAAGTTAGCATATCATATAGATATAGAACATGTGTTTAGTTGATTTTAAAAGTCAAGTTAGAAGGATTAACTTTTGTTTGCGAACAAGTTTAGAATTAACTAAACTATGTTCTAGTGATTACAAGTTTAAACCTTCGAATAAGATAGCTTTATATGTATGAATCGAATGATGTTATGAACATCATTACTACCTTAAGTTCCTTGGATAAACCTACTGGAAAAGAGAAAAATGGATCTAGCTTCAACGGATCCTTGGATGGCTCGAAGTTCTTGAAGCAGAATCATGACACGAAAACAAGTTCAAGTAAGATCATCACTTGAAATAAGATTGTTATAGTTATAGAAATTGAACCAAAGTTTGAATATGATTATTACCTTTTATTAGAATGATAACCTACTGTAAGAAACAAAGATTTTTTGAGGTTGGATGATCACCTTACAAGATTGGAAGTGAGCTAGCAAACTTGAAAGTATTCTTGATTTTATGTAACTAGAACTTGTAGAATATATGAAGAACACTTAGAACTTGAAGATAGAACTTGAGAGAGATTAATTAGATGAAGAAAATTGAAGAATGAAAGTGTTTGTAGGTGTTTTTGGTCGTTGGTGTATGGATTATATATAAAGGATATGTAATTTTGTTTTCATGTAAATAAGTCATGAATGATTACTCATATTTTTGTAATTTTATGAGATATTTCATACTAGTTGCCAAATGATGGTTCCCACATGTGTTAGGTGACTCACATGGGCTGCTAAGAGCTGATCATCGGAGTGTATATACCAATAGTACATACATCTAAAAGCTGTGTATTGTACGAGTACGAATACGGGTGCATACGAGTAGAATTGTTGATGAAACTGAACGAGGATGTAATTGTAAGCATTTTTGTTAAGTAGAAGTATTTTGATAAGTGTATTGAAGTCTTTCAAAAGTGTATAAATACATATTAAAACACTACATGTATATACATTTTAACTGAGTCGTTAAGTCATCGTTAGTCGTTACATGTAAGTGTTGTTTTGAAACCTTTAGGTTAACGATCTTGTTAAATGTTGTTAACCCAATGTTTATAATATCAAATGAGATTTTAAATTATTATATTATCATGATATTATCATGTATGAATATCTCTTAATATGATATATATACATTAAATGTCTTTACAACGATAATCGTTACATATATGTCTCGTTTAAAAATCATTAAGTTAGTAGTCTTGTTTTTACATATGTAGTTCATTGTTAATATACTTAATGATATGTTTAATTATCATAGTATCATATTAACTATATATATATCCATATATATGTCATCATATAGTTTTTACAAGTTTTAACGTTCGTGAATCACCGGTCAACTTGGGTGGTCAATTGTCTATATGAAACATATTTCAATTAATCAAGTCTTAACAAGTTTGATTGCTTAACATGTTGGAAACATTTAATCATGTAAATATCAATCTCAATTAATATATATAAACATGGAAAAGTTCGGGTCACTACACAAAGCCCAATTACCCCGTCTTTAATATTTAGCCCAACATCATGATTACTTCAATTTAAATAAGCATAATAATAACTTAGCTACGAGACATTAATTTAAAAAGGTTGAACATAACTTACAATGATTAAAAATAGTGTAGCGTTACACGGACAGAATTTCGACTTACACCCTTACAACATTCGCTAACATACCCTTATTATTAGAATTTAAAATTAAAATTATAATATAAATATATATATATATATATATATATATATATATATATATATATATATATATATATATATATATATATATATATATATATATATATATGTGTGTGTGTGTGTGTGTGTGTGTGTGTGTGTGTGTGTGTGTGTGTGTGTGTGTATATATATACATATATATACGTTGAGATAGAGAGAATGAATTAGGAAAAGGTGTGTAAAATTTGTGCAGAATTCGATGGCTTTTATAGGCCCACGTTATACTGTAGAGTTTCGCGAGTGCGGTGGTATCCTTCATAAAAATACCGCGAGTGCGGATGTCTGGAAACCAGCTCACATATTAGATCCAAAACGTGGGCTGCGTAAAATTATATTATATAATAATATATATAATTAATTATATATTATATTTTATTCTTATGCATAGTTGACTTGTAATTTTTGGTCCGTTGCGTCGCGCACTGAAAGTTGGTTCATGTCTCGGTTCTGGATTTTCGAACGTCCTTGCGTACTATTTAATATCTTGTACTTTGCGTTTTGCGTCTTGTACTCTTGTATTTTTGAGACGTTTCTCATCAATAATTTGAACCACTTTGATTGCACTTTGTACTTTTTAGCTTTTTGGTCGTTTGCGTCTTCAAATCGTCCAATCTGTCTTTTGTCTTCACCTTTTATTACATAAACGAATATCACTTGTAAATAGAACAATTGCAACTAAAAGCTTGTCTTTCTTGAGGGATAATCTAATGAAATATATGTTTGTTTTTAGCATTATCAAATATTCCCACACTTGAGCGTTGCTTGTCCTCAAGCAATATAGTCTTGAAATACAAATAATAGAATCACTTCTTTATTCTTCACACTTTGTACATCAGTGATTTCTATACGGTGGTATAAACAATGATAGTAACGTTGTGGTTTACTGTCCCATATGACTATGAAAATTTAGATCCTTAAGGAAATTGGATCTTTTATGAGTAGTGTCTCCAAGTCTTTAATGCAAAAACAACCGCGCCTAATTCCAAATCATGCGTCGTATAATTTTTCTCGTGAATCTTCAATTGTCTAGATGCATAAGTAATTACTTTCGTTTGTTGCATTAATACACAACCGAGACCTTGCTTTGAGGTGTCACAATATATCACAAAATCATCATTCCCTTCAGGTAATGACAATATAGGTGCCGTAGTTAACTTTTTCTTCAACAATTGAAACGCTTTTTCTTGTTCATCCTTCCATTCAAATTTCCTCCCTTTATGCGTTAATGCATTCAAGGGTTTTGCTATTTTGGAAAAAACTTGGATGAATCTCCTGTAATAACCAGCTAGCCCTAAAAATTGGCGTATGTGTTTCAGAGTTTTTGGGGTTTCCCACTTTTCAACGGTTTCAATCTTTGCTGGATCCACCTGAATACTTTCTTTGTTCACTATATGACCGAGGAATTGAACTTCTTCCAACCAAAATGCACACTTAGCGTAGAGTTTTTCTTTTCTCAGCAACTCTAGCACTTTTCTCAAATGTTCTTCGTGCTCTTGATCATTCTTCGAGTAAATAATTATGTCATCGATGAAAACAATGAAAAACTTGTCAAGATATGGCCCATACACTCGGTTCATGAGGTCCATGAACACAGTTGGTGCGTTAGTCAATCCAAACGGCATAACCATAAACTCGTAATGACCGTAACGCGTCCTAAAAGCAGTCTTCGGAATGTCATCCTCTTTCACCCGCATTTGGTGATATCCAGAACGTAAATCGATCTTCGAATAAACCGACGAACCTTGTAGTTGATCAAATAAGTCGTCGATTCTCGGTAATGGGTAACGGTTCTTGATGGTAAGTTTGTTCAACTCTCGGTAGTCGATACACAACCTGAATGTACCATCTTTCTTCTTGACAAATAGAACAGGAGCTCCCCATGGTGATGTACTTGGTCGAATGAAACCACGCTCTAAAGTTCCTGTAACTGACTTTGTAATTCTTTCATTTCGCTGGGTGCGAGTCTGTATGGAGCACGAGCTATTGGTGCAGCTCCTGGTACAAGGTCTATTTGAAATTCAACTGATCGATGTGGGGGTAATCCCGGTAATTCTTTCGAAAATACATAAGAAAATTCTTTTGCGACGAGAACATCACTGATGTTCTTTTCTTCAGGTTTAACTTCCTCGATGTGTGCTAGAATGACGTAACAACATTTTCTTATTAGTTTTTGCGCCTTCAAACTACTAATAAGATTTAATTTCGCGTTGTTCTTTTCTCCGTACACCATTAAAGGTTTTCCTTTTTCACGCATAATGCGAATCGCATTTTTGTAACAAACGACCTCTGCTCTTACCTTCTTCAACTAATCCATGCCAATTATTACATCAAAACTCCCTAACTCGATTGGTATTAAATCAATCTTAAACGTTTCATCACCCAGTTTAATTTCTCTATCCTGACATATATTATCTGCTGAAATTAATTTACCATTTGCTAATTTGAGTAAAAATTTATTATCCAAAGGCGTCAATGGGCAACTTAATTTAGCACAAAATTCTCTACTCATATAGCTTCTATCCGTACCCGAATCAAATAAAACATAAGTAGATTTATCGTCAATAAGAAACGTACATGTAACAAGCTCCGGGTCTTCCTGTGCTTCTGCCACATTAATATTGAAAACTCTTCCACGGCCCTGCCCATTAGTATTCCCCTGATTCGGGCAATTTCTAATAATGTGGCCTGGTTTTCCACATTTATAACAAACATCGTTGGTATTACTTGCTCCGACACTATTCGTTCCGGCATTACTTGTTCCGACACTATTTGTTCCTTTAGTTCTGTTAAACTTTGGTCTGTAGACCTCACACTTTGTCGCGCTATGACCATTTCTTTTACACCTGTTGCAAAATGTCGTACAAAACCCCTGATGATTTTCTTCACACCTATGACATGGTTGTTTTTGGTTTTTGTTGCCGTTGTTGTTATTGAGGTTGTTGTTGGGATTGTTATTGTTGTTGAAACGGTTGTTGTAGTAGTTGTTGTTGTTGGGATGTTTGTTGTAGTTATTGTTAGGATTGCGGTTATTGTTGCGATTGTTGTTGCGGTTGTTGGGATAGTTGTTGCGATTATGGTTGTAATTGTTATTGTTGTTGTACTGGTGACTCTTGTCACCGTTTTCCTCCCACTTTCTCTTGAGTTGTTTCGTGTTGGCTTCTTCGGCCGCCTGCTCTTTAATTCTTCCCTCAATCTGATTTATGAGTTTATGAGCCATTCGACTTGCCTTTTGTATGGAAGCGGGCTCGTGTGAACTCACATCTTCTTGAATCCTTACTGGTAACCCTTTTACAAACGCGTCGATCTTCTCTTCTTCATCTTCGAACGCTCCCGGACACAATAGGCACAACTCTGTGAATTGTCGTTCATACGTGGTAATGTCGAACCCTTGTGTTCGTAACTCTCTAAGCTCTATCTTCAGCTTATTGACTTTGTTTCTAGGACGGTACTGCTCGTTCATCAATTGCTTGAATGCCGATCACGGTAGTGCGTAAGCAGTATTTTGTCCTACCTGTTCAAGATAGGTGTTCCACCACGTTAACGCAGTACCTGTGAAGGTATGCGTAGCGTACTTAACTTTGTCCTCTTCAGTACACTTACTTATGGCAAACACCGATTCGAATTTCTCGGTCCACCGTTTCAATTCAATTGGTCCTTCGGTTCCATCAAATTCCAAAGGTTTGCAGGCAGTGAATTCTTTGTAGGAGCATCCTACATGATTTCTTGCGCCGTTAGCTGCATTACTAGATTCAGAGTTATTGTTGGTATGTAGCGCAGCCTGTACTGCGGCTATGTTTGCAGCAAGAAAGGTACGAAATTTCTCCTCGCTCATATTCATGGTGTGTCGAGTAGTCGGTGACATTTCCTTCAAAATAGCCAACTGAATCGAGTTAATCATACAGAATATTAAGAGTAGTCAATAGTATTTCGTAGCATAATATGAACTCATTTATAAAAGCTTTTTCTTCATATTAGCGTTTTATAAGTTTAAATTCGGGTACTACCTACCCGTTAAGTTTATACTTAGTAGCTAATATACTATTCAACTACTACAATTCCATATGAAAAACTGATTATAATAATATATCACATATAAATATTCTTCAAACTTACAACATCGCTATATTACATATAACATGAAATATAGTACACTTTGATACAGGACAGTTTTGAAGATAAATCTAGTTAATACGCAAGTTGTTCAGTAAAGGAAATAAAGACACGTAATTCATAAGTCCAGAAACAAGTCATGCATTCTGGTTTTACTAAGACGACTTCCCATCCTTGGTCTTGTGGAAAATAACCGTTATGACCATTGGCTAGGCAGCATGTTGTAATGTCGTCAAAAGGACGAGGGTTTCGTAATATCCAACAGCCCCGTAATAATCTAAAAATTTTGTTTCTCACCACAACTACTGAATCCGTCACTTGTGGGAAGGTTTTATTTAAAATTTGCAATCCGATGTTCTTTTTCTCACTTTGATAAGAAGCGAACATCACTAACCCGTAAGCATAACATGCTTCTTTATGTTGCATGTTAGAAGCTCTTTCTAATTCACGAAATCCTATGTTGGGATATGTTGAGTCAAAATAGGTTCTTAACCCGTAGCGTAAAATTGCATTTGGATTCCCCGCATTTAACGCTTTAAAGAAAACATGGCGTAACTTACGGTCTCCCCAATGTGATATACCCCACATATCAAAGGAAAGCCTTTTATAAACTAAGGCATTTCTGGAAAGTCTTTCAAATGTTTGACAAGTTAATTTTGCCATAATTAATTGTGCTGATGAATTCTGACCGACTCTAGACAAGATTTCCTCAATCATATCCTCTGGTAGATCTTCTAAAATATTCAGTTGTCTACCCTTAACGTCCATTTTGTTTTTATACTGTAAAATAGACAAGGATTAGATTCGTAAAAGATAATTAACAAACAATACAAGCAATTTTTACATAGAACATAAAAGTACAAGCACACTACAATACATATAATACACAACATAATTACAACCCTCTAATCCGAATCACTGGTTTCTTCTTCTTCGGACTTGGTTCGTTTTCCTAATTTTCTAGGAATATATGGTGTTCCTCTAATACGAGCCGTCATTTTCCACAATGGTTTAGAAAAACCTGGTGGTTTAGAAGTTCCCGGGTCATTGTTACATTTTAGGAAATACGGATGTTGCCGATACATATAAAGTTCATCGGGGTTGGAATCGGGTTTCTCTATTTTATACCTTCTTCCTTATTATTTTCTTTCGCTTTATTAAATTGGGTCGAGGTAATTTCTATAACATCATCGGAATCCTCATCGGGATCCGATTCATCAGAAAATTGATAATCTTCCCAATATTTTGCTTCCTCGGCGGAAACACCATTGACCATTATTAACTTTGGTCCGTTGGTAGAGGATTTTCTTTTATTTAATCGATTTACTATAGGTATCAATATTTCTTCCTCCGGATCCTCTTCTTCTTCCGGTTCCTCCTCTTCCGGTTCCTCCTCTTCCGGTTCCTCTTCTTCCGGTTCCTCTTCGGGAATTTGTGAATCTTCCCAAAATATATTCGATTCTTCATTATTATTAGGTGAATCGATGGGATTTGTACTAGTGGTAGACATCTATCATACAATATCAAACACATTAAGAGGTTAATATATCACATAATATTTACATGTTAATAATATATAGTTTCCAACAAAAGTGTTAAGCAATCGTTTTTAAAGAAAACACGGTCGAAGTCCAGACTCACTAATGTATCCTAACAAACTCGATAAGACACACTAATACAAATTTCTGGTTCTCTAAGACCAACGCTCGGATACCAACTGAAATGTCCCGTTCATATTGATTATAAACGTTCCATATTAATTGATTTCTTCGCGAGGTTTTGACCTCTATATGAGACGTGTTTCAAAGACTGCATTCATTTTTAAAACAACCATAACCTTTATTTTATCTATAAAGGTTTAAAAAGCATTACGTAGATTATCAAATAATGATAATCTAAAATATACCGTTTACACACGACCATTACATAATGGTTTACAATAAGAATATATTACATCAAAAATAAGTTTCTTGAATGCAGTTTTTCCATAATATCATACAAGCATGGACTCCAAATCTTGTCCTTATTTTAGTATGCAATAGCGGAAGCTCTTAATAATCACCTGAGAATAAACATGCTTAAAACATCAACAAAAATGTTGGTGAGTTATAGGTTTAACCTATATATTATCAAATAATAATAATAATAGACTACAAGATTTCATATTTCAATATACATCCCATACATAGAGATAAAAATCATTCATATGGTGAACACCTGATAACCGAAATTAACAAGATGCATATAAGAATATCCCCTATCATTCCGGGAAATCCTTCGGACATGATAAAAACGAATTCGAAGTACTAAAGCATTCGGTACTTTGGATGGGGTTCGTTAGGCCCAATAGATCTATCTTTAGGATTCGCGTCAATTAGTAGATCGGTTTACTAATTCTTAGGTTACCAAGCAAAAGGGGCATATTCGGCTTCGATCATTCACCCATATAATGTAGTTTCATTTACTTGTGTCTATTTCGTAAAACATTTATAAAACTGCATGTATTCTCATCCCAAAATATTAGAATTTAAAAGTGGGACTATAACTCACTTTCACAGATTTTTACTTCGTCTTGAGTAAGACTTGGCCACTGGTCGATTCACGAACCTATAACAAATACACATACACACACACACACACACACACACACACACACACACACACACACATATATATATATATATATATATATATATATATATATATATATATATATATATATATATATATATATATATATATATATATATATATATCAAAGTATGTTCAAAATATATTTACAACATTTTTAATATATTTTGATGTTTTAAGTTTATTAAGTCAGCTGTCCTCGTTAGTAACCTACAACTTGTTGTCTATAGTTAGATGTACAGAAATAAATTGATATATATTATCTTGAATCAATCCACGACCCAGTGTATACACGTCTCAGGCTAGATCACAACTCAAAGTATATATATTTTTGGAATCAACCTCAACCCTGTGTAGCCAACTCAAACATTACTGCATATAGAGTGTCTATGGTTGTTCCAAATAATATATATACATGGGTCGATATGATATGTCAAAACATTTTCATACGTGTCTATGGTATCCCAAGATTATATAATATATTAAAATACATGTATAATACAATATAAGTTAGCTAGGATATGATTTGTATAGAATTGTTACAATATTTCCCGTAGCTACAACAATCAAAAAATATCCAATCTTGTTTTACCCATAACTTCTTCGTTTTAAATCCGTTTTGAGTGAATCAAATTGCTATGGTTTAATATTGAACTCTATTTTATGAATATAAACAGAAAAAGTATAGTTTTATAGTCGGAAATATAAGTTACAAGTCATTTTTGTAAGAGGTAGTCATTTCAGTCGGAAATATAACATACATCCACTTTGAGTTTAACCATGATTTTTGGATATAGTTTCATGTTCATAAGAAAAATCATTTTCCCAGAAGAACAACTTTTAAATCAAAGTTTATCATAGTTTTTAATTATCAAACCCAAAACAGCCCGCGGTGTTACTACGACGGCGTATGTCCAGTTTTACGGTGTTTTTCGTGTTTTCAGGTTTTAAATCATTAAGTTAGCATATCATATAGATATAGAACATGTTTTTAGTTGATTTTAAAAGTCAATTTAGAAGGATTAACTTTTGTTTGCGAACAAGTTTAGAATTAACTAAACTATGTTCTAGTGATTTCATGTTTAAACCTTCGAATAAGGTAGTTTTGTATATATGAATCGAATGATGTTACGAACATCATTACTAACTTAGGTTTTGTCGATAAACCTATTGGAAATGAAAAAAATAGATCTAGATTCAAAGGATCCTTGGATGGCTTGAAAGTTCTTGAAGCAGAATCATGACACGGAAACAAGTTCAAGTAAGATTTCCACTCGAAATAAGATTGTTATAGTTATAGAAATTGAATCAAAGTTTGAATATGAGTATTACCATGTATTAGAAAGATATCTTACTATAAATAAGAAAGATTTCTTGAGGTTGGATGATCACTTTACAAGATTGGAAGTAAGCTAGCAAACTTGGAAGTATTCTTGATTTTATGAAACTAGAACTTATAGAATTTATGAAGAACACTTAGAACTTGAAGACAGAACTTGAGAGAGATCAATTAGATGAAGAAAATTGAAGAATGAAAGTGTTTGTAGGTGTTTTTGGTCGTTGGTATATGGATTAGATATAAAGGATGTGTAATTTTGTTTACATGTAAATAAGTCATGAATGATTACTAATATTTTTATAATTTTATGAGATATTTCATGCTAGTTGCCAAATGATGGTTCCCACATGTGTTAGGTGACTCATATGGGCTGCTAATAGCTGATCATTGGAGTGTATATACCAATAGTACATACATCTAAAAGCTGTGTATTGTACGAGTACGAATACGGGTGCATACAAGTAGAATTGTTGATGAAACTGAACGAGGATGTAATTGTAAGCATTTTTGTTAAGTAGAATTATTTTGATATGTGTATTGAAGTCTTTCAAAAGTGTATGAATACATATTAAAATACTACATGTATATACATTTTAACTGAGTCGTTAAGTCATCGTTAGTCGTTAGATGTAAATGTTGTTTTGAAACCTTTAGGTTAACGATCTTGTTAAATGTTGTTAACCCATTGTTTATTATATCTAAAGAGATGTTAAATTTTTACATTATCATGATATTATGATATATTAATATATCTTAATATGATATATATACAGTTAAATGTTTTTACAACGATAATCGTTACATATATGTCTCGTTTCGAAATCATTAAGTTAGTATTCTTGTTTTTACATACAGTTAAATCATTTATTATATCTAAAGAGATGTTAAATTTTTGCATTAACAGTTGCTAGTTCAACGCTTTCCTTTAAAACCGGACGGTAGTTTACCGAAAGGTAATATACGGAACAAGTATACTGGACGTGTTGCTTTCCTAATACAAGATTAGCAAGTGGGTGACACAAAACCATAAGTTTTGAGCTAAAATTTTCAAATCTGAAACCCACAAAACCCACAAAAATATTTTGTAAACACCGGTGAAGGGTTATTCCGGAAAACTTATCTAGGGTAAAAGCTAGAATGAATTTTCAAAAGATCAAATGTTTTCATAAAGATCCAATTTTCTTAAAGGATCTAAAATTTTATAGTTATGTGGGACTGTAAACCACATTGTTACTATCATTGTTTATACTACCGTATCAAAATCACCGATGTATAAAGTGTGAGAATAAAAAAGTGATTCGAGTGAAGTGTGATTTAGTTTCAAAGTTCTGTATTGCTTGAGGACAAGCAACGTTCAAGTGTGGAGATATTTGATAATGCTAAAAAGGAACATATATTTAGTATCAATATCCTTCCAATATGTAAAGCTTTTAGTTACTATTGTTCTATTTTTATGTAATAATCGTTTAAATAAATAAGTGCGAAGACAAAAGAAGAAAACGACGATTTGAAGACGCAAATGACCAAAAAGCTAAAAAGTACAAAGTATAATCCAAGTGGTTCAATTTATTGATAAGAAACGCCTAAAAATGACAAGAGTACAAGCCGCGAAACGCAAAGTACAAGATATCTAAGCGTACGAAAAGGCGTTCAAAAATTCGGAACTGAGACATAAACCGAGCATCAACGTACAACTCAATGGAGCTAAAATTACAAGTCAACTATGCACAAGAATATAATATAACATATAATTAATTATATATATTATTATATATTATATTTTTAAGCAGCCCACGTTTTAATCAAGAGGTGAGCTGGAATCCAGAGCTCCGCACTCGCGGAGCTATGAGGAACAAAACCTCCGCACTCGCGGAGTTTCACAGTTCAGAGTGGGCCTATTAAAGGCAACGAATTCTGCTCGATCAAACACATCTTTTTCTTTTCCTTTCTCATATCATATACGATATATAATATATATTATAATATATATAATATATATATAATATATATATATATATATATATATATATATATTATAATTTTAATTTAACTTTAATAATAATAAGGTTATAGTGGCGAATGTTGTAAGTTTGTAAGTCAAAATTCTGTCCGTGTAACACTATGCGATTAATACTCATTGTAAGTTATGTTCAATATTTTTAAATTAATGTCTCGTAGCTAAGTTATTATTATGCTTATTTATACCGAAGTAATCGTGATGTTGGGCTAAATATTAAGATTGGGTAATTGGGCTTTGTACCATAATTGGGGTTTGGACAAAAGAACGACACTTGTGGAAATTAGACTATGGGCTATTAATGAGTTTTATATTAACTAAACGATACCTCGTTAATTTAATATTAAAGGTTACAATTCGACGTATCTATAAATAACCACATACGCTTAATCGGGTACGGTGGGCAGGATATCTATAAATACCAATAATTTTTCATTTTACCGGACACGGGAATGGATTAATAGTTAATGGACTCGTTGAAACAGGGGTGGATTACATTCAAGGGTAATTGGTGTAATTGTTAACAAAGTAGTAAAACCTTGGATTACACGCAGTCGATAACATGGTGTATTCATTAAACAAAGTATTAAGACCTTGTTACAGTTCGAATCCCCAATTAGTTGGAATATTTGACTTCGGGTATAAGGATAATTTGACGAGGACTCTCGCACTTTATATTTATGACTGATGGACTGTTATGGACAAAAAGCCGTATGGACATATTGAATAATCCAGGACAAAGGACAATTAACCCATGGTAATAAATTAAAATCAACACGTCAAACATCATGATTACGGAAGTTTAAATAAGCATAATTCCTTTTTTATATCTTATCGCATTTTTATTTATCGTCATTTTATTTATCGCACTTTAAATTATCGCACTTTTATTATCGTTATTTACTTTGCTCTTTAAATTAAGTTATTTGTATATTTAATATTTTACATTAGGTTTTAATTGTGACTAAATTTTTAAAATCGACAAACCGGTCATTAAACGGTAAAAACCCCTTTTTATAATAATAATACTACTTATATATATATATATTTATATACAAATATAGTTTAAAATAAAATATAGCGTTAAACTTGGCTAGTTCCCTGTGGACGAACCAGACTTACTAAAAACTACACTACTGTACGATTAGGTACACTGCCTATAAGTGTTGTAGCAAGGTTTAGGTATATCCACTCTATAAATTAATAAATAACTTGTGTAAAATTGTATCGTATTTAGTAGTATTTCGTAATAAAAATATAACTATTTCGTATACGCTGCTGCACACATCAAGTATTTTTGGCGCCGCTGCCGGGGACCTGAAAGCGAAACGCTATAAATTTTTTTTTTAGTTTTTAAGTTATTTTTGTAAAAATATTTTTCATATAAATATTGAAATACAAAAATATAAAAAAAAAGTATATATAAATATTTAAGTGTTATAAATAGAAAATATCTTTTATAAAAAAAAAGTATAAAAATATTTTTTTGTTTAGTTCTTAAAATTATAACTTATATTATTATTTTGTAAACTTAAAAAATAAAATTATAAATTAAAAACAAAAAAAATATAAAAAGTATTCGGGCCTGGCACTGTAGCAGCCCAACATCTGAACTGGATCCGAAGGTCATGCGACCGCATGAAATTTTAACTAACACTCCATGCGATCGCATGGAGTGACTTGACAGGCCTGATCCTTAAACTGGTACGATTAGGGTTAGGTTTAAAATTAATTATTATTATTAATTAATTAGAATTAGGGTTAATTAAAATAATAATTAGTTTAATTTAGTTTTATTTTTAGTGTTAATTAGTTTTATTAAGTTTAATTAAATATATAAAACTATTACTTTTATATAAATAATATAAAAATAATATTTTTATAAAAAATAGTATTTTTATAACTTTAAGCTTATTTTTACATTTTGTATATTTTTATCGTTAATTCGTAATTTATATGTTTTTCGTTCGTAATTAGTTTTAAGTGTAATATTTTGCCGTAGTTATTTTTATTTCTAAATTTATAGGCTTTGCCGTAAAATCCCTTAAGTGCTTTTTCTTTTGACTAAGATTTAGGTGCTTTAGAATTTTGCGACGCCGTTTTAAGATTTTTGTACTTTTTAAGTTATTGCCGTTTTGAATATAGAATTCCTTTTAAGCTTTAATACCTTTAGACGTAAGTTTTAATTTTTAGTATTTAGTACCTTTTAAGTTTCGACGCTTTATATTCTTATTTTTATTTTTCGACTGTTTGTTTTTCGACATTTGTTTTTCGACCTTTTATTTTTTGACGTTTTCCGATGCGCTCTTTTTCTTTCTTATTTCTCGACGCTCTAGTTTTTAGGACATAGAAGTTTCTTTATTTTCTTTAAAATTTCGACGGAAAAATTATTTTAAGCGGTTAAATTGATAGACATCTAAAATTTTCTGGTTCGTAGTAACAGTTGGATTTGTTAGTGGCGAGTTGTGGGCTTCCGATTTAAAGGGTCCTGGCTACCTGCTGCATCTATTGACTATTTGAAACGTGGGCAAAATCAGAAAAGTCTATTAATTTGATAACTTATATAATTTTTATCTTTTATAACTAATAGGATATTCTGTGAATGCACCGAGCAAAACGTTCACCACCTTTCATACGTTCACCACCTGTAACTCAATCAAGACATTTAGCCAACATTGTCACCGTTGATTTTTCTTTGGAATCGTCATCTAGTCAACCAAGTACTCCAATTCAAATTTTCGATAATCCATTTTTTGAACCCGACCTCACAATTGAGGATTCGGAGGATATTCAGGGACAATTCACAGGTCCTGAACCACTAATCATTCCTCCTGAACCACAAATCACTCATCCAGAAATTGTCGAGGGAGAAACCATTAGTCAGAATCCTCTAATGATTCAGATTCAACAAATTCAATCATGGAAAATCTGGAACCTCTAAGTATGGAAGACCGAATGAGAGCTAAACGCACTGGCCAAGGTCACGCAATTACTCAACCAGACATTAATGCGCCAGATTATGAAATCAAAGGACAAATCCTACACATGGTAACTAATCAATGCCAATTTAGTGGTGCGCCGAAGGAAGATCCAAACGAACATCTTCGAACCTTTAATAGGATTTGTACTCTATTTAAGATCAGAGAAGTGGAGGATGAACAGATCTATCTCATGTTGTTTCCCTGGACTTTAAAGGGAGAAGCTAAAGATTGGTTAGAATCGTTACCTGAAGGGGCGATTGACATATGAGATGTTTTAGTTGAGAAATTTCTTAAAAGATTCTTTCATGCATCTAAAGCTGTGAGACTTCAAGGAGAAATTGTTACGTTCGCACAAAAGCCAAATGAAACATTATATGAGGCGTGGATAAGATTCGGAAAGTTGTTGAGAGGATGTCCTCAACACGGTTTAGACACTTATCAAATAGTACAAATATTCTACCAAGGTGTCAATGTCGCTACACGAAAAGACATCGACATAGCAGCTGGTGGTTCCATTATGAAGAAAACCGCAACCGAAGCTCACAAAATCATTGATAACACAGCATCCCACTCGCATGAGTGGCACCAGGAAAAAGATATCTTTCGTTCATCTATAGCGGATAGAGCCGATTCTAGCCATGACTTTGATTCTGTTTCCGCAAAAATAGATGCTTTCGAGAGACGAATGGAAAAGATGAATAAAGATATTCATGCAATACGAATCAGTTGTGAGCAATGCGGTGGACCACACTTAACGAAAGATTGTCACATCGAGCAAATGATGGAACAACGTGAGAATGTTTCCTACATGAACCAAAGGCCAGGAAATAATTATCAACCGCCAAGGCCAAACTTCAATCGAAATCAAAACATTCTTTACAATCCAAATGGACCCAACAATAACTCGTATAACCAACAAGGTCCAAATAACCAACCAACTCAAAACAACACTTTCAATCAACAAAGACCTGGCTTCTAGAAACCACCACAACAAACCGAAGAGAAAAAGCCAAATCTGGAAGAAATGATGGCAAAGCTAATGGAATCTCAAACATAATTTATTACATCTCAAACCCAAACGAATGAGAGGTTTGATCAGTCATTAAGAACTCAACAAGCTTCCATTCTGAATCTAGAAAAACATGTAGGTACTCTTGCTAGCATGATGAGTGAGAGGGAACAAAGAAAGCTACCGAGTAATACTGAAGTAAATTCTCGGAATGAGAATGTTAATATGGTATCAATGAATTCTGAAAAACCAGCATCAGAAGATGGGAAGGTTTTAGATGTGAGTAACAATGAAGAAGTTACAACACCACCACCACCACCACCCGAGTATGTAAAGCCAGTGGTGACACCATACAGACCACCCATACCATTTCCAAGAAAAGGAGTTGAGTATGAGCAAGTGATAGGTAATAAAGTTTGTGATACCTCTGGAAAGAAGAAGAAGAATAAGAAAGTGCAAGAAACAAAAATTGTAAAAATAAACCCGGTGAAGTCAGTTCCACCAAAAGTTCCACCCAGGGTGGGTGATCCGGGTGAATTTATTGTTCCTTGTCTACTTAGTGATTGTGTCATGTATGATGCACTATCAGATTTAGGTGCAAGTATAAGTGTTATGCCTCTTTCATTATATAAGAGATTAGGAGTAGGTGAGTTAAGTTCAACGAAAATGAGTGTTCTACTCTTTGATCAAACCATTAGGCACCCAGTTGGAATTGCTGACAACCTACCCGTTCAAGTGGGTAATTTAACCTTTCTAGTCGAAATTATTGTCATTGACATAGAAGAGGACCCAAACATTCCTCTAATTTTAGGTCGACCATTCTTAACGTCCACCGGGGCGTTATTTGATGTAAGAGAGGGTAGAATGACACTTAGTAATGATGAAAAATCGATCACCTTTGTGAGTCGAAAGTCTAAATCTCCACCAACCAAAACCGTTGAACCAATAAAAATGATTGGTAAGAAGCATATTGTTTTACCAACTCCAACGGTAGTGCTTAACAATAATAAAACGCCTAAGCGTGAGGAAGATGAAGTAACACCTAATGATGACCTGATAACAAAGAACCCCGTTGTTGATACAAAATTAAATGAACTCGTTATTAACAGTTCAATGAAGAAACTTATTAAACGGATTCGCGATGCTAAAACAAAGGGGAACTTTAAGTTATGTAACCGGTTAGTAACCAATCTTTCGCCTAAAGAAAAGGCGAAACTAGTTGAATTTGTGGATATTACACAGGAATCCGACCAATGGCTTAAAGCAAAAGTCACAGATATGCAAGTTGATTATGGTCCAAGAGAAATTGACGATGAAGTTAATCACAATTTCGACACCACAGCTACCTAAGTGTGCGGAGATTCAAATGTTCTAAAAAGAAAATACTGTCTAGAGTTAGTTGTTCTGTTCTCGTGTAGTTCTGAGAATGGAATCCAATTGGTCTTTTCCACTAGCAGACACTAAAGAACTAGTTTTCTCTCCCCATTCTGAATTTTTTGTTTTGTAGGTTTTGTATAAAATTAATATGTTTTTTTTAAATTTAAATTTTGTGTGAATTTAAAAATAAAAATTTACTTTATTTCATTAAGTTTAAAAAATGATTTCTAAAATTCGTCGTAAGTTAAAGACTAGGTCATGGAACCGAAATTGCTTTACCCGAGGGCAGGGCCAAAAATTTTGTTATCATTATTTTTAATTTTATTGATCTAAAGTATACCAAAAAATTAAAAAAATCTAAAAATCTTTTCTTTTAAAACAATCGCTTTAAAAACGACAAATTTTAAATTTTGTCGAGGGACGGACTAGGTAAACATACCGAAACTACCTAAAGTAAAAGGAAACAAAATTTTAAAAAATTATTCATTTAAATTGTTTTAATAAATAAAGGTTTAAAATATATATATATATATATATATATATATATATATATATATATATATATATATATATATATATATATATATATATATATATATATATATGTGTGTGTGTGTGTGTGTGTGTTTGTAGTTTATCTTATGTACAAAACAGGGTAAAACAGCGCACTTTCAAAGACTGACATTAAGTTCAACAAAAGCTACTAATTTTGACGAAATGACGCAAAATATCAAATATGATATAAAATAATATGTTTGCAAACTCGGTATTTTTGATCACTTTTCTACACTAATTACCCTCATGAATTTATAATTATAGTCTGATTTCATGCAAATGAGGGCATTGCATGATCTCAAGTGTGAGGAAGGGTTATAAATTATCTCGGGTTTACACTTAGTTTAATTGTCAAATTTTGTGAAAATTTGAAAATTTTTCAATTAAATGAATTCAAAATTATGTTTATACATATTTATGAACGATAAAACTAGGTGATAATACCGAAATTATTGTTACCTCGGAAAGGACATAAATTGAGAAACAACTCAAAACGCTTGAATTCATTTAAAATGGAATAGAAGAGAATAAAGAAAAACATATATCACATATTTGTACAAGATTATTGCAGGTACTTTTGTTTTAGACGATACTAATCAGTTTTACCCGAATTACTGTAATATATTTGAAAGAAAGATGGATCTACACGATGAATCAATTCCATCATTAAAAGGAAGTAAAGTCTTCCGAAAAAGAAATGCGCTTCTTGATTTAGGTCAGGAAGTTGTTGTCCAGACCAGTTGTAGAGTCTACGAAAAACCTTGAAAAGTTTTCTCGAAAATCATCTGGAAATCCACGGACCTCAGCATCAAACAAGGTCGCCAAGTGGTCAGACTTATCCTATCCATGAGAGGATCTGTCTCGTAAAATGGGGAGGGCGCCGTGCAAATTAGCTTGATAAGACTAATGAATCAGAGCCCCAGAAAAGATAATCTCCTTAAAGATTAAAAATCAGCTTTTAAGCCTGATATTACTCAATCCTTGAGATTGACTTTAAAGATTGAGAATTACAAACTCACGGAATTCAATGATATCTAAACTCGAGCTTCAACGAGAAAATATTTTGATCAAATTAAAACCGATTTGTTTTCTGAAAACCCATTTTCAATGCGTTCATTACCATTGAACGTAAAATCCTAGAAATTCACCTGGAATTCATTAGGTCACCTGAACTGAATCGGGTGTCAACCGTAAGAACGGTGGTTGCATAGCATGGTCGAAGACAGGACCTTGTGCAAGACCAAAAAACTATAGGGTGATCTTTACTATTGCTCCTACAAAGGATATTAATTGCATCCAACACGTTATAGACCATAATCAAAAGCATGTCACGGGACATTGCATTAACAGTTTCTTGTTCAACACTTTCCTTTACAACCGGACGGTAGTTTACCGAAAGGTATTATACGGAACAAGTATACTGGACGTGTTACTTTCCTAATACAAGATTAGCAAGTGGGTGACACAAAACCATAAGTTTTGAGCTAAAATTTTCAAATCTGAAACCCACAAAACCCACAAAAATATTTTATAAACACCGGTGAAGGGTTATTTCGGAAAACTTATCTAGGGTAAAAGCTAGAATGAATTTTCAAAAGATCAAATTTTTCATAAAGATCCAATTTTCTTAAAGGATCTAAAATTTTATAGTCATGTGGGACTGTAAACCACATTGTTACTATCATTGTTTATACTGCCGTATCAAAATCACCGATGTATAAAGTGTGAGAATAAAAAAGTGATTCGAGTGAAGTGTGATTTAGTTTCAAAGTTCTGTATTGCTTGAGGACAAGCAACGTTCAAGTGTGGGGATATTTGATAATGCTAAAAAGGAACATATATTTAGTATCAATATCCTTCCAATATGTAAAGCTTTTAGTTACTATTGTTCTATTTTTATGTAATAATCGTTTAAATAAATAAGTGCGAAGACAAAAGAAGAAAACGAAGATTTGAAGACGCAAATGACCAAAAAGCTAAAAAGTACAAAGTACAATCCAAGTGGTTCAATTTATTGATAAGAAACGCCTAAAAATGACAAGAGTACAAGCTGTGAAACACAAAGTACAAGATATCTAAGCGTACGAAAAGGCGTTCGAAAATTTGAAACTAAGACATAAACCGAGCATCAACGTACAACTCAACGGAGCTAAAATTACAAGTCAACTATGCACAAGAATATAATATAATATATAATTAATTATATATATTATTATATATTATATTTTTAAGCAGCCCACGTTTTAATCAAGAGGTGAGCTGGAATCCAGAGCTCCGCACTCGCAGAGCTATGAGGAACAAAACCTCTGCACTTGCGGAGTTTCACAGTTCAGAGTGGGCCTATAAAAGGCAACGAATTCTGCTCGATCAAACACATCTTTTTCTTTTCCTTTCTCATATCATATACGATAAATATATATATATATATATATATATATATATATATATATATATATATATTTTATAATTTTAATTTTAATTTAAGTTTAATAATAATAAGGTTATAGTGGCGAATGTTGTAAGTTTGTAAGTCGAAATTATGTCCGTGTAACACTACGCGATTAATACTCATTGTAAGTTATGTTCAACCTTTTTAAATTAATGTCTCGTAGCTAAGTTATTATTATGCTTATTTAAACCGAAGTAATCGTGATGTTGGGCTAAATATTAAGATTGGGTAATTGGGCTTTGTACCATAATTGGGGTTTGGACAAAAGAACGACACTTGTGGAAATTAGAATATGGGCTATTAATGGGTTTTATATTAACTAAATGATACCTCGTTAATTTAATATTAAAGGTTACAATTCAACGTATCTATAAATAACCACATACGCTTAATCGGGTACGGTGGGCGGGATATCTATAAATACCAATAATTGTTCATTTTACCGGACACGGGAATGGATTAATAGTTAATGGACTCGTTGAAACAGGGGTGGATTACATTCAAGGGTAATCGGTGTAATTGTTATCAAAGTAGTAAAACCTTGGATTACACGCAGTCGATAACATGGTGTATTCATTAAACAAAGTATTAAGACCTTGTTACAGTTTGAATCCCCAATTAGTTGGAATATTTGACTTCGGGTATAAGGAAAATTTGACGAGGACTCTCGCACTTTATATTTATGACCGATGGATTGTTATGGACAAAAAACCGTATGGACATATTGAATAATCCAGGACAAAGGACAATTAACCCATGGTAATAAATTAAAATCAACACGTCAAACATCATGATTACGGAAGTTTAAATAAGTATAATTCCTTTTTTTTTATATCTTATCGCATTTTTATTTATCGCACTTTAAATTATCGCACTTTTATTATCATTATTTACTTTACGCTTTAAATTAAGTTATTTGTATATTTAATATTTTACATTAGGTTTTAATTGTGACTAAAGTTTTAAAATCGACAAACCAGTCATTAAACGGTAAAAACCCCTTTTTATAATAATAATACTACTTATATATATATATATATTTATATACAAATATATTTTAAAATAAAATATAGCGTTAAACTTGGCTAGTTCCCTGTGGACGAACCGAACTTACTAAAAACTACACTACTGTACGATTAGGTACACTTCCTATAAGTGTTGTAGCAAGGTTTAGGTATATCCACTCTATAAATAAATAAATAACTTGTGTAAAATTGTATCGTACTTAGTAGTATTTCTTAATAAAAATATAACTATTTCGTACCCCTCTGCTTTAACATCAAAATTTGATTGCTTAACATGTTGGAAACATTTAATCAAGTAAATATCAATTTCATTTAATATATATATATATATATATAAATATGGAAAAGTTCGGGTCACTACAATACCTACCCGTTAAATAAATATCGTCCCGAAATTTTAAGCTGTTGAAGGTGCTGACGCATCTTCTGGAAATAGGTGCGGATATTTCTTCTTCATCTGATCTTCACGCTCCCAGGTGAACTCGGGTCCTCTACGAGCATTCCATCGAACCTTAACAATTGGTATCTTGTTTTGCTTAAGTCTTTTAACCTCACGATCCATTATTTCGACGGGTTCTTCGATGAATTAAAGTTTTTCATTGATTTGGATTTCGTCTAACGGAATAGTGAGATCTTCTTTAGCAAAACATTTCTTCAGATTCGAGACATGAAAAGTATTATGTACTCCAGCGAGTTGTTGAGGTAAGTCAAGTCGGTAAGCTACCGGTCTGACACGATCTATAATCTTGAATGGCCCAATGTACCTTGGATTTAGCTTCCCTAGTTTACCAAATCGAACAACACCCTTCCAAGGTGAAACCTTAAGCATGACCATCTCTCCAATCTCAAATTCTATATCTTTTCTCTTAATGTCTGCGTAGCTCTTTTGTCAACTTTGGGCAGTTTTCAACCGTTTTTGAATTTGAATGATTTTCTCTATGGTTTCTTGGATAATTTTTGGACCCGTAATCTGTCTATCCCCAACTTCATGTCAACAAATCAGAGACCTGCACTTTCTACCATAAAGTGCCTCGAATGGTGCCATCTCAATACTCGAATGATAACTGTTGTTGTAGGAAAATTCTGCTAACGGTAGATGTCGATCCCAACTATTTCTGAAATTGATAACACATGCTCGTAGCATGTCTTCAAGGGTCTGTATCGTCCTTTCACTTTGCCCATCAGTTTGTGGGTGATAAGCAGTACTCATGTCTAGACGAGTCCCCAATGCTTGTTGCAACGTCTGCCAGAATCTTGAAACAAATCTGCCATCCCTATTAGAGATAATAGAGACTGGTATTCCATGTCTGGAGAAAACTTCCTTCAAGTATAAACGTGCCAACTTTTCCATTTTATCATCTTCTCTCATTGGCAAAAAGTATGCTGATTTGGTGAGACGATCGACTATTACCCAAATAGTATCATAACCACTTGCAGTCCTTGGCAATTTAGTAATGAAATCCATGGTAATGTTTTTCCATTTTCATTCTGGGATTTTGGGTTATTGAAGTAGACCTGATGGTTTCTGATGTTCAGCTTTGACCTTAGAACACGTCAAACATTCTCCTACGTATGTAGCAATGTCGGCTTTCATGCTCGGCCACCAAAAGTGTTTCTTGAGATCTTTGTACATCTTCCCCGCTCTGGGATGTATTGAATATCTCGTTTTATGTGCTTCCTTAAGTACCTTTTCTCTCACATCTCCAAACTTTGGTACCCAAATTCTTTCAGCCCTATACCAGGTTCCGTCTTCCTGAATATTAAGATGTTTCTCCTATCCTTTGGGTATTTCATTCTTTAACTGTCCTTCTCTTAACACTCCTTGTTGTGCCTCCTTTATTTGAGTAGTAAGGTTAGTACGAATAATTATATTCATAGCTTTTACCCGTATAGGTTCTCTGTCCTTTCTACTCAAGGCATCGGCTACCACATTCGCCTTCCCCGGGTGGTAACGAATCTCAAATTCGTAATCATTCAACAATTCAATCCACCTACGCTGTCTCATGTTCAGTTGTTTCAGATAAAATATATGTTGGAGACTTTTATGGTCGGTATATATGATACTTTTGACCCCATATAAGTAGTGCCTCCAAGTCTTTAATGGAAAAACAACAGCGCCTAATTCCAAATCGTGAGTCGTATAATTTTGCTCGTGAATCTTCAATTGTCTGCATGCATAAGCAATTACCTTCGTTCGTTGCATTAATACACAACCAAGACCTTGCTTCGAAGCGTCACAATAAATCAAAAAATCATCATTCCCTTCAGGCAATGACAATATAGGTGCCGTAGTTAGCTTTTTCTTTAACAATTGAAACGATTTTTCTTGTTCATCCTTCCATTCAAATTTCTTCCATTTATGCATTAATGCAGTCAAGGGTTTTGCTATTTTGGAAAAATCTTGGATGAATCTTCTGTAGTAACCAGCCAGTCCTAAAAATTGGCGTATATGTTTCGGAGTTTCGGGGTTTTGCACTTTTCAACAGTTTCAATCTTTGCCGGATCCACTTGAATACCTTCTTTGTTCACTATGTGACCGAGCAATTGGACTTCTTCCAACCAAAATGCACACTTTAAAAACTTAGAGTACATTTTTTCTTTTCTCAACAATTCTAGCACTTTTCTCAAATGTTCTTCGTGCTCTTGATCATTCTTTGAGTAAATAAGTATGTCATCGATGAAAACAATGACAAACTTGCCAAGGTATGGTCCACACACTCGATTCATGAAGTCCATGAACATAGCTGGTGCGTTAGTCAAACCAAACGGCATAACCATAAACTCGTAATGACCGTAACGCGTCCTGAAATCAGTCTTCGGACTATCATCCTCCTTCACCCGCATTTGATGATACTCGGAACGTAAATCGATCTTGGAATAAACCGATGAGCCTTGTAGTTGATCAAATAAGTTGTCGATTCTCGGTAGTGGGTAACGGTTCTTGATGGTAAGTTTGTTCAACTCTCGGTAGTCGATACACAATCTGAAAGTACCATCCTTCTTTTTGACAAACAAAACAGGAGCTCCCCATGGTGATGTACTTGGTCGTATAAAACCACCCTCTAAAAGTTCTTGTAATTGGCTTTGGAGTTCTTTCATTTCGCTGGGTGCGAGTATGTATGGAGCACGAGCTATTGGTGCAGCTCCTGGTATGAGATCTTTTTGAAATTCAACAAATCGGTGTAGAGGTAGTCCCGGTAATTCTTTCAGAAATACATCGGGAAATTCTTTTGCGACGGGAACATCATTGATGTTCTTTTCTTCGGTATTGACATTCTCGACGTGTGCTAGAATGGTATAACAACCTTTTCTTATTAGTTTTCGCGCCTTCAGGTTACTAATAAGATTTAACTTCGCGTTGCTCTTTTCTCCGTACACCATTAAGGGTTTTCCTTTTTCTCGTACAATGCGAATTTCATTTTTGTAACATACGATTTCTGCTCTCTCCTTTTTCAACCAGTCCATGCCGATTATCACATCAAAACTCCCTAACTCTACTGGTGTCAAATCAATCTTAAACGTTTCGCTAACCAATTTAATTTCTCGATTCCGACATATATTATCTGCTGTAATTAATTTACCGTTTGCTAATTCGAGTAAAAATTTATTATCCAAGGGCGTCGGTGGACAACTTAGTTTAGCACAAAAATCTCTACTCATATAGCTTCTATCCGCACCCGAATCAAGTAAAACATAAGCAGATTTATTGTCAATAAGAAACGTACCCGTAACAAGCTCCGAGTCTTCCTGCGCTTCTGCCATATTAATATTGAAAACTCTTCCGCGGCCTTGCCCATTAGTATTCCCCTTATTCGGGCAATCTCTATTAATGTGGCCCGGTTTTCCACATCCAAAACAAACTATGGAGGCATTATTTATTCCGACATTATTTGTTCTTTTAATTCTGTTATACATTGGTCCGTAGACCTCACACTTCATCGCACTATGACCATTTCTTTTACACCTGTTGCAAAATGTTGTACAGAACCCCGGGTGATGCTCTTCACACCTTTGGCATGACTGTTTTTTGTTTTTGTTGCCATTTTTTGTTGTTGAGATTGTTGTTGGGATTTTTATTGTTGTTGAAATGATTGTTGTAGTTGTTTTTGTTGTTGGGATGTTTGTTGTAGTTATTGTTAGGATTGCGGTTATTATTGCGATTGTTGTTGTGGTTGTTATGATTGTTATTGTGATTGTGGTTGTGATTGTTGTTGTTGTTGTAGTATTGGTGACCCTTGTCACTGGTTTCTTCCCACTTTCTCTTGACCTGTTTCATGTTGGCCTCTTCGGCCACCTGCTCCTTAATCCTTCCCTCAATCTGGTTTACTAGTTTGTGAGCCATACGGCTTGCCTTTTGTATGGAGGCGGGCTTGTGTGAACTCACATCTTCTTGAATCCTTTCTGGTAACCCTTTAACAAATGCATCAATCTTTTCTTCTTCATCTTTGAACACTCTTGGACATAATAGGCACAACTCTGTGAATCATAGTTCATACTTGGTAATGTCGAATCCTTGCGTTCGTAATCCTCTAAGCTCTACTTTGAGCTTATTGACCTCGTTTTTGGGGCGATATTGTTCATTCATCAGGTGTTTGAATGCCGACCACGGTAGCGCGTAGGCAGTATCTTGTCCCACCGGCTCGAGATAGGTATTCCACCATGTTAACGCAGTACCTGTGAAGGTATGCGTAGCGTACATTACTTTATCTTCTTCAGTGCACTTACTTATGGAAAACACCGATTCGACCTTCTCGGTTCCATCGAATTCCAGAGGTTTGCAGGCAGTGAATTCTTTATAGGAGCATCCTACATGATTTCTTGTGGAATTAGTTCCACTGCTAGATCCAGAGTTATTGTTATTTTGCATCGCAGCCTGTACTACGGCTATGTTTGCTGTAAGGAAAACACGGAAGTCTTCCTCGCTCATGTTCAAGTTCTGACGAGTAGTCGGTGCCATTCCCTTCAAAAATAGCCAAAAGAATTAAGTTAATCATATAGAATATAAAGAGTAGTCAATAGTATTTCGTAGCATAATATGAACATATTTATAAAAGCTTTTTCTTCATATTAGCGTTTTATAATTTTTCATTCGGGTAGTACCCGTTAAGTTCATACTTAGTAGCTAATATACAATTCAACTACTACGATTCTATATGAAAAACTGATTACAATAATATTTCGCGTTCAAACTTTTATACAATATTTTACAAACTTACAATACCGCTATTTTACATATAGCATGAAATATAGCACACAATAACTTTGATACAAGGCAATTGCGAATACAATTCTAGTTTAACGCAAGTCGTTCCGCGAAGGCAATAAAGATACGTAATTCATAGGTCCAGAAGAAAGTCATGCATTCTGGTTGTACTAATATTATTTCCCATCCTTGGTTATGTGGAAGATAACCATTGTAACCGTTGGCTAGGCAGCATGTTGTAACGTCGTCAAAAGGACGAGGGTTTCGTAATGCCCAACAGCCCTGTAACAATCTAAAAACCTTGTTTCTCACCCCAACTACCGAATCCGTCACTTGTGGGAAGGTTTTATTTTAAAGTTGTAATCCGATGTTCTTTTTCTCACTTTGGTGAGAAGCGAACATCACTAACCCGTAAGCATAACATGCTTCTTTATGTTGCATGTTAGAAGCTATTTCTAAAGCACAAAGTCCTATGTTGGGATATGTTGAGTCAAAATAGGTTCTTAACCCATAGCGTAAAATTGCACTTGGGTTCCCCGCATTTAACGCTTTAAAGAAAACACGGCGTAACTTAAGGTCTCCCCAATGCGATATACCCCATCTTTCAAAGAAAGCCTTTTATAAACTAAGGCATGCCTGGAACGTTCTTCAAATGTTCTACAAACTAATTTTGCCATAAATAATTGTGCCGACGAATTCTGACCGACTCTAGACAAAATTTCATCAATCATGTCCCCGGGTAGGTCTTCTAAAATTTTTGGTTGTCTATCCTTAACATTCATTTTGTGTTTTTATACTGTAAAAATAGACGAGGGTTAGATTCATAAAAGATACTTAACAAATAATACAAGCAATTTTTACATATATCATAAAAGCACAAGCACACTATATTACATATATTACATCGCATGATTACAACTATTTATTCCGACTCACTTGTTTCTTCTTCTTCGAACTTGGTTTGTTTCGCTAATTTCCTAGGGATATATGGTGCTCCCCTAATACGAGCCGTTCTTTTCACAAATTGTCTAGAAACACCTGGTGGTTTAGATGTTCCCGGGTTATAGCTAAAACTTACGAAATACGGGTGTTGACGGTATTTCCCATCGGGATATTTCATGTTAACATAGAGGTCATCGGGGTTGGAATTATGTTTCTCTATTTGATGTCTTTTCCCTTATTATTTTCTTTTGCCTTTTCAAATTGGGTCGGGGTAATTTCTATAACATCATCAGAATCCTCATCGGGATCCGATTAATCAGAAAATTGGTAATCTTCCCAATATTTTGCTTCCTCGGCGGAAACACCATTGACCATTATTAATTTTGGTCCATTGGTTGAGGGTTTTCTTTTATTTATCTATTTTTTAGTGGTTTCTAATATTTCCTCCTCCGGAACCTCTTCTTCTTTCGGTTCCTCTTCTTCTGGTTCCTCTTCTTCCGGTTCATCTTCTTCCGGTTCCTCTTCGGGAATTTGTGAGTCTTCCCAATATATATTCGAATCTTCATTATTATTAGGTGAGTCAATGGGATTTGTACTAGAGGCAGACATCTATCACACAATATCAAACACATTAAGAGATTAATATATCACATAATATTTACATGTTAATAATATATAGTTTCCAACAAAAAGTGTTAAGCAATAGTTTTTTTTTTTAAGAAAACACGGTCGAAGTCCAGACTCACTAATGCATCCTAACAAACTCGGTAAGACACACTAATGCAAATTTATGGTTCTCTAAGACCAACGCTCGGATACCAACTGAAATGTCCCGTTCATATCGATTATAAACGTTCCATATTAATTGATTTCGTTGCGAGGTTTTGACCTCTATATGAGACATTTTTCAAAGACTGCATTTGATTTTAAAACAAACCATAACCTTTATTTTATCGATAAAGGTTTAAAAATATTACGACGATTATCAAATAATGATAATCTAAAATATAGCGTTTTCACACGATTATTACATAATGGTTTACAATAATATTACACATCAATTTAAATCTTCGAATGCAGTTTTTAAATAATATTATACAAGCATGCTGACTCCAACTCTTGTCCATAAATTAGCATGCAACAGCAGAAGCTCTTAATAATCACCTGAGAATAAACATGCTTTAAACGTCAACAAAAATGTTGGTGAGTTATAGGTTTAACCTATATATTTATAAATTCGTAATAATAGACCACAAGATTTCATATTTCCATTTCTTGTAAACAACATGCATGCATAAAAATCATTCATATGGATTGAACACCTGGTAACCGACATTAACAAGATGCATATAAGAATATCCCCTATCATTCCAGGACATCCATCGGACATGATAAAACAACATCTAAGTACTAAAGCATCCGCAACCATGGATTGGGTTTGTTAGGCCCAATAGATATATCTTTAGGATTCGGCTTCGATCATTCACCCATAGAATGAAGTTTCGATTACTTGTGTCTATTTCGTAAAACATTTATAAAACTGCATGTATTCTCATCCCAAAAATATTAGGCTACCAAGCAAAAAGGGGCATATTCGGCTTCGATCATTCACCCATAGAATGTAGTTTAGATTACTTGTGTCTATTTCGTAAAACATTTATAAAACTACATGTATTCTCATTCCAAAAATATTAGATTTTAAAAGTGGGACTATAACTCACTTTCACAGATTTTTACTTCGTCGAGAAGTAAGACTTGGCCACTGGTCGATTCACGAACCTATAACAAATATGTACATATATATCAAATTATGATCGAAATATATTCACAACATTTTTTATTATGTTTTAATGATTTAAGTTTGTTAAGTTAGCAGTCCAACGTTAGTAATCTACAACTAGTTGTCCACAGTTAGATGTACAGAAATAAATCAATATATATTATCTCGAATCAATCCACAACCCAGTGTATACAAGTCTCAGGCTAGATCACAACTCAAAGTATATATATTATTTTGGAATCAACCTCAACCATGTATAGCTAACTCAAGCATTACTGTATATAGAGTGTCTATGGTTGTTCCAAATAATATATATAGATGGGTCGATATGATATGTCAAAACATTGTATACGTATCTATGGTATCCCAAGATTACATAATATATGTTAGAATACAATATAAGTTAGTTAAGTTATGGTTAGTCTAGATTTGTTACAAAATTTTCGTAGCTAAAACTAGCAAATTTATCCAATTTTGTTTTACCCGTCATTTCTTCGTTTCAAATCGGTTTTGAGTGATTCAAGTTGCTATGGTTTTATAATGAACTGAAATTTATGAAACTAAATAGAAAAAGTATAAGTTTATAGTCGGAAATACAGGTTACAAGTCATTTTTTAAAGAGGTAGTCATTTTCGTCGAAAGAACGACATCTTGATGACCATTTTGAAAAACATATTTCCACTTTGAGTTTAGCCATGATTTTTGGATATAGTTTCATGTTCATAATAAAAATCATTTTCCCAGAAGAACAACTTTTAAATCAAAGTTTATCATAGTTTTTAATTATCATACCCACAACAGCTCGCGGTGTTACTACAACGGCGTATGTCCGGTTTTACGGTGTTTTTCGTGTTTCCAAATTTTAAATCATTAAGTTAGCATATCATATAGATATAGAACATGTGTTTAGTTGATTTTAAAAGTTAAGTTAGAAGGATTAACTTTGTTTGCGAACAAGTTTAGAATTAACTAAACTATGTTCTAGAGATTACAAGTTTAAATCTTCGAATAAGATAGTTATATATATATATATATATATATATATATATATATATATATATATATATATATATATATATATATATAATCGAATGATGTTATGAACATCATTACTACCTTAAGTTTATTAGGTAAGCCTACTGAATGTGACAAAAATTGATCTAGCTTCAAAGGATCTTGGATGGCTTGAAAGTTCTTGAAGTAGAATCATGACACAAAAACAAGTTCAAGTAAGATTTTTACTCGAATTAAGATAGTTTATAGTTATAGAAATTGAATCAAAGTTTGAATATGAATATTACCTTGAATTAGAATGATAACCTACTATAAATAATAGAGGTTTCTTGATCTTAGATGATTACTTGGAATGAATTAGAAAGCTTGGAAGTAGACTTGTAAACTTGAAAGTATTCTTGATTTTATGAAACTAGAACTTATAGAATTTATGAAGAACACTTAGAAATTGAAGATAGAACTTGAGAGAGATCAATTAGATGAAGAAAATTGAAGAATGAAAGTGTTTGTAGGTGTTTTTGGTCGTTGGTATATGGATTAGATATAAAGGATATGTAAGTTTGTTTTTTTTGTAAATAAGTCATGAATGATTTATAATATTTTTTGTAATTTTGTGAGATATTTCATGCTAGTTGCCAAATGATGGTTCCTAAATGTTTAGGTGACTCACAAGGGCTGCTAAGAGCTGATCATTAAAGTGTATGTACCAATAGTATGTACATCTAGGAGCTGTAATTGTTGATGAAAATGAATGAGGATGTAATTGTAAGCATTTTTGTTAAGTAGAAGTACTTTGATATGTGTCATGAAGTCTTTCAAAAGTGTACTAATACATCTTAATACACTACATGTATATACATTTTTAACTGAGTCGTTAAGTCATCGTTAGTCGTTATATGTAAGTGTTGTTTTGAAACCTTTAAGTTAACGATCTCATTTAATGTAGTTAACCCATTATTTATTATATCTAATGAGATGTTAAATTATTACATTATCATGATATTATGATGTATGAATATATCTTAATATGATATATATACATTAAAATGTCGTTACAACGATAATCGTTACATATATGCCTCGTTTCGAAAACCATAAGTTAGTAGTCTTGTTTTATATATGTAGTTCATTGTTAATATACATAATGATATATATAATTATCACTTTATCATGTTAAATATAGTGTAACAATACCTTAATATGATAAATATGTATTTAGTAAGGCGTTGTTATAACGATAATCGTTATATATATCGTTTCGAGTTTCTTAACTTAGTAATCTCATTTTTTATGTATATAACTCATTATTAATATACCTAGTGAGATACTTACTTATCATAATATCATGTTAACTATATATATATCCATATATATATCATCATATAGTTTTTACAAGTTTTAACGTTCGTGAATCGCCAGTCAACTCGGGTGGTCAATTGTCTACATGAATCTCATTTTATTTAATCAAGTCTTAACAAGTTTGATTGCTTAACATGTTGGAAATATTTAATCATGTAAATATCAATTTCATTTAATATATATATATATATATATATATATATATATATATATATATATATATATATATATATATATATATATATATATATATATATATATATATATATATATATATATATATATATATATATATAAATATAAATATGGAAAAGTTCGGGTCACTACAATACCTACCCGTTAAGTAAATATCGTCCCGAAATTTTAAGCTGTTGAAGGTGTTGACGCATCTTCTGGAAATAGGTGCGGATATTTCTTCTTCATCTGATCTTCACACTCCTAGGTGAACTCGGGTCCTCTACGAGCATTCCATCGAACCTTAACAATTGGTATCTTGTTTTCCTTAAGTCTTTTAACCTCACGATCCATTATTTTAACGGGTTCTTCGATGAATTGAAGTTTTTCATTAATTTCGATTTCGTCTAATGGAATAGTGAGATCTTCTTTAGCAAAACATTTCTTCAGATTCGAGACATGAAAAGTATTATGTACTCCGGCGAGTTGTTGAGGTAAGTCAAGTTGGTAAGCTACCGGTCCGACACGATCTTTAATCTTGAATGGCCCAATGTACCTTGGATTTAGCTTCCCTTGTTTACCAAATCGAACAACACCCTTCCAAGGTGAAACCTTAAGCATGACCATCTCTCCAATCTCAAATTCTATATCTTTTCTCTTAATGTCCGTGTAGCTCTTTTGTCGACTTTGGGCGGTTTTCAACCGTTGTTGAATTTGAATGATTTTCTCTGTGGTTTCTTGGATAATTTCTGGACCCGTAATCTGTCTATCCCCAACTTCACTCCAACAAATCAGAGACCTGCACTTTCTACCATAAAGTGCCTCGAATGGTGCCATCTCAATACTCGAATGATAACTGTTGTTGTAGGAAAATTCTGCTAACGGTAGATGTCGATCCCAACTGTTTCTGAAATCGATAACACATGCTCGTAGCATGTCTTCAAGGGTCTGTATCGTCCTTTCACTTTGCCCATCAGTTTGTGGGTGATAAGCAGTACTCATGTCTAGACGATTCCCCAATGCTTGTTGCAACGTCTGCCAGAATCTTGAAACAAATCTGCCATCCCTATCAGAGATAATAGAGACTGGTATTCCATGTCTGGAGACGACTTCCTTCAAGTATAAACGTGCCAACTTTTCCATTTTATCATCTTCTCTCATTGGCAAAAAGTGTGCTGATTTGGTGAGACGGTCGACTATTACCCAAATAGTATCATAACCACTTGCAGTCCTTGGCAATTTAGTAATGAAATCCATGGTAATGTTTTCCCATTTCCATTCTGGGATTTGGAGTTGTTGAAGTAGACCTGATGGTTTCTGATGTTCAGCTTTGACCTTAGAACACTTCAAACATTCTCCTACGTATGTAGCAATGTCGGCTTTTATGCCCGGCCACCAAAAGTGTTTCTTGAGATCTTTGTACATCTTCCCCGCTCCGGGATGTATTGAATATCTCATTTTTTGTGCTTCCTTGAGTACCTCTTCTCTCACATCTCCAAACTTTGGTACCCAAATTCTTTCAGCCCTATACCGGGTTCCGTCTTCCATCTCCAAACTTTGGTACACACAATTATATAATTATCACAAGTTACGATGTTCGTGAATTGTCGGACAAACAAGGTGGTCAACAGTTATATAAAAACTCATTTTCAAAAGTTTTAAAACTTGTCATAATTCATTACTTATCATATCGGAAACATATAAAGATTAAGTTTAAATTTGGTCAGAAATTTCCGTGTCGTCACAACAAACGATAAAATTACCAGTAGATTAAACGAGTTCCATATACAAAAGTGACAACTTCAAACTCCAGACCGCTCCTAATGCAATCTTTGGCGTTCTTCTTCGGGTATTAGGTTTCCCGCACGGAGTCGAAGACCTTGAAAGTATGACTAATATTGTAGAAAGAGAGAAAGAGAGAGAGAAGTGAATTGAAGTGTATGTAAAAATGGATGACAAATGCCCTTTAAATAACCATGGTTTTTGCTTTCATATAGCTGGCAGGCCGTATGACAAGCCGTATATATGGCATGTTCATATGACCAGGCAATCTATTTGGCCTGGCCATTTGCATGGCATGTCATTTTCCATATGAAAAGCCGGATGGCAAGCTGTATGGCTGCCCTGCTTCGCTGTTTTGCTTGAATCGTAACTTGGTTTCCAGGGTCGTAACTTGTCTTTCACTGTTTTCACTCTAGAATTTTTGTTTTAGCTCCGATTCTCTTGATTCTTTTTGCACCGGCTTCGTAATTACTTGATCTTCACTTTTAACCAACAAAGCGAGTATTTAGGCGATAAAGTTTGGAACTTTATTGTTTTTGGACCTCAATACTGGGGTGAAAATGTGACTTTTTAGCCGATATCAAATATCTCACACTTAGATTTTGCTTGTCCTCAAGCAAACTTCTCATTTTAACTTTAAGAAATCTTTTCGGAGTTTCCTTTCTACTAGCCTAAGCGGTTTGATTTTTATTATAATAGCGAAAAATAAGGTAAGTTTTCTATGTTAGGGTTGAAACTATCTCTGCAAGCATGCGGGGAGGTTACATGACTTAGGCTAGCTTTCACACGTCACTCAAATCACACAAGTGTTTAGGGCTCCCTATAGATATAAGAAATGAATTCACTCATAGTCAGTGATGTTGCACCCATTGTCATAGGCTTGATAAAGACTCAAATACTTGTTACTAATGTGAAAACGGTAATAACCACATCTTCTAGGTCATTTGTCAATTTGGAAGGATGAAAAAGGAATTTTGGAGTAGTGGTGAAGTTGTTTAAAGGGTGTGAAAGGGTGAAATAGTCTTTTATGAATTTCGGAAATGAAAGATAGATAGGAGTGCTGATATTTTTGAGAAGCACTTTTTGAACTTTTCTCCTTTGATAGGCATTTTTCGGTCAAGTTCTTCTTCGGCATTTCTCTTTATAAGTTCTGCTCCTTTTTCAGAACTTTGAATTTTTTTTATTTTTTTTGGAAATTTTATCTCGAGAAACTTTCTGCCGGTAAACTTTTTACAAGACCTTTGCCATGATACTTGAGAAGTTTATAACATCGGGTTTTCTGAAGGAATCTCATTTTCTGGATTTTTCAGGTGATAGTAAAGATGATGTGGATGATGGTTTTATGTGGTAGAAGTGGTGGACAGTGTGACGGGTTTATTTTGACAATTGGCTAGCTCTTCTGATTATACACGAATCACATTTTGTTACTTGGAAATGCAGATCTAGAGCAAGTTCCGATTTTGAGTACAGACATCGGCACTCTCAACAGAAAATAGTGAAGCATTAAAGATGAATGCTTATATGGTCTTATTTGGGTGCCTCACCATAATCAATTTAGGTCGATAATGCCTTAGTCATGCAATGCTCTATTAGATATTCGGTTCGTCCCAACAAGATTTCTACCTTACATAAGCCTTAATTTTATTTACAAACATTTTTGGTTTCGAAAGTACTTTTTCGAAAAGACTTTCTTTTGTTAAAATTTTTGAAATTTGGGTTAAGAACTAGGAATCTTTGTAATGGTTATTTTAATACAGCATAAAAAGATTATACCAACGTCCCACACTTAGACGAACATTATCCCCAATGTTCCTAGTGCATCCCACACTTAGGAGTTTTAGTTGAAGGTTTTTGGGAATATTTGTCCAGTGTTTATTTGGGTTGGAATCCCACACTTAGTGATAAGCTAGGATGTGGCATAATTTAAATTTGAGCTAGTAACAAGTGGAAAGGAACGAGTACTCCCCAATGGATTGTCGTGGTTGCTTGTGAAGAAACTGGCTGGCTTGTGAAGGCAGGTTGTTTCAGCACTCTTGGAAGTTACGCTCTTTATTGATCGACTCATTTTTCATTCTTTATTCTTCTACTCTACCTTATTGCACGGGTTGCCTCCTGAGAAGCGCTTTTGTTTAGGGTCGTTGGCTCGACCATAATGATGCCTAAAAAGCAGACATTCTCCTCTGGTGGTTGTAATCGTAGTCTTCTCGAGGTAATGTGAGTCTTGGTGGATATATTAGGAGAAAATGTCGGACCAAGAGTGGTAGAAGATCCGGTATTTCTCTTGAAGATCTTCTAAAAGAGAGATAATGTGCGGTTTCAGCTCGTGACAAATCTTGAAGTCCGATGAGAACATGATCTACGGCTCTGCTGATTGATCCATGAATGTCAATCATCGAGGCCGTGTTGGTGGTGATTATTTCTCTGACGGGATGTTCATTTCGGAGGTCTTTAAATAGTGTCAAAAATTGTATCTTCAGTATCTCAAAATCTTCTGAACAGTGGTCTCCATAGTAGGAGTCTGTAGCTTTACACACATTTGTAAGGAGGCGAAGCTGGAAAGAAGTGAAAAGCAATCCTAAACAAAGCATTAATGTAACCGTCTTGGAATATATCTCCCGACATCTAGCTTTCAATGTGAAACTAGGATCTGTAGATTCGTGGAAGATTCGTGCTAACTGCTACGTAACAAAGGTGGCATGTTGACTCGGTCTGGTTCTAGATGTGAGAACGGATTCTTGCGTCTTCCTTCTTCTGCTAGTATGTCTCATAATTCCTTGATAATCAGATCAGCGTGGTTATCAATTGTTACGTAAATCACCAGTCTGTCTGGTATGCTTTCAAAATTATCTCTTTCCAAGAGAACAAAGAGGCTGTGAATATCTTCGATCATTTGTGAATCAGAGTGATAAGTCAGGCGTCCGGTGGAAAGATCCATATACTTCCGGATGAGAGTCTGTAGTGCTCGTTGGTTTGCTGTGAACGGAAGTGTAGATCCGGCTAAGGCATTGTAAACCTTACTGTAAATGATCTTTTGATGTCGACAAAAATCTTGTCTCGAGAATAGTGCGAACCACTGAATTGTGCTCCCTTTCCCTTTCTTCATGGTAGATATGATGGTGAAGAGTATTGATAAAGTCTTGAATGCGCCCTTCTAAGATTTCAACATTATCATCTTCTCTTGGTAGATAGAGGTTGTATTCATCTTCGATAGCCTTGATTCGCTCCTTTAAATGAGGTATGAAAACAATTGTCGATCTACGGATGGCTTCGAGAATATCTTCTAATTCATCAGTGTCATTGATGAAGGTTATCATGTCAGCGTGGTTAGATATGACCGGTATCGCTGAGTGATCTGATGAACAGTCCGACTCCTCTTGATCTACTGTGGGTGGAGAATATGAATCATCCAGAATATCTTCATTTTTCTCTTCTTCCTCCATCATCGGTATAGCTTTAATCTGTAGATTCGTCTGATGAACGGGCTTCTTCAGTATTCTGGTGCTTCACTTCGACACTTGCAGGGTCAATCTCTATATCTTTAATCTCAACCTTAGCAGTTTTCTTTTGAATCGAATAATTAAACGGTGATCCTCCGTATCTAGCCTCATTAATTCTTCATGACATTCTAAGCTTAGAGAGGGTACTATTACAGTTTTCTCTACGTCTCCCATTTCTTCTTCCTCCTCAGATTCTTCCTCTTCCTCTATTTCTTTGCTGGGATCCTGTTCTTCCATTTCTGGGTCGTCAGCAGACTGTGATCCGACACCCATTTCGATATCATTGCTGAGACTCATCATCGGAAGTGATCCGTCTGGGGGAAGTAGCAAACGTCTCTGCATGTCCAGAAAGATCGGTAGGTCGGTCAATTTTGAAGGTAACACTCTCCCCATGTGATCGCAAGATCAAGGTTTGATTGTACACATCAATGAGAGTCCTAGTCGTGTTCATGAAAGGTTTCCCTAATACTATCTGCGTATGTAGGTCTTCTTTAATATCCATCACTACGAAATCCGTACGATACAAGAATTTTTTGACTTTCACCAAGACCTTCTCAACTATTGTAACGACCCTACTTTTTTGACTTATATTTTTGTGCTCTATACTTTCACGAATATGCGTATACGTGCGTACTGAGCTAGTTTATGCTCTGGGATCTTTATTCATGATTAATTACTTTCGTTAATATTTTACTGCGTGTTATTAAGTGTTTAATCACTTAACTTGATCCCCGAATGCTTTTACGACTGTTAGTGTCACTTGTCGTTTTCAAACGAACTATGTACTTTGTACACGTTAAACTTTTGTCATAATTGGAATATTATGACTATGTAATACTAATTGTTATTTTCTAATGACAATTACATGGCTTATTGGTTGCTTAATTACGCTTAGTAATTTACTAATGCACACTAGTTAGACTTATTAGACTTTTTACCTTAATGGACTTAGGCCCACCCTACTCTAGTTAATGGACCATTAAATTAGCCCAGCTTTAATGGATTTATAATCCATTAAGATGTAGGACAAAAACCCATTAAGATGAGCCAACATACTAGCATTTTTTTTTTAACCATTACTACACATGTTGCATGGGATCCCAACAACAAGCACCACCTTTAGACCACCACCATGCAAAAAGTAAAAAGTTGTCCCCCTTGTCTCCCCTCCCCCCCCCCCTTGGCCTACGGTTTTGGAGACACCAAGCCACCCCTCCACCACTATAAATACAAGCCTCATTCTTCCATTTCACACTTGATCTCATTCTCATTTTACACACACTTACTCTCTAATTTTCTCTCTAGTCTTTCTCACACTAAAACTGTAAGTTCTTGAATTTTATTTCTTCTTCTTTTTCTTCTTTAATTTCGACATCATCATCATCATCAAAGGATCAAGCTTTTTAGCTTTTTGATCTTGTTATATCTTGTAGATTCAAACTTTGATTTGAATCCTTCAAGAACATGAAAGATTCAAGCTTTTTAGCTTTGAATCTTTATTACTTTGTTGGATCTAAGTTTTAAAGCTTAAGATCACTTTATTTTGTTAAAAGATCAAAACTTGTGTTTATGATCTTCATGTAACTTATAGATCTAGCTTTTTGCTTTAAGGATCTTCAAGAACATTAAAGATCCAAGTTTTCTAGCTTAGGTTTTCATTATTTTGTTTAGATCTAAGCTTTTTATGTTTATGATCTCATTACTTTTACTAGATCTTAGCTCTCTAGCTTATGGTCTCATTAATCTTGCAAAAATCCAAGCTTTCTAGCTTAGGGTTTCTTAACACTTGAGATCTAAGTTATTATTGTAGATCTCACTTACTTGGAACCTTTTTATTATTTTTATGGTGATAAAAATCAAGTCTTCATCATCTCATATGCTGAAGATGCATAAACTTGTGTCAAAAGGACAAAGGTTGAAGCTTTATTATGTTTATACGATAAAGAGACAACCTTGATGTTCAAAACTTATAGAAAGTTAGCTTTTACTAGTTCTTTTAGTTGTGTGTTGATGATCAAAGAGTTGTACACTTGAGGCTTATACGCATTAAGGATGAGAACCGTGATGAGCATCAAACACCAAGAAACCCACCGGAGCACTTGTATCTGTTTTTCAGGATCTGATCAGACTCCTAGGACTTCTGGAAAGTTTATTTTTAGATAGTTTGGTTCGATTAGATGACTTTTTGTTTAAGACTCGCCTAAATCCGATATACGGTTTAGGAATTATAGCCTTTCGAAAATCACTACGCCTTCGTAACGACGTGCTGAAATTTCTGACCTACTCACGCTTGAACCGTCTCCACGGTCAAACGACATCGAGTTAGAATCTAAAAATTGGAAAGTGGTAAGAGGACTCACAAACGGAGTCTTGGCAATTGGCCGCGTGTCATTTCAGTTTGTATAGAGGTCGTAGCAGCTGTCCGAAGTCAGCCCTTTGTTTCGATCTCTATTCTCGTTAAAAACCTTACTTTATCTTTTACGTATGATGATAACGATGATGATGATGATGATGATACTTGAGACTTAACTTATTTACTTTTAAACTTTTGGGGATGAATTACTGACTTAGTAACCATTGACTTAGGTTGAGGACCTTTTGGATCGATTAACTTACTTGTTTGGACCGACTGACTACTTGCTTACATTTTCGTATCAATTTTAATGCACATTTACTGTGAGTTATAGCTCCCTTTTTACTTTAACTATTTTTGAGACTGAGAATACATGCACTTTTTATGTTTTACTTACTAGACACGAGTACTTAAACTTTATATATGTGTGGGTGATATAACGGCACAAAGATTTCCCTTAGCACGGTAACGTTTAATCATTGGTTTTCGAACTGGTGAACACGAATCTTAGATATGGATCCATAGGGTTTGACATCCCCACTCGGGCTAGTCGCGCTAGCATTTAACGGGTGTTTAATACTTCGAGAACTTACGCACTCGCCAAGTGTACTTTTAGGGGGCGATATTTATATTACTTTGTTAAGTTAGTTACCGGGTGCCCACGGATAAGCATATACTTTATCATACGGATTTGAGATACTGTTTTGAATACGAAATCTCGTGGTCTACATTACATTGCTGATTACAATCAAACTATAGCTCACCAACATTCGTGTTGACTTTTTAAGCATGTTATTTCTCAGGTGCTTAGACAATTTGCTTCCGCTGTTATAGACTCGCTGTGTTAGACTTCTGCTGCATTGTTTAGAGATGTCTCAATCATGGAACTTTTATTTTTCATTCACAACTTATGTTACATTTGAACAATGGTTTTGTAATGACCTTTGCGTCACGTACTTATGTTAATGCTCTCTATTCGTAGAAGCACGTTATCTTTTGTAAAACATTTGATGTTGGTAAAAACGTTATCTTTTCATGAATGCAAAACTTGTTTTTAAACAGTATATAGTGTTGTAACCGTATAATGATCCTGTTGTTAATGATCCAAACACGTTGATTTTGTACGGGGCGTCACAACTATGCCCTTAGGATATCGAATTGTATGATCGGAAAGCTGGATTGTCATTTTGGTTGGTGACAAGTCTCCTAACTCTAATCTCTTGTAGAGAAAATAGGGAATTAGGTTGATACTTGCTCCTAAATCTGCTAGCGCATGAATGGTTCCAGATTGGTAGATTAAACATGGGAAAATGAATCGGCCCGTATCTCCTAGTTTCTTCGGTAGAGAGTTTCTGAGCAATGCCAAGCATTCTTCACTCAGTGGAATTTTGTTAGAATCTGGTATCCTTTTCTTTATAAAGAGAAACCTTCGAATGTATCTCTTCTGGTTGGGAACTTTAGACATAGTGTCCAGGAATCTTCCGTCAAGCTTGTAGGTATCAAGCTTGGATGGTTCTTCCAGTAGCCTTGTGGGATAAGGTACACAAACTGGAGTTTGAGTGGGCAGCTTATGAGTATATGTCGATTTGTTCTTGAGCCTAGCTGACCTTCTCTGTGGTTCTTCCTTTGGGATTATGGAATCCATTTGCTTAGCTTCCTCTATGTGGGGATTTTGGATAGTATTACAAGGTAATCTTCCGTATGGTCGGGTTTCAAGGCATTGTGATAAGTGTTCGAGCTGCGTTTCTAGACTTTTGAGCAGAGCCAATTGGTTTCACATGAATATCTCTATCTGGTCTTGTCTAGATGCGGTTCTTTGGTTCAGCTGTTGTTGTCCTTGAATGAACAGAGTCAACTGATCATCAGTCCCGAAAGCAGGGCTGGTTACTTTCATAATTTGAGTAGTTGGAGAATTTTCCTCAGCTGGTGGTCCAGTGAGCGGAAGTGGTTGATCGTAGGTTAATTGAGATTATTGGGGTAGATAAGGTGGATAACGATAGCGAAAAGGCTGGTTGTTTCTTTGAAATTGATTAACCCTGGGTTGTGATTGAAGCTGGGATTTGGTTGACGAGCTGGGTATTGAATGTAACAGACTGAACCGTCAGGATTCTCGTACTCAACTTGATATTCTTCAGTGGGTTACGGGTTGGTACAGTTGACACATGACTGAGCCTGGTTAACGTGCTGTGGCTGCGTCTTCAATTCTCTGAGTTGTTTGGCAAGAGACTCCATCTTATCCGTGAGGGATTTGATAGCATCCGTTGGATTATTAAGTGGAGAGTGGAGCAGATGATGAAGTTGTTTCACCACTATTCCTGTCATGATGATGCATTGTCATGTTTTCAAGCAACTCCCATGCTTCGTCTGCAGTGTCGTTCATTAGATTTCCTTGGGTTGCTGCGTCGATCGTCGTCCTATGATTTACCGTAAGACCATTGTAGAAGGTACAAATTTGGGCTGACCGTTCTAGCTGGTGATTAGGGCATTTCTTCAGCAGGGTTTTGAATCACTCCCATCCGGTGTAAAGAGATTTATCATAAATTTATTTAAAGTTAATGATGTCATTCTTAAGCTTGGTTTGTTTAGAAGGAGGGAAATATTTGGTTAAAAATTTAGTAGCCATCTCCATCCATGACGTGATGGAATCTTTTTCCTATCCTTCAAACCATGTTTGTGCATGATGAGTGAGAGAATAGGGGAACAAGTATAGCCGGACTATATCTTATCCTATCCCTGGCTATTTGTAGGAGTTCGAAAGAGATATGAATTTATCAAGGTGAGAATTAGGATCGTCATTCGGTAGTCCATGAAATTGACAGCCATTTTGGATGAGCTGTATGATATGATGCTTTAATTCGAACGAGTGTCCTTGAATCTCTAGGAATCTGATTGGTCCTCCTAGACCTTCAATCGAGGGTTTGGTGTTTTCTGCTGGAGTAACGCGTAACGCCATTTAGTTTCTGATTCGTTCTTCTTTGCGTGCTTTAAAGATTATTGCGTCTGAATCAGGTACGAATAACAACGGCCCTCGTCTAGATCGGGTTTGGGTCATACAATGAGTATGCGCTTTTGTTTTTAAATTTTAGGTGGATAGGCTAAGTTCCTAATTTAGTCTAAAGTAAACTATAGTAATCTTAATCTAAGGTAATCTAAGGTAATCTAAGGTAGTCTAAGGTAATCTAAGGTAATTATCCTAGGTTTAATTATGTTTTTGGTTCTTGCTACTGATTCCCTGGTATTTTGATAATAGAGCTTCGCACGAACTATTCAACAAACCCAGTGGCCAGGCCGACTTCGGAGAGGCAAGATCCTTTTGGTTCCAATATAATTGGAGACTGTTCGGAAAATCCAACAACCAAGTTCGTGTATAGTTGTCTTTCCTAGACACCACTAAATGCATGCAAATAGGTTTGATAGAAGCAGTATTGTCTGATACCAGTTCCCTGACAGCGGCACCAAAAACTTGTTCTACCTATGATATGATCGAAACGGACGGTTTTATTTATGCGGTGTCGTTAGGCCGGAAGGCGTCAGAATCAGCTATCGAAAGGTGGAGCAATAGTTTTAAATTTATATTTAGTAAGGCCTAAATCGTACTACTCCTTATTATGGTGAGTAAGGGAAGTATGACCTAGGGTCGAATTTTTAAGATATCAGTAGAATCGAACCTATAACTAAAGCTTTAGATAATCCTAAAGTGAAGGAGGAGTTCTGTGTTACCTAATTTTTGGGCTTTCTAGCTTATAAAATAAAGTAAAATAAATGCGATAAAATTTGTAATTCATATAAGGTTAAAACAAGTGTATACTACGATTTCATTAATTACTTTGCCGAGATTATGGAATGTTGGCTCATGAATAGGTAGTGACCTTGTATTCACTACACTGGTCCTACCGCCCCTGTCATAAGACATGTCACTTGGTAATGCCTTAGACTAGAAGATTCCAAATAGACAGCAACGTCCCTTACCCCCGATGCCCATGCAGTCTGACTACAGGCATACACGTTCAAACGGCTCATCCAATTAAGCGACTCGGTTGGTGACGTATTAAAATTCCACAAAGGTCTAAACTTTCTTAAGCACAATGAAGTACAAGGTATGCCATATCCGAGAGATGTGATGTGTTTCGATGCTTTCGTTAATGATTGAGTTTTTGATAACTCCTAAATTATACAGAATTTTGATAACATTTTAAGGAGTTATCTTATTAATTTAAAGTCATTATGATGCTAAAACACATTAAAATGGGTAAAATAGGAAAAAAGGTATTTCTAACGTGTTTGTTTAAGTTATGTATTAAACAGGATCAAAAACAGTTAAAAACTGCAAATTATGAGATGAAGCCGCCGACATGATGCCTTGAAGCCGCCGGCATGATGGCTTGAATCCGCCGGCTTGGTGTGAAAAGATTAGAAAGTTCCAGAATCCTGTAGAAAATGCCAGAAATTGAGAAATTATAATGAAGCAGCGGGCCTGCAACTGAAGCCGCCAGCTTAAGTCAGTTTCTTGTACTTAAAGCCTAAGAAAAAGCTAAAAAAGAAAACGAAATAAAAAAGATTGCAGATTAGTGAAGCCGCCGGCTTGGCCCTGAAGCCGCTGGCTTGGCCTAAAGCAGATACACGTTATTCAACTTGCTGATTACGTTAAACTTGCAGAAGGAATAACCGACCAAGTGAAGCTGCCGCCTTCCCAATGAAGCCGACGGCTTGGGCCACCGTTTTTGAAAACTATAAATAGAGGCTTTCTGTTTCAGTTTTGTATGTACCTTTCATTTTCCTCTTAGGGTTTTCACCAAAATACGAAAACTCTCAGATTAGGGTTTCAATTTCAAGTTGTAATCAAGCTATCAAGTTATTAATAAAAGTTGTCTTTGCATTTACCTTTTAAAGGTACATGTCTTTATCCATTTACTTTACCACTATAAAATAAATGCTCATAGTGGTTACGTGGATGAAAACTACTTTGTGTGGGAATCAGATGAAGCCGTCGGCTTCACCAGTCTAAACCGCTGGCTTAACTGGTACAAAGCCACCGGCTTCGTGCTTATATCTATACAGATTCTGGTTTTTCTAGATCTGTATAAATTGAGTTTCTGTAATGATTATTTGAACTGTTTTGAAACTGCTTTCTTTTAATATGCTTGTTTGCCATGCTTAAGGATTAAATAACTTGATTATAGGATTGATTAGTACTTAATCCAAAAATTTATTATTCAATTCATGCTACTTGTTTAGATATCGTCAATCAAACTTGTTAAATTGGATTGCATGCAATTAAGTTAAACAACATGGTTAGTGATAAATATGTTGAATATGAATTACATTTATATAATAGAGTTTAATATTGTTAGGGTTATTCGAAGATCCTCTGCTTGGATGTGTTTGATTAATGATTGCATGAGAATCAAGTAATAATTTACTTTCAGCTAGTAACTTGAGTTGATCTACGTGCCATTTAATAGCCTATATAATTTGTCAGTCTATTTGCATGTTAATCCTCATCATAAGATTGATGTGTATCATGTAGTTGATTTGAACACTAAGAATTGAGATGTTAGTCATGAACATCACGTGTCTAACATATGCTTTAAGTCTTGCGTATTGAATGATATGCAACACTTGTCATAAACTCTTTAGGGAGAATAGTTGGTCTATGATTATTATCTTGATTGGCGTTAATATAAGTCATGAAACTTGCCTAATATGATTCCCGTACAAGTTATTCGTTCATGTAACTGCTTGTATTTATAATTGTTTATTTTAAATCTTTATTTCTTGCTTATTATTCTGTTATTTAATTCATTCATAACGTACTTTCAGTTGCCTCTTTCCTAAGAGATAATATTCAAAACCTAAAAAACAACCGAAAACATAAAAATCATACTTCTAGTTCTTTAATAAGAATTAGACTGGATAATAAACCAACTTCAAAACGCATCTACGCTCTCTTGGGACGATAACCTAAAATACTACATCTGATCGGGTCTTGTTGCTCGTTAGGGTGTTAAAAGTAAAATAAAGGATATATATAAATTTAAAAGTTGAAAGATAAGTTAAGCACTACTGCACACACTTTTAACACATCAGTTTTAAAAGATAGTTAGGCCCTTAAAAAGAGTTCAACCATAAAGAACACCATGGCCAAGTCGGTTTGACTTCCATGAACACGTTCAGTTATCCTAACGGTCCAATCCTTTATGTGTTTAAACAAACACTTCCTTAATTAACTAAGAATCCCTCAAGCGGAGTGCAATGCTTGAGACCGCGTTATGGTGAAGTGTACTAATCAGCACTGACCGGGTTCCATGGCCTTACTTAGCAGAGTTACAGCTTACAACAACTGTTGTGCTTCAGCATGCACGTACGAAGTTTATATGATTGGTGACTACACTAGCATGGTCTAGGACCGATAATGTACTATGGGCCTAGTTAGATGTTTCACTACGAAAAAGTCCTCAGTCAGAATCCAAGGCTCGGTGGACTTACTACAACCGGTGCGCCTCAGTCAAACTTATGTTGTATCCGATAGACTCTCTTACCAAGTGGTGACACAGATGGTGTACTCTGAATCGGGGTTCGCAACTTCCCAATAACAAAGCCGATAACTACGTAAGTTCTATTATTTGGAAAAACGATTGTGTTTAAAGCATAATCGGAAAGCATCTCAACAACATACACAAACCATAATATTATTTCGGCATTATAACTGACTACATCACAACATACGCTAAATATAACTACTCGCTAATCATGGTAAAAATATCATAATTCATAATAATGAAAGACATTATATAAAGACAAAGGATAGAAGTACCGGTAGATTAAACGACTTCCGAATACAAAAGTGACAACTTCATACTCCAGACCGCTCCTAATACAATCTTCTGCGTTCTTCTCCGGATACTAGGTTTCCCGCACGGAGTCGAAGACCTTGAAAGTATGACTAATATTATAGAAAGAGAGAGAGAGAGAGAGAGAGAGAGAGAGAGAGAGAGAGAGAGAAAGAGAGAGAGAGAAGCGAATTGAATTGTGTGTAAAAATGGATGACAAATGCCCTTTAAATAAGCATGCTTTTTGCTGGCATATGGCTGGCAGGCCGTACGGCAAGCCGTATGGCCTGGCCGTATGGCCAGGCAAGCCGTTTGGCCTGGCCGTTTGCATGGCAGGCCGTTTCCCATATGGCAAGCTGTATGGCTGCCCTGGTTTGCTGTTTTGCTTGGATCGTAACTTGGTTTCCGGGGTCGTAACTTGTCTTTCACCGTTTTTACTCTAGAATCTTCGTTTTAGCTCCGATTCTATTGATTTTTTTTTTCACCGGCTTCGTAATTACTTGATCTTCACTTTTAACCAACAAAGTGAGTATTTTGGCGATAAAGCTTGGAACTTTATTGTTTTTGGGCCTCAATACTAGGGTGAAAGTGTGACTTTTTAGCCGATATCAATATGGCCAATGGAAGATGATCACAAACATCTCAAATTATCAGTGGTAAAAAGATCTAAGCATTCCATGTAGCCATTTCGTACAGTTTTAGCGTGAAAGTCAGGTGTCCAGATTTGACTAGAATCAGAAGTTATCGTATAATGACCACTATTCCTCTTAATGTATCAAGTTTCAACATTTGACATGCAAGGTCAAGTGTTCCACAACATATAAACATGTAATTTCCAGAAGCACAAGTTCCAATTCAATATACATATTACTCAGAGTATGATTTTGTCAATACGAAGCAGATTCAGTCCTGATTAAGTAGTCATTTTTCACACGCGATTATCTCAACATTTAAGAACGTTCAAGATGAAATATTTACATGAAAAGTTAACTAAAAATCATGAAATTTTCAAATATCATAAGAATATATTCCAGAAGTTAGTAAAAGTGGTTGTTGACATCTGTTTTAAGTGTTGATAAACAAAAGTAGTCACAAACAATCAAACTAGCATAACATGAGCATTAGGAATCCAATCCACATGATTTTTAAGTCTAACTTGAGTGGTTTTTAATTATCTATCAGATGGTTAACAAATCACATTCCAATAGTTAAAGCAATTTGCCCAGATAATTCGGATTCAAAGCATAAACAAGTCAAAACTTCAAATAAACATAACGGGAGCAATTCTTAACAAAATTCGATGATTCTTTCGAGCAAATTTATTAATTTTTCAAGAGCTATCTAAATATTCGAAAAGATTTCACAAATTTTCAGTCCATCTTTTGGAATGCACCTGATCAAAAAACGAATTTCAAACAAAGTGCATAAACAATTTTTCCGAGCAATCAATTACAAGCAATTGGCCGTGGACTTGAGCCTAATCAACTTTCACTATGAACAATTGAATAAAAACTGAAATTAAATATTAGGGTTTCATGTAATATACCTCTAGCAATTAAATTGGATACACCAACGTATAGAGAAAGATGCAAGGATTAACTTTCGTGAAGCAAGGATGAGCAAATAATTAAAAATTGATGTTGATTATGTATTTGGTGTGTGTCGACGACACGAAGAGGGAAGGAGAGAGCGATGTCGATTTCTAGGGTTGTGGGGATTATAATGATGTAGTTTAATTACAAAAGGGTTTATCTAGTTTCAGTTTAGGGCCTAATTAAACCTTAATGGACCCCTAGTAAACCCATTAGCCCAAATAAAAACGAAGGGAACACCCCCTATGGGCCATTCGGCCGTGGGCATCCTCATGGGTGTCCATGGGCTTATTTTGCTAAAACGTGTGATTGTATGGCCCGTTTCTAGTTGTCGTTAACCGTACCAAATTCCCGGAACGTTAACCGAACGTTTAAACGAATCCGCGTGATCCAATTTATTAAAACAATTAATAAATTAAATATATTTTTCTATGTTAATGATTATTATAATAATTATTAATATTTACTCCGTTAGTTAGTCGTCCCGAAAGACACCCTTCGCAGTTTTAAAACCGCAATGTTTTCTATGTATTTTTGTACCCGAAATAAGTTAATCGATTAATATCTAATCATATTAAACCAAGTAATCCACTAAGGATTTAGTATGTATTTAATAAGATAAACACATATAATTCAAGTAGTCACCGTTAAATTAACTAACATACAGTTAACGTAAGTAACCGAAAAAGTAAGGTTGTTACAAGGACTATCACAATCAGGTAAGATGTAATTAGCCCTACTTGTAAACATATGATTTTATCCATAACCTTTACCATTATACAAGCAGGAGTTTTAGTAATCACTTTGTAAGTAAACCCGTAGAGTAATATGGGCCAAAACTCTTAGATGAAAGTAGGGTTCGTAATCTTCGGGATAAAGGTTAATAAAGTCGAACTTGCACCTTTAAGCATCGATTTAATGATGAAGGCAAATGAAATCATGGACACCAGTTCCTGCTTAAGAATATCCCAAAACTTCTTGATGAAGGCAAATGAAAAACCATCAGGTCAGGGAGCTTTGTTACATCCGCAACTCCAAATAGCATCATGAATTTCATCTTCCATTACATTTACTTCCAATAAATTGCGATCTTGCGGAGATAGAACAGCCTCGGGAATCAAAGGTGGATTCACAAAAGGTGTTACCGAATTCACAAATTTTCTCTTGTAAAAGTCAAAAAATGCAGTTTTAATAGTATCTAGTTCCGTAATCTACTCCCCGTTAACTGATATACCTTTTACCATTTGCGTATTTCATTTCTGTTTAACGAGATTATGAAAGAGTTTCAAGTTCTCATCACCGTCCACGTCCCTTTTTACTCGCGATTTTTGTAAAATATCTCGTTCTTCTTTCTTATGAATTTTGTCCACCTCATGCATTAAATCATCACGTTCAACTAAATCTTCAATAGTGGCATTATTGGCTTCAACTTTAACTTCAATCACATTTATACGATTAAGCATCACAGAATTCATGTTAGAGTAGCTAACCTCTTATCTTTAGCCCATATCTTTATCTTGCCTTTGATATACTTCATTCTATCATGCAACGTTAGACCATCGTTACTAGAAATTTCAGCCACAACAGTAGACACAATTCCTTCGAATTCACCACATTAGTGCCAAGAATTAAAGCATTTAAACGGTATGGTCCTGAAATCCATTTTAGCAGAAATAGTAACGGTAAGTGGTCGTACCAACCTTTAACAAGGATAACGAGTTTCAAAACTACAAAACTGTTTAACGTGTTAGGTTTAATTAAAACTCTATCAATCCGACTCATCTTTGACGCAGTTTTAATCACCCAAGTAAATCTTATCCTCCCAAGAGGCACATCTACCAATTCGTTGTTACCGATAAATGAATTAAACACATTGGCTGCATCTCTTTTAAACAAAGAACCCATTGTTTCCGATTCATCCACCACTTCATTCATGTCACGGATGAAGACATACTCCCCATCATGATCACCTATAAAATTACTCAAACGATCCTAAGTTGCCTCTTAAGGTTAAGAACACTCGGCCCATAAACATTGACCATAAAAAATTTCGATTGAAAAACTGACAGAATTAATAAATCGTATAGTCTAACAACATGCACAACACATAAGTCCAAGAGTCCATCTTTTTCTAAAACCAATTGGTGATAGAGGGACTTCCCCTTTGACTTATATGCATACATTTGTTTTTGTCCATGACCGATGTGGGATAACTTCCCAACACGCCCCCTCACATCGAGGCGTGGAACGGTTGTAGAGATGGCGGCAAGAAGAAGGTCTGACTCAATCTCTTTGTAGCGACGGCAGCACACACATGGGGGCCTGACTCGGACTCGCTTTGTAAAACCGTTTACTTGATCTCCGATACCATGACAAAATTAATAAATCGTATAGTCTAACAACATGCACAACACATAAGTCCAAGAGTCCATCCTTTTCTAAAACCAATTGGTGATAGAGGGACTTCCCCTTTGGCTTATATGCATACATTTGTTTTTATCCATGACCGATGTTGGATAACTTCCCAACACGCCCCCTCACATCGAGGTGTGGAACGGTTGTAGAGATCGCGGCAAGAAGAAGGTCTGACTCAATCTCTTTGTAGCGACGGCGGCACACTCATGTGGGCCTGACTCAGACTCGCTGTAGAACAAACCGTCCACCTAAGCTCTGATACCAAGACAGGAAAACAAATGTATGCATATAAGTCAACGGGGAAGTCCCTCTATCATCAATTGGTTTTAGAAAAGGATACAGTCAATAAAATATCATCTCTCCAAGTACAAACTTTTGGAAGAAGTTAGGATCCCATCCAAAATAATTCCTTCCGAAAAACCTCTTGATAAGTTGCAAGCATAATCGAATGCAAAGTTGCCCCACATATATTTAGTGTGAAACAACTCTAAACGTGTCATCTTTAACTCCTGAGTCCTTGGAAATTGAAAGTTATTTGTGTAACACAACTCCTTTGCCCAAACCCTTCTCTTTTTTTACTCCCCCTTATATTAAGCACCAACAACTTCATTTATGCCTAGTTAACACCCTGATTTGATCCATCAATTTAGTAAATAATTGTTTGATCATACCTTCATCTAAAACACATTTAATCCATGCATTAGCAACATTAATAATTCGGTTATAAAAAGCACTAGAGAAACCGGTAATTTTATGCTCTTCTTTATGAACAGTTTCATTAGTCACCTTTTCCCCTTCAATATTTTGTTCTTTCCATGGTCTTCCATATTAACTTGTTCCTCATTTAGAGAGTTAACCTCATCATTCTCATCAACTTTATTCTCATGGGAAAAACAAGAAGGGGTTGATTCATCATCAGAATTGTTTGAATCATTGACCATCGAAGCTTTCCATGCGCCTACCTCCCTTACATGAACCTTAATATCGGCTAAAAAGTCACATTTTTACCTCGATATTAGAGCCCAAAAATAATAAAGTTCCAAGCTTCATCGGAAAAATAATCACTTTGTCAGTTGATATTGTAGATTTAGTAATTACGAAGATGATGCAAAAAGAATCAGAAGAATCGGAGCTAAAACGAAGATTCTAGAGCGAAAACGGTGAAAGTCAAGTTACGACCGCGAAAACCAAGTTACGATCCAAGGAACAAGTAAAACAATTCAAGCAAAACAACAAATCAGGCAAGCCATACGGCTTGCCATCCGGGCTGCCATACGGCTTGCCACATCAGATACGGCCTGCCATGCATATGGCCAGGCCAAATGGTTTACCATGCCATACGGGCGGGCCATACGGCTTGCCATACGGCCTGCCATCTGTATGACAGCAAAATTTTCCACTATTTAAAGGGGCACTTGTCATCCATTTTCAAAACACCTCTTCACACTCTCTCACTACAATATACATTCTCACTAGAAGCTTTCAAGGCCTTCTCACCTCTGAGCGGGAAATTAAGTACCCGGAGGCGAACGTCGAAGATTGTACTAGGAGCGGTCTAAAGGATGTCAGCACTTGTAATGGTCCAGATCTCGTCTGTAAACGGTGAACGCGTTCCTTAATCTAATAAAGTTATTTTGTTACTTTAAGTTGCTTTAATCTTGCATGCTTGATTATCTGTTGCAAATGTTTATTATGTGTTGAATATCTCATCTGAAACTTATGCTATTGTTATGTTGAAACCTCGACAGTTTAGAAGTCTAATTTACGGACCACCCTTTCCATTTACTCACGTGGCTATAACCTAGTATTAGGATCTGATCAACCCTAGGATACGAGGTAAGTAGTTATGTGTGCCTAACGTCACAATAGGGAAATAGTTCCTACGTACGGTTAATCGTTTATCCGTCAACGAAGAGCTGCCCATTTAGGTTGTGATTAGAGTGGGCAATATAGAGTTCAGTGAACACTGGCTTACTCAAAAGCATGATTCGCGTCAGAAGCAACGTTCTTGAGATGTTGTAAGATGATCCGGGGTTGAGTAATTGATTGCAAAGGAGAGACCTTTAACCCAATTAACAGTACCTTAGGATATCTAAGATTGCAAATCTGTTAATGTTGAGGCATAGCTTAGTATTAAGTGGAGGAATGTTACTATAGTTAAACCAACTAGGATTAAGAAAATCATAGACTTTCCTTTAGGGATATACCACTTTATTCATGTACCTAGGATTCTATCCATAAGGTCGTTTAAACCATCTAAGGTTAACGTTGGGAGTAGGGATATCCGTCTTAGCCAGAATCTTGAAAGCCTAAACTCTTAGTGACAAATCGATTAGGTTCATAGCCAGATTTATTGAGGTTTAGTGTTCACTCTAGGAAGTTAAACTCTTTTAACAGCTCTCCATCAGTATCCTATTCTTCATACATATCCCTTTTTATCTTTATAGTCTATATTACCTTAGTTAAGTTTAATCTATCACCACTTGTCGCTAGGGTTAAGTATTTAGTCACTTTTGTCCCACATTACTAAGCAACCATATAAAAATACGAACCTGAGTTATACTTACCATGTACTCGTTAAAAGGAAGACAAGTAGGTGAAATATAGCTAGGAAAACTCATCTAAATATAAATAATAAAACTATTGCTTCACCTTTCGATAGCTGATTCTGACGCCTTATGGCCTAACGACACCGCATAAATAAAACCGTCCGTTCGGCCATATCAAACCTCAAATCCAACACCACTGATGTCCCAACACTTTCTCCGACACGAACTCATTATTTCTAATCGTAATACCCTCCCGACCTAAACGTACACCTCTACCGTTATTGGCATCAAAGAACATAAAACAACCAATCATAGAGTCCACTTTTCTAAAAGTCGATGCCTTCCACGCACACAAACGCATACCCGAACCTTCTACTCGCGTCATCCTCTCGCCAACCATAATTTTTTTTACCAATGATCTAATAAACATCAAAATCATCATGGTATTATTTTGAAAGCTGCGCAAGTATCCACTGATATATATAAATCACTGATAACCATAATCTACCAATATATTTTGCCACAACATTCCCAAGAACCTCTTTTCTAATAATTGTATTGATACACCCCGTAGAAGTCACATCTTTAAACGTAATCAATAATGATTCTATCGGGTTCGAGCTCTGACATAGGTCATGTTTCATTAACGTAACATTTTTAGTGACTTTCGTAGAATGCCTCGAAATTTGTGTTCTCACCTTTAATAGTTTCAACATTCGATCATGGTCCCTTATTGTAGGAGACTTCAGGTGTAACCTTCTTATTATTCTGCACAGGAACAGGTGTATTTGACCCTTTAGTTTCATATGACTTATTTTTATTGGCCTTAGCATCCCTATTGAACCTAGCCACTAATGCAAATAATCGTATTTTATTAAACCATATAGATAATGTAACGAACTGATTACCAGGCTAGACGTAAGATGACGAATATGCCCTTAAGTTTGTTTATGTGTTATTATATGCTTTTATTTTATGTACATGTTTATAATTAATTGAGCATGTGGTTAAGACCAGTTTGTGACAAGGGTCACAGAATACGTTCGTTTGTTGATTTGGACTCCGTTAAGGCCACCTAACGAAGTACATAAGATGTTAGATAACTGATAAATACCCGTATGTTATGAGGTATGGGTTTTTAATAACCCTTAAGAGGGTAATCTGTTTCTTGAGCTCATTTTAGAAGTGTTCCAAAAAAAATAAAAAAAATAAGAAGAGCCTACCTAGTTCTTGTCACTCACAAACCCTAATTGATTCAAGTTAGAAATAAGATCAAGAGGCTTTAAGGATTGATTCTTATCATCCTTGTTATCATTAAACCAGGTTAGTATGCCTGAATTGATGTCTGAATTCTTAGAAAATTGGGTCTGTGTTAAAATGGGTTTTTGTGACTTAAATTAAGTTGAATCTAGTTATTTTGAGGTTGTTTGTGTTGTTTGATGCTTGCTTAATGATCTATATGTGTGGTATGTGTTTCGTGTGCTAGAAATTTTCCAGAAACATTCACAAATAGTAATTTTTGGGTTGAAACCTGTCAAAACAGTTGTTGTTTATGTTCTTCATTACTCGCACGAGTGAGTATTCACTCGTACGGTTGAGGTGGTCAACCGTGTGATGAACCGTGCGAGTGAGTGGTTAATGGGACTGTTATTTTGATTGAGATGACCCGTACGCTTGAGATCTGACTCGTACGAGTCACTGGTCACTCGTGTGGTGAACAGTACGCATCAGTTGGTTCTAGGATGGATGTTTGGTCATAGACCAAACATATGAGTGGGTTGTCAACCGCACGGTTGAGGGTACTCAAACATGCGAGTGAGGGTGTTACTAGTAAGCTTAGTAGACCAGTTGTTAAGTATTTGAGCGTTAGTATATTGGTGTTATTGTCTTGTTGTTGGGTTGATATCAATACATGATTACTGACTGTGTTATGTCTATTCTCAGGTGGAAAAGATAAAGAGAAAGCTCAGTAGTCATAATCTAAGTCGTTGATAGTAATTGGTGAATGGGTATATCTGCGAATAAAGTTGAAGTAGCAAGTCATGCTACTGTGAATTTCTCTGATTACATTGTGTAGTGTAGTGACTGCCATGCTAGGTGGATAATTGCCATGCAAGTCATGCTACTGTAAGTCGTTGATTACATTGTATATATTGTTATAGGTTCGTGAATCAACAGTGGCCAAGTCTTACTTCTCGACGAATTAAAAATCTGTGAGAGTGAGTTATAGTCCCACTTTTAAAATCTAATATTTTTGGGATGAGAATACATGCAGGTTTTATAAATGATTTACAAAATAGACACAAGTACGTGAAACTACATCCTATGGTTGAATTATCGAAATCGAATATGCCCCTTTTTATTAAGTGTGGTAATCTAAGAATTAGGGAACAAACACCCTAATTGACGCGAATCCTAAAGATAGATCTATTGGGCCTAACAAACCCCATCCAAAGTACCGGATGCTTTAGTACTTCGAAATTTATATCATATCCGAAGGGTGTCCCGGAATGATGGGGATATTCTTATATATGCATCTTGTTAATGTCGGTTACCAGGTGTTCACCATATGAATGATTTTTATCTCTATGTATGGGATGTGTATTGAAATATGAAATCTTGTGGTCTATTATTATGATTTGATATATATAGGTTAAACCTATAACTCACCAACATTTTTGTTGACGTTTTAAGCATGTTTATTCTCAGGTGATTATTAAGAGCTTCCGCTGTCGCATACTTAAATAAGGACGAGATTTGGAGTCCATGCTTGTATGATATTGTGTAAAAACTGCATTCAAGAAACTTATTTTGTTGTAACATATTTGTATTGTAAATCATTATGTAATGGTCGTGTGTAAACAGGATATTTTAGATTATCATTATTTGATAATCTACGTAAAGCTTTTTAAACCTTTATTGATGAAATAAAGGTTATGGTTTATTTTAAAATGAATGCAGTCTTTAAAAAACGTCTCATATAGAGGTCAAAACCTCGCAACGAAATCAATTAGTATGGAACGTTTTTAATCAATAAGAACGGGACATTTCAGTTGGTATCAGAGCGTTGGTCTTAGAGACCCAGAATTTTGCATTAGTGTGTCTTATCGAGTTTGTTAGGATGCATTAGTGAGTCTGGACTTCAACCGTGTTTACTTGAAAAATGATTGCTTAACAAATTTTGTTAGAAACTATATATTTTTAACATGTGAATATTATGTGATATATTAATCTCTTAACGCGTTTGATATTATGTGATAGATGTCTACCTCTAGAACAAGTCCCATTGACTCACCTAATAATAATGAAGAGTCAAATGTAAATTGGAATGATTCGTGGACTGATTCACAAGTTCCCGAAGAGGAACCGGAAGAAGAGTCGGAACCGGAAGAAGAATCGGAACCGGAAGAAGAATCGGAACCAGATGAAGAAATAGAACCAGTGGGGGAAATAATAAAACGGTTAAGTAAAAGAAAATCCTCAACCAACCGACCAAGGTTAATTATGGTCAATGGTGTTTCCGCCAAGGAAGCAAAATATTGGGAGGATTACCAATTCTCCGATGAATCGGATTCCGACGAGAATTCCGATGATGTTATAGAAATTACCCCAACTGAATTTAAAAAGGCAAAAGAAAATAATAAGGGAAAGGGCATAAAAATAGAGAAATCTAATTCCAACCCCGATGAACTTTATATGTATCGTCAACCCCCGAAGTCCTTAAGTTGTAACAATGACCCGGGAACCTCTAAACCACCAGGTTTTTCTAAACCAATGTGGATAACGACGGCTCGTATTAGGGGAACATCATATATCCCTAGAAACTTGGCAAAACGAACCAAAAGCGAAGAAGAAGAAACAAGCGATTCGGAATAAGATAGTTGTATTCGTGTGGTGTAATATAAGTAATATAGTGTGCTTATGCTTTATGATATATGTAAAAATTGCTTGTATTAATAAGTATTTTTTTTATGAATCTAACTCTTGTCTATTTTACAGTATAAAAACACAAAATGGATAGACAACCCAATATTTTAAGAGACCTACCCGGAGACATGATTGATGAAATCTTGTCTAGAGTCGGTCAGAATTCTTCGGCACAACTATTTAAGGCGAGATCAGTTTGTAAGACATTCGAAGAACGTTCCAAGAATGCCTTGGTTTATAAAAGGCTTTCGTTCGATAGATGGGGGATATCACATTGGGAAATCCATAAGTTACGATGTGTTTACTTTGACGCATATATTGCGGGGAACCCAAATGCTATTTTACGCAATGGGTTAAGAAATTATTTTGACTCAATATATCCGAATATTGGACTTCGTGATTTAGAAAAAGCGGCTAACATGCAACATAAAGAAGCATGTTATGCTTACGGATTAGTAATGTTCGCTTCTCACCAAATTGAGAACAAGAACATCGGCCTACAACTATTAAACAAAACGTTCCCACAAGTGACGGAGTCGGTAATTGGGGTAAGAAATGAGGTTTTTAGATTGTTACGGGACTGTTGGACATTACGTAACCCTCGTCCCTTTGACGACGTTACAACACGCTGTCTTATCAACGGCCATAACGATTATATTCCACAAGACCAAGGATGGGAAGTAGTCCTAGTAAAACCAGAATGCATGACTTGTTTCTGGACGTATGAATTACGTGTCTTTATTGCCCTTGCTGAACGACTTGTGTACTAGCTAGAATTATCTTCACAACTATCTTGTATCAAAGTTATTGTGTGCTATGTTTCATGCTTTATGTAAAATAAGCGGTATTGTAAGTTTGTAAAATATTGTATAAAAGTTTGAACGCGAAATATTATTATAATCAGTTTTTCATATAGAATTGTAGTAGTTGAATTGTATATTAGCTACTAAGTATGAACTTAACGGGTAGGTACTACCCGAATTTAAACTTATAAAACGCTAATATGAAGAAAAAGCTTTTATAAATGAGTTCATATTATGCTACGAAATACTATTAACTACTCTTAATATTCTGTATGATTAACTCTTGTTCCATTTGACTATTTTGAAGGAAATGGCACCGACTACTCGACACACCGTGAATATGAATGAAGAGGAATTCCGTACTTTTCTAGCTTCAAACATAGCCGCAGTACAGGCTGCGCTACATACCAACAATAACCTTGGATCTAGCAGTACAGGAAATCGTGTAGGATGCACCTACAAAGAATTCACTGCCTGCAAACCTTTGGAATTTGATGGAACCGAAGGACCGATCGGATTGAAACGGTGGACCGAGAAGGTCGAATCGGTGTTTGCCATAAGTAAGTGTACTGAAGAGGACAAAGTGAAGTACGCTACGCATACTTTCACAGGTTCTGCAATAACATGGTGGAATACCTATCTAGAGCAAGTGGGACAAGACGATGCGTACGCACTACCGTGGTCAGCATTCAAGCACTTGATGAACGAGAAGTACCGTCCCAGAACTGAGGTCAATAAGCTCAAGACAGAACTTAGAGGGTTACGAACCCAAGGATTTGATATTACCACGTACGAAAGACGATTCACAGAATTGTGCCTATTGTGTCCGGGAGCATTCGAAGATGAGGAAGAGAAGATCGACGCGTTTGTGAAAGGATTACCAAAAAGAATCCAAGAAGATATAAGTTCACACGAGCCCGCCTCCATACAACAGGCATGTAGAATGGCTCACAAACTAGTGAACCAGATTGAAGAAAGAATTAAAGAACAGACTGCTGAAGAGGCCAATGTAAAGCAAGTCAAAAGAAAGTGGGAGGAAAACGGTGATAAGAATCACCAATACAACAACAACAGCAATTACAACAATAATCGCAACAATTATCCCAACAATCGCAACATCAATCGCAACTACAACAAACGGCCCAACAACAACAACAACAACAACAACAACAACAACAACAGCAACTACAACAATCATCCCAACAACAATAATAACCGCAACAACAACAACAATCAGAAGCAGCTATGCCAAAGGTGTGAAAAGTATCACTCGGGGTTCTGCACCAAATTTTGCAACAAGTGTAAAAGAAATGGTCATAGCGCGGCGAAGTTTGAGGTCTACGGACCAGGGGTTAATAGAACGAAAGGAACAAATGGTGTCGGAACGAGTAATGGCGGAGCAAGTAGTGTCGGAGCAAGTTATGCCAATGTAGTTTGTTATAAATGTGGAAAACCGGGCCACATTATTAGAAATTGCCCGAACCAGGAGAACACGAATGAACAAGGCCGAGGAAGAGTTTTCAATATTAATGCGGCAGAGGCACAGGAAGACCCGGAGCTTGTTACGGGTACGTTTCTTATTGACAATAAATCTGCTTACGTTTTATTTGATTCGGGTGCGGATAGAAGCTATATGAGTAGAGATTTTTGTGCTAAATTAAGTTGTCCATTGACGCCTTTGGATAGTAAATTTTTACTCGAATTAACAAATGGTAAATTAATTTCAGCAGATAATATATGTCGGAATCGAGAAATTAAACTGGTTAGCGAAACATTTAAGATTGATTTGATACCAGTAGAGTTTGGGAGTTTTGATGTGATAATCGGTATGGACTGGTTGAAAGAAGTGAAAGCAGAGATCGTTTGTTACAAAAATGCAATTCGCATTATACGAGAAAAAGGAAAACCCTTAATGGTGTACGGAGAAAAGGGCAACACGAAGCTACATCTTATTAGTAATTTGAAGGCACAAAAACTAATAAGAAAAGGTTGCTATGCTGTTCTAGCACACGTCGAGAAAGTATAAACTGGAGAAAAGAGCATCAATGATGTTCCCATTGCAAAAGAATTTCCCGATGTATTTCCGAAAGAATTACCGGGATTACCCCCACATCGATCCGTTGAATTTCAAATAGATCTTGTACCAGGAGCTGCACCAATAGATCGTGCTCCTTACAGACTCGCACCCAGCGAGATGAAGGAACTGCAAAGCCAATTACAAGAACTTTTAGAGCGTGGTTTCATTCGACCAAGCACATCACCGTGGGGAGCTCCTGTTTTGTTTGTCAAGAAGAAAGATGGTACATTCAGGTTGTGTATCGACTACCGAGAGTTGAACAAACTTACCATCAAGAACCGCTACCCACTACCGAGAATCGACGACTTATTTGATCAACTACAAGGCTCGTCTGTTTATTCAAAGATTGACTTACGTTCCGGGTATCATCAAATACGGGTGAAAGAAGATGATATTCCAAAGACTGCTTTCAGAACACGTTACGGTCATTACGAGTTTATGGTCATGCCGTTTGGTTTAACTAATGCACCAGCTGTATTCATGGACCTTATGAACCGAATGTGTGGACCATACCTTGACAAGTTTGTCATTGTTTTCATTGATGACATACTTATTTACTCAAAGAATGACCAAGAACACGGTGAACATTTGAGAAAAGTGTTAGAAGTATTGAGGAAGGAAGAATTGTACGCTAAGTTTTCAAAGTGTGCATTTTGGTTGGAAGAAGTTCAATTCCTCGGTCACATAGTGAACAAAGAAGGTATTAAGGTGGATCCGGCAAAGATAGAAACTGTTGAAAAGTGGGAAACCCCGAAAACTCCGAAACACATACGCCAGTTTTTAGGACTAGCTGGTTACTACAGAAGGTTCATCCAAGACTTTTCCAGAATAGCAAAACCCTTGACTGCATTAACGCATAAAGGGAAGAAATTTGAATGGAATGATGAACAAGAGAAAGCGTTTCAGTTATTGAAGAAAAAGCTAACTACGGCACCTATATTGTCATTGCCTGAAGGGAATGATGATTTTGTGATTTATTGTGACGCATCAAAACAAGGTCTCGGTTGTGTATTAATGCAACGAACGAAGGTGATTGCTTATGCGTCTAGACAATTGAAGATTCACGAACAAAATTATACGACGCATGATTTGGAATTAGGCGCGGTTGTTTTTGCATTAAAGACTTGGAGGCACTACTTATATGGGGTCAAAAGTATTATATATACCGACCACAAAAGTCTTCAACACATATTTAATCAGAAACAACTGAATATGAGGCAGCGTAGGTGGATTGAATTATTGAATGATTACGACTTTGAGATTCGTTACCACCCGGGGAAGGCAAATGTAGTAGCTGATGCCTTGAGCAGGAAGGACAGAGAACCCATTCGAGTAAAATCTATGAATATAATGATTCATAATAACCTTACTACTCAAATAAAGGAGGCGCAACAAGGAGTTTTAAAAGAGGGAAATTTAAAGGATGAAATACCCAAAGGATTGGAGAAGCATCTTAATATTCGGGAAGACGGAAACCGGTATAGGGCTGAAAGGATTTGGGTACCAAAATTTGGAGATATGAGAGAAATGGTACTTAGAGAAGCTCATAAAACCAGATACTCAATACATCCTGGAACGGGGAAGATGTACAAGGATCTCAAGAAACATTTTTGGTGGCCGGGTATGAAAGCCGGTGTTGCTAAATACGTAGGAGAATGTTTGACGTGTTCTAAGGTTAAAGCTAAGCATCAGAAACCATCAGGTCTACTTCAACAACCCGAAATCCTGAAATGGAAATGGGAAAACATTACCATGGATTTCATCACTAAATTGCCAAGGACTGCAAGTGGTTTTGATACTATTTGGGTAATAGTTGATCGTCTCACCAAATCCGCACACTTCCTACCAATAAGAGAAGATGACAAGATGGAGAAGTTAGCACGACTGTATTTGAAGGAAGTCGTCTCCGGACATGGAATACCAATCTCTATTATCTCTGATAGGGATGGCAGATTTATTTCAAGATTCTGGCAGACATTACAGCAAGCATTAGGAACTCGTCTAGACATGAGTACTGCCTATCATCCACAAACTGATGGGCAGAGCGAAAGGACGATACAAATGCTTGAAGACATGCTACGAGCATGTGTTATTGATTTCGGAAACAGTTGGGATCGACATCTACCGTTAGCAGAATTTTCCTACAACAACAGCTACCATTCAAGCATTGAGATGGCGCCGTTTGAAGCACTTTATGGTAGAAAGTGCAGGTCTACGATTTGTTGGAGTGAAGTGGGGGATAGACAGATTACGGGTCCGGAGATTATACAAGAAACTACCGAGAAGATCATCCAAATTCAACAACGGTTGAAAACCGCCCAAAGTCGACAAAAGAGCTACGCTGACATTAAAAGAAAAGATATAGAATTTGAAATTGGAGAGATGGTCATGCTTAAAGTTGCACCTTGGAAAGGCGTTGTTCGATTTGGTAAACGAGGGAAATTAAATCCAAGGTATATTGGACCATTCAAGATTATTGATCGTGTCGGACCAGTAGCTTACCGACTTGAGTTACCTCAACAACTCGCGGCTGTACATAACACTTTCCACGTCTCGAATTTGAAGAAATGTTTTGCTAAAGAAGATCTCACTATTCCGTTAGATGAAATCCAAATCAACGAAAAACTCCAATTCATCGAAGAACCCGTCGAAATAATGGATCGTGAGGTTAAAAGACTTAAGCAAAACAAGATACCAATTGTTAAGGTTCGATGGAATGCTCGTAGAGGAACCGAGTTCACCTGGGAGCGTGAAGATTAGATGAAGAAGAAATACCCGCATCTATTTCCAGAAGATTCGTCAACACCTTCAACAGCTTAAAATTTCGGGACGAAATTTATTTAACGGGTAGGTACTGTAGTGACCCGAACTTTTCCATATTTATATATATTAATTGAGATTGATATTTACATGATTAAATGTTTCCAACATGTTAAGCAATCAAACTTGTTAAGACTTTATTAATTGAAATATGTTTCATATAGACAATTGACCACCCAAGTTGACCGGCGATTCACGAACGTTAAAACTTGTAAAAATGACATGACGATATATATATGGATATACATATGGTTAACCTGAGATTATGATAAGTAAGTATCTCCATAAGTATATTAACAATGAGTTATATACATATAAACAAGACTACTAACTTAGGGATTTCGAAACGAGACATATATGTAACGATTATCGTTGTAACGACATTTAAATGTATATATATCATATTAAGATATATTAATATATCATAATATCATGATAATATAATAATTTAACATCTCATTAGATATAATAAACAATGGGTTAACAACATTAATTGAGATCGTTAACTTAAAGGTTTCAAAACAACACTTACATGTAACGACTAACGATGACTTAACGACTCAGTTAAAATATATATACATGTAGTGTATTTAGATGTATTAAAATACTTTTGGAAGACTTCAAGACATATATCAAAACACTCATACTTAATGAAAATGGTTACAGTTACTTTCCCATTCTTTTCTTTCATCAAGAATTCTAGTCGTATTCTTACCCGTATTATACACAGCTTCAAAACGTACTTACTATGGGTATATACCAATAGGAACTAGCATGGGATTTCACTCTTGATTATGTCATGTATGACTAATCAATTTTAACTTCTACCATGAGCTAGTCAACTAACTAGAACTCCTTTTAACCCCGCTCACCACTCACCAATTACCACTCATCATTCACTCCATTTCACTTCCAATTCTCTTTCTAATTCTCTCTCAACACACACACACTATTATGAACGTATTTTTCCAGTATTTAATCATCATCTTCATCAAAAATCACTTCAAGAATCAAGCTATAATCATCATAGGAAGAACACTTCAAGAACACTTCAAAAATCCCTTCAAGTTTACTAATTTACTTCCAAGCTTTCTAATCCATTCCAAGTAATCATCTAAGATCAAGAAACCTTTGTTATATACAGTAGGTTATCTTTCTTATTCAAGGTAATATTCATATTCAAACTTTGATTCAATTTCTATAACTATAAACTATCTTAATTCGAGTAAAAATCTTACTTGAACTTGTTTTTGTGTCATGATCCTACTTCAAGAACTTTCAAGCCATCCAAGATCCTTTGAAGCTAGATCATTTCTTGTCACTTCCAGTAGGTTTACCTACTAAACTTGAGGTAGTAATGATGTTCATAATATCATTCGATTCATATATATAAAACTATCTTATTCGAAGGTTTAAACTCGTAATCACTAGAACATAGTTTAGTTAATTCTAAACTTGTTCGCAAACAAAAGTTAATCCTTCTAACTTGACTTTTAAAATTAAATAAACACATGTTCTATATCTATATGATATGCTAACTTAATGATTTAAAACCTGGAAACACGAAAAATACCGTAAAACCGGATTTACGCCGTCGTAGTAACACCGCGGGCTGTTTTGGGTTAGTTAATAAAAAACTATGATAAACTTTGATTTAAAAGTTGTTATTCTGAGAAAATGATTTTTATTATGAACATGAAACTATATCCAAAAATTATGGTTAAACTCAAAGTGGAAGTATGTTTTCTAAAATGGTCATCTAGACGTCGTTCTTTCGACTGAAATGACTACCTTTACAAAAACGACTTGTAACTTATTTTTCCGACTATAAACCTATACTTTTTCTGTTTAGATTCATAAAATAGAGTTCAATATGAAACCATAGCAATTTGATTCACTCAAAACGGATTTAAAATGAAGAAGTTATGGGTAAAACAAGATTGGATAATTTTTCTCATTTTAGCAACGTGAAAATTGGTAACAAATCGATTCCAACCATAACTTAATCAACTTGTATTGTATATTATGTAATCTTGAGATACCATAGACACGTATACAATGTTTTGACCTATCATGTCGACACATCTATATATATTTCGGAACAACCATAGACACTCTATATGTGAATGTTGGAGTTAGCTATACAGGGTTGAGGTTGATTCCAAAATATATATAGTTTGAGTTGTGATCAATACTGAGATACGTATACACTGGGTCGTGGATTGATTCAAGATAATATTTATCGATTTATTTCTGTACATCTAACTGTGGACAACTAGTTGTAGGTTACTAACGAGGACAGCTGACTTAATAAACTTAAAACATCAAAATATATTAAAAGTGTTGTAAATATATTTTGAACATACTTTAATATATATGTATATATTGTTATAGGTTCGTGAATCAACAGTGGCCAAGTCTTACTTCTCGACGAAGTAAAAATTTGTGAAAGTGAGTTATAGTCCCACTTTTAAAATCTAATATTTTTGGGATGAGAATACATGCAGGTTTTATAAATGATTTACAAAATAGACACAAGTACGTGAAACTACATTCTATGGTTGAATTATCGAAATTGAATATACCCATTTTTATTAAGTCTGGTAATCTAAGAATTAGGGAACAGACACCCTAATTGACGCGAATCCTAAAGATAGATCTATTGGGCCTAACAAACCCCATCCAAAGTACCGGATGCTTTAGTACTCCGAAATTTATATCATATCCGAAGGGTGTCCCGGAATGATGGGGATATTCTTATATATGCATCTTGTTAATGTCGGTTACCAGGTGTTCACCATATGAATGATTTTTATCTCTATGTATGGGATGTGTATTGAAATATGAAATCTTGTGGTCTATTATTATGATTTGATATATATAGGTTAAACCTATAACTCACCAACATTTTTGTTGACGTTTTAAGCATGTTTATTCTCAGGTGATTATTAAGAGCTTCCGCTGTCGCATACTTAAATAAGGACGAGATTTGGAGTCCATGCTTGTATGATATTGTGTAAAAACTGCATTCAAGAAACTTATTTTGTTGTAACATATTTGTATTGTAAATCATTATGTAATGGTCGTGTGTAAACAGGATATTTTAGATTATCATTATTTGATAATCTACATAAAGCTTTTTAAACCTTTATTGATGAAATAAAGGTTATGGTTTGTTTTAAAATGAATGCAGTCTTTGAAAAACGTCTCATATAGAGGTCAAAACCTCGCAACGAAATCAATTAATATGGAACGTTTTTAATCAATAAGAACGGGACATTTCACTACAGTCAGTGCAGTATAGCATAGAAGAACGCATGGGATGTGTTTGGAAAGTTATGCAGTGGACTTGGTAGGAGGGACTATCGGTAGACTCTAGCCTGATTAGTTAGTTCATGTGTCCGTACAAGCCGTCGATCCTCATATTGTCTTTGTTTAAATGCTTGTTGGTTGTAGGCATGATTGTTGTTTGAAGTATGATGGATGTTTAGGCTTAGTCCGTAGATAGATTTCATTCACATAGCGGTGCGTTAACCCCCAGATTCCTCCCCATGAAGGTTTAGGTACTGCTGCTGGGATCGGTCTGTGAAGTTGAAGACATGTTTGACTTGTAACTCTGATGTTGACTATTGTAACTGTGTTTGTAATAAAGTAACACCGTTTGTGAATGTTAATTTTAATTACGAGGCTTTCTGTAATTATTACTAATAATATTGTGTTTGATAAATAATTTGTCTTCCGTTGTGATTTAAAAAAATGGCCAGTGTTACAGATAAAACACTAGCAAACTTTTCATCATCTTTAACATCTGAAAACCTAACAAAACCGAAACGTTTACCTTGCTTCGAACGTTTAAAAGCAACATATGAATCAACGATATTGTCATAAGGTTCGCAAAGTAACCAAAGAACTTTACAATCTACCCTGTCCGGTAGATTAGTAACAAAAAACTAAGAAAATCGAACCCAAGATTCTGCTTTTACGTATGGATTTGGAATAGGTTTATGTTGTTACTAGAGTTCCTTATCTTAAAGAACCATGTGTCTTCATTCGCTTGGTAATGCGTTCTCCCCATGCTATTTCCGGCGCTGTAATCTGAGAAGCAAAATTTTTGGATCGCCCCATAATATCTTGAGCGTTTTTTAAATAAGAGTTTGACGTTTAAAACCAACATATGTGTAAGAATTGTGACTACGCTGGATAATTTGATGTGTGAATTAGCTGATGTTCATTTTTACGGTCACCGTGACTATTAGAGGTGGTCAAACGGAAGTGATGGGATTTTTTCTGTGTCTACAGCTCGTCGACTCATGGTTAATATTATGTCGCCTTCTTTATTTTCGGCTACTATTTGGTGGAACTTTCTTCCAGGCAAGTTAAATGTTTTTCTGTGACGATTTTTTCTTGATAGACTTTCCGATTGATTAAATCTTTCGAGACGTGGTTTGGAGATCAATGATATTAGTTGCGAGATTTGTAATCAATGGGTTGAAAGTTTGCAACTCTTCTTCTTTCGATGCTTGTTCGCTCAAATGTTTTGGCGAAAGGTGTTTTCCTGGATGAATATAGATCATCCTTCGATCTCTTCTTCGGCCGAAATTTTAAGTTGGGTAGATGATGACAATAGATCAAAGGAGGAAAATACTTGCATTCATGTTATAGTAGTTGCGTTTATTTGGTTGATTTGGCGCTACTAGAACTGCATGTTGTTTAATGACAAGTCGATGATGAACTGTACTCTTTTTTATTATATTACTGTATTAAATAATTTTTTTTTTTTATTTTATTTTATTTTTTTTTTTTTTGCTTATATATAAGGGTAGTGTTGTTTCAAATGAAATTCTTGATTTTTATGTCTTTTTTAATGCTTCTAGCTCCTTGCTAGAGTGTTTGGTGTTTCTAATTTTAAGTCTTTTCTAAAAATAAAAAACTTCAATTTGCGGAGTATATATGATAATTTGAGAAAAATAAGATTATTCTTTTTATATGTTAGTGACATGACATTAGTCTTAAAAATAGTCGAATGGAGGGTTCCAGAATTTAGGACAAAATTGTCTAGTCACAAAGTAACATATAATATGTGTATTATGTTGAGAACAAGCAGTAACACAAGGTTGCCTCACTCTTTTTCGATTAATTATATATTTATTTGTTCATCTTTTTGATAAAAAGGCAACACCTAAAAAGCCCACTTGAAAATGTCTTTGTCGTAAATGTTAGTTGCCCCCTTTTATTGGACAGTATTAATTCTCACCACTCCATCTATATCTGTTTGTACTATCCCCACCAATGTATGCTTATATATGAACCATGATAATATATATATATATATATATATATATATATATATATATATATATATATATATATATATATAGAAGATCCAGTGAGAACTTTTTTAATGTGAGAACTTTAGGAACTCAAAATACACTCCAAATACACTAAAATCCGAACAAAAAAAGACACATTCGAACAAAAAAAAGGAAATTCGAGAAAAATAAAAAACACGGACGAACAAAAAAATCATAGTCGAGAAAAAAAAAAAATTTAGAATTTCAAAACTGTAGAACACATTTTTGTTCGACTATCATGTGTTCTACATTTTTTGTTCGAATTTCAAAATGGTAGAACACATTTTTGTTCGCCCGCCTTTTTTTTGTTCGACTATCAATTTTTTGTTCGCCCGCCTTTTTTTTGCTCGAATTTTAAAAATGTAGAACACATTTTTGTTCGACTATCATGTGTTCTACATTTTTTTGTTCGAATTTCAAAAATGTAGAACGCTTTTTTTTTCGCCCGCCTTTTTTACTGTTCGACTATCATTTTTTTGTTCGCCTGCTTTTTTTTCGAATTTCCCCATTTTTGCTCGAATTCGTTGTTTTTTGCTCGCCCGCCACTTTTTTTGCTCGAATTTCAGTGTATTTTGGTGTATTTTTGAGTTCTCAGTGTTCTCACACCAAAAAAGTTCTCATTTTATCCCTCTACTATATATATATATATATATATATATATATATATATATATATATATATATATATATATATATATATATATATATATAGTGAATATATAAGAGATTAGAGGATAAACATTCTTTTAGGATAAGGGATAAATTTATTTTTTTTATAACTTTAAAATTAGATTCTAGATTTAAAAATAAAAATTCTGGAATTAATATTCATCGTAAAGATTTAGAAAAAAAATATTTTTTTAACAGCAGGTTAACATACATCTAATGTACTCCATCCGTCTCATTTCAATAGTTCACAGACAAAAAATACGCAGTTTTAGGAAATCTCACTAACTTCATTTCTCCACCAATGAAATATCTCCTCTCTCCAGACCCACCAATTAAATATCATCTTTCCTTTCTATTTATGGAAGTGGACTATCAGAATGGGACAGTCCAAAATGAAATACTGCCATATTGGAATGAGACGGAGGTAGTATAAGTTAACCAAATATGAGGTTTTTTCAATCAATTTAACCTGATTTGGAGTTTAGGATTTAGAGTTTAGTGTTTTGATATGTTTTGATCATTATCAAGGATTTGTAGACTCTTTTAAATGTTTCATATGTCCGATATGTTTCATGCGACAATATTAGATAGTTGTTGGAGCAAGTGTGAGTTACAAAAACGTATATTTACAACTTCCGTCCAACAGACGGACTCATAATCTATGCGTTAGTACTCAATACTAATCTTGTGATACATATATTATTAGTGATAAATGGTTTTTTTTATTGAAATTATTTTATATATATGATAAGTATCAATACTAGCGTTATCACGAATACTAATTTATACAACTTTCGTGAAACAAACGGGCATATATATATATATATATATATATATATATATATATATATATATATATATATATATATATATATATATATATATATATATATATATATATATATATATATATATATACACTATCATATAAATCTCTAAAATGATGATATCATAAATAAGGATTATTCAAGTTTAAAAAAAAATCAAAAATAAAGAGAAAATTTATAAACCCCTCATGATGATGTCATTAAAATAATTAATTATTTTTAGTAAAAAGTATTTACATGTTAATTATATAATATATAAAGCATTATGTAGAACTTTATGATAAAATACCACCATGACCGTATGTACAATATTTGAAGCACTATGTACAACCTTATGGTAAAACACCCTCTTGATGTATAAAGTTTAAAACAAATTGTACAATCTTTTATAAAACACCTCATGAACACATGTACAAACTTTAAAGCATATTGAACAACTTTCATATAATAATTGTATTTTAGTTTTAAAAAAATTTTTAAGAGACATTTGTTATTAATACTTATATTTTATATATTAAAAGCGGTGGTGGTTTACGTCGTTTCTGTTATATCTGATTGTCGTTTTGAGTTTGCCTTCACATTACAAACGGTCTCTCTCATTCGGCTATATTTACATAACGGTCCCTCAAGTTTACACTTTTTCAGGGGTAAAAAGTGTAAATACATAATTTTATTAAAATAAAAGAAACTAATTCCACCCGAATTTATAACGGGCCCTATCTTCTCGCTCGACGCGAGTTAAATTTTTCCGAGACCACCGTTCAACTCGAAAAAATCTTACAAACCCGACGGGACTAACTATACGCGAAACGGACACTTCTCAAAAAACGCTAAACACCTCACGCTATCTCCAATACATTTCTTTATGTTCGCCGCCTGTTAAATTTTTCCGACAGCACCGTTACACTAGAAAAAATTTATTGAACAAAACAAAACTAACTACGTTCGAAACGGATACTTTTTAAAAAACGCTTAACACAACGACATCTAAAACGGCACTTAACACATGGGCCGTGTTCCCCTCTGTAAATACACAACGCTACGTTAAATATAAATACGCAGGCCGAAATCCCCTTCCGCAACGCGCGGGCCGGTCCTGATTAGTTACTAATAAATAATATTAAAAATATAAATACTCAATTTTAGAGCAAACTTTATTATTATAATTATATTATTATTATTATTATTATTTAAATATGAGTTCTCTTTACGGGATTAATTACGTTACATATGTATGCGAAATACATGTTTTCAATAAATTATTGTAATGTAGCTTTTATGACAAAAAAATAATAATAATTGTGATGAAAATTGGAAGAAAGTAGTGGAAGAATAAACGTAGTTCATTTATTCTGATCAAGTTAAGCAAATCAATATGTTTGTAAAAATAACGACAAGTTTCTTAGTCAGAATCTGTGGTTCCACGGGTAATTAAACTAAATGACTTTAACATTTACGTTCACTCAATACCTAAAACATATCATTAAACTGTTTCGTTTAAACAAACTCGTGGTTCCACGGGTCATTTCACTAGTGTGTGTGTGTGTGTATATATATATATATATATATATATATATATATATATATATATATATATATATATATATATATATAGATGACATACATAGGAGTTAAAATATTAATATAAGCCGAGTTAAAAAGTTATAATTAATATAGATATATACATATTTTGATTACATTATAGTTATAGGGTATGTTTGGCAAAATTAGCTAGTAGCTGATAGCTTTTGGATATGTTTGGAAACACTATCTGGTAGATGTTAGCTGGTAGCTGGTAACTTTTTATATGTATTTAATTGTTTGATAGAGTAGCTGACACAGTTAAAATAAATAGTAAATGGACAAAAAGGTAGAAGCTAAAAGCTAAACGCTAGTTCCAAAAGCTTTTAGCTTTTAGCTTTTAGCTTTTAGCTTTTTCATGTCTTAAAAAACTTTAAGCTCTTGCAACCAAACAGCGTTTTTAGCTATTAGCTGGTAGCTGGTATAGGGATGACACTCGCGGTCGTGGGCGAGGATCCACTACATCCATCACCCGCACCCGCAGATTTTTTGATGATCCATTAGCCAACGGATCTTGGTTAATGGATTTATTTTTTGATCCATGCTCGTATAAACATTCGCGGGTCACGGATATACCCGCGGATCTTATTCATGAAGTATATATGTAAATTAAATTATTCAAATATAATAAATAAATATTGTTATATAATTCAAAGTGACATGAAAAACATCATCTAATCATATAACCCATATTTATGATATAATAGAGAAAACATATATTAATTATACTTTTTTTCTAATATATGTGAAGCTTCATTATTTAAAATTAACAATCAAAATTTAGTTATTAAAACTAATTATACAGAGGTTGACGAATTACTAAAGTAATAGGTAAAAATAAGATTTATTAACATAGTCTAATAAAAAAAACACACTTTGATAATATAATACATGTAATGTATAGTTGTGAGATGCTCTAGTTACTTAAAAAGTTTGATAACAAAATGATATGAGGAATATAGAAACTTATACGGAGTAAATTATTACTCCCTCCGTCCCAATTTAATTGTCCCCAGACAAAAAACACAGTTTAAGAAAATATCATAAAAGTACTGTACTTTCTGTTTATTTTCCAATTTTACCCTTACTTTTTCTTTCTCTTTTAATCATATCCGCATACATTAAGGGCATAATAGGACTTAATCTTCTTATTCTTTTCTATTTATGGAAGTGAACAATTAATTTGGGACATCTCAAAATGGTATACTGGACTATAGATTTGGGTTGGAGGTAGTACATATTGGCCATATATTCAAGGTGCTGATTTTCACCCATTTAGAATATGTATATTCGTGGATTATTCAAACAGGTATTGCGGATTTTCTGATCGGATTTTACCCGCAACTGATCTATTACACCCATCACCTACCCGCGACCTGTCAGCGGGTACAAGATTACATCCATCGCCCCACTCGCGAGTAAAAGCTTTTGATTTTATCCGCCCATCACGGGCGCGGGTACCTGCGAATCTAGTGAAATGTCTCGTTCATATAAACGTTCCATATTAATTGATTTCGTCGCGAGGTTTTGACCTCTATATGAGACGTTTTTCAAAGACTGCATTCATTTTTAAAACAACCATAACTTTTATTTTATCTATAAAGGTTTAAAAAGCATTACGTACATTATCAAATAACGATAATCTAAAATATACCGTTTACACACGACCATTACATAATGGTTTACAATAAGAATATATTACATAAAAAAAAAAATTTCTTGAATGCAGTTTTTACATAATATCATACAAGCATGGACTCCAAATCTTGTCCTTATTTTAGTATGCAACAGCGGAAGCTCTTAATAATCACCTGAGAATAAACATGCTTAAAACGTCAACAAAAATGTTGGTGAGTTATAGGTTTAACCTATATATTATCAAATCATAATAATAGACCACAAGATTTCATATTTCAATATACATCCCATACATAGAGATAAAATTCATTCATATGGTGAACACCTGGTAACCGACATTAACAAGATGCATATAAGAATATCCCCTATCATTTCGGGAAATCCTTCGGACATGATAAAAATGAATTCGAAGTACTAAAGCATCCGGTACTTTGGATGGGGTTCGTTAGGCCCAATAGATCTATCTTTAGGATTCGCGTCAATTAGTAGATCGGTTTACTAATTCTTAGGTTACCAAGCAAAAGGGGCATATTCGGCTTCGATCATTCACCCATATAATGTAGTTTCATTTACTTGTGTCTATTTCGTAAAACATTTATAAAACTGCATGTATTCTCATCCCGAAATATTAGATTTTAAAAATGGGACTATAACTCACTTTCACAGATTTTTACTTCGCCGGGAAGTAAGACTTGACCACTGGTCGATTCACGAACCTATAACAAATATGTACATATATATCAAAGTATGTTCAAAATATATTTACAATACTTATAATACATTTTGATGTTTTAAGTTTATTAAGTCAGCTGTCCTCGTTAGTAACCTACAACTAGTTATCCATAGTTAAATGTACAGAAATAAATTGATATATATTATCTTGAATCAATCCACGACCTAGTGTATACACGTCTTGTAGTGACCCGAACTTTTCCATGTTTATATATATATTAAATGAAATTGTTATTTACATGATTAAGTGTTTCCAACATGTTAAGCAATCAAACTTGTTAAGACTTGATTAATTGAAATAGGTTTCATATAGACAATTGACCACCCACGTTGACCGGTGATTCACGAACGTTAAAACTTGTAAAAACTATACGATGACATATATATGGTTATATATATAGTTAACATGATTTTATTATAAGTATGTATCTCATTAGGTATTTTAACAATGAGTTATATACATAAAAATGAGACTTTTAATTTAAGAAACTCGAAAACGATATATATAACGATTATCGTTATAACAACGTCTTACTAGGTACATATGAATCATATTAAGATATTGATACACTTGGTTAATTATGTTAAATGATAAGTAAATATATTATTAAGTGTATTAATAATGAAATACATATGTAAAAATAAGACTACTAACTTAATGATTTCGAAACGAGACATATATGTAACGATTATCGTTGTAACGACATTTAACTGTATATATATCATACTAAGATATATTATATATCATAATATCATGATAATATAACAATTTAACATCTCATTTGTTATAATAAACAATGGGTTAACAACATTCAACAAGATCGTTAACCTAAAGGTTTCAAAACAACATTTACATGTAACGACTAACGATGACTTAACGACTCAGTTAAAATGTATATACATGTAGTGTTTTAATATGTATTCATAAACTTTTGAAATATCTCATAAAATTACAAAAATATGAGTAATCATTCATGACTTATTTACATGAAAACAAAATTACATATCCTTTATATCTAATCCATACACCAACGACCAAAAACACCTACAAACACTTTCATTCTTCAATTTTCTTCATCTAATTGATCTCTCTCAAGTTCTATCTTCAAGTTCTAAGTGTTCTTCATAAATTCCAAAAGTTCTAGTTTCATAAAATCAAGAATACTTCCAAGATTGCAAGTTTACTTCCAAGTTTTCTAACTCCATTCCAAGTAATCATCCAAGATCAAGAAACCTTTGTTACTTACAGTAGGTTATCTTTCTAATACAAGGTAATAATCATATTCAAACTTTAATTCAATTTCTATAACTATAACAATCTTATTTCGAGTGGAAATCTTACTTGAAATTGTTTTCGTGTCATGATTCTGCTTCAAGAACTTTCAAGCCATCCAAGGATCCTTTGAAGCTAGATCTATTTTTCTCATTTCCAGTAGGTTTATCCAAGGAACTTGAGGTAGTAATGATGTTCATAACATCATTCGATTCATACATATAAAGCTATCTTATTCGAAGGTTTAAACTTGTAATCACTAGAACATAGTTTAGTTAATTCTAAACTTGTTCGCAAATAAAAGTTAATCCTTCTAACTTGACTTTTAAAATCAACTAAACACATGTTCTATATCTATATGATATGCTAACTTAATGATTTAAAACCTGGAAACACGAAAAACACCGTAAAACCGGATTTACGCCGTCGTAGTAACACCGCGGGCTGTTTTGGGTTAGTTAATTAAAAACTATGATAAACTTTGATTTAAAAGTTGTTATTCTGGAAAAATGATTTTTATTATAAACATGAAACTATATCCAAAAATTATGGTTAAACTCAAAGTGGAAGTATGTTTTCTAAAATGGTCATCTAGACGTCGTTCTTTCGACTGAAATGACTACCTTTACAAAAATGACTTGTAACCTATTTTTCCGACTATAAACCTATACTTTTTCTGTTTAGATTCATAAAATATAGTTTAATATGAAACCATAGCAATTTGATTCACTCAAAACGGATTTAAAATGAAGAAGTTATGGGTAAAACAAGATTGGATAATTTTTCTCATTTTAGCTACGTGAAAATTGGTAACAAATCTATTCCAACCATAACTTAATCAACTTGTATTGTATATTATGTAATCTTGAGATACCATAGACACGTATACAATGTTTCGACCTATCATGTCGACACATCTATATATATTTCGGAACAACCATAAACACTCTATATGTGAATGTTGGAGTTAGCTATACAGGGTTGAGGTTGATTCCAAAATATATATAGTTTGAGTTGTGATCAATACTGAGATACGTATACACTGGGTCGTGGATTGATTCAAGATAATATTTATCGATTTATTTCTGTACATCTAGCTGTGGACAACTAGTTGTAGGTTACTAACGAGGACAGCTGACTTAATAAACTTAAAACATCAAAATATATTAAAAGTGTTGTAAATATATTTTAAACATACTTTGATATGTATGTATATATTGTTATAGGTTCGTGAATCAACTAGTGGCCAAGTCTTACTTCCCGACGAAGTAAAAATCTGTGAAAGTGAGTTATAGTCCCACTTTTAAAATCTAATATTTTTGGGATGAGAATACATGCAGGTTTTATAAATGATTTACAAAATAGACACAAGTACGTGAAACTACATTCTATGGTTGAATTATCAAAATCGAATATGCCCCTTTTTATTAAGTCTGGTAATCTAAGAATTAGGGAACAGACACCCTAATTGACGCGAATCCTAAAGATAGATCTATTGGGCCTAACAAACCCCATCCAAAGTACCGGATGCTTTAGTACTTCGAAATTTATATCCTATCCTAAGGGTGTCCCGGAATGATGGGGATATTCTTATATATGCATCTTGTTAATGTCGGTTACCAGGTGTTCACCATATGAATGATTTTTATCTCTATGTATGGGATGTGTATTGAAATATGAAATCTTGTGGTCTATTGTTACGATTTGATATATATAGGTTAAACCTATAACTCACCAACATTTTTGTTGATGTTTAAAGCATGTTTATTCTCAGGTGAATACTAAGAGCTTCCGCTGTTGCATACTAAAATAAGGACAAGATTTGGAGTTCATGTTTGTATGATATTGTGTAAAAACTGCATTCAAGAAACTGATTTCGATGTAACATATTTTTATTGTAAACCATTATGTAATGGTCGTGTGTAAACAGGATATTTTAGATTATCATTATTTGATAATCTACGTAAAGCTTTTTAAACCTTTATTTATGAAATAAAGGTTATGGTTTGTTTTAAAAATGAATGCAGTCTTTGAAAAATGTCTCATATAGAGGTCAAAACCTCGCAACGAAATCAATTAATATGGAACGTTTTTAATCAATAAGAACGGGACATTTCAGTTGGTATCAGAGCGTTGGTCTTAGAGAACCAGAAAATTTGCATTAGTGGGTCTTATCGAGTTTGTTAGAATGCATTAGTGAGTCTGGACTTCGACCGTGTTTTCTTTAAAAATGATTGCTTAACATTTTTGTTGGAAACTATATATTATTAACATGTATATATTATGTGATATATTAATCTCTTAACATGTTTGATATTGTGTGATAGATGTCTACCTCTAGCACAAATCCCATTGACTCACCTAATAATAACGAAGAGTCGAATATATATTGGACTGATTCACAAGTTCCCGAAGAAGAACCGGAAGAAGAATCAGAACCGGAAGAAGAATCAGAACCGGAAGAGGAGGAACCGGAGGAGGAAATAGAACCGGTGGGAGAAATAATAAAATGGTTAAGTAAAAGAAAATCCTCAACCAACCGACCAAGGTTAATTATGGTCAATGGTGTTTCCGCCAAGGAAGCAAAATATTGGGAGGATTACCAATTCTCCGATGAATCGGATTACGACGAGAATTCCGATGATGTTATAGAAATTACCCCAACTGAATTTAAAAAGGCAAAAGAAAATAATAAGGGAAAGGGCATAAAAATAGAGAAATCTAATTCCAACCCCGATGAACTTTATGTGTATCGTCAACCCCCGAAACCCTTAAGTTGTAACAATGACCCGAGAACCTCTAAACCACCAGGTTTTTCTAAACCAATGTGGAAAACGACAGCTCGTATTAGGGGAACATCATATATCCCTAGAAACTTGGCAAAACGAACCAAAACCGAAGAAGAAGAAACGAGCGAGTCGGAATAAGATAGATGTATTCGTGTGGTGTAATATATGTAATATATTGTGCTTATGCTTTATGATATATGTAAAAATTGCTTGTATTAATAAGTATTTTTTTTTATGAATCTAACTCTTGTCTATTTTACAGTATAAAAACACAAAATGGATAGACAACCCAATATTTTAAGAGACCTACCCGGAGACATGATTGATGAAATCTTGTCTAGAGTCGGTCAGAATTCTTCGGCATAACTATTTACGGCGAAATCAGTTTGTAAGACATTCGAAGAACGTTCCAAGAATGTCTTGGTTTATAAGAGACTTTCGTTTGAAAGATGGGGGATATCACATTGGGAAACCCATAAGTTACGATGTGTTTACTTTGACGCATATATTGCGGGGAACCCAAATGCTATTTTACGCAACGGGTTAAGAAATTATTTTGACTCAATGTATCCGAATATAGGACTTCATGATTTAGAAAAAGCGGCTAACATGCAACATAAAGAAGCATGCTATGCTTACGGGTTAGTAATGTTCGCTTCTCACCAAAGTGAGAAAAAGAACATCGGGCTACAACTATTAAACAAAACGTTCCCACAAGTGACGGAGTCGGTAATTGGGGTAAAAAATGAGGTTTTTAGGTTATTACGAGACTGTTGGTCATTACGTAACCCTCGTCCCTTTGACGATGTTACAACACGCTGTCTTATCAATGGCCATAATGGTTATGTTCCACAAGATCAAGAATGGGAAGTAGTCCTAGTAAAACCAGAATGCATGACTTGTTTCTGGACGTATGAATTACGTGTCTTTATTGCCTTTGCTGAACGACTTGTGTACTAGCTAGAATTATCTTCACAACTATCTTGTATCAAAGTTATTGTGTGCTATATTTCATGCTTTATGTAAAATAAGCAGTATTGTAAGTTTGTAAAATATTGTATAAAAGTTTGAACGTGAAATATTATGATAATCAGTTTTTCATATAGAATTGTAGTAGTTGAATTGTATATTAACTACTACGTATGAACTTAACGGGTAGGTACTACCCGAATTTAAACTTATAAAACGCTAATATGAAGAAAAAGCTTTTATAAATGAGTTCATATTATGCTACGAAATACTATTAACTACTCTTAATATTCTGTATGATTAACTTGTTCCATTTGACTATTCTGAAGGAAATGGCACCGACTACTCGACACACCGTGAATATGAATGAAGAGGAATTTCGTACTTTTATAGCTTCAAACATAGCCGCAGTACAGGCTGCGCTACATACCAACAATAACCTTGGATCTAGCAGTACAGGAAATCGTGTAGGATGCACCTACAAAGAATTCACTGCCTGCAAACCTTTGGAATTTGATGGAACCGAAGGACCGATCGGATTGAAACGGTGGACCGAGAAGGTCGAATCGGTGTTTGCCATAAGTAAGTGTACTGAAGAGGACAAAGTGAAGTACGCTACGCATACCTTCACAGGTTCTGCGTTAACATGGTGGAATACCTATCTAGAGCAAGTGGGACAAGATGATGCGTACGCACTACCGTGGTCAGCATTCAAGCACTTGATGAACGAGAAGTACCGTCCCAGAACCGAGGTCAATAAGCTCAAGATAGAACTTAGAGGGTTACGAACCCAAGGATTTGATATTACCACGTACGAAAGATGATTCACAGAATTGTGCCTATTGTGTCCGGGAGCGTTCGAAGATGAGGAAGAGAAGATCGACGCGTTTGTGAAAGGATTACCGGAAAGAATCCAAGAAGATATAAGTTCACACGAGCCCGCCTCCATACAACAGGCATGTAGAATGGCTCACAAACTAGTGAACCAGATTGAGGAAAGAATTAAAGAACAAATGGCTGAAGAGGCCAATGTGAAGCAAGTCAAAAGAAAGTGGGAGGAAAACGGTGATAAGAATCACCAATACAACAACAGCAGCAATTACAATAATAATCGCAACAATTATCCCAACAATCGTAACATCAATCGCAACTACAACAAACAGCCCAACAACAACAACAACAACAACAACAACAACAACAGCTACTACAACAATCATCCCAACAACAATAACAACCGCAACAACAACAACAACAACAACAACAACAACAATCAGAAGCAGCTATGCCAAAGGTGTGAAAAGTATCACTCGGGGTTCTGCACCAAATTTTGCAACAAGTGTAAAAGAAATGGTCATAGCGCGGCAAAGTGTGAGGTCTACGGACCAGGGGTTAACAGAACGAAAGGAACAAATGGTGTCGGAACGAGTAATGGCGGAGCAAGTAGTGTCGGAGCAAGTTATGCCAATGTAGTTTGTTATAAATGTGGAAAACCGGGCCACATTATTAGAAATTGCCCGAACCAGGAGAACACGAATGGACAAGGCCGCGGAAGAGTTTTCAATATTAATGCGGCAGAGGCACAGGAAGACCCGGAGCTTGTTATGGGTACGTTTCTTATTGATAATAAATCTGCTTACGTTTTATTTGATTCGGGTGCGAATAGAAGCTATATGAGTAGAGATTTTTGTGCTAAATTAAGTTGTCCATTGACGCCGTTGGATAGTAAATTTTTACTCGAATTAGCAAATGGTAAATTAATTTCAGCAGATAATATATGCCGGAATCGAGAAATTAAACTGGATAGCGAAATATTTAAGATTGATTTGATACCAGTAGAGTTAGGGAGTTTTGATGTAATAGTTGGAATGGACTGGCTGAAGAAGGTGAAAGCAGAGATCGTATGTTATAAAAATGCAATTCGCATTGTACGAGAAGAAGGAGAACCCTTAATTGTGTACGGAGAAAAGGGCAACATGAAGCTACATCTTATTAGTAATTTGAAGGCACAAAAACTAATAAGAAAAGGTTGCTATGCTGTTCTAGCACACGTCGAGAAAGTACAAACTGAAGAAAAGAGCATCAATGATGTTCCCGTCGCAAAAGAATTTCCCGATGTATTTCTGAAAGAATTACCGGGACTACCTCCACATCGATCTGTTGAATTTCAAATAGATCTTGTACCAGGAGCTGCACTAATAGCTCGTGCTCCTTATAGACTCGCACCCAGCGAGATGAAAGAACTGCAAAGCCAACTGCAAGAACTATTAGAACATGGTTTCATTCGACCAAGCACATCACCATGGGGAGCTCCTGTTTTATTTGTCAAGAAGAAGGATGGTACATTTAGGTTGTATATTGACTACAGAGAGTTGAACAAACTTACCATCAAAAACTGTTATCCACTGCCGAGAATTGATGACTTATTTGATCAACTACAAGGCTCGTCGGTTTATTCGAAGATCGATTTACGTTCTGGATATCATCAAATGCGAGTAAAGGAGGATGATATTCCAAAAACTACTTTTAGGACGCGTTATGGTCATTACGAGTTTATTGTTATGCCGTTTGGATTGACTAACGCACCAGCTGTGTTCATGGACCTTATGAACCGAGTGTGTGGGCCATATCTTGACAAGTTTGTCATTGTTTTCATCGATGACATACTTATTTACTCAAAGAATGATCAAGAGCACGAAGAACATTTGAGAAAAGTGCTAGAAGTATTGAGGAAAGAAAAACTGTACGCTAAGTTTTCAAAGTGTGCATTTTGGTTGGAAGAAGTTCAATTCCTCGGTCACATAGTGAACAAAGAAGGTATCCAGGTGGACCCGGTAAAGATCAAAACCGTTGAAAAGTGGGAAACCCCAAAAACTCCGAAGCATATACGTCAATTTTTAGGATTGGCTGGTTACTACAGAAGATTCATCCAAGATTTCTCCAAAATAGCAAAATCCTTGACTGCATTAACGCATAAAGGGAAGAAATTTGAATGGAAGGATGAACAAGAGAAGGCGTTCAATTATTGAAGAAAAAGCTAACTACGGCACCTATATTGTCATTGCCTAAAGGGAATGATGATTTTGTGATTCATTATGACGCATCAAAGCAAGGTCTCAGTTGTGTATTAATGCAACGGACGAAGGTGATTGCTTATGCGTCTAGACAATTGAAGATTCACGAGCAAAATTATACGACGCATGATTTGGAATTAGGCGCGGTTGTTTTTGCATTAAAGACTTGGAGGCACTACTTATATGGGGTCAAAAGTATTATATATACCGACCACAAAAGTCTTCAACACATATTTAATCAGAAACAACTGAATATGAGGCAGCGTAGGTGGATTGAATTGTTGAATGATTACGACTTTGAGATTCTTTACCACCCGGGGAAGGCAAATGTGGTAGCCGACGCCTTGAGCAGAAAGGACAGAGAACCCATTCGAGTAAAATCTATGAATATAATGATTCACACTAACCTTACTGCTCAAATAAAGGAGGCGCAACAAGGAGTTTTAAAAGAGGGAAATTTAAAGGATGAAATACCCAAAGGATCGGAGAAGCATCTTAATATTCGGGAAGACGGAACCCGGTATAGGGCTGAAAGAATTTGGGTACCAAAATTTGGAAATATGAGAGAAATGGTACTTAGGAGAAGCTCATAAAACCAGATACTCAATACATCCTGGAACGGGGAAGATGTACAAGGATCTTAAGAAACATTTTTGGTGGCCAAGTATGAAAGCCGATATTGCTAAATATGTAGGAGAATGTTTGACGTGTTCTAAGGTCAAAGCTGAACATCAGAAACCATCAGGTCTACTACAACAACCTGAAATCCCGGAATGGAAATGGAAAAACATTACCATAGATTTCATTACTAAATTGCCAAGGACTGCAAGTGGTTATGTTACTATTTGGGTAATAGTTGATCGTTTCACCAAGTCAGCACACTTCCTGCCAATAAGAGAAGATGACAAGATGGAGAAGTTAGCACGACTGTATTTGAAGGAAGTCGTCTCCAGACATGGAATACCAATCTCTATTATCTCTGATAGGGATGGCAGATTTATTTCAAGATTCTGGCAGACATTACAGCAAGCATTGGGAACTCGTCCAGACATGAGTACTGCCTATCATCCACAAACTGATGGGCAAAGCGAAAGGATGATACAAACGCTTGAAGACATGCTACGAGCTTGTGTTATTGATTTCGGAAACAGTTGGGATCGACATCTACCGTTAGCAGAATTTTCCTACAACAACAGCTACCATTCAAGCATTGAGATGGCGCCGTTTGAAGCACTTTATGGTAGAAAGTGCAGGTCTCCGATTTGTTGGAGTGAAGTGCAGGATAGACAGACTACGGGTCCGGAGATAATACAAGAAACTACCGAGAAAATCATCCAAATTCAACAAAGATTGAAAACCGCCCAGAGTCGACAAAAGAGCTACGCGGACAGTAAAAGAAAAGATATAGAGTTTGAAATTGGAGAAATGGTCATGCTTAAGGTTTCACCTTGGAAAGTCGTTGTTCAATTTGGTAAACGGGGGAAACTAAATCCAAGGTACATTGGACCATTCAAGATTATAGATCGTGTCGGACCAGTAGCTTACCATCTGGAGCTACCTTAACAACTCGCGACTGTACATAACACTTTCCACATCTCAAATTTCAAGAAATGTTTTGCTAAAGAAGATCTCACTATTCCGTTGGACGAAATCCAAATCAATGAAAAACTTCAATTCATTGAAGAACCCGTCGAAATAATGGATCGTGAGGTTAAGAGACTTAAACAAAACAAGATACCGATTGTTAAGGTTCGATGGAATGCACGTAGAGGACCCGAGTTCACCTGGGAGCGTAAAGATTAGATGAAGAAGAAATACCCGCATTTATTTCCAGAAGATACGTCAACACCTCCAACTGCTTAAGATTTCGGGACGAAATTTATTTAACGGGTAGGTACTGTAGTGACCCGAACTTTTCCATGTTTATATATATATTAAATGAAATTGTTATTTACATGATTAAGTGTTTCCAACATGTTAAGCAATCAAACTTGTTAAGACTTGATTAATTGAAATAGGTTTCATATAGACAATTGACCACCCAAGTTGACCGGTGATTCACGAACGTTAAAACTTGTAAAAACTATACGATGACATATATATGGTTATATATATAGTTTACATGATTTTATTATAAGTATGTATCTCATTAGGTATTTTAACAATGAGTTATATACATAAAAATGAGACTATTAATTTAAGAAACTCGAAAACGATATATATAACGATTATCGTTATAACAACGTCTTACTAGGTACATATGAATCATATTAAGATATTGATACACTTGGTTAATTATGTTAAATGATAAGTAAATATATTATTAAGTGTATTAATAATGAAATACATATGTAAAAATAAGACTACTAACTTAATGATTTCGAAACGAGACATATATGTAACGATTATCGTTGTAACGACATTTAACTGTATATATATCATACTAAGATATATTATATATCATAATATCATGATAATATAACAATTTAACATCTCATTTGTTATAATAAACAATGGGTTAACAACATTCAACAAGATCGTTAACCTAAAGGTTTCAAAACAACATTTACATGTAACGACTAACGATGACTTAACGACTCAGTTAAAATGTATATACATGTAGTGTTTTAATATGTATTCATAAACTTTTGAAAGACTTCAAGACACTTATCAAAATACTTCTACTTAACAAAAATGCTTACAATTACATCCTCGTTCAGTTTCATCAACAATTCTACTCGTATGCACCCGTATTCGTACTCGTACAATACAAAGCTTTTAGATGTATGTACTATTGGTATATACACTCCAATGATCAGCTCTTAGCAGCCCATGTGAGTCACCTAACACATGTGGGAACTATCATTTGGCAACTAGCATGAAATATCTCATAAAATTACAAAAATATGAGTAATCATTCATGACTTATTTACATGAAAACAAAATTACATATCCTTTATATCTAATCCATACACCAACGACCAAAAACACCTACAAACACTTTCATTCTTCAATTTTCTTCATCTAATTGATCTCTCTCAAGTTCTATCTTCAAGTTCTAAGTGTTCTTCATAAATTCCAAAAGTTCTAGTTTCATAAAATCAAGAATACTTCCAAGATTGCAAGTTTACTTCCAAGTTTTCTAAATCCATTCCAAGTAATCATCCAAGATCAAGAAACCTTTGTTACTTACAGTAGGTTATCTTTATAATACAAGGTAATAATCTTATTCAAACTTTAATTCAATTTCTATAACTATAACAATCTTATTTCGAGTGGAAATCTTACTTGAAATTGTTTTCGTGTCATGATTCTGCTTCAAGAACTTTCAAGGCATCCAAGGATCCTTTGAAGCTAGATCTATTTTTCTCATTTCCAGTAGGTTTATCCAAGGAACTTGAGGAAGTAATGATGTTCATAACATTATTCGATTCATACATATAAAGCTATCTTATTCGAAGGTTTAAACTTGTAATCACTAGAACATAGTTTAGTTAATTCTAAACTTGTTCGCAAATAAAAGTTAATCCTTCTAACTTGACTTTTAAAATCAACTAAAAACATGTTCTATATCTATATGATATGCTAACTTAATGATTTAAAACCTGGAAACACGAAAAACACCGTAAAACCGGATTTACGCCGTCGTAGTAACACCGCGGGCTGTTTTGGGTTAGTTAATTAAAAAATATGATAAACTTTGATTTAAAAGTTTTTATTCTGGGAAAATGATTTTTATTATAAACATGAAACTATATCCAAAAATTATGGTTAAACTCAAAGTGGAAGTATGTTTTCTAAAATGGTCATCTAGACGTCGTTCTTTCGACTGAAATGACTACCTTTACAAAAATGACTTCTAACTTATTTTTCCGACTATAAACCTATACTTTTTATATTTAGATTCATAAAATAGAGTTCAATATGAAACCATAGCAATTTGATTCACTCAAAAAGGATTTAAAATGAAGAAGTTATGGGTAAAACAAGATTGGATAATTTTTCTCATTTTAGCTACGTGAAAATTGGTAACAAATCTATTCCAACCATAACTTAATCAACTTGTATTGTATATTATGTAATCTTGAGATACCATAGACACGTATACAATGTTTCGACCTATCATGTCGACACATCTATATATATTTCGGAACAACCATAGACACTCTATATGTGAATGTTGGAGTTAGCTATACAGGGTTGAGGTTGATTCCAAAATATATATAGTTTGAGTTGTGATCAATACTGAGATACGTATACACTGGGTCGTGGATTGATTCAAGATAATATTTATCGATTTATTTCTGTACATCTAACTGTGGACAACTAGTTGTAAGTTACTAACGAGGACAGCTGACTTAATAAACTTAAAACATCAAAATATATTAAAAGTGTTGTAAATATATTTTGAACATACTTTGATATGTATGTATATATTGTTATAGGTTCGTGAATCAACTAGTGGCCAAGTCTTACTTCCCGACGAAGTAAAAATCTGTGAAAGTGAGTTATAGTCCCACTTTTAAAATCTAATATTTTTGGGATGAGAATACATGCAGGTTTTATAAATGATTTACAAAATAGACACAAGTACGTGAAACTACATTCTATGGTTGAATTATCGAAATCAAATATGCCCCTTTTTATTAAGTCTGGTAATCTAAGAATTAGGGAACAGACACCCTAATTGACGTGAATCCTAAAGATAGATCTATTGGGCCTAACAAACCCCATCCAAAGTACCGGATGCTTTAGTACTTCGAAATTTATATCATATCCGAAGGGTGTCCCGAAATGATGGGGATATTCTTATATATGCATCTTGTTAATGTCGGTTACCAGGTGTTCACCATATGAATGATTTTTATCTCTATGTATGGGATGTGTATTGAAATATGAAATCTTGTGGTCTATTGTTACGATTTGATATATATAGGTTAAACCTATAACTCACCAACATTTTTGTTGACGTTTAAAGCATGTTTACTCTCAGGTGAATACTAAGAGCTTCCGCTGTTGCATACTAAAATAAGGACAAGATTTGGAGTCCATGTTTGTATGATATTGTGTAAAAACTGCATTCAAGAAACTGATTTCGATGTAACATATTTGTATTGTAAACCATTATGTAATGGTCGTGTGTAAACAGGATATTTTAGATTATCATTATTTGATAATCTACGTAAAGCATTTTAAACCTTTATTTATGAAATAAAGGTTATGGTTTGTTTTAAAAATGAATGCAGTCTTTGAAAAACGTCTCATATAGAGGTCAAAACCTCGCAACGAAATAAATTAATATGGAACGTTTTTAATCAATAAGAACGGGACATTTCACGTCTCAGGGTAGATCACAACTCAAAGTATATATATTTTTGGAATCAACCTCAACCCTGTATAGCTAACTTCAACATTACTGCATATAGAGTGTCTATAGTTGTTCCAAATAATATATATACATGGGTCGATATGATATGTCAAAACATTTACATACGTGTCTATGGTATCCCAAGATTACATAATATATTAGAATACATGTATAATACAATATAAGTTAGCTAGAATATGATTTGTACAGAATTGTTACAATATTTCCCGTAGCTACAACAATCAAAAAAATATCCAATCTTATTTTACCCATAACTTCTTCGTTTTAAATCCGTTTTGAGTGAATGAAATTGCTATGGTTTCATATTGAACTCTATTTTATGAATTTAAACAGAAAAAGTATAGGTTTATAGTTGGAAATATAAGTTACAAGTCATTTTTGTAAGAGGTAGTCATTTTAGTCGAAAGAACGACGTCTTGATGACCATTTTGAAAAACATACATCCACTTTGAGTTTAAACATTATTTTTGGATATAGTTTCATGTTCATAAGAAAAATAATTTTCCCAGAAGAACAACTTTTAAATCAAAGTTTATCATAGTTTTTAATTATCAAACCCAAAACAGCCCGCGGTGTTACTACGACGGCGTATGTCCGGTTTTACGGTATTTTTCGTGTTTCCAGGTTTTAAATAATTAAGTTAGCATATCATATAGATATATAACATGTGTTTAGTTAATTTTAAAAGTCAAGTTAGAAGGATTAACTTTTTTTTGCGAACAAGTTTAGAATTAACTAAACTATGTTCTAGTAATTTCAAGTTTAAACCTTCGAATAAGGTAGTTTTATATATATGAATCGAATGATGTTATGAACATCATTACTACCTCAGGTTTTGTGGATAAACCTACTGGAAATGAGAAAAATAGATCTAGCTTCAAAGGATCCTTGGATGGCTTGAGAGTTCTTGAAGCAGAATCATGACACGAAAACAAGTTCAAGTAAGATTTCCACTCGAAATAAGATTGTTATAGTTATAGAAATTGAATCAAAGTTTGAATATGAGTATTACCTTGTATTAGAAAGATATCTTACTGTAAATAAGAAATATTTCTTGAGGTTGGATGATCACTTTACAAGATTGGAAGTAAGCTAGCAAACTTGGAAGTATTCTTGATTTTATTAAAATAGAACTTATAGAATTTATGAAGAACACTTAGAACTTGAAGATAGAACTTGAGAGAGATCAATTTGATGAAGAAAATTGAAGAATGAAAGTGTTTGTAGGTGTTTTTAGTCGTTGGTATATGGATTAGATATAAAGGATGTGTAATTTTGTTTACATGTAAATAAGTCATGAATGATTACTAATATTTTTGTAATTTTATGAGATATTTCATGCTAGTTGCCAAATGATTGTTCCCACATCTGTTAGGTGACTCACATGGGCTGCTAAGAGCTGATCATTAGAGTGTATATACTAATAGTACATACATCTAAAAGCTGTGTATTGTACGAGTACGAATACGGGTGCATACGAGTAGAATTATTGATGAAACTGAACGAGGATGTAATTGTAAGAATTTTTGTTAAGTAGAAGTATTTTGATAAGTGTCTTGAAGTCTTTCAAAAGTGTATGAATACATATTAAAACACTACATGTAAATACATTTTAACTGAGTCGTTAAGTCATCGTTAGTCGTTACATGTAAATGTTGTTTTGAAACCTTTAGGTTAACGATCTTGTTAAATGTTGTTAACTGATATTACTCCAATTAGTCATATCTTTAGTCGTAATATCAGGTCCTATTGTTGTTTATTTCATATGAAAACATAGTAAATCCGTTTGTATTTCATAGTATTGTAATATAGTCTAGAATCATTGTAAACTTGAAGAAATATGAAGATATTGTATGGTAACAGCTCAGAGATCGAAAACGAGACCAGAAACCCAAAGACAAATGAGTGCGCTCAGCGCACCCTAAAATGTGCGCTCAGCGCACCCCAAAATGTGTGCTCAGCGCACATTGCATAAATTTGATTAGAGGATTTCTTGGCCAAAACCAAAGTGCGCCAAGCGCACATTTTGATGGTGCAGCCGCGCACAGTGGTGCGCTCAGCGCACCCATACGCGCACTTTTGACAGAAAAGCATATTTGAACGTGCGTAGTCGAGCTGTAAAGTATAAAGTGAAGTAGGTGAGAGTGCGCTCGTCGCACCCTTACTGTGCGCGCCGCGCACAGTGCTTTTCACCAACCTTTCAGCTTATTTAATTCCATTTCCAGTTTCATTTGAGGGAGACCAGTTTCCTTTCTGCTCAGAGACGAAAACATACGATTCAAAGCAGTTCCTAGGCTTATCAAAGTACATCTAAGCACTCAAATCATTGAAGAATCCAAGATCATTCAAGAGCTTCATCCAAGATTACTCCTAAAAGGTTAATCTTGTATTTACAATGAATTCTATCTTTGTTACTGTTATGTTTAAGTTCTCAAGCATGATTGTTGGCTAGTCCATTTTATGTTCATCTAGATAAATAATCGAGATGTTGAATGTTTACTATTGATTGATTGTAATTATGCACGATAGTTTGATGTTTGAATACAAGAACCATTCTTGTTAAGTTTAATCCTTTCGATTCAATTAGTTGATATGTTCATTTGATTAAAAAACATCATCTTGTTAAGTTAATGTATTGATTTACACCTAGTGACATGTGTTTATCCGTCTTTTACCAAAAGGGATAAGTTGAGTTCAAATTGTTAATTTACATAAGAATGTAAGAACGACTCTTGTAGATACTTTGGAATAGCTTAATTGGTATGTGTAATTGTCTAGGTGAATGACCAATTCCTTAGAATCTATTATACACACTTTCAACTACCTAGTTACATCAATTAACATGTGTTAGTAATTTGCCTTATCTAGTGACGTTTATAGGGATCTTATTATAACACTTAGTTAATTATTTGGGTTGGGTGAATTGTTCATTTTACCAGACCAAGGGAATGAACTAAGTTAAACCTTTAGTTGATATAGGTGTGGATCATGTACAACACACCATTGACTTGATCATTCTTCAAGTCTTCAAACTAGTTGAATTAGTTGATTACAAATAGGAGGTCTTAGATGTCAAGAACATCACTTGCGTTTTGTAATCCCGTTGGAGTGTTTGCGCAAAACTATTCTTGGTGAACCAATTAATTAGTTCTCGTACATAACCAATCAATCCGATCTTAATCCTAAATAACATTCAACATTAAGGGTAAAAAGTCTAGATGAGTATATTTCTTTAATTTGAATTCAAAACTATATTTCTGTTTTCATAAACTAAAAATACCAAAAATATTGTCTTTTTAATCTCATTCATCACTTGATTCGCCTATCGTAAAAGGGCAAACCAAAATATATCTTGTACTTGTAATTTTCTTAGATAATCACAATTTAGTCTATAATCCTAATTTGATTTAGATACTGTCCTTGGAACGATACACGGATTTTACCATTTATTATACTACTACACGATCGGGTACACTACCCGTTAGTGTGTAGCAATCTCTAATCGGTATTTTTTCATACTATTTCATTCGATAATTCATATACCACGTTTTGCACATCAAGTTTTTGGCGCCGCTGCCGGGGACAGTTTTGTGTCAAAATAGAATTATTAACTAATTTGTGATTAAGTAGTTTCTTAATTATTTTTAAATTATTAATAGTCTTTGAATTTTAAACTTATAGAATCGGTACGTGTAATAGTTTTTGTTAGTTGTGTGATTGACAGATTTTAGGTTGCATATGCCACATACTCGAAGTTCAGATTCTCCATTACTTACACCGCTTACAGAACCTGATAGAAAGCTTGGTAGGATCCCAAAAGAAGTACTTGAACTTTTTGAATCTTCATCAAAGCAGGAAACCTTTGATTCAGAATCAAGTACAACCAAGCCGAGATATTCGGAATTTGGTGAGCCCGTTCCTCCTCCAAAATTTAAAATGGAAGGAGAAGCAAGATCGGTGGTACCATGACAATCAATGGCGGCCAAGATGAAGGCAACCCGAACCGGACAAGGTAGTGCTATTACCCCACCCACTGGTGAGGTAAATTTTGAAATAAAAGGACCTATTCTCCAAATGATTAATAACAGGTGTCAATTTGGTGGTGGTCCGAATGAAGATGCAAACGAACATATTCGTCTTTTTCAAGAGATATGTCTTCTTTTCAAACTTAAACCAGACACTGACCAGGCCATATTTTTAAGACTTTTCCCATGGACACTCTACGAGGAAGCACGAAGTTGGGTAGATTCATTGGCCGAGGCTACGATAGAAACTTGGGATGGTATGTTGGAAAATTTCTTAAGAAATATTTTCCAGCTTCTAAGTCCGCGAGACTCCAACACGAAATTACCCAATTCTGTCAAAAGCTGATGAAAACCTTGTACGAAGCATGGAATCGATTTTCCAAAATGTTAAGAGGTTGTCCAAACCATGGTTTGGATACCTTCCAAAAAGTTCAAATCTTTTACAAGGGTTGTGATGTTGCAACCCGAATTTCCATTGATCAAGCGTCCGGAGGTTCACTCATGGACAAAACCGAGCAAGAGGCTTATGAGATAATCGAGAAGCTGTAACACCCTAGGCAAATCCCACATCGCCCACATACATGAGTGATCATGGGATTATAAGGTAATACCCACGCTTAAATGATACAACGCGTTTTGGGATCACAGGCTGAGTAAAAGTACGAGTACGTTATGGTTAAGCGTGCTCGGGCTAGAGCACTACCAGGATGGGTGACCTCCTGGGAAAGTGCTTATCGTGTGTCGTCGCCAAGAAAAAGTCGTGCGCCTGCGGGCAAAGCGGACAATATTGTGGTCATGTTAAGCTGGGGTGTTACAGAATGGTATCAGAGCCACTCATGTGTCGTTGGGGGTAGTGGGGCAAACCTCATCGAGGACGATGAGTCCCTGAGGGGGGGTGAATGTAACACCCTAGGCAAATCCCACATCGCCCACATACATGAGTGATCATGGGATTATAAGGTAATACCCACGCTTAAATGATACAACGCGTTTTGGGATCACAGGCTGAGTAAAAGTACGAGTACGTTATGGTTAAGCGTGCTCGGGCTAGAGCACTACCAGGATGGGTGACCTCCTGGGAAAGTGCTTATCGTGTGTGGTCGCCAAGAAAAAGCCGTGCGCCTGCGGGCAAAGCGGACAATATTGTGGTCATGTTAAGCTGGGGTGTTACAGAAGCTAGCCGATTATTCTCATGAGTGGCATCAAGAACGACCAATTACTCATAATGCTCAAGTCCAAAGCGCCGGTGCTTATAATGACCTTAGTTCCCTGAGTGTAAAAATAGACGGTGTTGCTCGAAACATGGACAAAATCACCAAGGAACTTCATAGTATGAAAGTAGGTTGTGAATACTGTGGTGGTCTCCATTTAGGAAAAGATTGTGATGCCGGTCTAACAATGGCTCAAAAAGAAGAAGTGGCTTTCATAAGCCTAAGAAATAATAATAAATTTCAAGGAAGAGCCCAGTTTAACCGAAACTTCAACAACCCATACAACCCTCAAGGCCAAAATTCCAATTACCAACAAGGGTCAAGTAGTGGGTTCCAACAACAAACTCCGGGTTTTTATCAAAAACCCCAACAGGAAGAAAAAAAGTCAAATTTGGAGAGTATGTTGGAAACGTTGATTGCATCACAAACTCAGCTTGTTACAAACATAAATCAAACGAACGAGAAAAACGAACACCAATTTAGGAACCAACAAGCCTCAATTCAGAACTTGGAGAAGCAAATGAATAGTTTAGCTAGTTTACTTAGTGAGAGAAAACCAGGAAGTTTACCGGGCGATACTACTAAGAACCCTCGAAATGAGCACGCCAATGTTATCACCACACGGAGTGGTCTAGCATACGAAGCTCCAAGAATGCCTGAAGATTCTGATTTCGGTGTTCTGTTGAACAAAGATGATGAACCGATTAAGGAGCTGGAACAAGTGGTTGAGAAGGAAGAACGAGAAAAACCCGTAGTGAAGCCATATCAACCACCGCTCCCATACCCAAGGAAACAGCAACAAGAAAGGCTTGAAGCCGAAAGGTCAAATTTTTTAGATATGTTTAAACAAATTAACATAAATATGCCTTTCATTGATGTGATTTCAGGTATGCCCAAGTATGCTAAGTTCTTAAAAGACTTACTTACTAATCGGAAGAAAATGGAGGAACATTCATCCGTCACCATGAATGCTAATTGTTCCTCAATTTTGATGAACAAAATACCAAAGAAGTTAGCAGATCCTGGGAGTTTTACCATACCATGTCTCTTAGGAGATTTGGAATGCATTAAAGCATTAGCTGATTTAGGGGCTAGCATTAATTTGATGTCTTATTCATTATATGTTAAGCTAGACCCCGGGGTGCTAAAACCAACTCGAATGGCAATTCAACTAGCAGACCGCTCTGTTAAATTCTCTCGTGGAATTTTAGAGAATATGTTAGTAAAATTGGGTACCCTAGTATTTCCGACCGATTTTGTAATTCTGGACATGGAAGAGGACACACGTGTGCCTCTTATATTGGGTCGACCTTTCCTCAATACTACTAGAGCTATGATAGATGTTCATGGTCAGAAATTGACCCTTAGCATTGAGGATATTAAGGTTACCTTTTCCGTTGACCATGCCTTGCAATACCCCGAGTCTACTGATGATAAATGTTATTATTTGCAAACCGTAGACACGTATTCAGAGTTGTTGCAGGAATTTCTAGAATTGCAAGGTTCGGGAAAATGCATTTTGGTGGAAGGTGATGAAGAAAACATGGTGGAAGAAGTGGAGATGTTGACCACTTTGATGGCTAACAGTTATGAACCAAATGATGAAGAATACAGAAAGTTGGATTTAAAAAATGAGTACCGATGTAAAACATCGATTGAAGAACCTCCCGTTTTGGAACTGAAGCCACTTCCAAGTCACTTGGAATATGCTTACCTTCAAGAGGATTCTACTCTCCTGGTTATCATTTCATCCGAACTCTCTGTAAGTGAGAAATCTAAACTTGTTTCCATGTTAAAAGCCCATAAACAGGCTCTAGCATGGAAAATTCATGATATCAAGGGTATAAGTCCCTCTTATTGTACACATAAGATTTTAATGGAAGATGACTATAAGCCATGTGTACAAAGACAAAGGCGACTGAACCCTAATATACAAGAAGTCGTTAAAAAGGAGATTGTCAAACTCCTTGATGCAGGTCTTATTTACCCAATTTCGGATAGTCCTTGGGTGAGTCCGGTCCAATGTGTACCCAAAAAGGGTGGCATGACCGTTATCACCAACGAAAACGATCAATTAATTTCCACTAGGACTGTCACGAGTTGGAGGGTATGTATTGATTACAGAAAATTAAATGATGCTACCCGAAAAGACCATTTTCCCCTTCCTTACATTGATCAAATGTTGGAAAGGTTGGCAGGAAAGAACTTTTATTGTTTTCTTGACGGTTTCTCGGGATATTTCCAAATCCCTATAGCACCCGAGGACCAAGAGAAAACCACATTTACATGCCCTTATGGCACTTTCTCCTATCGACGTATGCCCTTTGGCTTATGCAATGCTCCTGCTACCTTTCAAAGGTGTATGGTAGCTATTTTTCATGATATGATTGAAGACTTTATGGAAGTATTCATGGACGACTTTTCAGTCTTCGGTGATTCTTTTGACTCATGTCTTAATAATCTTGAGCGTATGTTGATAAGGTGTGAAGAATCTAATTTTGTGCTTAACTGGGAAAAATGCCATTTCATGGTAAGAGAGGGCATTGTATTAGGTCATAAAATTTCTTGTGCGGGATTGGAGGTGGATAGAGCTAAAGTGGAAGTCATAGCCAAATTACCACCACCGACAAATGTGAAAGGTGTAAGAAGTTTTTTGGGGCACGCCGGTTTTTACCGTCGGTTCATTAAAGATTTTTCTAAAATTGCGACCCCGATGAACAAACTTCTTGAGAAAGACGCTCCATTTGTCTTCACGAACGAGTGTCTTAACGCCTTTAATCTCCTTAAAGCAAAGCTCACGCAATCACCCATTCTCATATCGCCGAATTGGTCAATTCCATTCGAACTTATGTGTGATACAAGTGACTTTGCTATTTGATGTTTTAGCAGAGGGGTACAAAATAATTTATATTTTAGCAGGAAATACTATTAAATACGATACAATTTTACACAAGATATTTATTTATTTAGAGAATGGATATACTTAAACCTTGCTACAACACTTATAGGCAGTGTACCTAATCGTACAGTAGTGTAGTTTTTAGTAAGTCCGGTTCGTTCCACAGGGAAATCTTTAAACAAAGCTTAACGCTATATTAGTTTACTTTTATAAAAATACAAATATATATATAAGTAATATTATTATTATAAAGGGGGGTTTTTACCGTTTAATGACCGGTTTGTCGATTTTAAAACTTTAGTCGCAGTTAAAACCAAATGTAAAATAATAAATAAATACAAGACTTAATTTAAAGCGTAAAGTAAATAACGATAATGAAATTGCGAATAATAAAAGTGCGATAAAATAAACTTGCGATAATTAAAAAGTACGATAATTAAAAGTGCAATTAAATACAATAACAATAAAAATGCGATAATTAGAAGTGCAATTAAATATAAAATAAAGGAAATTAAATATGAAATAAAAGAATTATGCTTATTTAAACTTCCGTAATCATGATGTTTGACGTGTTGATTTTAGTTTTATGCCCATGGGTTAATTGTCCTTTGTCCTGAATTATTTAATATGTCCGTCTGGTTTTTGTCCATAACAGTCCATCAGTCATAAATATAAAGTGCGAGTATCCTCGTCAAATTATCCTTATACCCGAAGTTAAATATTCCAACTAATTGGGGACTTAAACTGTAACAAGATTTTAAAACTTTGTTTAATAATTACACCAGGATGTCGACTGAGTGTAACCCAAGGTTTTAATACTTTGTTATCAATTATACCAAGTGTCCTTGTACATAATTTCACCCCTGTTTTAATTATTTTAGTGGCTATTAATCCATTCCCGTGTCCGGTTAAATGAACGATTATTCGTACATATAAATACCCCGCCCATCGTGTCCGATCGAGTGTATATGGTAAATTATAGGGACGCCCAATTGTAAATCTTTATATTAACATTAACAAACTATCATTTAGTTAAACAAATATAAAGCCCATTAATAGCCCATAGTCTAATTTCCACAAGTGTCGTTCTTTTGTCCAAACCCCAATTATGGTACAATGCCCAATTACCCAATTTTAGTAATTAGCCCAACATCATGATTACTTCGGATTAAATAAGCATAATAATAACTTAGCTACGAGACATTAATATAAAAAGGTTGAACATAACTTACAATGATTAAAAATAGCGTAGCGTTACACGGACAGAATTTCGACTTACACCCTTACAATATTCGCTAACATACCCTTATTATTAGGATTTAAAATTAAAATTAAAATTAAAATATAAATTATATATATATTTACGTATATATTGAGAGAAGAAGAAAAAAAAGATGATTAAAATGATCAGAATTCGGTTGGCTTTATAGGCAGTTTCTCATTTTGGGGCTCCGCGACTTGCGGCATTTTTGGCCTTCAAACTCCGCGAGTCGCGGAGTTTGAAATTACAGCTCACCCATTTTGGAGTCTCTCTTGCCGACGGTTTTTATTTATTTATATAATATATAAATAATTATAAGAATTATTTAAATATTATATTATATTTATGTGCATAGTTGCCTTGTAATTTTTAGTCCGTTGCATCGAGCGTTGAGAGTTGACTCTGGTCCCGGTTCCGGATTTTCGAACGTCCTTGCGTACAATTTAATATCTTGTACTTTGCGTTTTGAATCTTGTACTCTTGTAATTTCGAGACGTTTCTTATCAATAATTGGAACCTCTTTGATTGTATTCTGTACTTTTGAGCTTTTTGGTCGTTTGCGTCTTCAATTCGTCGAATCTGTCTTTTGTCTTCACCTTTTATTATTTAAACGAATATTACTTGTAAATAGAACAATTGCAACTAAAAGCTTGTCTTTCTTGAGGAATAATGCTATGAAATATATGTTCGTTTTTAGCATTATCACTATTGGTGCCGTCTTGGGGCAAAGAATTGAAAAACATTTTCAGCCCATTTATTATGCTAGTAAGACATTGCAAGGAGCCCAACTTAATTACACTACCACCGAGAAGGAACTCCTAGCAATTGTCTTTTCGTTTGATAAATTCCGATCCTATTTGGTACTAGCAAAGACGGTTGTCTATACAGACTATTCAGCATTAAAGTACTTGCTTACTAAGCAAGATGCTAAACTCCGATTAATACGTTGGGTCTTGCTTTTGCAAGAATTCGACATTGATATTAAAGACAAAAGGGGGCCGAAAACCTAGCTGCCGATCACCTTTCTCGCCTAGAGAACCCGAATCTTGAGGTTCTCCATGAGACTGTTATCCAAGATAACTTTCCGGACGAAAATCCCATGAAAATTGAGAAAATTGATGATCCTTGGTTTGTTGACATTGCCAACTATCTTGCGGGTGGATTCCTAGAAACTGGTATGTCACATCAAAAACGAAAGAAATTTTTCAGTGACTTAAAATATTATTTTTGGGAAAACCCGTATCTCTTCAAAAGGTGTCCCGATGGGATAATCCGTCGCTGTGTCTCCGGGGAAGAATGCAATCAAATTCTTCTCCAATGTCATCTTGGTCCCACTGGTGGACATTTCGGACCCCAAATCACGAGGAGAAAAGTCTATGAGGCCGGTTTTTATTGGCCTACCATCTTTAAAGATGCCCACCGTATATGTAAATCATGCGATTCTTGCCAAAGGACAGGAAAGATTAGTCAAAGAGACGAAATGCCTCAAAACATAATCCAAGTTTGTGAGATTTTCGATATTTGGGGCATTGATTTCATGGGATAATTCCCAAAATCTCATTCCAACTAATACATACTTGTTACCGTTGACTACGTATCAAAATGGGTTGAGGCAAAGGCTCTTCCCACAAACGATGCACGAGTCGTTGTAACTTTTCTTAAAGACCTTTTTACCCAGTTCGGTACCCCAAAGGCTTTAATTAGTGATCGTGGTACCCATTTTTGCAACACTCAATTAGAAAAGGTGTTAAAACGATATTGGATAACCCATAAAATTTCTACATCTTATCACCCACAAACAAGTGGGCAAGTTGAAAATACGAATCGGGCACTTAAAAGGATCCTTGAGAAAACGGTTGGATCCAATCCTAAGGTGTGGTCAATGAAGCTTGACGATGCTTTGTGGGCATTTAGAACCGCCTACAAAACTCCTATTGGAACCACACCTTACCGCCTAGTCTATGGGAAGGCATGTCATCTCCCTTTGGAGATAGAGCACAAATCACATTGGGCTCTTAAGACTTGTAATCTCAATATTGAAGATGCGGGAAACCTTCGTTTAAACTAACTAAATGAGTTGGATGAGTTGAGACATAACGCCTATGAAAACTCGCTCATATACAAGGAAAAGACCAAAGTTTGGCATAATAACCGTCTTAAGAATCCGAAAGATTTTAAAGAAGGTGATCGTGTTTTACTATTCAACTCACGATTTAAACTTTTCCCTGGAAAACTCAAGTCCCGATGGATGGGACCATTTGTTGTTAACAAGGTTTTTCCGTATGGAACGGTGGAATTACGGAATGCGAAGGGTGATACGTTTAAGGTAAACGGACACAGGGTCAAACTATATGTTGACGGACCCATGAACATTGAAGATGAGGTTAAACTCATTTTCAACCCCAAAGCTACCTAAGTTTGGGGGAAGAGTCGGGTGAAGCGACTCGTGTTTTTAAAACCTTCACAAATATTAAAAATAGGTTTTTGTGTGAATTACATGATTTTTAGTGATTTTAATTTTTGTTGAATGCCATTACGTTCACCAATCTGTTACCAACCTCACTGTACTGACCAAACGCGAAAAAACAGCTAGAAACCACTGTGCGCGCCGCGCACCCCTAAGATGTGCGCTCAGCGCACTTTGCAAAAACTGGGTCAGAAGGTTTTTAAGCTCAGATCGCTAGTGCGCGCCGCGCACCCAGAAGTGTGCGCTTGGCGCACTCTTAAATATTGCTCGGATCTGCTTCAAAGTTTTGTGGGGCCCACGATTTTATCTCCTCTTTACAACCACACACTCATTTTTCACGCACTCCTCACCCAAAAGTGCAGATTCATTCTCTCTTTCACTCTAAAACACTCCAAACCCTAATTTCAATCCTTCCAATTTTAACCAATTCTTCTCAAATCAAAGCCTAAATCAAGATGCCTAGGGTATGTTCATATGATTCCACTTAATTTTCTTTCCAATACTTCGATTTCATGCTTAATTTTTCGAATTGCTTAAGAAATTTATGTGGGTTTTCTTGAATTGATAATTGTTCTATACATTAACATGCTTTAGGTTGTTATAATTGCCTTATATACCTTGAAATCATATTACATTGTGTTTTTAGGGTATATTTATGATTCTAGGGTTTATGTAAAATTTAAATCTGAATTTTGGCTTTGAATTTGGTTGAATTTGGTTCCTAGCAAAGTGTTTGTGAATGTTTGAGATAATTTTTGTACTTCATAAGTATGTATCACATTTTGAGCATAACATGGTTCATGTTTTGGAAATCTAACATATTTTGGTTCTTAATTGTTATAAATACTTGAAAATTGTTAGGTTTCCATTACTTTGTGTCTAATGTGATAGTTTGAGGGATGAGAATGATATGAGGTTCATGTTCAAATTTGGTTTCTAAAACGCTAGACTAGTTATGTTAATCTTGGATCTTTTAAGAAAATGTTCATATGAATGATTAACATGATTATGTGCTATATGTATTTTTGAACATATACTTGATTTATGATGAACTCACACTAATGCATACTATTGTCTATGCGCCTCTTTTGTTTTGGTGTATGTTTTATGTGTGCAGTACAACTTTAGATCAAGGGCAAGTCAACAACAAGAAGAACCTTCCCACCGATACCGAGAAGAACAAGATTCTTCGGATGAACAAAATTCTCCACCAAATGAACGACAATCTTCACCCGAAGGATCACCGGATCAAAATGATCCAAGGGTTTGGTTAGCTTATGTCCAGGATCATCCGGATTACGCAAGTGCATATAATTGGGTAGCGAACAAAACATGTGATGCCACTTGGTATTTTGACCCGGCTCCATTGGTTGAAGCAAGGGAATATGATAGAGTGTCGAGAATGTTGGAGGTTAAATACCAGCTTTTAACTGGCAGGCTAATAACAGTCAGGGCATGGGAAAGAATTATGGGATTCAATGATGTCATATACCCGGAATTATGCAAAGAATTCATAGCATCCTTACGTTTTGATCTCATTATGGACCCGACAAATCAAAATTTCATGAGATTTCGTTTAGGTGGGATCGATCGGGCACTTAGTCAAATTAAGTTGGCCCGACTATTTGATCTGTATATCGAGCTAGATGATGCCCAACTAAATGCTTACTTACGGTCAGCCGAGTATTATGATGATTCTTATGATCCACACTCATTTTTGGAATGATATGAGCGACACTCAAATCTCCTCTAGCCGAAGCAAGTTCACCGATATAAATGATAAAGACAAAAGAATGCTTCATCGACTAGTTGCATGTACGTTTAATGCAAGAAAACATGGCACAAATAAGGTAACACGTCAAGATGTTTTTCTTGTAGACAAAATCTACAACCAAAGTAGTGTCGACATTCCATCTACTTAGGCGGATTATCTTGACAACTCGCGGGGAGATAGAGGGTTGAATCAGATTGTTGGTAGGCATTACATCACCCAAATTTCCAGGAATTTTGGTGTCAATTTCTCTCGGTTGATTCCAAACAGTACAACAATGAAGCCTTTAAGCAAGACTTATTATCTGAATGCAGAATTTTTGAGCTACAATAATCATCAAAGGCTTATTCCATTTGTCCCGAGGGTAAACGAACGACCACGTGCCCATGATCATGAAGCGGGTGGTAGCGGTGTTGGAAGAGATGAAGCGGGGGAAGAGGTTCGCATGGAAGAACCTGAAACTGAATAAGAGTTACCACAAGCTCAAAGGCGAAGGCGTAGGCGGACACAAAGGTCAAGGGAAGAAAAGTTGGAGGAAGTGATTTCCGATTTTCATGATATGAGGGTAGGTTATTGTGACGATCACTCCAAATCCATATGGACGAACACGTCATTCATCGATTTCATTGCGAGGTATTTGCGAGGTATTTGACCTCTATATGATACGTTTTGTAAACATTGCATTCTTTTGAAAAGGCACACCATAAATGAATATTTAAATCAAAGGTTTTCGACATCTGATGATTTCTACATATAGACAATCACCGTAAATAATAGTTTACAATAGTACTTCCATTGACAATGCAGTCAAAATAAGATACATGGTGATGATTTGGTGAATGCAACGTTTCCTTGATAAATATGCCATGTAAGACTCCATGCACATAGCTTGTTTAACATATAAGCAAATAGCAGAAGACTTCTAGGGAACCTGAGAATAAACATGCTAACAAGTGTCAACACAAAGGTTGGTGAGTTCATAGTTTTAATGTTTTGCATAATCTGTACATAAAGGTGGATCACAAGATTTCAGTTGTTTCATCCAAAAACGTTTATCAAAAGTTTGTCAATAGATTCTACGTAACAGAGCACCCTGGTAACTAAGCTTTAATGTTATAAGATAAATACCCCATTCGTTTTAATACACGCAAACCAACGTGTCCTAAACTCAAATAACACACGTCCGTTAAAAGGCTAGCGCTCTAGCTCGGACGGGGATGTCAAGCCCTATGGATCCATATACTACTACTCGCGCCCACCAGTTCTTATAACAGGCAGTTACTAGTTACCAAAGCTAAGGGATTTTCGGTTCAAACTCGATGTAGAATTTAGTATGTACTTGTATCCATTACGTTTAAAATAAAGTGCATGTATTCTCAGCCCAAAAATATAGATTTCAAAAGCAATTAAAAAGGGAGCAAATGAAACTCACTTTAGCAGCATATAAAGTCGTTCACCAAGATGTGACCGAAACTCAGATTACCAAATAACCGTAGATCTCAACCTAGAGAACATATGTTGGTCAATAAATGTCTATCAAGCTAGGTCAGGTCATAGTGTATCACAATCCTAATGCTCGAGATTGACATACAAAAGTTATCCAATGTTGTTTCAAAAAGTCAGTTTTGACAATAGTTCAACAAACGAGACGTACCTTATATAAGGATTCATTTACTCGTCTGGTAATATTTAAAAATCCATTTTATCAATCTTGTAAACAAGTTGTTTAAATCTTAATTGCAGATTCAAAAGCAATTTCAATTATCGTCAATCATAATTCAGTTGATCATATCTTTTAATCCGTTCATCGAAACTATTCGATATCTAAATGAAAAGTCATTGATTTTTCGCCAGTTTTTCAAAAACATGCATATCATATACTTTTTACCAGTAATATATGTATTTAATTCATGATTCATTATAAACTGTTTAGCGACGAAATTTAGCATACAAGCATGTATAAATATATATACTCGAGCACTAGACATGGATACACAATTAATATATAAAAGATAAAATATGAGTACTTACGTATTAATATTGAGATTCAATATTGTAGGAAAATACGTAGACGCAACAGAGATGATAAACATTAGTTTGACTCACGAGCAAAACCCTCGAACAATACCCACAACCTCCTTAGTAATAACCCATATTTTCCTTAGCTCTATCCCGCTTGAAAACCCATTTTGAAAGTGACACGCTCATGACCTCGTCGTAGTATTTTATGTATAATACTAATTAATAATAATACTACTAATAATATTAAGATTAATAATAATATTAATCTTAATAATAATATATATATATATATATATATATATATATATATATATATATATATATATATATATATACGGAGGAATATAGATAGAAGAAGAAAGTGTGCACAAACTGAAAGAATTCGATCAAATTTATAGATGTGGCCTGCAATCTCAGCTCATGCGATCGCATGAGAAGTGTATGGGGAACTCATGCAATCGCATGAGGTCCCTGTCCAGCTCAAAAGTTGTTTGTCACATTGTTTGTCGACATAATTATTAATAATATATATAATATATATAATTTAAATAATTAATTATATATTATATTAAATTCACGTGCATAGTTGACTTGTAATTTTTGTTCCGATAAGTTGTACGTCATCACTTGACATATGTCCCGGTTCCGATTTCTCGAACGCATTTTCGTACGCTTAGAAAACTAATACTTTTCGTTTCGCGAATCGTACCTTTGTCAAAATATAGTCTTAAATTATCCATAAACTATACCACTCAAAATGTATCTTAAACTTTCGAGTGTTTTGGTCATTTACTTCTATAAATCATCGCCTCGTAGTATATACATATACATATATACATTTTTCATTTTGAAATAGTGTTTTACAGTAGCAAAGTTACTGTAGCAAAGTTTTTTTCACTGTAGCAAATAGTGATTTTCGAAAACACTGTAGCTTTTCGGGTACTGTAGTAATTCAAAAATACTGTAGCAAATTAGTGTTTTACTGGTTCATTTTAAACGTTTTAGTTAACTTATCTAAATATCAATCGAATCAAAAATCTAATGTTACTATCGTTTACTAAATAACTTGAAATCATATATATTCAAATAGATATATAAACCAATAAGTTTAATGTACGGTATCGTGCAATTAAAACTTTGTTACATTTTCAAGTTATAGTATATATATGTATCTATTTACATATAATGGTTCGCGAATCATTGAGAACAACCGAAGGGTACTTGAATAGTTCAAAAATTTTGAGATTCGGTTTTACAGACTTTGCTTATCGTGTCGGAAACGTTAAATCATTTAAAGATAAAGTTTAAATTTGGTCAAAAATTTCCTGGTTGTCATAGTTATCAACACAGGGATAACCAATATGAGGAACAAAGGCAACAATTTAACCAATATCATGAAGAACAACGCGAGCATAATAGGGCGGTAAGGTATGACCAAAGGTGGGGGAATTACAGGGGCGATTGGCTTCGCCATAATATTGGTTTATATATGCAAAACCCACAAGAATATTATGCTACTTCCTACCAACATCTGACCTACTACAACACCCAAACCGAATTCTGAGTCCTCTGTTATATGAGGAACAGGCGGCCATGCAAGATGCTCAAAGACGCTTTGAGGAGCAATACCCGCAGGGAAGACCTAGGAATGATGGTTCGGGAACCTACTCCGGCTGGCCTTTTGGTAACTTCTTTGGTGACACTTAGAGGGCTCATGTGCCCTATTTGGTAATATTTGGTAACATTTGTTAATTTTTCAGAATTGTTTCTTTTAAGACAATGGTGTGTAATAATTAGAATATTTATGTTGTACGCTTGATATTTGTGGTGGTTGTGTTACATACACCACTTTTATCTATTCTATTTTGTGTGTTTGTTTATTTCTTATTGTTAAGGTTTAGTGATGCTGGCATTAAGTTCAGCGAAGTACAATCAATTAGGAATTTGTGATAGAGATCAAGGAATGAACGATGTTCTTATGCTGGCATTAAGTTCAGCGCCATCGCTCACCTACATTTCACGATCTCCTGCTTTATGCTAAGGTTTTTCGAACTCTTTTCACTCTAATGCCCTCGCGAATTTTTAAATTATTTCTGATTTTAAGTAATGAGAGCCTTACTTAATCTTAAGTGTGGGGGAGGGGGAAATTCTCTCGGATATGCAATACAACTTGGCTTATTGTCGCATTTTATGAAAAAATTTTAAATTTTAGAACTAAAAGTATTAGCGAAAAAGCCAAGTGTGGGGGATGTCACCAATATTTTCGAATTATTATCACAAATTTTTGCAAAGTTAAAACGATTAAAGTACTTTTGGCTTGGAAATAAAAGAACTAAAAATCACTAAACGAAAAGGATGAATAACGACACACTTGCTAACTTATGTTAGAAGATGTAGTCCAGAACAGCTGTAGGTTGACGAAAAAACTTGAAAAGTCATCTCTATCATCGGCTGGAAATCCACCTCACCTCAGCATCAAACAGGGTTTTTGGTGGTCAGACTTATCCTAACTATGAGATGGATCTGTCTCGTACAATGGGGGGGCACATTGCAAATTAGCTTTTAAGACTAATGAATCTAATCCCCAGATGGATGTTCTCCGGAAAGATCAAACGCATCTATGTTTGACCGCGGTCAACATACATATGACATAACAAATTGAGGTGTGCAAACTCATGGTTCACCGATGATATTTGGACACGATATAAGTTTCTTCTAAAACTTATGCTATTTTACGAACTATATTGTGTAAAACCATTTTTTTTGGGCATTCGGTTAAGAGTTCCATGATACTACAATCATGGGGGCGGATAGCTTGCTAATCGCCAACTGAGACTTTGGTTTTCAGTTACCCTCGACCGGAATTTGAGGTTAAAACCGGAAAACGTGTTTAGATTAAAAACTAACATTGACATTTTCTAAATCTTAAAACGTTTTCTCAAAGATCCAATTTTCCCTAAGGATCCAAACTTTTAAAAAAAGAACTTTCACCAAAGTTCGTCTCTCCCAAATAAATCCAAATGTGTGCTTGTGTTCCTTAAATTGTGTGTGTACCTAAACGAGTGTGTATTCCAATGGTGTAAACTAGTGTACCATATCGTGTGAGTGTGTATTCCATTTGTGTTTTGTGGGTTTCATATAGCGTGAGTTTGTGTGTGTTTTGCGTGATTCGTGTGATTCGTGCAAATTGTACTTCAAATAATGCGTGTGATTCATTTATGTTTGTGTTTCGTATATGAATGATTAGAACAAGACTTGCTTGAGGACAAGCAAGAGTTAAGTATGGGGGATTTTGATATTACTCCAATTAGTCATATCTTTAGTCGTAATATCACGTCCTATTGTTGTTTATTTCATATGAAAACATAGTAAATCCGTTTGTATTTCATAGTATTGTAATATAGTCTAGAATCATTGTAAACTTGAAGAAATATGAAGATATTGTATGGTAACAGCTCAGAGATCGAAAACGAGACCATAAACCCAAAGACAGAAGAGTGCGCTCAGCGCACCCCAAAATGTGCGCTCAGCGCACATTGCATAAATTTGATCAGAGGATTTCTTGGCCAAAACCAAAGTGCACCAAGCGCACATTTTGATGGTGCGCGCCGCGCACAGTGGTGCTCTCAGCGCACCCATACGCACACTTTTGACATAAAAGCAGATTTGAACATGCGTAGTCGAGCTGTAAAGTATAAAGTGACGTAGGTGAGAGTGCGCTCGGCGCACCCTTACTGTGCGCGCCGCGCACAGTGCTTTTCACCAACCTTTCAGCTTATTTAATTCCATTTCCAGTTTCATTTGAGGGAGACCAGTTTCCTTTCTGCTCAGAGACGAAAACATACGATTCAAAGCAGTTCCTAGGCTTATCAAAGTGCATCTAAGCACTCAAATCATTGAAGAATCCAAGATCATTCAAGAGCTTCATCCAAGATTACTCCTAAAAGTTTAATCTTGTATTTACAATGAATTCTATCTTTGTTACTGTTATGTTTAAGTTTTCAAGCATGATTGTTAGCTAGTCCATTTTATGTTCATCTAGATAAATAACCGAGATGTTGAATGTTTACTATTGATTGATTGTAATTATGCACGATAGTTTGATGTTTGAATACAAGAACCATTCTTGATAAGTTTAATCCTTTCGATTCAATTAGTTGATATGTTCATTTGATTAAGAAACATCATCTTGTTAAGTTAATGTATTGATTTACACCTAGTGACATGTGTTTATCCGTCTTTTACCAAAAGGGATAAGTTGAGTTGAAATGGTTAATTTACATAAGAATGTAAGAACGACTCTTGTAGATACTTTAGAATAGCTTAATTGGTATGTGTAATTGTCTAGGTGAATGACCAATTCCTTAGAATCTATTATACACACTTTCAACTACCTAGTTACATCAATTAACATGTGTTAGTGATTTGCCTTATCTGGTGACGTTTATGGGGATCTTATTATAACACTTAGTTAATTGTTTGGGTTGGGTGAATTGAGCATTTTACCTGACCAAGGGAATGAACTAAGTTAAACCTTTAGTTGATATAGGAGTGGATCATGTACAACACACCATTGACTTGATCATTCTTCAAGTCTTCAAACTAGTTGAATTAGTTGATTACAAATAGGAGGTCTTAGATGTCAAGAACATCACTTGCGTCGTGTAATCCTGTTGGAGTGTTTGCGCAAGACTATTCTTGGTGAACCAATTAATTAGTTCTCGTGCATAACCAATCAATCCGATCTTAATCCTAAATAACATTCAACATTAAGGGTAAAAAGTCTAGATGAGCATATTTCTTTAATTTGAATTCAAAACTATATTTCTGGTTTCATAAACTAAAAATGCCAAAAATATTGTCTTTTTAATCTCATTCATCACTTGATTCGCCTATCGTAAAAGGGCAAACCAAAATATATCTTGTACTTGTAATTTTCTTAGTGAAAATCACAATTTAGTCTATAATCCTAATTTGATTTAGATACTGTCCTTGGAACGATACACGGATTTTACCATTTATTATACTACTACACGATCGGGTACACTGCCCGTTAGTGTATAGCAATCTCTAATCGGTATTTTTCCATACTATTTCATACGATAATTCATATACCATGTTTTACACATCATTAACCCATTGTTTATTATATCTAAAGAGATGTTAAATTATTACATTATCATGATATTATGATATATTAATATATCTTAGTATGATATATATATACAGTTAAATGTTGTTACAACGATAATCGTTACATATATGTCTCGTTTCGAAATCATTAAGTTAGTAGTCTTGTTTTTACATATGTAGTTCATTGTTAATACACTTAATGACATGTTTACTTATCATTTATCATGATTAAACATAGTGTATCAATATCTTAATATGATTCATATGTATTTAGTAAGACGTTGTTATAACGATAATCGTTATATATATCGTTTCGCGTTTCTTAATTCAATAAACTCAATTTTATGTATATAACTCATTGTTAAAATATCTAACGAGATACTTACTTATCATAATATCATGTTAACTATATATATAATCATATATATGTCATCATATAGTTTTTACAAGTTTTAACGTTCGTGAATCACCGGTCAACTTGGGTGGTCAATTGTCTATATGAAACCTATTTCAATTAATCAAGTCTTAACAAGTTTGATTGCTTAACATGTTGGAAACACTTAATCATGTAAATAAAAATTTCATTTAATATATATAAACATAGAAAAGTTCGGGTCACTACAGTACCTACCCGTTAAATAAATTTTGTCCCGAAATTTTAAGCAGTTAGAGGTGTTGACGTATCTTCTGGAAATAAGTGCGGGTATTTCTTTTTCATCTGATCTTCTCGTTCCCAGGTGAACTCAGGTCCTCTACGAGCATTCCATCGAACCTTAACAATTGGTATCTTGTTTTGTTTAAGTCTTTTAACCTCACGATCCATTATTTCGACGGGTTCTTCGATGAATTGAAGTTTTTCGTTGATTTGGATTTCGTCTAACGGAATAGTGAGATCTTCTTTAGCAAAACATTTCTTCAAATTCGAGACGTGGAAAGTGTTATGTACAGCCGCGAGTTGTTGAGGTAACTCAAGTCGGTAAGCTACTGGTCTGACACAATCAATAATACTGAATGGTCCAATGTACCTTGGATTTAATTTCTCTCGTTTACCAAATAGAACAACGCCTTTCCAAGGTGCAACCTTAAGCATGACCATCTCTCCAATTTCAAATTCTATATCTTTTCTTTTAATGTCGGCGTAGCTCTTTTGTCGACTTTGGGCGGTTTTCAACCGTTGTTGAATTTGGATGATCTTCTCGGTAGTTTCTTGCATTATCTCCAAACCCGTAATCTGTCTATCCCCCACTTCACTCCAACAAATTGGAGACCTGCACTTTCTACCATAAAGTGCTTCAAACGGCGCCATCTCAATGCTTGAATGGTAGCTGTTGTTGTAGGAAAATTCTGCTAACGGTAGATGTCGATCCCAACTGTTTTCGAAATCAATAACACATGCTCGTAGCATGTCTTCAAGCGTTTGTATCATCCTTTCGCTCTGCCCATCAGTTTGTGGATGATAGGCAGTACTCATGTCTAGACGAGTTCCTAATGCTTGCTGTAATGTCTGCCAGAATCTTGAAATAAATCTGCCATCCCTATCAGAGATAATAGAGATTGATATTCCATGTCTGGAGACGAATTCCTTCAAATACAGTCGTGCTAACTTCTCCATCTTGTCATCTTCTCTTATTGGCAGGAAGTGTGCTGATTTGGTGAGACGATCAACTATTACCCAAATAGTATCAAAACCACTTGCAGTCCTTGGCAATTTAGTGATGAAATCCATGGTAATGTTTTCCCATTTCCATTCCGGGATTTCGAGTTGTTCAAGTAGACCTGATGGTTTCTGACGCTCAGCTTTGACCTTAGAACACGTCAAACATTCTCCTACGTATTTAGCAACATCGGCTTTCATACCCGGCCACCAAAAATGTTTCTTGAGATCCTTGTACATCTTCCCCGTTCCAGGATATATTGATTATCTGGTTTTATGAGCTTCTCTAAGTACCATTTCTCTCATATCTCCAAATTTTGGTACCCAAATCCTTTCAGCCCTATACCAGGTTCCGTCTTCCCGAATATTAAGATGCTTCTCCGATCCTTTGGGTATTTCATCCTTTAAATTTTCCTATTTTAAAACTCCTTGTTGCGCCTCCTTTATTTAAGTATTAAGGTTAGTGTGAATCATTATATTCATAGCTTTTACTCGAATGTGTTCTCTGTCCTTTCTGCTCAAGGTGTCAGCTACCACATTTGCCTTCCCCGGGTGATAAAGAATCTCAAATTCGTAATCATTCAACAATTCAATCCATATGCGCTGCCTCATGTTTAGTTGTTTCTGATTAAATATGTGTCGAAGACTTTTGTGGTCGGTATATATAATACTTTTAACCCCATATAAGTAGTGCCTCCAAGTCTTTAATGCATAAACAACCGCGCCTAATTCCAAATCATGCGTCGTATAATTCTGCTCGTGAATCTTCAATTGTCTAGACGCATAAGCAATTACTTTCGTTCGTTGCATTAGTACACAACTGAGACCTTGCTTTGAGGCATCACAATATATTACAAAATCATCATTCCCTTTAGGTAATGACAATATAGGTGCCGTAGTTAACTTTTTCTTCAACAATTGAAACGCTTTTTCTTGTTCATCCTTCCATTCAAATTTCCTCCCTTTATGCGTTAATGCAGTCAAGGGTTTTACTATTTTAGAAAAATCTTGGATGAATCTCCTGTAATAACCAGCTAGCCCTAAAAATTGGCGTATGTGTTTCGGAGTTTTTGGGGTTTCCCTCTTTTCAACGGTTTCAATCTTTGCTGGATCCACCTGAATACCTTCTTTGTTCACTATATGACCGAGGAATTGAACTTCTTCCAACCAAAATGCACACTTTGAAAACTTAGAGTACAGTTTTTCTTTTCTCAGCAACTCTAGCACTTTTCTTAAATGTTCTTCGTGCTCTTAATCATTCTTCGAGTAAATAAGTATGTCATCGATGAAAACAATAACAAACTTATCAAGATATGGCCCACACACTCGGTTCATGAGGTCCATGAACATAGCTGGTGAGTTCGTCAATCCAAACGGCATAACCATAAACTCGCAACGACCGTAACGTGTCCTAAAAGCAGTCTTTGGAATATCATCCTCCTTCACCCGTATTTGATGATATCCATAACTTAAATCGATCTTCGAATAAACAGACGAGCCTTGTAGTTGATCAAATAAGTCATCGATTCTCGGTAGTGGGTAGCTGTTCTTGATGGTAAGTTTGTTCAACTCTCGGTAGTCGATACACAACCTGAATGTACCATCTTTCTTCTTGACAAACAAAACAGGAGCTCCCCATGGTGATGTGCTTGGTCGAATGAAACCACGCTCTAAAAGTTCCTGTAACTGACTTTGTAATTCTTTCATTTTGCTGGGTGCGATTCTATATGGAGCACGAGCTATTGGTGCAGCTCCTGGTACAAGGTCTATTTGAAATTCAACTGATCGATATGGGGGTAATCCCAGTAATTCTTTCAGAAATACATCGGGAAATTCTTTTGCGACGGGAACATTACTGATGTTCTTTTCTTCAGGTTTAACTTCCTCGATGTGTGCTAGAATAACGTAACAACATTTTCTTATTAGTTTTTGCGCCTTCAAACTACTAATAAGATTTAATTTCGCGTTGTTCTTTTCTCCATACACCATTAAAGGTTTTCCTTTTTCACGCATAATGCGAATCGCATTTTTGTAACAAACGACCTCTGCTCTTACCTTCTTCAACCAGTCCATGCCAATTATTACATCAAAACTCCCTAACTCGACTGGTATTAAATCAATCTTAAACGTTTCATCATCCAGTTTAATTTCTCTATCCCGACGTATATTATCTGCTGAAATTAATTTACCATTTGCTAATTCGAGTAAAAATTTATTATCCAAAGGCGTCAATGGGTAACTTAATTTAGCACAAAATTCTCTACTCATATAGCTTCTATACGCACCCGAATCAAATAAAACATAAGCAGATTTATCGTCAATAAGAAAAGTACCCGTAACAAGCTCCGGGTCTTCCTGTGCTTCTGCCGTATTAATATTAAAAACTCTTCCACGTCCCTGCCCATTAGTATTCCCCTGATTCGGGCAATTTCTAATAATGTGGCCTGGTTTTCCACATTTATAACAAACAGCGTTGGTATTACTTGCTCCGACACTATTCATTCCGGCATTACTTGTTCCGACACTATTTGTTCCTTTAGTTCTGTTAAACTTTGGTTCGTTGACCTCACACTTTGTCGCGCTATGACCATTTCTTTTATACTTGTTGCAAAATGTCGTGCAAAACCCCTGATGATTTTCTTCACACCTATGACATGGCTGTTTTTGGTTTTTGTTGCCATTGTTGTTATTGAGGTTGTTGTTGGGATTGTTATTGTTGTTGAAATGGTTGTTGTAGTTGTTGTTGTTGTTGGGATGTTTGTTGTAGTTATTGTTAGGATTGCGGTTATTGTTGTGGTTGTTGTTGCGGTTGTTTGGATAGTTGTTGCGATTGTGGTTGTAATTGTTGTTGTTGTTGTACTGGTGACTCTTGTCACCGTTTTCCTCCCACTTCCTCTTGAGTTGTTTCGTGTTGGCTTTTTCGGCCGCCTGCTCTTTAATTCTTCTCTCAATCTGATTTATGAGTTTATGAGCCATTCGACTTACCTTCTGTATAGAAGCGGACTCGTGTGAACTCACATCTTCTTGAATCCTTACTGGTAACCCTTTTATAAACGCATCGATCTTCTCTTCTTCATCTTCAAATGCTCCCGGACACAATAGGCACAACCCTGTGAATCGTCGTTCATATGTGGTAACGTCGAACCCTTGTGTTCGTAACTCTCTAAGTTCTGCCTTGAGTTTATTGACTTCGTTTCTAGGACGGTACTGCTCGTTCATCAATTGCTTGAATGCCGACCACGGTAGTGCGTAAGTAGCATTTTGTCCTACCTGTTCAAGATAGGTGTTCCACCACGTTAACGCAGTACCTGTGAAGGTATGCGTAGCGTACTTAACTTTATCCTCTTCAGTACACTTACTTATGGCAAACACCGATTTGACTTTCTCGGTGCACCGTTTCAATCCAATTGGTCCTTCAGTTCCATCAAATTCCAAAGGTTTGCAGGCAGTGAATTCTTTGTAGGAGCATCATACACGATTTCTTGCGCTGTTAGCTGCATTGCTAGATTCAGAGTTATTGTTGGTATGTAGCGCAGCCTGTACTGCTGCTATGTTTGCAGCAAGAAAGGTACGAAATTCCTCTTTGCTCATATTCATGGTGTGTCGAGTAGTCGGTGTCATTTCCTTCAAAATAGCCAACTGAATCGAGTTAATCATACAGAATATTAAGAGTAGTCAATAGTATTTCGTAGCATAATATGAACTCATTTATAAAAGCTTTTTCTTCATATTAGCGTTTTATAAGTTTAAATTCGGGTACTACCTACCCGTTAAGTTCATACTTAGTAGCTAATATACAATTCAACTACTACAATTCCATATAAAAAACTGATTATAATAATATATCACATACAAATATTCTTCAAACTTACAACTTTGTTATATTACATATAACATGAAATATAGTACACTTTGATACAGGACAGTTTTTGAAGATAAACCTAGTTAATACGCAAGTTGTTCAGCAAAGGAAATAAAGACACGTAGTTCATAAGTCCATAAACAAGTCATGCATTCTGGTTTTACTAAGACGACTTCCCATCCCTGGTCTTGTGGAAAAAAACCGTTATGACCATTGGCTAGGCAGCATGTTGTAATGTCGTCAAAAGGACGAGGGTTTCGTAATGTCCAACAGCCCCATAATAATCTAAAAACCATGTTTCTCACCCCAACTACTGAATCCATAACTTGTGGGAAGGTTTTATTTAAAAGTTGCAATCCGATGTTCTTTTTCTCACTTTGGTAAGAAGCGAACATCACTAACCCGTAAGCATAACATGCTTCTTTATGTTGCATGTTAGAAGCTCTTTCTAATTCACGAAATCCTATGTTGGGATATGTTGAGTCAAAATAGGTTCTTAACCCGTAGCGTAAAATTGCATTTGGGTTCCCCGCATTTAACGCTTTAAAGAAAACACGGCGTAACTTACGGTCTCCCCAATGTGATATACCCCACCTATCAAAGGAAAGCCTTTTATAAACTAAGGCATTTCTGGAAAGTCTTTCAAATGTTTGGCAAGTTAATTTTGCCATAATTAATTGTGCTGATGAATTCTGACTGACTCTAGACAAGATTTCCTCAATCATATCCTCTGGTAGATCTTCTAAAATATTCGGTTGTCTACCCTTAACGTCCATTTTGTTTTTATACTGTAAAATAGACAAGGATTAGGTTCGTAAAAGATAATTAACAAACAATACAAGCAATTTTTACATAGAACATAAAATTACAAGCACACTACAATACATATAATACACAACATGATTACAACCCTCTAATCTGAATCACTGGTTTCTTCTTCGGACTTGGTTCATTTTCATAATTTTCTAGGAATATATGGTGTTCCTCTAATACGAGCCGTCGTTTTCCACAATGGTTTAGAAAAACCTGGTAGTTTAGAGGTTCCCGGGTCATTGTTACATTTTAGGAAATACGGATGTTGCAGATACATATAAAGTTCATCGGGGTTGGAATCGGGTTTCTCTATTTTTATACCTTTTCCCTTATTATTTTCTTTCGCTTTATTAAATTGGGTCGAGGTAATTTCTATAACAACATTGGAATCCTCATCGGGATCCGATTCATCGGAAAATTGGTAATCTTCCCAATATTTTGCTTCCTTGGCGGAAACACCATTGACAATTATTAACTTTGGTCCGTTGGTTGAGGATTTTCTTTTATTTAATCGATTTACTATAGGTATCAATATTTCTTCCTTTTGAACCTCTTCTTCTTCCGGTTCCTCCTCTTCCGGTTCCTCTTCTTCCGGTTCCTCTTCGGGAATTTGTGAATCTTCCCAAAATATATTCGACTCTTCATTATTATTAGGTGAATCGATGGGATTTGTACTAGTGGTAGACATCTATCACACAATATCAAACACATTAAGAGGTTAATATATCACATAATATTTACATGTTAATAATATATAGTTTCCAACAAAAGTGTTAAGCAATCGTGTTTAACGAAAACACGGTCGAAGTCCAGACTCACTAATGTATCCTAACAAACTCGATAAGACACACTAATGCAAATTTCTGGTTCTCTAAGACCAACGCTCGGATACCAACTGAAATGTTCCGTTCATATTGATTATAAACGTTCCATATTAATTGATTTCGTCGCGAGGTTTTGACCTCTATATGAGACGTTTTTCAAAGACTGCATTCATTTTTAAAACAACCATAACCTTTATTTTATCTATAAAGGTTTAAAAAGCATTACGTAGATTATCAAATAATGATAATCTAAAATATACCGTTTACACACGACCATTACATAATGGTTTACAATAAGAATATATTACATTAAAAATAAGTTTCTTGAATGCCGTTTTTACATAATATCATACAAGCATGGACTCCAAATCTTGTCCTTATTTTAGTATGCAACAGCGGAAGCTCTTAATAATCACCTGAGAATAAACATGCTTAAAACGTCAACAAAAATGTTGGTGAGTTATAGGTTTAACCTATATATTATCAAATCATAATAATAGACCACAAGATTTCATATTTCAATATACATCCAATACATAGAGATAAAATTCATTCATATGGTGAACACCTGGTAACCGACATTAATAAGATGCATATAAGAATATCCCCTATCATTCCGGGAAATTCTTCGGACATGATAAAAACGAATTCGAAGTACTAAAGCATCCGGTACTTTGGATGGGGTTCGTTAGGCCCAATAGATCTATCTTTAGGATTCACGTCAATTAGTAGATCGGTTTACTAATTCTTAGGTTACCAAGCAAAAGGGGCATATTCGACTTCGATCATTCACCCATATAATGTAGTTTCATTTACTTGTGTCTATTTCGTAAAACATTTTTAAAACTGCATGTATTCTCATCCCAAAATATTTGATTTTAAAAGTGGGACTATAACTCACTTTCACAGATTTTTACTTCGTCGGGAAGTAAGAATTGGCCACTGGTCTATTCACGAACCTATAACAAATATGTACATATATATCAAAGTATGTTCAAAATATATTTACAACACTTTTAATACATTTTGATGTTTTAAGTTTATTAAGTCAGCTGTCCTCGTTAGTAACCTACAACTAGTTGTCCATAGTTAAATGTACAGAAATAAATTGATATATATTATCTTGAATCAATCCACGACCCAGTGTATACACGTTAAGCTAGATCACAACTCAAAGTATATATATTTTAGGAATCAACCTCAACCCTGTATAGCTAACTCCAACATTACTGCATATAGAGTATCTATGGTTGTTCCAAATAATATATATATATGGGTCGATATGATATGTCAAAACATTTGCATACGTGTCTATGGTATCCTAAGATTACATAATATATTAGAATATATGTATAATACAATATAAGTTAGCTAGGATATGATTTGTATAGAATTTTTACAATATTTCCCGTAGCTACAACAATCAAAAAAATATCTAATCTTGTTTTACCCATATCTTCTTCGTTTTAAATCCGTTTTGAGTGAATCAAATTTCTATGATTTCATATTGAACTCTATTTTATGAATCTAAACATAAAAAGTATAGGTTTATAGTCAGAAATATAAGTTACAAGTCATTTTTGTAAGAGGTAGTCATTTCAGTCGAAAAAATGACGTCTTGATGACCATTTTGAAAAACATACTTCCACTTTGAGTATAACCATGATTTTTGGATATAGTTTCATGTCCATAAGAAAAATCATTTTCCCAGAATAACAACTTTTAAATCAAAGTTTATCATAGTTTTTAATTATCAAACCCAAAACAGCCCGCGGTGTTACTACGACGGCGTATGTCCGGTTTTACGGTGTTTTTCCTGTTTCCAAGTTTTAAATCATTAAGTTAGCATATCATAAAGATATACAACATGCGTTTAGTTGATTTTAAAAGTCAAGTTAGAAGGATTAACTTTATTTGCGAACAAGTTTAGAATTAACTAAACTATGTTCTAGTGATTACAAGTTTAAACCTTCAAATAAGATAGCTTTATATGTATGAATCGAATGATGTTATGAACATCATTACTACCTTAAGTTCCTTGGATAAACCTACTGGAAAAGAGAAAAATGGATCTAGCTTCAACGGATCCTTGGATGGCTCGAAGTTCTTGAAGCAGAATCATGACACGAAAACAAGTTCAAGTAAGATCATCACTTGAAATAAGATTGTTATAGTTATAGAAATTAGATCAAGTTTGAATATGAGTATTACCTTGTATTAGAAAGATATCTTACTGTAAATAAGAAAGATTTCTTGAGGTTGGAAGATCACTTTACAAGATTGGAAGTAAGCTAGCAAACTTGGAAGTATTCTTGATTTTATGAAACTAGAACTTATAGAATTTATGAAGAACACTTAGAACTTGAAGATAGAACTTGAGAGAGATCAATTTGATGAAGAAAATTGAAGAATGAAAGTGTTTGTAGGTGTTTTTAGTCGTTGGTATATGGATTAGATATAAAGGATGTGTAATTTTGTTTACATGTAAATAAGTCATGAATGATTACTAATATTTTTGTAATTTTATGAGATATTTCATGCTAGTTGCCAAATGATTGTTCCCACATCTGTTAGGTGACTCACATGGGCTGCTAAGAGCTGATCATTGGATTGTATATACCAATATTACATACATCAAAAAGCTGTGTATTGTACGAGTACGAATACGGGTGCATACGAGTAGAATTGTTGATGAAACTGAACGAGGATGTAATTGTAAGAATTTTTGTTAAGTAGAAGTATTTGGATAAGTGTCTTGAAGTTTTTCAAAAGTGTATGAATACATATTAAAACACTACATGTAAATACATTTTAACTGAGTCGTTAAGTCATCGTTAGTCGTTACATATAAATGTTGTTTTGAAACCTTTAGGTTAACGATCTTGTTAAATGTTGTTAACCCATTGTTTATTATATCTAAAGAGATGTAAAATTATTACATTATCATGATATTATGATATATTAATATATCTTAGTATGATATATATACAGTTAAATGTTGTTACAACGATAATCGTTACATATATGTCTCGTTTCGAAATCATTAAGTTAGTAGTCTTATTTTTACATATGTAGTTCATTGTTAATACACTTAATGACATGTTTACTTATCATTTATCATGATTAAACATAGTGTATCAATATCTTAATATGATTCATATGTATTTAGTAAGACGTTGTTATAACGATAATCGTTATATATATCGTTTCGAGTTTCTTAATTCAATAAACTCAATTTTATGTATATAACTCATTGTTAAAATATCTAATGAGATACTTACTTATCATAATATCATGTTAACTATATATAATCATATATATGTCATCATATAGTTTTTACAAGTTTTAACGTTCGTGAATCACCGATCAACTTGGGTGGTCAATTGTCTATATGAAACCTATTTCAATTAATCAAGTCTTAACAAGTTTGATTGCTTAACATGTTGGAAACACTTAATCATGTAAATAACAATTTCATTTAATATATATAAATATGGAAAAGTTCGGGTCACTACAACTAGGATATTTTTAGATCTATTGTCATCCCTATGCTTGTAGCTAGTAGCTGTTAGTTTTTTATATGTATCTAGTTGTTTGACAGCATAGCTGAAAGTGTTAAAATAAAGAATAAAATGACAAAAAGTTAGAAGCTAAAAGTTAAAAGCCAGTTCTAGTAGCTTTCAGCTTTTTTCCCCATTAGAAAGCTTTAAACTCTTGCAACTAAACGGAACTTTTTATTTGAAAGGAGCTTTTTCATAAATGTTAAAAGCTAAAATCTCTAGAAAAACTTGTTGCCAAACATAGCCATAGTGTGTGTTTAAAAGACAACTTAAAATATATTTATCTAGATTGATTTCAAAATTGTCTGTAAAGTTTTTTGTTAGGAAGTTGGAACTAATTATTTTACGTTTCTATTGAATGATATTAGATGTTTTTATTTTATATTATAGAAGAATAACATAACGTTTAATGGTTTTGACTGCGGCGGTTGATATAATATAATATTATCCTAGGAGGAATATTCAAATGAATCAAACTTTTAGATTGAGATTCAAAGGACCAATCAAAGTGCAACATGTGGCGCAAAAAAAATTACGAAAATTTTTTTTTTTCAATTTTATTTTTCTAATCACATGTGATTGGATTTGAAATGTAGTAAATCACATGTAATTCTGCATGCCAATCACATGTAATTCTGCATGTCAATTACATGTGATTTTGCATCTCAAATTCAATCGCATGTGATTGAAAAAAAAAATTGAAAAAAAACTTTTTTGAATTTTTTTTTTCAATCATATGTGATTGTCGCGCCACATGTCGCACTCTGATTGGTCCCTTGAAATTCAAGGAAATTATTGAATTCACATGATTGCAACTCATCATCCTAGAAGTATATGGAGTATAGGGATGGCACCCCGCGGGTCGTGGGCGCGGATTCACTACATCCATCACCCGCACCGCGGATTTTTTGATGATCCATTAACCCGCGGATCTTGGTTAACGAATTCATTTTTAGATCCATGTCCGTACCCACGGATACTTGCGGGTCGCGGGTTTGCCCGCGGATCTTTTTCATGAAGTATATGTAAATTAAAGTATTCAAAAATAAAAAATAAATATCATTAGATAATTTAAAGTGATATGAAAAACATCATTTAATAATATACCGATGTCGATATAATAAAATGAGAAAACATATATTAATTATACTTTTTTTTTGCTAATATATGCGAAGCTACAATGTTTAAAATTAATAATCAAAATTTAGTTGCTAAAGATAATCATATAGTAAGTTGACGAATTACTAAAGTAATAGGTAAAAATTAGATTTATTAAGATAATCTAATAAACGAAACAAACAACAGCATGCTTTGATTATATAATACATGTAATGTGTAGTTGTTGAATGCTCTATTACTAAAAAGTTCGATACGAAAATGATATGAGAAATGTAGAAAATTATACGGAGTAAATTATTATCTATTGGCCATTCATTCAAGGTGGTGATTTCCACCCATTTAGAACGGGTATATCCGTGGATTATTCAAACGGGTATTACAGATTTTCGGATCAGATTTTACCTGCAACAGATCTATTACATCCATCACCCGCCCACGACCCGTCAGCGAGTACAAGATTACATCCATCGCCCACCCGCGGGTAGAGATTTTTATTTTATCCGCCCATGACAGACGCGAGTACCCGCGGATCTCGAATTTTTTTAGATCCATTGTCATCCCTAATGGAGTATATGATAAATATATATATAAACATAAAGGATTTTTATGTCTATAGCGTTTAGAACTATACTTAAAAATCAAATTTATGTGTAAATAGTTGTAAATTATTGTAGTTACTAGCTTTAATAGCTCGTGCGTTGCACGTTGGCTTAAAAAGTCGGTATATTAATACGTTATCAAGTGCATGCATCAAATCACAACTCCATCAAAGCATACCAAATTCTCTTGAGTAAACAAAGCTTTCATGACACGTTTCACCACCGAATCAAGCTTACAATGAGATGCAGCTGCATCGAGCTGCCTTTGACTGAGGCCATCATATCTCACATCGATCCCATCATCATACACAAAAACATACACGTTAACGACCTCAATTCCTCCATGCTGAAATGGATAACAATAACAACTACTCACCATGTCGATCGAGAAGAACTGTTGAGGTTTCTTTTTGATTTTCTTCTCTCGTTCCTAAGCCTCGAATTCGTTTCCGGTCAACTCCTTGTTCGCACTCCATTACATACCCTTATTTTAGATAAGGTGTGACGACCCGGAAATTTCTGACCAAATTTAAACTTTATCTTTAAATGATTTAATATTTTCGACACGATAAGCAAAGTCTGTAATGTTGAGTCTCAAAGTTTTGGAACTATATTCATGTAATCAATTATTCTTTGACTGTTCTCGAAGATTCACGAATAATATATATATAACTTAATGTGCATATATATATATATATATATATATATATATATATATATATATATATATATATATATATATATATATATATATATATATATATATATATATATATATATATATATATGATTTCAAGTTATTTAGTAAACGATATTAACGTTCGATTATTGATTCGATTAATATTTAGATAAGTTAACTAAAACGTTTAAGATAAACCAGTAAAACACTAATTTGCTACAGTATTTTTGAATTGCTACAGTACCCAAAAAACTACAGTGTTTTCGAAAATCACTATTTGCTACAGTAAAAAACTTTGCTACAGTAAAATACTATTTCAAAATGAAAATGTATATATATATTTTACAAGGTGATAAAATAAAATATTAACTTAATCTTAAAACGATTTGATTTAAAATAATATTATTAAATATATATTAATAAATAACGAGACGATGATTTATTGAAGTAAATGACCAAAACACTCAAATGTATAAATTATATTTCAAGTGGTATAATTTATGGATAATTTAAATCTATATTTTTACAAAGGTACGAGTCACGACACGTAAAGTACAAGTTTTCTCAGTATACGAAAGGACGTTCGAAAAACCGAAACCGGGACATAAGTCAAGTGACGACGTACGACTTATCGGAACAAAAGTTACAAGTTAACTATGCACGTAAATATAATATAATATATAAATAATTATATATATTATATATATTATATTTAAATATGTCGACAAGCTAGTAAACAAACAAGTATGGGCTGGAAAAGCATCCCATGCGATCGCATGGGATTAACCCTCTACAGCCATGCGATCGCATGGACAGAGAAATCAGGTGACATGCTATAAAAGCTCGACTTCTGGTTCCAGTGTAATCATCTATCTATCTCTCGATACACACATATATATTATATATTATTATTATTATTATTATTATTATTATTATTATTATTATTATTATTATTATTATTATTATTGTTATTATTGTTATTATCATTATTATTAATCTTATTATTAATAGTATTAGTATTATTATTTTTACGATACAAAAATAATAATATACATAAAATATTACGACGGAGTGATGTCCAAATGATTTCAAAACGAGTTTTCGAGCAAGCTAGAGCTAAGGAAATTATGGGCTATTGCCATGGAGGTTATGGGTAATGTTCATGGGTAATATTCGCAAGTCAAACCTAGTGTTTATCATCTCCGTTACGTCTACGTACTTTCCTGCAATATTGAATCACAATATTGATACGTGAGCATTCATATCTTATTTTTTTATATATATTAATAGTGTATACATGTCTAGTGCTCGAGTATATATATTTATGCATGCTTGTATGCTAAATTTTGTCGTTAAACAGTTTATGATGAATCACGAATTAAATACATATATTACTGATAAAAGGTATATGATATGCATGTCGTTGGAAAGCTGGCGAAAAATCAATAACTTTTCATTTAGAAACCGCGTAATTTCGGTGAACGAATTAAAAGTTATGATCAACTGAATTATGATTAACGTTAATTGAAATTGCTTTTGAATCTGCAATTGATATTTAAACAACTTGTTAATAAGATTGATAAAGTGATTTTTTGAATATTACCAGCCGAGTAAATCAACCCTTATATAGGACATGTCTTGTTTTGTTAAACAACTGTCAAAATTGACTTTTTGAAACAACTTTGGATAACTTTTGTATGTCGATCTCGAGCATTAGGATTGTGATACACTATGACCTGACCTAGCTTGATAGACATTTATTGACCAACATATGTTCTCTAGGTTGAGATCTACGGTTATTTGGTATTTTGAGTTTCGGTCACATTTTGGTGAACGACTTTATATGCTGCTAAGGTGAGTTTCATGTGCTCCCTTTTTAATTGCTTTTGCAATCTATATTTTTGGGCTGAGAATACATGCACTTTATTTTAAACGCAATGGATACAAGTACATACTAAATTCTACACTGAGTTTGAACTGAAAATCCCTTAGCTTTGGTAACTAGTAACTGCCAGTTGTAAGAACTGGTGGGCGCGAGTAGTAGTATATGGATCCATAGGGCTTGACATCCCCGTCTGTTCCAGGTATAGAAACCCTAGCCTGAACTATAAAACAGACGTATAGTATTTGAGTTTAGTACACGTTGTATTACGTGTATTGTACATGTTGGTTGCATGTATGTTAAAACAGGGGTACTTATTATAACGTTAAAGCTTAGTTACCAGGGTGCTCAATCTTGTAGAATATTTGATACACGTTTCTGGATGAAACAATTGAAATCTTGTGATCCACCTTTATATACAGATTATATGAAACAATAAAACTATGAACTCACCAACCTTTGTGTTGACACTTGTTAGCATGTTTATTCTCAGGTTCCCTAGAAGTCTTCCGCTGTTTGCTTATATGTTAGACAAGCTATGTGCATGGAGTCTTACATGGCATATTTTTCAAGGAAACATTGCATTCACCAAATCATCACCATGTATCTTATTTTGACTGCATTGTCAATGGAAGTACTATTGTAAACTATTATTTACGGTGATTGTCTATATGTATAAATCATCAGATGTCGAAAACCTTTGATTTAAATATTCATTTATGGTGTGCCTTTTCAAAAGAATGCAATGTTTACAAAACGTATCATATAGAGGTCAAATACCTCGCAATGAAATCGATGAATGACGTGTTCGTCCATATGGATTTGGAGCGATCGTCACATAAGGTTTGAAAAAACTTATTTTAGATATGGCGTAAGGGATGTGTGAAAAAACTTATCGATAACCAGTTCAGCTAAGATTTGACCACCCAAATAGAACCCATTACAAATACGACCACCACTTGACAAATCAGCAACCTGAAAATCAGCAATCCAACCCACCTACTTTTAAAAAGAAAAAAAGTGTTTCAGTATTGGTGTAATAGTGTATACTTTAGCAAGTTTGTATTTCTCGTTAAAAAGAGCTAACTACTCTATAAACACATGAATCTTTTCAAATTAGTGTAAGAAGTCTAATTTACATGTTTTTGTAAGCACGTAAAAGTGATAACCACAACAGATTAAATAGTTAAAAGAACTGTTATGACAACACATTAGATTACATGCAAGTTCTTAGCAAGACATTGGTTTAAGTACTTACTTAAAATCTATAGGACTGCTGAAACTTTATACAAATACATAATGAAAATACATTTCAACCATCTTAAAAAATCATATTAAAAGCACCATATTACTTTCATTACCAAGCCTATGTTCAATAAACATATAGTGTTTTTATAACTTTGAAGCCAAATATCCCATATATTCACCATTCTTTTAATAGAATAAAAAGCCAAAATTATAATTCTTGACCAATTTCGATAGTTATCATCATTATGAGATTCCCAGTTCCAGCAAAGATCAAAATTCATAAGTTCATGCCAACTATACCATATTAAGCCAAAACCAATATCAAATATCACCTTAATAAAAGGAACCCATATAATTATCTTTCTACTTTTACCAACATAAACCTTAACATTACTAAAAAAAGTATCATTGACCCATCTTGCAACAAAATTCCAGATCAACCCTATCACCTTTATAAATCTGACTTAAACCCAAATAATAAAGGCAAAAATGACCCAAATTCATTAACTCTTGATAAATTAACACAATAATACAACAACACCATAACTAAATAGAACAAATACCATAACCAAATAGCAGCAGCAAAAGTGACCCAAATTGAAATAACATCAATAATTAATTTGACACATTCTACTGGTTTGACCAATTTCTTTGACCCGATAACTATAGAACACACCTATATTAAACAATTATAATTTTAACACGTCAAACATTGATATCTTTAATAAATTACTCCATTGTAACTTAACTAAAAAAACATCAAATATTAATAAAATAGATCATGGCATACCTGTTAATGTTTGAAGCGACCCGTCCTAATCCATCCGGACGAAGTCCATATCGATTACAAACAATTCACAATAGTTGGTTACATCGCGAGGTACTTGACCTCTATATGATACATTTTACAAACATTGCATTCGTTTTTAAAAGACAAACTTTCATTTCATCGAATGTTGACGGCATGCATACCATTTCATAATATATCCAACTATAATTGACTTAATAATAATCTTGATGAACTCAATGACTCGAATGCAACGTCTTTCAAAATATGTCATGAATGACTCCAAGTTATATCTCTAAAATGAGCAAATGCACAGCGAAAGATTTCTTTCATACCTGAGAATAAACATGCTTTAAAGTGTCAACCAAAAGGTTGGTGAGTTCATTAGTTTATCATAATCATTCATTTTCATTATTTTAATAGACCACAAGAATTTCATTTCCAGTTCTCATAAATATACGTTCCATGCATAGAGACAAAAATCATTCATATGGTGAACACCTGGTAACCGACATTAACAAGATGCATATAAGAATATCCCCTATCATTCTGGGAAATTCTTCGGACATGATAAAAACAACATCGAAGTACTAAAGCATCCGCTACAACGGATGGGGTTCGTTAGGCCCAATAGATCTATCTTTAGGATTCGCGTCAATTAGTAGACTGGTTTACTAATTCTTAGGCTACCAAGCAAAAGGGGCATATTCGGCTTCGATCATTCAACCATATAATGTAGTTTCGATTACTTGTGTCTATTTCGTAAAATATTTATAAAAATGCATGTATTCTCAGTCCCAAAAATATATATATTGCAAAAGCATTTAAAAACGGAGTAATGAAACTCACCTAATGTATTTTGTAGTAAAAATACATATGACTATATTGAACAAGTGCAAGGTTGGCCTCGAATTCACGAACCTATATTATTCATATATATATATTAAAATATATAATCGTAATCGAACAAGTTTATATTTTATATCTTAAATTATATATTATACTTATTTAGTTTGTAGATATATATGTTCAAAAAGTTCAATATTTATATAGTTATATTGATATATATTTGATTAGTATTTAAATAAAAATACCTAGCATGTTATATACAAATATTTATATATACTCTATTAATTTGATTAAAACATACTTACAACCTTAATAATATCTTTAAAACTTTTATTTTCATAAACATAATTATTTTTAGTAATTTTGATATAGATAATGCTGATAATAACAATAATGATAGTTTTAATGAAAATAAAATAATAATTTTTGGTAAAAATAATCCTAGTAGTAATAATAATAACTATATTAATAATGATAATATCGGTAATTTTTAACATAATGAATAATTTAATGATAGTAATGATGATAAAAACAATAGTTTTGATGTTTATACTTAATGCCTATTCATAATAATAATTATAACAATCTTTTTACGAATGGTAATCTTAATAGTAATACTTTTATTAATAATAATAATGCATCTAAAATGATACTAATACTAATATTAATCATAGTATTTATGTTCTCATGATAATACATATATTAGTCGTTAAAACAAATATAATAGAAAAAATGATAATAGTAACCATATTCTTATTTATAACTATAATCTTAATAATAATAATGATAACTAATACTTGAATGACAAAATTTATAATAATAAATACATTAAAAATGTTAACAATAATGATAATGGTTTTAATACATACAACTATGTTAATAATAATAATAATAAGTGTTCGAATACTAATAATATCAATAATATCAATAATAATAACAATAACAATAACAATAACAATAACAATAACAATAACAATAACAATAGCAATAACAATAACAATAACAACAATAACAATAACAATAACAATAACAATAACAATAACAATAACAATAATAATAATAATAATAATAATAATAATAATAATAATAATAATAATAATAATAATAATAATAATAATAATAATAATAATAATAATAGATTTGAAAAATAAAAATGTATACCCTTTTAAAATGTGTTTCTAAAAAGAAATGCCCCAAATTGGGCTTGAACCCACGACCACTCGCTTAACCGAAAACTCCCTTAACCGTTTCGCCGTTTCTACTTTTCTATTTAACTTGCATCTTAAATATGTATAACCCGTTTGTCTGTCTTCATCTTCATCTCAACAATTCGTCCAGCAATTAACAACCATAGCAGCATTAAATCGATTGGGTTTAAATCATTCAAGTGAGACAGATACAAATGATTATAGATGGTTTGGAATAACAGAAAACGAATTTAAAAAAAAAAATATAGCAGCAAGAACACTAAATATTCTGTTTCGTTTCTCAACTTCATTTTCTCAAAAATCCATTATAACAGTGGACACAACAAACACATTATTAAGATACTAGATTTATATATAATTTGAGTTAATAACAAACAGTTGTGTTACCTTGAATATATATATATATATATATATATATATATATATATATATATATATATATATATATATATGTATATATATATATATATGTATATATATTACAGTTCGTTTTTGAAGAACATGAGCTTGATAGTCAATTTCGAATTTGAGGCTATTTTAACTACAGATTTCTACACAAAATAGTTAGAAAAACCTTCCTAGAATCTTTAGGAATCATCAATTGAACCAGAAACTTTAAAACGAATTCGAATTTTACCAAGAACAATTTGTTTGACTTTTTAAATTAGAACTTTGACTTCGAAATTCAGATTCGATAAGAGAAATTAGCTTTTGAAACTTTGCAGTTAATTTAATTAAGAGGTTCCTAATGTGACTGCATTTATGAATTTTGAAATGGTATTCGAATTCAAGCTTTTCAAAAAGTGAGACAAGAACAGGGCAAATACCTGTGTTCTTCATATATTCTTTTTAATTCAATAAGATTGAGGGCTGTTGAAAGGTTTTTGATAATTTAGCTGATAACATTGGTCGACTGGTAATACTTCACACTGGTTTTGATCAATTTTTAATAGCAATATAGGTCGACAAGCAAATTTTGGCAGTAAACGGAAATAAAAAAAATTATAAAGTTTGATGGGTTTTTCAACAAATTGTACATTTGATTGGGATGTATAACAAATTAAGGACAGAAACAAAATTTTTTCACAGTTTGATTACAACCCTAACTGATTTAGTACCATTATCTTAATTTATAGTTCATATAATACATTAATAAATATAATAGTAATATTAATATTTATATTAATAATAATAATATTTAATAATGATTCTAATAATAATAAAAATGATAATAATCATATTATTATTGTTAATAATTATAGAATGTATTATTTTCTAATAATAATAACATTAATATTAATACTAATAATAATTTATAATAATAATAATGATTCTTATATATCTAATAATAATATTATTATTATTATTAATAACTAAAATTATAATTTTACTATTAATTATTATAATAACGATATTAACAATAACAATAATAATATTAATAATGATATAACAAATCAAATGTATCGAATTCCATTTTATGCATTATATAATAATATTAATAATACTGATATTAATGTTAATATTTATTATTATTATTTTTTTTTAATCATAATGGAATACTAATTAATAATATTAATAACTATATTTTAACTTGTATATTTATTTTATATTTTTAATTCTAATGATTGAATTGTATTTAATTGTTTCAAAACATATTATAAACTTTTGTCTTTTGTTTATATTTTTATATTCATATATATACACATATAAATATACATTTATTTACACATAGTTGTTCGTGAATCGTCGGGAATGGTCGAAGGTCAATTGCATATATGAAACAGTTCAAAAATTTTGAAACGCAACATAACGGACTTTGCTTATCGTGTCGGAAACATATAAAGATTAAGTTTAAATTTGGTCGGAAATTTCTGGGTCGTCACAATGTTGTCACTTGATAAGCTTTTGTGGCTAACCAGTACCCACTTATCATACTGACTTAGAAATTACGTAGCCAAAAACAACCACCGAAGTAGAAAAAACACCACACACAAGCACCAAAATAGAACAAATACCAGGAAAAGATTAACTGGTTATCATCGACACAAACGTCACGAACGACGTAGTGATCATTTTCTAGCATTATATTCCAAACTTTGCCCGAGCTTGTTGTATACGGTCCATCCAGTCTTATGAGTATGGGAAGTATTAGAAACAAAAATACTAAGTAACTTAACAAAGGCATATAACTATTGCAACTATAATTATAACCGCGACAAGCAATGATTTATAATACTAAATACACCATGATTTATAATGCAACAAAAATACACCAAAATATCTACCACTCACCAAATGAACCCGTTTAAAGCAAATGTAGAAGGGCATTTCTAAAAGAAGAAAATGAAGAAGGAAGAAACATGTTATGTCAAATAGTGATATAATTAGAGATACAAACATGTTTTGTTTCTCTAGTTAGATGATAATCGAATTATAACATGAACATTTATGTTTACTATCAAACACCCGTAGGATAGTTTGATAGTAACTTACCAACAGTTATACCATCATCTAACGCTTTAAATTTAATATCGTAGAAAAGGACCGAAATAAGCCCAGGCCATTCAAGCCTGTTAATTCAACCGGAATAAATGTACGCTGAGTAGACATCACATCAAGCTCATCCATTTATTCAAACATATTCATTTATAGAGAAATATAGTACTAACAGATTCAAAAGATTCAAAAAATGAGAAAGATTCAAACATATTCAACCTTAATTAAAGAACTCCAGTACATATTTAAATGACTAAAAGATTCAAAAAATGAGTAAAATAATACAGTACTAACATAATCACTTTCCTCAATTATTCACAATCATGAACTCATAAGAAGAAAAATTAAGAACAAAAAGTTGTAAGAAAAATCGATACCTGCTTTGATTATTAATGACCAAGCGGCGGTGTGATTTTAAACAGAAACATTGAACTTTAGGAAAACCGATAAAGGTGGACAAATGGCCAGATGAAGAACAATACCAGGGTGGTGGCCACGATAGCGCCGGCAGCGACGTCGGTCGTAAAACAGCGGCAATCGCCCCTAATATGTTTGTTTATATGAAGAAATCAATTTAATTAAAGGTACCTGGTTTCGTTTTGTAGAAATCAAAATCAATTCAATGAAACAAATCTGAATCATCCCTGAAAACACTGATGCGGTGTTAATTACGATTTTCTAATTACTCGCTGACGGCGATCGTAAAATCAATTTGATGATCCGAGCATTAAATATGAATTGCATAGGAATTAGAGGATCTTGATTTGTGATTTGTGAAGGAGGTTATGAAAGCCCTAATTGAAGAACGCGGATTTAGGGATTTGAAAGAGTAAAATTTTAGGGGTCAGAAGTAAGAGAAACCGTCCACTGTTATTTTGCTTTCAATTTTTTGGCGAATTAGAAATGGATAGATGGGCAGGCTGTGAGCAAAAGTTTTAGAATAGGAAATATGTTACGGGATAGATAGACACTGGCATATGCTTAAAGGCAGGTCCCAATGGTTCGTTCAGGAGTGCCGCCCAGCTCCGCCCAGCCTGGGCGCTGATGGCACGAGCTAGCCCAGGCCCCGCCCAGGGTCTCGCCCAACTCCTCCGTCCCCCACTTCGTCCGTTCATAGCGTATTTGTGGACGGATTGGGCTGAATTTGGTGGTACTTTTTGCTATAGGTCTTGTACAATTGATTATTTAATTAATATAGTGGGTGAGGAAGGAGTGTCACTGTTGGAAGTGTTTAGTTCTGGGTTTAGTCCTGAGAAGAAAGTGAGATGGAAGTGCTGATGTGGCGCTGAATGATTGGTTAGTCTTGGAGGAAATCCTGTCATGGTTGGGAGGTTATAGATTTATAGCGAATTGGCGGTTATCGAAGTGCAAAAGATATTTGCATGCGTCTAAATGTCTTAAGGATAATTCTAAAGACGGTTTTTAAATAATTTTAAATATAAAATTCAAATATTATTATTGGATGATATGGGCAAATAATTGAAATTTCATAATCAATCTATCTATTGTATTTTTATATACGATAACAACACTTTCACACCGCACTATGTGGGGATGTTAGGTATTTACCAACATTCAAACCACCCTATCATTGCATACACATTTATATTATTATATTATATTCTATCATTATCGAGTGATATATAGAAGCAATTCGTGTATATGTTATTCATTTTTTAACGACGATATCGATATCGACATCGAATGTTTTTATTTGTCACCCACACACATTAGGAGGAAATTCAATTCACGACGATGTTGGAGCATTATCGAATGTTGGGAAAACCCCTCGAGAGACTTCGCTAGTATGTATATGTCATTCATAATTATTAGTACTACATTTTTACAACTTGAGTCACGTTAGATGATAGACAACTTTGAAATATAATTCTTAAATGACCATGAGTGTTAGGAATCATTTATCTACTCTTCCGAGTCAGTGCGACTCTTTTAACTTTTACGAGTCAAAAATCTAAGTACACGGTAAAAGTAAATTATCAATACTAAAAATAAAATTACGCATAAAAAAATATATGTAGCAACAATCTTAAGTGTTATCGTTAATGTGAAAAATTAACTTCTACTTTTTAGTAACCACCATATAAAAGTCAACAATAACTTTTATATACAACACATAAAAAGCGTCTTAACAACCATCTAGGGTTGCCCTTAGAAATTCAAAATATATGATTGGAATAATTCAAGTCCAGTACCTATATATTGATTTCCACCATCTTTTACTTCCCTTAAACCGTTGTGTATATTGTTACTAGGAACTATATATATAAGATATATTTCTCTTTATTATTTTTTTATTTTAAAAAGGCAATAATAATAATTATATTAATAAAATACTAGCAAGATGCTAGGAGATACAAAGTGTTACATATCACACGACTCTCTACCGAACCTTATACAATGCAATGACTTCAAACACGAATCGACTAACACATGAATCTAAACACGAGTAGGTCAATTGAGAAATGAAACGACGATTCTAAAATCTCACATTCAAACACAAATCCTAACAGGAAAGTTACAGCATATGAACGATCCAACCATCAAAGGAAACCACCTTGATAACCAAAACATATCACATTACCACTTCAAGACAAGCACCCGAATGAAAGCATGGAAACTCGAATATCACACCATGGAACCCACGAATTCAAAAATTCGATCACGATATCAAATCGAGTGGTGATAATGTAATATGATTAACAAAGAGATAACCCACTAATATATTTCTCTTTATTATTAGTTTTCATTTTCTTAATTCATACCTATATGGGTGCGGGAGTGTTCACTGTGACTCTTACAAGTTATACCATATGTTTTTAATATATATATATATATATATATATATATATATATATATATATATATATATATATATATATATATATATATATATATATATATATATATACATATACATACACACACACACACACATATATATGTGTGTGTGTATGTGTGTGTATATATATATGTGTATGTGTGTGTGTGTGTATTCTTACGTGCATTTCCAATCTAAGAGAGCTAATGTTAATTATTATATCTTGGAGTGTCCATTGGATCAGGTCTAATAGTTAATTATCAAAAAAGTCACTTATTCGGCATTGAACTTTCATATGTGAAGTGGAAAGCTTAGCCTATAGACTTGGATGCAACAATGGTTCACCACGTTTAACTATATTGAATTGTCCATTGGATCCAAGATGAGAGTGGGAGATTGGAAGACGGTCATTGATAAATTTAGATCAAGACTTTCAGATTGGAAACCTCGTTTGATTTCTTTTGGTGGTCGTTTAATGTTTGTAAAGTCGGTTTTAAATTGTCCTCAAATGTATTATCTCTCAATCTTTCGTGCCCGTCATGTGTGCTCAAAGCGCGTGTGTAACATCCCGCCTTTTTCCATTTACTTTCATTTAATTATTTAAAGTGCGTTATATGATTATAACATCTTCAGTTAAAACGCGTTTTAAATTATCTCGTTTAGGTAATTCACGCACTCGCTTTGAAACTTGAGGGACTAAACTTGCCAAAAGACAAAAGGTTTGACTAGGTCAACTAGTCAAACCCTTCTCCTCCACTCATCCATTCACCTCCCTTTCTAACTTTTGATACTTCTATTTTCTCTCAACTTATAACAACCCTCATATTTCCATACTTGAATTGACTAATTTGCCTATAGGGTTGTTATCCATACGTAATATATAATTAAATTCGACGTTGATCAAATATTTATTTTTAGTCGACACTTTTTGTTAACTAAAGTTTACACTAATTATATAAAATAACTTTAGTTAATATTAATATTAATGCGTATTATATTTAAAACTATATGAAACATAATTATTAATTAAATGATAAGTTATTTTAATCATTATATATATATTTTTAGCTTATAAAAAAAAGATATTTTTTTATAAATTAAATAATGAGCCCATGAATTTTGACTAAATATTTTCAAAAACAAAAACTTATTAAAAACATTTTTAACATGTTTTTATTTTTTTGTCAAAATTGGCACCTTTATTTTATTTATATTTTTTTTTTCACCAACCATTTTTTCCTATAAATACCCACTTCCATTTCATAAAAACTTGTATCAAATCTTTGGAAAAACTCTCTCACAAATTTGGAAAAATACTTGAGGTATTTTCTATATTTTTTATCGAATTGCTTTTATTTTTTTTGTATATTCTTTAAAAATTTGAATTTAATATACATAAATTATTTTTACATGTTATAATTAGTATTATCAGTATTATGATGTATAAAAATAATTTTGATAATTTATAATTAAATACGAATTATGTAGTATTTAAACATAAAAATAATATAAAATTCATAATAAAATATTAAACAATAATAAAAATAATTATAATTTTTTTTGAGATTATTATACTTTTATAAACAAGCAAAAATTATAAAAATTAAATAAATGGGAAGATTAGTATTTAAAAAGAATTTACTTTTGCATTATTCTAAACCGAGAGAAATAATAAAGAAAATACAAAATAAATACAAACGTGTATTAAATATTTTTATAAAAATTTTATATGATTAGTAGCATCACTAGATACTTTAAAAAAATATAAAAATTAATTTTAAATTATATTTCCTATTTATTTAATTATAGGCCGATTACAATGGTTAAATAATTAGAAAATATTAAATAAATAATATTTTGATATAAAATTTGATTTAATAATTTTTATAATATTTTTACATAATATAGAACCTGTAAAAAATATAAAATTATTTATTTAGGTCGATTTAGTATTTATTACCTAATTAAATTTGATTAATATAAACCGAGTATATATATAAAGAAAAGTGGGAAATAAATACAAAAACTTGATAAAATTATTTTTATAAAATATTCTACTGAATTGTATAATTAACTAAGTTTATAAAAATTATAAATATAATATTTAATGAATTAATATTCGAATTAACATATATTAGTATGATTTTCGATTAACATAAGTATATTACATATACTAAATTAATATTATTATTATAACTTACGGTTAATAACTAAGTATACTATATAATAAAGTATAATGCTTATAATGTAAGTTAATAACAATACATTATTAATAAACACTTATTTTATAACTATACTAATTTAATAATAATAACTTATAGTATATAATATAAGATAATCAAATTGTTAATACATTAATAAATATAATATAACATATATAATAACATATAAACCTAAAGTGAAGGTTAATCAAAGATAATGTACAATTCATGTGAACTTCATCGCTACTCAAGGTCGTAAGTGAATGATGTCTAGGTTGCCATTTATGGGTAAGCTTGTGGATCTCGAATGCCATGACTTAGATTCTGGTCAAGAGTCCTGGGCCCCCGGTTATATCTGGTCATTCCTGACTTATTTGATAGCAACGAAGTTTGAGTAAAGTTATACAACGTCTTGCTAAAGATTAACCCGAACTTTCTAAAATTGGAAAATTACTATAAGTGGAAACTTTCCATAAATAGTAACCTTCCGAAAATGAAAATTCTTTAGTGAACCATTACTATCAATATAGTACTATATACTATTGTCTGTTAGGCAATGTCTGATCATACGTTCTATCTCTAGGTTGAGATCTCGGTCACGTCCTTCCGTTCAATTCTTTCGTGGAATACTCTTTTGTGCTACTAAGGTGAACTTCATAGCCCCACTTTTTACTGTTTCATAACTGTTTTACAACTTTTGGGGTGAGACACATGCTTGCTTTTAAACTGTTTTATGCTTAAACACAAGTACTCAACTGTTAACTATGCTGTCTTGCTTTGATTCATGCTAAATCCCTACCGTAATATCATCAATTGCTACGTTTAAATGCAAACTTAATTATTGTGAGTACGCCTATTGAGAGTAACGTCTCTAACCATTCGACCGTTGGTCTTTGGTTACATAATAATGATTCTACGACACTGACAGTACAAGGTGTCATAGGGTAAACTTGTTTAGTAGCGATATTACAAAATGCAGCAACACTTTTAGATTGATATTTCTATATCAATCAACTTTAAACTAAATCTTGTGGTCTAAAACTTTGGATATTATTTATAAACCTGTGAATTTCACTCAACCTTTTTGGTTGACACTTTAAGCATGTTTTGTCTCAGGTGATGATTGAGCTAGCTGTTTGCAACTTTGTGATGATAGATTTGATGCTTGCATGGATTCCACATCGCATATTATATTTTAGTTCATAAACATTTATTTTACGTTTTAATAATAATGTTAACATGTATTACTGCTTCCGCTGTTTTATTAACAAAGGTTTTATTTAAAAGTCTCATATAGAGTCGTTCTTGTTTATACAACTGTGTTATGATATGATTGGTCACAATTACCCCTGGTCCATTTTGGGGGGTGTGACAGATTGGTATCAGAGCAGGTTGTTGTAGAGAACCAGGATTGCATTTTATGTGTGCCTTATACAATTAGGTACCTTAGCAATGTAGGACTACAACTTCCTTTGACTATAGTGCCTTTAATTGTTGCCTTTAACTGTTAAATGCTACACAATACTTTAGAAACTTTACTTATCTTAGAATGCCGAGCCAATCTAAGAACTCTGCTCATTTTCCTAAGTACTATTCAATTCCGCCACCACATTTAAATGTGACACCGTTCTCGACATTCCTAAGTCATCTATTATAGTTTTGTGTATTACATATGTATTACATGAAATGTTATCCATGATTTTTGAAACTCCTATATTTGTTACTATTCATACTCAAACGTATATAACCTCCTTGTGATATCACGTACCTATATGCTTTATGTCTTTATGCATCGGTTTGCGAATCGGAAAATGTCATTGAGTTATCGAGAATCTCAAAGACATTATAATGTCATCACTACTCATATTCATTACTTTTAAATATTTGATTTCTCGTTATTTTTTATCATTGAATTTTCTTGACGGATGGCGTCTACGAAACTCTAGAATGGAAGGGCTTGGATTACCGATTTAAAGGATCCTATAGCTCAAGCCCCTAGACCTGAATAGGCCGTTACGAATTGAAAGTCTTTAATCGAAAGATTATCAGATTACATACTTATCATTTTATGATATCGACACGTCATACTGCTATTATTGGAGTATAGACACATCATATCTTATTATATCTTATCATATCTATCTTAATAGACTTTGTCTAACACTTTTTCTAAATTTACTCAGTAAATTACGAAAATCTTTTTGCTATATATACGTATATCAAGAAGACAAATATATCATTCAATATTCAACACTCATCTTATAACAAAAACCCTTATTCCGATCAGATAATATGGATTTCTCACTTGATTCCTCGAACTCCTCAAGCTCTAATGGTAGCGTAACTGGAATGAACCAACCAATTAGTCATAACCTTTTCTGAATGAATTGGGAGTGAGTTCGTAGTTTACTTAATCATTGGAGAAGTGAAGAAGGTGATCCTTTTCACCCACCACATTTCCCTATTGGCGAAGAACCTGAAGCACTTACTGGCGAACCCGTCCGGAACACTATTTTCACCCTCATTTCCAGGATATCCCGTCACGAATATATAATATCTAGAATTTCAGATCTTATTCATCCCCTTGTCCGAACCGCCAATCATCCCGGAATAATAGAAGAAGTCAACGAGATTCGCGCTCGAGTAGTGGCTTTGAAAAATATGGTGCAAAACCTACGAGCACCAGCAGCAGCACTAGCAGCATAACCAGCACCACCAGTACCATCAGCATCACCACCAACAACATCAGCTTCACCAACAACAACATCTGCATTCCACGCCTCAACATCACACTCAGTACCTCAAACATTAACATCATACGCCCCATAGATACCAAGGAATATTAGTAATAATGAGTTAAGATGTAGTGATTCATTCTTCCTGAAGAATTATATATGTATACTTTATATATATATGGTTTGGAGCAATAATAAATCTTTTCGTACTAAGCTATTACGTGTGAATCTTAACTAGTAAATACTACTCGGTTAATTCATATCACTAATATGCTATGATGTACATCCTTTGTTAATGACTTAACAATCGTTAATCACTGCTTCAGCACAATAAACTCCATTTTCATAATAAATCAAGTGTATTATTCAAATACATGTTTGATTTTACACTTCCATTTTCGATGTACTCAAAACTTTCGAGAAAACATTATTCGTGCCTTGTGAATTTCACAAGAAATCCACAAGCACCAACATCATATACCGAGATATATCAATAACAATGAACGATGAAGTATTGATTCATAACTTCATTAGCGAAATATTTCTCGACAATTATGAAATCTCTAAGGTTTTGGAGATTATTAATTCTCATTTCAACCGTAAATCAAATGAGTTTAATATTATATTAACTCATTAAATCCATGATTACATCTGAAACAAAATATATATGTACGTATATTTTCATAAAGATTGTAATTAAAGTTCTTTTGTACAAACTGTTAATTGTGAAAATATTTTAACGGGTAGGTAATACCCGAGAAATATTTATATCTCACATTAATATGTTGCATTGTACATTCTTCAATTCTGATTCAATAATCAGTAACTATACTACTTACGTTCACAAGATATATGTATCCGTTCACTATAGAAAAACCATTTTCGTACAAATTCAATTACATATTCTACTTTTGACATATCAGAATCCAAGTAAAGCTTTAGCAGGTGTTATCTTCCGAAAGATTACTAAATTCATATATATATATATTCATTCGTATTTTGTGATGAATTATCATGTCAAACCACCAAAATTAGAACCATTGATGGTTACATCCTACGCTTAAACATTTCAAATTCAAAATTCTTGAAAACACCTCGGATTGATAATCAATGATTCAGATTCGTTAACCTTGAGAATGCTGACGAAGCAGCAAAAGCTATAGGTGGTTTTAATGGCCAAAAGTTTGATGATAAAGAATGACATATTGAAAAAGCTCAGATTTAGAACTGAAAAACGGATTGAGCTAACCATGAAGGAGACCATGGACAAATCACAAGGACTAAACCTGTAATCAAAGAATCTAGATGATTCGAATTCTGATGAAAACCACAAAAGATCTCCTTACGCATTCTAAATCCTTATAGAAGAATTTTCCTCATTATCATTGGATCTTAGAAAATTCTAAGATATCATCGTATCTTTCGTTATAAATATCCTCTATATTTCTGAAGATACCTTCATAACTATTCTTGTCCGAAATTATTTATCACTTCGCACTATCTGTGTTACATAATAAAGGAAACTATTTTAGTTTCTATATTTCTATAACATACAAGTTTAAATTTTGAATGATTTGAGGTAGTGTTGGGAATTGAAGCATGAGTTAGTATAATATAATGACGTCAGGCCAACATGAATATATTACAGTAAGTCATGCTAAATTTTTAATGGAAGATGATGATTCATAGACTTTATAATCATCATTTGCCATGTTACATGACTTTTACATTCTACTTAACCTCTGAACATATCAAGAACATATATTCTTAATAGTTCTATCCTTAGTAATTCTAGTAATTTGACAAATCAAATCGTGCTATTACCTTTCCTTCTGCTTTGTATATTATGATCATTCGAAACTCCATACCTACGAATTCTAGACCATTATTCGCTTGACTTGAAGTCGGGAAGGAAAAACAAGAGCATAGATCTCCGACATATAAGGGAAAATATAAAGCCCGATAACAACACGGAAATTACAAACCGTGTATATCAATGCGTATAGCAACATAAAGACACGGGAGAATTAAAAACACTATAACACCAAGGTAATTGTAGAAGTAAACAGATTCCTCTGGGTGTAAATGAAAAAGAAGAATGACAGAAACGATAGTCAGATAAATATCCAGGATAAGAACTGGATGGAGCATTTTCACAGTCTTTGGAAGTATGAATCGAGAAAGAAAGTATAGAAGTGGTGAAGATAATGAAACAGAAGAAGCTAATTTATAGCAAAATTTCCAAACACAGCAATCGAGGCAATTCACCGCATTTAATCAAAGAAATCCCAAAATTCCGTAAATACCGGAGAATCAAATCTTATAGATTACGAAGATTTCCTTTAATCCCTTAAATTCCGAAAATCAATCGTGACTACGTCAAAAGTTAAGGCGAACATTTAATTTACTCAATCACTCTTTTACGATAGCTTCGTTTATACTCTTCCTATAATCGAATCGTTTTATCCATATTATTCAATAGTGATAAAACTTTATTCTTCAACTTATATTCATCATTACAATATTCTTGTTGTAAACAATGATGATCTCTATCAAACTTCATGACTATAATTTTCATGAACTACTCTCTGTTTTGTCTACCCTAATATTGTAGCATAACCACTCAAGGTTTTAAATGAGCTCGATATTATTCATAACACATTTTATATATCCAATTTACTGAAATGACTTGTATAACATCATCATTTTGAATGATCTCCGCATTAATAATAAAATGCACTTCGTAGAAGAACTTGTAGAAATTATGGTTTGTATTATTTTAATTCTTGAAACAGAACAATATTCTATCCGTTGGAATTCACGCAAGGCCCCGAGCATACCTGGGAACGTGAAAACCAAATAAAACGTAGATATCCTAGTCTATGTACGAACAACTCCGATTGATGGCAACAACTAAATTTCGGGACGAAATTTCTTTTAACGGGTAGGTACTATAACAACCCTCATATTTCCATACTTGAATTGACTAATTTGCCTATAGGGTTGTTATCCATACGTAATATATAATTAAATTCGACGTTGATCAAATATTTATTTTTAGTCGACACTTTTTGTTAACTAAAGTTTACACTAATTATATAAAATAACTTTAGTTAATATTAATATTAATGCGTATTATATTTAAAACTATATGAAACATAATTATTAATTAAATGATAAGTTATTTTAATCATTATATATATATTTTTAGCTTATAAAAAAAAGAGATTTTTTTATAAATTAAATAATGAGCCCATGAATTTTGACTAAATATTTTCAAAAACAAAAACTTATTAAAAACATTTTTAACATGTTTTTATTTTTTGTCAAAATTGGCACCTTTATTTTATTTATATTTTTTCTTTTCACCAACCATTTTTTCCTATAAATACCCACTTCAATTTCATAAAAACTTGTATCAAATATTTAGAAAAACTCTCTCACAAATTTGGAAAAGTACTTGAGGTATTTTCTATATTTTTTATCGAATTGCTTTTATTTTTTTGTATATTCTTTAAAAATTTGAATTTAATATATATAAATTATTTTTACATGTTATAATTAGTATTATAAGTATTATGATGTATAAAAATAATTTTGATAATTTATGGAATATTATTTATAATTAAATACGAATTATGTAGTATTTAAACATAAAAACAATATAAAATTCATAATAAAATATTAAACAGTAAAAAAAATAATTATAATTTTTTTTTGAGATTATTATACTTTTATAAATAAGCAAAAATTATAAAAATTAAATAAATGGGACGATTAGTATTTAAAAAGAATTTACTTTTGCATTATTCTAAACCGAGAGAAATAATAAAGAAAATACAAAATAAATACAAACGTGTATTAAATATTTTTATAAAAATTTTATATGATTAGTAGCATCACTAGATACTTTAAAAATATATAAAAATTAATTTTAAATTATATTTCCTATTTATTTAATTATAGGCCGATTACAATGGTTAAATAATTAGAAAATATTAAATAAATAATATTTTGATATAAAATTTGATTTAATAATTTTTATAATATTTTTACATAATATAGAACCTGTAAAAAATATAAAATTATTTATTTAGGTCGATTTAATATTTATTACCTAATTAAATTTGATTAATATAAACCGAGTATATATATATAAAGAAAAGTGGGAAATAAATACAAAAACTTGATAAAATTATTTTTATTAAATATCCTACTGAATTGTATAATTAACTAAGTTTATAAAAATTATAAATATAATATTTAATGAATTAATATTCGAATTAACATATATTAGTATGATTTTCGATTAACATAAGTATATTACATATACTAAATTAATATTATTATTATAACTTACGGTTAATAACTAAGTATACTATATAATAAAGTATAATGCTTATAATGTAAGTTAATAACAATACATTATTAATAAACACTTATTTTATAACTATACTAATTTAATATTAATAACTTATAGTATATAATATAAGATAATCAAATTGTTAATACATTAATAAATATAATATAACATATATAATAACATATAAACCTAAAGTGAAGGTTAATCAAAGATAATGTACAATTCATGTGAACTTCATCGCTACTCAAGGTCGTAAGTGAATGATGTCTAGGTTGCCATTTATGGGTAAGCTTGTGGATCTCGAATGCCATGACTTAGATTCTGGTCAAGAGTCCTGGGCCCCCGGTTATATTTGGTCATTCCTGACTTATTTGATAGCAACGAAGTTTGAGTAAAGTTATACAACGTCTTGCTAAAGATTAACCCGAACTTTCTAAAATTGGAAAATTACTATAAGTGGAAACTTTCCATAAATAGTAACCTTCCGAAATGAAAATTCTTTAGTGAACCATTACTATCAATATAGTACTATATACTATTGTCTGTTAGGTAATGTCTGATCATACGTTCTATCTCTAGGTTGAGATCTCGGTCACGTCCTTCCGTTCAATTCTTTCGTGGAATACTCTTTTGTGCTACTAAGGTGAACTTCATAGCCCCACTTTTTACTGTTTCATAACTGTTTTACAACTTTTGGGGTGAGACACATGCTTGCTTTTAAACTGTTTTACGCTTAAACACAAGTACTCAACTGTTAACTATGCTGTCTTGCTTTGATTCATGCTAAATCCCTACCGTAATATCATCAATTGCTACGTTTAAATGCAAACTTAATTATTGTGAGTACGCCTATTGAGAGTAACGTCTCTAACCATTCGATCGTTGGTCTTTGGTTACATAATAATGATTCTACGACACTGACAGTACAAGGTGTCATAGGGTAAACTTGTTTAGTAGCGATATTACAAAATGCAGCAACACTTTTAGATTGATATTTCTATATCAATCAACTTTAAACTAAATCTTGTGGTCTAAAACTTTGGATATTATTTATAAACCTGTGAATTTCGCTCAACCTTTTTGGTTGACACTTTAAGCATGTTTTGTCTCAGGTGATGATTGAGCTAGCTGTTTGCAACTTTGTGATGATAGATTTGATGCTTGCATGGATTCCACATCGCATATTATATTTTAGTTCATAAACATTTATTTTACGTTTTAATAATAATGTAAACATGTATTACTGTTTCCGCTATTTTATTAACAAAGGTTTTATTTAAAAAGTCTCATATAGAGTCGTTCTCGTTTATACAACTGTGTTATGATATGATTGGCCACAATTACCCCTGGTCCATTTTGGGGGGTGTGACACAACTCACTCAACAAGATTCATCATCTATTCAAGATCTATCAAGCATCAATTCAAGCAAATTACATATTCGGAATCCTTGCATCTTCCTCTTCGAATCCATACCAACTTTATTGCATTTGGTTAACTTTCTAAAAACACTAGATTTTGTGTTCTTGATGATTTTAACTTATAAAAGTGTTAGTTAGTGTCTATGGCTTGAGTCTAACATGAATATATGATTTATATGCTCGATCTTGTTATTTTGAGTAACTAGCATGAACTTGAATTTTGGTGTGTTTAATCTTGTGATTTGATTGCTTAAATGTTGTTAGATGCTAAAAGTGCATGTATTAAATGTGTTACTAACATCACTAGCTTCAATTTGATGTGTAGGTTGACTTAGAAAGACTCCATAAAATTAACTGCTAAATTTGTGATTTTGAATTAGGGTTTGATAGAAGTAAAATGGTTTTTTGATACATTGATTACTTTGCAATGTTAATTGTAAGTGTTTATTTGTATTGTATGCGTAATTACCTACAAAATGGCGTATTATATGTATGCATTTGGGTTCCGAATCATTGGTTGCATTTATGAGCTTGAATATCATTAATGATGAACATTTAATGTGGTTTTGATTGTTGTAAATGCAAAAATTGATTGATGATATGTGTTTAGTTGTACTCCTCGTTAAATTACCTTTCCAACGATGTATGGCATGTGTTTTGAATGTTTTCGGTCCATGAGTTATGTTAAATTGAGTTTTGGTTCGAGACTTAACAAAAATACTGCAACCAGCTTTTCTCAGGAATGCGCTCCGCGCACCCTTTCGCGCGCCGCGCAAATGTGAAGCTTCATATGCTTACCCCCTTTAGACAAGTCCTGACCTGATTCCACGTTTTAGTGCGCGCCGCGCATACCTGCGCGCGCCGCGCACTTTCCCTGGCCAAACTTTCTTTTTGTTTTATTTTTCATAAATTCTTTTCTGCATAACCGCAACTCCGATTAACATGAAATTTGGGTAACATGCTCATATATGACTTCTCATCATGGGAAAATTGTCGGATACCCGACCCGACCCCGTTGACTTTGACTTTGACCAATTTTGACTTTTAGTCAAACCTAACCAAATACGTATGCAATCGTTCTAACTTGCTTTTATACTTGTATCTTGCATGAAACTTAACGTGATTCACATGCTATATAATTGAGTCGTAACGAGCCATAGGACTAATTGAACACTTTGACCGACCGTGTTTACCGATATTGATACAACCTATTTATTTAGGTCAAGACTAGCATTCGTTCTTGCACACGTTACTTTGTGAAGTACCTTATTTACTCGTGCACTCAAGGTGAGATCATAGTCCCACCTTTTCAACAACTTTTACTTTTAAACTATGGGATGAGAAACATATACGTAACATACTTTTATGCTTTGAATACAAGTACGAAAACAAACATTCCACAACGAGTTAGAACAAAAAACCTCAATTCAATTATCATTAGTTACACTTGCAGGGTGTAAACGTGAACTTATGTTATGTGATCACATTGGGCTTGATGAGCCCTCATTCGGACGGTTCGCTACCGTTAGCGGATGAAATATATTTTCGAGTAAAGTGTATGTTCTAACACTACGTAACAGGGTACAAAACAGTTAAGTCTTGATAATTGGGTGCTCGCGAACATACTTTTGGAATACAAACGATTTGGATAATCAACTATATTAAAACTTGTGGTTCAAAAACAACGTTACTATTACACCTATGATTTCACCAACGTTTTTTGTTGACAGTTTTCTATATGTTTTCTCAGGTCCTTAAACGCTAGGTGATACATGCTTCCGCACATTACTTTTGATACTTGTTTGGATGTCGAGTATACATGCATACGAGGAGCGTCTTTTGACTTAACTTAATTTGTGTCGCATAGGTTTCAATTGTACTTAAAACGTTGTAACATGTTTGGTCGTCGAACTACTTTGTAAACTTTGAAACATCTTTATAATTGAAATGAATGCGACATATTTTTGGTCAAACGTTGCTTTAAAGACTTATGACCAAGTAACGAGACCTAAGTAGACAGCGCCGTCAATGATGATTTTGTCGGGTCGCTACAAATGGTATCAGAGCATTGGTTGTAGGGATTTAGAGTTCATTGGTGTCAACCCCGAGTCATAGGGTACATTAGTGAGTCTAGACTACAACCGATATATAGACTTGAAGTAGGAATTATTTGACTACTTGTGCATTTATACTCGAACTCTTCTATTCATATCTAACTTTTATTCCATCTTAATCTCACGTTGTTTAATTTGATTGACACGCCACCTTGACTTAGTGAAATAATGTCGAATGCACATATGAATTAGGGTAATATAATTTCCGGGATTATATTACGGTGACTCATATGAACGTTCCGACATTATGACATAAAGAATTTAAGGCGAGTCAAGGAAAATTTTCTCTTTATCATCATTCCATATCACGGTTAGTATTATTGAGAATATTAATCAACGATATTCTTGTGTTTTAAAGGAACAATGCCTCCTCGCCGTGTACCACGCCATGAAACACCCGAACAAGCTCTCCAACGGATGATAGCCACCGCCGTAGATGTGGCCATGGCCGGCCACTCATCCAACAACAATAACAATAACAACAACTACAACAACAACAACAATGGAGCCGGTAATTCAAACAAGGGATGCTCCTATAAAGCTTTGATGGGGTGCAAACCTCACACTTTCGATGGAACCGGAGGACCGATTGTGCTCACCCGATGGTTTGAGCAAACGGAAGCCGTCTTTAGCATAAGCGGTTGTCGGGACCAAGACAAGGTCAAGTACTCCACTCACACTTTCGCCGTTGTCGCGCTCACTTGGTGGAACACCTATGTACAATCGGTGGGTACCGATGAAGCTCACGCCCTCTCTTGGGCCGATTTAAGGGAAAAGATGATCATCGAATATTTTCCTCGTGAAGAAACCCGAAGGCTCGAACAAGAGCTAAGAACTTTAAAAGCAGTCGGAAACGATCTCAAGGCTTATAATCAACGATTTTCCGAACTAGCCTGGATGTGCCCAAACCTTGTGAACCCCGAGTCTTTAAGGGTTGAACTTTACATGGATGGTCTTCCAAAGAGCATCAAACACGGATTAATGTCATCCAAACCCACCAATCATCAAGAAGCTTTGAATATGGCCCGCAAATTGATAGAAACGGTGGACGAAATTGTAGTACCGGCACCTAAGGCCGAGGATAAATTGGGTGGCAACAAAAGAAAATGGGAAGCCACTCCATCAAGCAACTACCACAACAACACCTTCACCAAAAAGCCTTTCACCTCCGACGATAAGAAAGGTTATGTCGGGAATAAACCATTTTGCAACAAGTGCCACAAACATTATTATGGTGAATGTGGCAAGCCATTTTGCAACAAATGTCAAAGGAGTGGCCATGTGGCCAACGATTGTAGAAACACCGCTCCCGTTGCTCAAAAGGGGCCCAATGCACCAAAACCGAGCGTTTGTTATGAATGTGGCCAACCGAGTCATTATAGGAATGCGTGCCCAAAGAAGAAAGCTAACCCCAATACATGCGGCCGGGCTTTCAACATCAACACCGAGGAAGCCCGAGATGACAATGAACTAGTCACGGGTACGTTTCTTCTCAACAATTCTTATGTCTCTTGCTTATTCGATTCGGGTGCCAATAAGAGTTTTGTATCCAAGACTTTGACTCATTCTTTTAGCACTCCACCACTCCCACTAGATACTACTTACACAATTGAGGTGGCCAACGGAAAACTATTGAGTGCCGACAAATTTTATCGGGGGTGTACGTTAAACTTAATGGGTAAAGAGTTTGAAATTGACTTGATACCTATAGAACTAGGGAGCTTTGATGTAATCATTGGTATGGATTGGCTAGCCAAAATGAAATCCCACATTCTTTGCGATCTTAAAGCGATTCAAATTCCTATCGAGAATGGTGAACCCTTGATTGTCTATGGCGATAAGAGCTGCACCGGACTCAACCTCGTCTCGTGCCTTAAAGTTAAAAAATACCTTCATAAAGGTTGTTTCGCGATTCTAGCCCAGGTTAAGAAAGTCAAGATCGACGAGAAGCATATCGATGATGTGCCAATTGTTAGTGACTTTTCCGATGTATTTCCCGACGAATTGTCGGGACTTCCACCTCATCGACCGGTTGAATTCCAAATCGATCTTATTCCGGGAGCCGCACCCGTAGCACGTACATCGTATAGACTTGCTCCATCCAAAATGCAAGAATTGCAAAGTCAAATTCAAGAACTACTTGACCATGGTTTTATCCAACCTAGCCATTCACCATGGGGCACTCCGATTTTATTCGTTAAGAAGAAAGATGGATCCCTACGAATGTGTATCGACTATCGTGAACTAAACAAATTGACGGTTAAGAACCGATATCCTCTTCCACACATCGATGACCTCTTTGATCAATTACAAGGATCTCGTGTATATTCGAAAATCGATCTCCTCTCGGGTTATCATCAATTAAGGGTTAAGGGGGAAGATGTCTCCAAAACCACTATCCGGACTCGTTATGGTAGTTATGAATTTCTTGTAATGCCATTTGGTCTCACTAACGCACTGGCGGTGTTCATGGATCTTATAAACCGCGTGTGCAAACCGTATCTCGATAAATTCGTTATTGTGTTCATCGATGACATCTTGGTCTATTCTAAAAGCGAAGAAGAAAACGAACAACACCTTCAACTCGTGCTCGAACTCTTGAGACAAGAACGACTCTATGCAAAATTCTCCAAGTGTGAATTTTGGTTGAAGGAAGTTCAATTTCTCGGTCATATCGTAAACGACCAAGGTATTAAGGTCGATCCCGCAAAGATCGAGGCCATTAACAAATGGAAGACTCCTACTACTCCTATTTACATTCGTCAATTATTGGGTCTCGCCGGGTACTATCGTAGATTCATCGAAAATTTCTCTTTGGTTGCACGTACTCTAACCGCATTAACTCACAAGGGAAAGAAATTCATTTGGGCAACCGAGCAAGAATCCGCGTTTCAAATCTTGAAGACAAAGCTAACCACCGCTCCTATCTTGTCACTTCCCGAAGGCAATGATGATTTTGTTGTATATTGCGATGCCTCGAAACATGGTTTTGGGTGTGTATTGATGCAACGAAAGAAAGTCATTGCTTATGCCTCTCGACAATTGAAAATTCATGAACGGAACTATACGACACATGATATCGAACTCGGAGCCGTTGTCTTTGCACTTAAAATGTGGAGACACTATCTTTATGGGACCAAGAGCACTATCTTCACCGATCAAAAAAGCCTTCAACACATCTTATACCAAAAGCAACTAAACATGAGACAACGACGGTGGATTGAAACCTTAAACGATTACGATTGCGAGCTTCGTTACCATCCTGGGAAGGCAAACGTAGTAATCGATGCCTTAAGTCGAAAGGAAAGAGCGGTGCCTCTTCGTGTCTGAGCTTTAAACATCACCATTCACACCAACCTCAATAGTCAAATTCGTGTAGCCCAAGACGAGGCTCTCAAGGATGAAAACATCTCTCTCGAACACTTGAACGTCCTCACCTCTCGATTCGAAGTTAAAGAAACCGGACTCTGATATTTCACCGGAAGAATTTGGGTACCTAGTTATGGGGACCTACGAAGCCTTATTTTAGACGAAGCCCAAAAGTCAAGATATTCGATTCACCCTAGTGCCAATAAGATGTACCACGACCTCAAAGAACAATATTGGTGGCCAAACATTAAAAGGGACGTCGCTACTTATGTTGGAAAATGCCTAACTTGCTCCAAGGTCAAAGCCGAACATCAAAGACCATCCGGACTACTTCAATAACCCGAAATCCTGCAATAGAAGTGGGAAAGGATAACGATAGATTTTATCACCAAACTACCAAAGACGGTGGGCGGTTACGATACTATTTGGGTTATTGTTGACCGTCTCACCAAATACGCGCACTTCCTAGCCATGAGGGAAATCGACAACATGGGAAAACTTGCACAACTTTACATTAAAGAGATCGTAGCCCATCACGGTGTGCCTTTATCGATTTTTTTCGACCGAGATGGCCGTTTTGTTTCTAGATTTTGGCGTACTTTACAAGAATCATTGGGAACGCGTTTGGACATGAGCACCGCATATCATCCACAAACCGATGAACAAAGCAAATGCACAATTTAAACCTTGGAAGACATGCTATGAGCTTGTGTTATCGATTTCAGAAAAGCTTGGGACAAGCACTTGCCTCTCGCCGAATTCTCTTACAACAATAGTTACCACGCGAGTATCAACGCTGCACCTTTCGAAGCTTTGTATGGCCGAAAATGTCGTTCTCCTCTTTGTTGGGCCTAAGTAGGTGACACACAAATCACCGGACCCGAACTCATTCATGAAACAATCGAGAAGATCGTTCAAATCCGAGATAGGCTCCGAACGGCCCGTAGTCGTCAAAAGAGCTACACCAACAAAAGATGCAACGACCTCGAATTTCAAGTCGGTGACCGCGTAATGTTAAAAGTCGTGTCTTGGAAAGGTGTAATCCGTTTCGGGAAATGCGGGAAACTAAATCCGCGGTATATTGGTCCTTTTGAAATCTTGGAGCGTGTTGGAACCGTTGCTTATCGTTTAGATCTTCCACCTCAACTGAGCTCCGTTCATCCTACTTTCCATGTATCGAACTTGAAGAAGTGTTTTGCCGAAACCGAACTCGTCATCCCTCTCGAGGAACTTACTATTTATGACAAACTTCATTTTGTGGAGTACCCGGTTGAAATTGTGGGCACCTCCGTCAAGATGCTAAAACAAAGTAGAATTCCTATCGTTAAGGTCCGTTGGAATGATAAAGGGGACCCGAGTTTACTTAGGAAAGGCAAGATCAAATGCAAAAGAAGTACCCTCATTTATTCGTGGACTCGGAAACGCAAGATCCCGAGGAAGAAACAACGACTACTACGCCTACTTAAATTTCGGGACGAAATTTCTTTTAAGGAGTACGTAATGTAACATCCCGCCTTTTTCCGTTTACTTTCCATTTAATTATTTAAAGTCCGTTATATGATTATAACATCTTCCGTTAAAACGCGTTTTAAATTATCTCATTTAGGTAATTCACGCACTCGCTTTGAAACTTGAGGGACTAAACTTGCCAAAGGACAAAAGGTTTGACTAGGTCAACTAGTCAAACCCTTCTCCTCCACTCATCCATTCACCTCCCTTTCTAACTTTTGATACTTTCATTTTCTCTCAACTCACTCAACAAAATTCATCATCTATTCAAGATTTAGCAAGCATCAATTCAAACAAATTACATATTCGGAATCCTTGCATCTTCCTCTTCGAATCCATACCAACTTTATTGCATTTGGGTAACTTTCTAAAAACACTAGATTTTGTGTTCTTGATGATTTTAACTTATAAAAGTGTTAGTTAGTGTCTATGGCTCGAGTCTAACATGAATATGTGATTTATATGCTCGATCTTGTTATTTTGAGTAACTAGCATGAACTTAAATTTTGGTGAGTTTGATCTTATGATTTGATTGCTTAAATGTTGTTAGATGCTAAAAGTGCATATATTAAATGTGTTACTAACATCACTAGCTTCAATTTGATGTGTAGGTTGACTTAGAAAGACTCCATAAACTTAATTGCTAAATTTGTGATTTTGAATTAGGGTTTGATAGAAGTAAAATGGATTTTTGATACATTGAATGCTTTGAAATGTTAATTGTAAGTGTTTAGTTGTATTGTATGCGTAATTACCTACAAACGGTGAATTATATGTGTGCATTTGGGTTCCGAATAATTGGTTGCATTTATGAGCTTGAATATCATTAATGATGAACATTTAATGTGGTTTTGATTATTGTAAATGCAAAAATTGATTGATGATATGTGTTTAGTTGTACTCCTCGTTAAATTACCTTTCCAACGATGTATGGCATGCATTTTGAATGTTTTCGGTCCATGAGTTATGTTAAATTGAGTTTTGGTTCGAGACTTAACAAAAATACTGCAACCAGCTTTTTTTCAGGAATGCGCGCCGCGCACACTTTCGCACACTACGCGAATGTGAAGCTTCATATGCTTACCACCTTTAGACAAGTCCTGACCTGATTCCACGTTTTAGTGTGCGCCGCGCACTTTCCCTGGCCAAACTTTCTTTTTGTTTTATTTTTCATAAATTCTTTTCTCGCTTAACCGCAACTCCGATTAACATGAAATTTGGATAACATGCTCATATATGACTTCTCATCATGGGAAAATTGTCGGATACCCGACCCGACCCCGTTGACTTTGACTTTGACCAAGTTTGACTTTTAGTCAAACATAACCAAATACGTATGCAATCGTTCTAACTTGCTTTTATACTTGTATCTTGCATGAAACTTAACAACGTGATTCACATGCTATATAATTGAGTCGTAATGAGCCATAGGGCTAATTGAACACTTTGACCGACCAAGTTTACCAATATTGATACAACCTATTTGTTTAGGACAAGACTAGCATTCGTTCTTGCACACGTTACTTTGTGAAGTACCTTATTTACTCGTGCACTCAAGGTGAGATCATAGTCCCACCTTTTCAACAACTTTTACTTTTAAACTATGGGATGAGAAACATATACGTATCATACTTTTATGCTTTGAACATAAGTACGAAAACAAACATTCCACAGCGAGTTAGAACAAAAAGCCTCAATTCAATTAACATTAGTTACACTTGCAGGGTGTAAACGTGAACTTATGTTATGTGATCACATTGGGCTTGACGAGCCCTCATTCGGACGGTTTGCTACCGTTAGCGGATGAAATATATTTTCGAGTATAGTGTATGTTCTAACACTACGTAACAGGGTACAAAACAGTTAAGTCTTGATAATTGGGTGCTCGCGAACATACTTTTGGAATACAAACGATTTGGATAATCAACTATATTAAATCTTGTGGTTCAAAAACAACGTTACTATTACACCTATGATTTCACCAACGTTTTTCGTTGACAGTTTTCTATATGTTTTCTCAGGTCCTTGAACGCTAGGTGATACATGCTTCCGCACATTACTTTTGATACTTGTTTGGATGTCGAGTATACATGCATACGAGGAGCGTCTTTTTACTTAACTTAATTTGCATCGCATAGGTTTCAATTGTACTTAAAACGTTGTAACATGTTTGGTCGTCGAACTACTTTGTAAACTTTGAAACATCTTTATAATTGAAATGAATGCGACATATTTTTGGTTAAACGTTGCTTTAAAGACCTATGACCACGTGACGGGACCTAAGTAGACGGCGCCGTCAATGAGGATTTTGTCGGTCGCTACAGCGTGAGTGTCTTAGACGTAATTTCTTTTGGAGAGGTTCTTGTTCCGAGAATTATATATCATGAATAAAATAAGAAAACATAATGCCCCCTTTCGAATATGGTAGTTTAAATTTGGGTTCATCAAAATGTAACAACTTGGCTTCTCGGGAAATTGTGGTGGAGGTTTTATAGTAAACTCGATGCTTTATGGGTGAAGGTCACTAAAAGCCTCCATGGATCGAATGGTGGTCTGATGTTGGGTGAAAACTCAAGCAGACTTCCCATTCGTGGTGTTTGGACTAACATATTGAATGCAGTTCTGTCAATTGATGGTCTTGGATTTCCATTCAACACTTCATTTTAAAGAGTGATTGATGACGGTTCAAGAACATCCTTTTAGAATGACATATGGCTAATCGAGGTGCGGCTGAGAGACAAATACAAAAGGCTATTCCAGCTCGAGTTAAGAAAACATGTTATTGTGAGTGATTATTTGGTCTGGGCTGATGGAAAGTGTTGTGGAAGATGGGAGTATATTAGGTCCCCTACTGGGAGCACTAGGACTATCATCAACTCAATTCGGGCTTGGAATTGAAGATATGGCAAACAGTCGAGTGGATGGCAGCGTACCTAATTTGGAAGAATCGAAACCAAAAAAATGTTTAAAAATAAATTTTGGAATGATCCGGTCGCTCTAAATAGAATTCAAATAAAAATCTTCGAATGGATTAAGAGAAGGATCAAGAGTAAAAAGATAGAGTGGATAGAACTTATCGATTCAAACTAGGGTTTCGATACGTAATTGTTCGTCTTTAGGGCATGGTATATCATAAATATGTAATTCGTAATTGTTCTTTGTTAGGATTACGCATAACACATGAAAACACTTGAATTAGCTCAAATTCATGTTATGATCATGTTTGTGATGTATCATTTGTATATGCGTGTGTATATATCAAGTTATATGTATCTGTATGCGCATATATGAATGTGCAGTAGCAGGTATGTAATGAAGATGATTGATAACTCCTAAATTATAAATGTTTTTGAATACATTTTGAGGAGTTATTATGGTATTTTAAAGTCATTTTGATACTAAAACACACAAAAATAGGTAAAAATGGGAAAAAGGTATTTTAATGTTTTGTTTGAGAAATGTGTTAAAACAGGACTAAAAACAGGAAAAAGGAAGTAAGTGTTGAAGCAATGCTGAAAATTTGCGTGTTGTCACCTTTTTTGCCATATCTTGAGCATCCGGACTCCGTTTTCGACGAGCCACCTATCAAAATGACCGTAACAGAAAATTCTACAACAAAATGGAGGAAGCCGTTGGAGTTGTTAAGGGGAATCCACCGGCTTGTCCAAGGGAAGCCGCCGGCTTCGGTCAAAAAGTCAACATTTTCTCGTGCAAGTTTTTCTTGGCCTCCAAGCTCAGATCTGAAGTGAAGCCGCCGGCTTGACATCTGAAGCCGCCGGCTTGGACCTAAAATGCGTTTTTTTGGGCGTTACGATCAAGTTTTGATTGGAGAAAAAGTCACCGCCATGGGAAGCCACCGGCTTCGTACGAAGCCGCCGGCTTGGCACGGTTTTCGAGGTCTATAAATACTGGCCGAATCCTACAGTTTTCAATGTACATTTTCATTATTTCACTCTCAACTTTTGAAATTCTGTAGTTTAGGGTTAGTTTAGGTTTAATTTTCAATGTAAAGTTACTCTCTTGCATTGGATTCAAGTTTAAATTCAAGATTAATGCAGTTTTTCTTATTTCTCTTTAAGGTATAATCTTATTTATTTTATTGCATCTTTTTAATTATGTCTTTATTTATATTTAACTACTTCTGTTCATCTCCAACTATGAACTAAACGTTTATAGTGGTTACTTGGACGAAAACTGTGAACATCTGGGAAAACAGATGAAGCCGTCGGCTTGGCTGAGCCTAGCCGCCAGCTTCATGCTTCAGTCTGTACGGTTTATGGTTCGTTTTCAGATCTGTATGTTCATGTTTTCGTGATGATTATTTAAACTGTTTATATTTTCCATGATTAAATAACTTGTTTGCCATGCTTAATGATAAAATATTATGAATCTAGGATTAATTAGTCATTGATTCGATGATCTTATATTCGATTCATATCACTTGTTTAGATCTAGTCCATCAAATATAGTGTTTGGATTGCATACAAATTAGGTAAACATCATTGGTAGTTATACAACTAGTTGAACTTGAATCACACTTATATAATAGAATTCATTATTGTTAGGCTTAATCGAAGAACCTTTGTTTATGTGTGTTTAATTGTCAATTGCATGAGAACCTGATTAAGATTAACTTTCAGCTAGTAACTTGAGTTGATCTAATTAAGTTTATTAGCTTATATAATTTGTCAGTCTAATTAAATGTTGCCTTGGATCTACATCAGGTTTAGGTAATATTTATCATGTGATTATTTGAATGCCATGAATGAAGACATTAGCTATGAACATCACTTAGTTAATGTATGCTTTAGGTCCTACCTTATGAATGATATGCGACATTTAGCTTAAACTTTTAGGGATAATGATTGGTCTATGAGTGTTATCTTGCGATTTGTTAATATAAGTTATGAAATAATTAATACAATTCCCTTATGATTCACACGTCCTTGTAATCACTTCTCTTTTATAATTATTTATTTTAAATCTTTATTTCTTGCTTTATATTTTGTTATTTTATTTATCTTCAATCATCTCTTTCCTAAGAGATAAAAACCAACAACTTTAAAAACACAAAATCTATCTTTAGTTCTTTAATAAGAGTTAAGCTATATAATAAACAACAACTCTTATCTGCTTCCACGCTCTCTTGGGACGATAACCTAAAATACTACATCTGACCGGGTTTTGTTGCTCGTTAGGGTGTTAAAGTGTATTAATAAAGGTTTTATAAATTTAAAAGTTGAAAGATAAGTTAAGCACTATTGCACACACACTTTTGACACATCAACTTTTTGGCGCCGCTGCCGGGGAGCGCGGTAAAAACGGAAATTGGATATATTTTGGTTATTGATATTTCTTGAAATCGGCTGATGATTGTCTTCCTTTAGGGGAGAGTTGTTGGGGTTCCGATTTAAAGGCTCCTGCTCGAACCTAGACACTGGCGGATCACTTAAATATTGAAAGATTCAATAGGCCGTGTATGTTTGATTATTCGTTGTTAAGCGATAAAAGTTGTTAATTAATTTATTTATAAGTTATTTATATTTTATTACTTTAATATTTTTTTTCTATTTAGTTATTAGTTAATTACTTAAATTATTTTCTCATTCAAATCTTAATTAATCCTATAATTAAAATCTCCATTTTAAAATCTAAATCTAAATATGGAACAACCAATAAAGAGAAAAGAAGAGAAAAGAAGAGAAAAATTTTATGGAAATGTTCAGTAAAGAAAATAAGGATGAATATACAGCTGATCCATATACACCAAAACAAATACAATCGATGTTAGAATGGAATGAATACATGAGACAAATAAAAGAAAAGGAAGAAAATGCTCAAACTCAACATAAGATAACTATCGAACAATATCTTTCCAACGCGTATTATTGGACTAATGATGAGGAAGAGTTGGTTAATGCCGAGTTCGAACCAGTCAAAGAAGAGGTAGAAGAGATTGGGGTTAGTGTTAGAAACATGTCGATAGAAGAAATGATGATAGCCGAGGGATTTTGCCCGTGTTTTTATGGACCTTATCAATGTTGCACAAATCCAGACGTAAAACATTCATGTATCCCATCTAATACACAATTACCTACCGATTCATACATAGAACAATTAAGTAACACTGATATGCGTAAAGCACACCTAATCTTATTGTACTATACTTACGAATTCGTCCACAGAGAGCAGAGTTTAGGATTAAAAAGACTAGTAATTATTCTAGAGATTTAAGTTGTAAAAGTAGGGGCTTTTGATTTAAAACTAATTAACGCAAAGTAAATAAACAAGAATTAAGATGAGACAAGGGTATCCAACTAGAATCAATTCCCTAGGATCCGGATTGCTTCAATTAAAACTGATAAATCATGTGACTCAGTCCAGTTTTATTTTCATAAAACCTAGGCTACTTCGGTGTCCCTATGTAACCTCACGATTGAAAGAACTAAACGCAAACCAATCACCAATTATGTTCCTACTTCGGTGTCCCTACGTATTCACACAATTGTCTAGATCACACAAGGTGTTGAAGCATAAGTTATTAATCGTCAATTAACTGTTGTTAACCAATAAATAACCTATGTGACGGGTTCAATGCGAGTAATTCAATCAACAATGGATCTTTCAACCAAGCACACAATCAATTAAATAATAATCGCTCAAGATGTCAGTTAGTGAAGGATAAATTAGTGTCCCTTTTTAGCTTCACTATTACATACTCAATTAATGGGTCAATTGTTATCGTTTACTTGTAGTTTGGTATCCCTTATACAATTCAACGAATACTAAATCATGTGTCCATAACCTAGCAAGTCTATCAATCACTTAACTGTCGTTAATTAACTAATGAAACTTACAATTGAGGGATTAATCAATGGGAGTAATAAAAAAAATAACAATCAAGAACAATTACAATTATGTAGAAACCATAAAAATAAGCAATCCATCACCTAGGTTCAATCATCTAGGTGGTTACGAGTAATTTAGCTAGACATGATAAAAGCAATTAAACACAAGGAATAATCAAAATTCATCATGATATAAATCAAGGATAAGAAAAGAAAATTACCAATGATTGAATCTTGATACAATGATAATCCAAGTATTAATCCTTGTAAAATATGAAAGAAAATGTAAATTATTCGTAACCCTAAAAATTGCTCAAGCCGTAAAAAAATTGGACCCTCCAAACTGTTGCATAAGTCTTCTATTTATAGATGAATGAAACTTTTCAGATAAGTTAGGCGATGTGCCGTATTGCTTTAGGTGATGCGCCGCATCACTTTGTGTGGTGGTGAAAAATGCGTCGAATCCTAAACATTACGTCGCATCCAATTTTGAATGATAAAAAACTTGACCATGTGATGCGCCGCATCACTATTACCTTGCACCTCATCCTTCTATTTATTTTTTACATTTGCTAAAAGTTGATTTGTCGTATGATAACAAGGATGCGCCTCATCCTTTTAGTGATTCACCTCATCACTATTTTGATAACAAATTATATAGTTTTTGGATTATAATTCCAAATAAACACTTTAACGATTTACGAGCCCGAAAATTCATCAAATACCCTCGAAACCATGAAATTGAGAACCGAGATTGGGACAAATAATGTGTATAATCGGAGCAAAACACCAATGATTCGTTTTGGCTATCCCTCTTTCACCTCCATGCCCCCAAAACACCAATGATTCGTCAATTCCAAATATAATCGTCAATTTCAAAATTGGGTTAAGGTGGGTGCGCCAAAGCGTAGGGGACTGGTTACCCCTATCTTTATGGTCAATCCGGACATAGGATGACCGGCACTCATCAAACTTTCTATCACAACTCTATGGTTTCTCTCATAGTAGGGCGAAACCATTGACAGAGGTTCGTGGAATTAGTGCCCCACATGGCTAATTAAGAGGTCCATCAATTCCATAATTTGGCGCAAAAGCCGGCGTGCATACAAGCCTTCCCGATTATGGGACAGTCGCACGGGTAGTTGCACTGAAGCGAACTACCTTGTGTGTAAATTTTTCGGAGGGTCTAGTGCACGAAACCTGAAAGACTTTACTTTCAAGCAGTTGTCTTTTGAAACAAACATAACTTGTAACACTTTACTTACAAGCTTCGGAAGACTTTACTTCCTAAAGACAACAATTGGTTAATTTATTTAAGGTCCTTGAACCTCACTTCCCACGCATCTAGCTTTTATGCCAGTTTTAAGAAAATGTAGGAAGCAGATACTACATTTCCATAGTTTAAAAGGGTACCATGGCTTTTGGCCATGGCGTGTGTTGTCTAGCAACACTAGCACGAAGCCATTGCTCTTCATAAAGAAGACAACACAGGTTGAAGCTCAAGGATCCTCTTCCCACAGTACGATACATCGGTGTAAGACATCGTGAAATGAAGTATTAACCAATGTCAGTATGAAATGATGTAGGCATTCGAAAGACTTGACTTCCTTTATGGATGGACTTGAATCATCCTACAATTTTGGATTTTTATACCCTGGAAGACATTGCTTCCTTATTACGCACACACACTTACGCAAAATAAAATGCAAAACGACAAAATCATTGAGGTACCTACACAATTTAACTTACAAAGGTGATAACATTTGCTTTATAAAACAACTAATGAGTCAAAAAATTTAAAATTTTCTCAATTTTTCAACAATTTTAGTCAAAAACAAGACCCAAGCCAAGTGTATTACATCCGCGAGAATTTATATCTCTCCCCCACACTTAAGATCATATAATGCCCTAATTTACATGAAATCAGATAAATAAAGTATAAATTCGAGAGGATAATAGAGTGAATGAGAAAAACATAATCGGATGTAGAGCAATATAATCGTGAAATAGAGTGACAGACGGCTCTGCACTGATGGCCATTCCTCGATTGTCATCACATTATGATACCTGCAATGATTAAACAAAAACAAAACACAAAAAGAAAAATATTTTTGAATTTTTGGTTTTTCAAGTTTTTAGGGTTTTTAAGTTTTAAAACACACGCATTATACAAATTATACAAGGATATACACTGTGCAAGTTTATTAACGAGTCTTGCACTAGACTCCACCTCTTTCTCAACTGATGCCCGGATGGTGGGTTCCCTCCTTCTTCAAACCATGAGAACCACCACTTTCAATACCATTACCGATCACACTTATCAATCAATCATCTGCGGCCCTTGACTCCCTAGTCAGTTCCCTCAACTTTTCTTTCTCTTTTCCAGATAAATTAGAAACTAGCCGGAGTCTTAACTACTCATCTTTCTCATTCATCGCTTTCTTAACCCGCCCGAATAACCTTCTCATAGACCTATCAACAACACTATCATCGGGCAGTTTAACCTCGGGTTTTTCTTTAACAACCCCACCCCCACACTTAGGCTTTTTACTAGTCTCAGTTTTAACATTACCAGTTTCACTAGTCAACACATTCACAAAATCAATGGGTGTGGGTGGTGGTTTAACACTAAACTTTGTTTGAAAACTCAAAGTCTTACCTCCATCCCTCAAAATCAACTTACAAGTCCTCCAGTTAGTTAATGCACCTGCAGTTGCTAAAAATGGTCTACCTAAAACAATGGGTACAACCTTATCCTCCGGCATATCAACAACCACAAAGTCTGCTGGGAACTCTAATTCACCTATTTTAATCACCAAATTTTCAGCAATCCCTATGGGTTTACTAATTGACTGGTTAATCAATCTAACTCCAGTATTAGTCGACTTAAGCTCATTCAAACCCAAACGTGAATAAACAGACAAAGGCATAAGATTGATACTCGCACCTGAATCAGTTAAACACTTAAAAATTCCAGAGTCATCAATCCTACAGGGCACTATGAATGGCCCGGGATCACCTAGCTTTGGTGGCATATCACTCTTCTTCAAAATAGCAGCACATTCCGCTTCAAGAAACGCGGAGGATGCCTGCTCATGCTCACCCTTCTTCGCCATTAAATCCTTTAAAAATTTCCCATAATTGGGCATACCTGCAAGAACATCAACCAAAGGTACATGCACACAAATATTATCATTAGTATTAATAGAATTACATAAAGTGTCCTTTGGTTGCTCAGATTGAATAGCCTTTTGGATATGGAATGGGCGGCTTGTAAACTTTCAACTTAGGTGAAGGTTTCACCTCTTCTTCCACTTCAAACTCACCATCACGAAACTCAGGAGACTCGGCCGTCTCAACACTTTTTACTTCTGACTCTGGATTACCCGAACTAGAAGAACTTCCCATCATCAAACTCATCAAGTAATTACAATATGCGGGAGTTATATCAGTAACTCTAATCCAACTGTCTATACCATGAAATGTATAAGTCAGAATAACCTCATCCAAACCATAACCATCAACACCAGAAATAGCATTAACTTGCGAATAAGTAGAAACCTGAGGCTCTTTATTCTTGACATCACTTTGGTTATTATTAGCCAAGATTGTTCGGGGTGGCCCATTGACATTCGAATTAGCTTGTGTATTCGAAGGGAGAGCACCCGGTGGTCTCTCTGTTAGCGATTGAGCTATACGCCCCACATCTCGTTCCAAATTCTGAATCGAGGCCTGCTGACTTCTCACTTGCTGTTTTGTTGATTCACTATCTTGCCTCAAAGCCGTGATGCTTTCATCCGTCTTTATTATAAAACCACGCAATAACTCCTCTAATGAAGGACCCCTATCCACATATGACCGATTTTGATTTCGATTAACGAACCCCGGTGTTCCTTGGATAACCCGAACTACCTCCTTGATACTGATTATTGTATTGATTACCCAAGTAGTTCACCTGCTCTTCCATAGTTGCCTGATTACAATCCTTTGTAAGATGTGGTCCCTGATATAACTCACAACCAACTCTTATAGCGTGCATCTCTTTAGTCATCGATTCCATTTGTCTTTTAACAGTTGCAAGTTGTGCTAACCGATGCGAGTTCATCACTAGTTTCAGTACTAGCGACATGAGAAGATCGAAAATATCCATCTCTTGGTGCCAATCATATGAATGTGTAGCGGTTTCTGAGATGATGTTGTAAGCTTCATCCGGAGTCTTTTTCATTAAAGAACCACCTGCAGCAATATCAATTTCTTTCCTAGTCGGCACATTGACACCCTTGTAGAAAATCTGGACCTTATTAAAATTGTTCAACCCGTGTTGAGGACAATTGAGTAGCATTTTACCGAACCGTGTCCATGCATCATAAAATGTCTCGTTTGACATTTGAACAAAGTGATTAATGTCACTCTGTAGTTTCACAGCCTTTGAAGCGGGAAAGAAACACTGCAAGAATTTATCTTCCATTGTAGGCCAATTATCAATTTATCCCTCGGGCAATGATTCCAACCAGTCTTTTGCGTCATCTTTCAAAGACTAAGGAAAGACCCACAAATAGATAACAGTATCTGCAACGTCTTTGATTTTGAACAGATTGCAAATGCTTTTAAAGTTTCGAAGATGCTCGAATGCATCCTCTTTCGGTGTACCCCTAAACTGGCACTGATGAGTGATCATATTTAAAATCTGCCCTTTAACCTCAAAATCTTTATCGACTACCGGTTGGGTAATGGCATGTCCATTACCAGCCCTCGTGGCTTTCATCATCGCTTCCATGGATTGACCTCTTGCTGGTTCACCCATTTTAACCTCTTCCTTAATATACTCAAAGTCCGGAATATAAAAAGGTAATTCTAAGAAACCTTCTGTGATTTCTTGCTCAACTTTAGTTTTGCTGCGTGTATGATAAACTCTAGACGGTTCCAGAGTTATAAGAACCTAACCTGCGATCACGCCACAATAAAAACCAACGCGTAAAACTGAAAATAAAATAATAGAAAAGTAACTTTCGCGAAAACAAGTTTCCGCGAAAGGATCAAATAACTAAAAGCTTGTAAAATCCTAAGACACACCGCTCCCCGGCAGCGGCGCCAAAAATTTGATATGCGTAAAGCACACCTAATCTTATTGTAATATACTTACGAATTCGTCCACAGAGAGCAGAGTTTAGGATTAAAAAGACTAGTAATTATTCTAGAGATTTAAGTTGTAAAAGTAGGAGTTTTTGATTTAAAACTAATTAACGCAAAGTAAATTGTGACCACCCAGAAATTTTCGACTAATTTTGAACCAAACTTTCGATACGATTTAATATCTTTGACACGATAAGCACAGTCTGTTATGTTGAAATCTCAAAAATTCTGAACTGTTTTATATATTCAATTGACCTTCGACTATTTTCGACGATTCACGAACGACTATTTGTAAATAGATAAATATATATTTCAATATACATAGATATGTATATATTTGAAATCTAAATTTAAAATACCACAAGCTTTAGTTAAATATGTAAAAATAAAATATAATTACTAAAATAAATACATATATATATATATATAAAGTATATATAAAAAAAATATTTAATGATTGTAATACTCGTTTGATGTTCTGATTGATATTAAACAAGTTAAATTCAAAGTTATGTAATTTTAAAATAAACGGTAATACGAAAATGAGTTCTATAAATTTTAGGCATATTAGTAATATATTTAGATATTGTTTGTCAAGTTTAAAATTTTTTTATATTTTGCTTGGGGGTTGGGAGTGAATAATTAATGTATTTTTTTATTTAATGATAAATGACCAAACTTTATACCATAATGACCTAAATAAATAAAGATACTTAAATTAAAATTTTGGGATTTTTTTTCCGAAGACTTTTATCCGCCCCTAATTTTAAATAGTGCACGATACACAGTCCGTGATAGACCATCGGCACATAATTACACAATTGATGGCTGCTGCACTGTAGAATCACGTACCACTTTCAATTGAAGTATGTGATTATTTTTATGATTATTATATTTATTATTATATTATATTATATATTATATAAATATAACTCTTTATATATACATAAGCATATACATATCCAGAGGAAGACACCAACACATATCACCACTTGATAAACAAATTATTGAGTCACTATTTTTGTGACAGTACATATCCACTACCATAAATCTATATATATAATATACATATATACATATCCATGAAAGTAACCACACAAACACAAACATTCATCGTATATCCTTCCTTCTTTCTTTCTTGATTCATCTTCGTCCACCTCCCCACCCGTCACCATCCATGTTGTATTTTGCGGTTGCTCCTATTTTTTTTCTTAAAAACCGAAACATAAGCCAAGGTATCTTTTATAGAGTGCTTCTCCTTTAGTCGACTTTCACCCAATACCCCATTTGTCAACTTTTTCACTAATGGGTTACAAAGGTGATGATAGGAGCATGGGTCAAACAAAATAAACTAACATAAAGGGGTCGCTAAAAGCTAGTCAGTGGGACAATTTACAGCTCATGGCCAACTCACTTTATACGGTGTTTTAAAACAGCATGTGGGATACAACATAGTCGACCAGAATGGGTTTCCTTATTTGACGTTCCACTAATTTATTGAGGTAATTGAGCATAATATTGGTCATATAGTAAATGAATACAGAAATTAGAGTGATGAGCTGGACCAATATTCTTATATACTCCGTATTTATTTAAAACTAACAAAAGAAAAGAAATCTTAATCGAACTATCACAATATTATTTGTTGTAATTAATCATACTATGTACAAACGATTTATTAAAACAATTCGAACCACTATTAAAATATCATTGTTATTAATGATAAGAAAACTTTGAGTTTTAAAACGGAAGTCAGTTTCTAAAATTTGTACTTGACGATTAGTTTTGTTAATAACTAAAACCAATTTAGAAGTTAAAATACGAGTAATTAAATACCGTGAATCATATATTTCGCCCATTTATATTCGTTAGTACGTAAATTAGGATAATGAAATCATGTAATTTCATAAACGAAACCCACTTAAAACCAAACAGTCAAATTCATAAGTATTTTGGTATCTTACATAATTATTGGTGTCATTTTAGGACTTTTACTTTTCAATCCTTGAGGTATGATTCACTTTCACATGATTATCAATATTATGATATATATTTATGGATCCAACCCCTTTAACGATATAAATTATAGGATCTTAATCAACGAAATCGATTAATTATTGATTAAATCTCAAAAATACTAAATTACCATATGAGGTCCTAAACACTATTAAATTGACACAAGTATAAACATAATTATTTTTAGTTTGTATTAGTCATTAATATATAAGATATTTATAAGTAATTTATTAATATAACATATAAATTATGAATGTAACAAGTATATTAATAATATTAATACATAAACTTGTTTAAATATTATTATATGTTTTAATATATATAACTGATATAGGTTCGTGAATCCGAGGCCAACCATGCATTGTTCAGTTGTTCAATATAGTCATATGTATTTTTACTACAAAATACATTAGGTGAGTTTCATTTGCTCCCTTTTTAATTGCTTTTGCAATATATATTTTTGGGCTGAGAATACATGCGCTGCTTTTATAAATGTTTACGAAATAGAAACAAGTACTTAAAATACATTCTTCGTTGAGTTGTACCACTGGCATATATCCCTGTAGCTTGGTAACTACTATTTACATGGGTATTGTAAACGCGAATCCTGTTGATAGATCTATCAGGCCTGAAAACCCCAACCGGACTGGACGACCAGTATTTAACGGTTGCACAGTACTTCGTTTCGTTACTACATTTGGTACAGTGTAGGGAGATTTCATAATAAAGGAAATATGCGACGTTGATTAAATGTTAAGTATGGTTACCAAGTGCTCAACCACTTAGAATGCTTTACATACACTTGCGAGTGTATTATGTTTATGATTATGAAATCTTGTGGTCTATTAAGATATTGAAATGATTGTTATGATAAAACTATGAACTCACCAACCTTTTGGTTGACACTTTAAGCATGTTTATTCTCAGGTACGAATTAAGTCTTCCGCTGTGCATTTGCTCATTTAAAGGACATTACTTGGAGTCGATCATCGCAATGGGACCAAATGATGATGACTTCGTCCAGGTGGATAAGGACGGGCCGTTTCATAAATAAACAAGAATTCAGATGAGACAAGGGTATCCAACTAGAATCAATTCCCTAGGATCCGGATTGCTTCAATTAAAACTGATAAATCATGTGACTCAGTCCAGTTTTATTTTCATAAAACCTAGGCTACTTCGGTGTCCCTATGTAACCTCACGATTGAAAGAACTAAACGCAAAACAATCACCAATTATGTTCCTACTTCGGTGTCCCTACGTATTCACACAATTGTCTAGATCACACAAGGTGTTGAAGCATAAGTTATTAATCGTCAATTAACTGTCGTTAACCAATAAATAACCTATGTGACGGGTTCAATGCGAGTAATTCAATCAACAATGGATCTTTCAACCAAGCACACAATCAATTAAATAATTATCGCACAAGATGTCAGTTAGTGAAGGATAAATTAGTGTCCCTTTTTAGCTTCACTATTACCTACTCGATTAATGGGTCAATTGTTATTGTTTACTTGTAGTTTGGTGTTCCTTATACAATTCAACAAATACTAAATCATGTGTCCATAACCTAGCAAGTCTATCAATCACTTAACTGTCGTTAATTAACTAATGAAACTTACAATTGAGGGATTAATCAATGGGAGTAATAAAAAAAACTAACAATCAAGAACAATTACAATTATGTAGAAACCATAAAAATAAGCAATCCATCACCTAGGTTCAATCATCTAGGTGGTTACGAGTAATTTAGCTAGACATGATAAAAGCAATTAAACACAAGGAATAATCAAAATTCATCATGATATAAATCAAGGATAAGAAAAGAAAATTACCAATGATTGAATCTTGATACAATGATAATCCAAGCATTAATCCTTGCAAAATATGAAAGAAAATGTAAATTATTCGTAACCCTAAAAATTGCTCGAGCCGTAAAAAAATTGGACCCTCCAAACTGTTGCGTAAGTCTTCTATTTATAGATGAATGAAACTTTTCAGACAAGTTAGGCGATGCGCCGCATTGCTTTAGGTGATGCGCCGCATCACTTTGTGTGGTGGTGAAAAATGCGTCGAATCCTAAACATTACGTCGCATCCAATTTTGATGGATAAAAAACTTGACCATGTGATGCGCCGCATCACTATTACCTTGCACCGCATCCTGCTATTTATTTTTTACAATTGCTAAAAGTTGATGCGTCGTATGATAACAAGGATGAGCCTCATCCTTTTAGTGATTCACCTCATCACTATTTTGATAACAAATTATATAGTTTTTGCATTATAATTCCAAATAAACATTTTAACGATTTACGAGCCCGGAAATTCATCAAACACCCTCGAAACCATGAAATTGAGAACCGATATTGGGACAAATAATGTGTATAATCAGAGCAATATCAAACACAGAATCTATTCCAATGCCACAACCTACCATTCCACCACCTATGTTAGTAGACCCGGATAGTATATTTAACGATGAAATTTTAGATGAAGAATCACCGGGTATAGATTGGGATCCTTCAGATACCGAAGACGATGATGAGTTTCATCCGATCAAATGGAATTCTTCTGATGATGATGAAGATGATTCTTATCTTAATTTTGAGGTGGAAAAGTTGCTTAAAAACACTAGGTTAGAGGAAACTACTCTAATTTTAGAGTTATATGACATTGATTCTTCTCTTGAGGAAGATTTTCGGGAATTAATGGATGTAGATGCGGGGGATTTCACACCTATAAGTATTAAGGATGAAGATCTAGATGCTTAGTTTGATGAGTTTATGAAGGTCAACATCAATGATGAATCCGAGGATGAACTGTTTGAAAATTTTACTAAGAAATAACTTATACCGGAAACACCATTTGAAATATGTATAACTCCGATAGACTTCGTGTATCCTAAAAAAATTACCGGGTGTGAAATGGTATTTAAAGACCCGTTTTGGAAAGAACCCGCAACAAAACAAACTTATTACCGCAAGACCTACACAATGGGAAACTATTTATTGACGCTTGGGTTAATTTCAAAATTTTGAACAAACAGCAAATTAAATATATCTTTACAACCCGAGGTGTTAATGATTGGTTAACGTTACTAATTCATGGAACATTTTCCACCGATTTTATATGTCGCCCGATAAGTATGGGGGAAGTTAAACCCCACTAAGGAAAAATTTAAATGGGGATGAGTCAAGCTTATGACTCATTAATCAATAAGCATGTTTTGTGTTATGTTTCGTATGTTGGCCATCTATGAGTAGTGTTCGAAGCTGACTGGCGCATGCTGATCTTCACGCTCATCCTTTCACCTGCAGCTCATAAAACCCTGTGATGTTTTCTCTCCCTTTTACTTTTACATTTTTGTCTTCCTTTATTTTATCCTTGTAGTATAAATTCATGCAAGTGAGGACATTGCTTGAAATAAGTGTGGGGGTGGAAAGTGAATTCTTCACTTAATTAAAAACCCAAGATAAATTTTTCAATTTGTTAAAGAAATACTAATAAAATGAGATTTTTATATCACACTTGATTTTGTTTGTCCTACAAAAAAATTGTTGCTTTGTGATTAATAATTGATACCCTTAAAAGTAACAAATTTTTTACTCCCTATATGGTGAAAATTTTAAATTTTGAGATGGAATAAATTATAAAGAAATATAAATCACCTAAAATCAAGGTAATGTAAATGATAAAGAAATATCTAGGATTTTATTTTTTGTTAGCCTTTTTATTTTAAAACCTTTTTAAGCCAGTACCCAGGTCGTTAGCACCCATTATGTGTGCTAGATACAATTAGTTACCATTAGAAACCTTAACCTTTTTAGGAATAACCAATTAAACCAAATTCCCATTCCTAACCCTATATTTTTGGAAGTATAAATTCTTAGTCAAACTTATGTCTTTTCATTAATCTAATCTTAAAGCTAATAGAACTACTCTCAACTTCGAGATCGGACTACTTGTTTAACATAGGAATTAAACGCCAAAAATTGTGAAACGAGTGCAAACTTATAGCCACTACCATATGCCATATTGAGCATGGACCACTGAGGCAGCAAAAAAGTCCCAAATAAGGGCCAATTTAGAAAAAATTGCCAAGTGTGAAGCTAAATGCTAAGATGAAAGCAAAAGAAATTAAAAGCAAAAGAGCCCAATGAAGGCCAATAAGAGTGATGAAAGCGAGAGAAAATAGTTCCAATGAGAACCACACACATTTAAAAGCTCTAGTTAGAAAATAAAAGAGTCCAATGATGACCAACTGTTGTATAAATCTGGATTAATGAAAATTAAGACCACTTGTACTCCTTGGTCTGGTTCAAACTAGTTCTTATAATAATAACTAAAATTTAATGATTAGACATCTTTTTGACTTTGCATTTTGCTTCCGCTTTTAAACCAATTTTATCCGTGTCATGACCACCCTGATAAATCAAATTCCGATTAAACTACCCATTTAATATTTCTTTTGATACATTACCTAAGTGAAGTTCATGAATAAGTGTTAATCTTTGATAAAATTTGAAGATAATTTTCAGCTGAAAACACAAGATAAACCAAAGTGTTGTCAAAACATCTCATTAAATACTATGTTTGATAAAAATGCCTAAAGGAGTATACTTTTAAATGTTTTGTCTTTATTTGCTTGAGAACAAGCAAAAGCTTAAGTGTGGGGATTTGATAACTCCTAAATTATACATGTTTTTGAATACATTTTGAGGAGTTATTTTGGTATTTTAAAGTCATTTTGATACTAAAACACACAAAAATAGGTAAAAACGGGAAAAAAGTATTTTAATGTTTTGTTTGAGAAATGTGTTAAAACAGGACTAAAAACAGGAAAAATGAAGTAAGTGTTAAAGCAATGCTGAAAATCTGCGTGCTGTCACCGTTTTGGCCATATCTTGAGCATCCGGACTCCGTTTTCGAGCCACCTGTCAAAACGACCGTAACAGAAAATTATACAACAAAATGGAGGAAGCCTTCGGCCTTGTTAAGGGTAAGCTGCCTGCTTGGCCAAGGGAAGCCGCCGACTTCGGTCAAAAAGTTAACATTTTGTCGTGCAAGTTTTTCTTGGCCTCCAAGCTCAGATCTGAAGTGAAGCCGCCGACTTGGACCTAAAACGCATTTTCTTGGGGGTTACGATCAAGTTTTGATTGGAGAAAAAGTCACCGCCATGGGAAGCCACTGGCTTCGAACGAAGCCGCCGGCTTGGCACGGTTTTCGAGGTCTATAAATACTGGCCGAATCCTACAGTTTTCAATGTACCTTTTCATTATTTCACTCTCAACTTTCGAAATTCTGTAGTTTAGGGTTAGTTTAGGTTTTATTTTCAATGTAAAGTTACTCTCTTGCATTGGATTCAAGTTTAAATTCAAGATTAATGCAGTTTTTCTTATTTCTCTTTAAGGTATAATCTTATTTATTTTATTGCATCTTTTTAATTATGTCTTTATTTATATTTAACTACTTCTGTTCGTCTCCAACTATGAACTAAACGTTCATAGTGGTTACTTGGACGAAAACTGTGAACATCTGGGAAAACAGATGAAGCCGCCGGCTTCCTCAGTCCAAGCCGCCGGCTTGGCTGAGCCTAGCCGCTGGCTTCGTGCTTCAGTCTGTACGGTTTCTGGTTCGTTTTTAGATCTGTATGTTCATGTTTTTGTGATAATTATTTAAATTTTTTATATCTGCCATGATTAAATAACTTGTTTGCCATGCTTAATGATTAAATATTATGAATCTAGGATTAATTAGTCATTGATTTGATGATCTTATATTCGATTCATATCACTTGTTTAGATCTAGTCCATCAAATATAGTGTTTGGATTGCATACAAATTAGGTAAACATCATTGGTAGTTATACAACTAGTTGAACTTGAATCACACTTATATAATAGAATTCATTATTGTTAGGCGTAATCGAAGAACCTTTGTTTATGTGTGTTTAATTGTCAATTGCATGAGAACCTGATTAAGATTAACTTTCAGCTAGTAACTTGAGTTGATCTGATTAAGTTTATTAGCTTATATAATTTGTCAGTCTAATTAAATGTTGCATTGGATCCACATCAGGTTTAGGTAATATTTATCATGTGATTATTTGAATGCCATGAATGAAGACATTAGCTATGAACATCACTTAGTTAATGTATGCTTTAGGTCCTACCTTATGAATGATATGCGGCATTTAGCTTAACCTTTTAGGGATAATGATTGGTCTATGATTGTTATCTTGCTATTTGTTAATATAAGTTATGAAATAATTAATACAATTCCCTTATGATTCACACGTCCTTGTAATCACTTCTCTTTTATAATTGTTTATTTTAAATCTTTATTTCTTGCTTTATATTTTGTTATTTTATTTATCTTCAATCATCTCTTTCCTAAGAGATAAAAACCAACAACCTTAAAAACACAAAATCTATCTTTAGTTCTTTAATAAGAGCTAAGCTATATAATAAATAACAACTCTTATCTGCTTCCACGCTCTCTTGGGACGATAACCTAAAATACTACATCTGACCGAGTTTTGTTGATTGTTAGGGTATTAAAGTGTATTAATAAAGGTTTTATAAATTTAAAAGTTGAAAGATAAGTTAAGCACTATTGCACACACACTTTTGACGCATTAATAATGATGAAGATCAGATTATGTTTTCAACACTACTCATTGCCAAGATTCAAAGGTGGTTACAAGTTAGTTACAAAAGTGTGAGAGGATATGATGAAGTAGGTGTTTTCTAAGGTGAGGAAGTTGGTGTAAAATGAGGGAAAAGCTTAATCTCTAAGCTAGTTAAGGGCTATTTATACTAGCACATTACAACACATCATATCTATAATTTTGGACTTAACAACACATCTGCTATCTTTATGGTTGACTTATTTGCTTACACTTCAGGCTTGTAATTTTGGTTCTACATGCTTTTATGGTTGTTATTTGTTATTCAAAGATTAAACACGTGGTTATTACTGTTACAATTGAGTTCACGTACATTATTTGTATATGTTAATTGAACACGAACTCTAAGTAGTAACAATAAACAACTTATTTAACAAAAGTTCAGTTGAATAAGCAACAAATATTTAATGGTCTTAATTTGCACGCCATGTGTTTGATGAATTGCACAATAAGTTCTCCAGGTTTGATTAACATGGTATTTATTGTCACGCTAGGTGAGCATTGACAATTACAATGTTTGATGATTACATTTTTTTCACAATTCATCAATCTTTTGATGTTTCGGTGGGCGCTTATGAACCAATTTGAAGTAATTGCTACTTATCAACAATTTATCTCGAAGTTTGATTGGATGAGTCATGTATATACATCCTATTTTAACCCATTGGTTTACCTCTTGATGTCGTTTAATTTTATTCCTTAATTATTTAGCATCAATACCTTAATATGTTTCTTTTACAGTGCAATTTAAAGATATTTATATTTATATCTATATTATACTAGAATCAACTTGATCATTGACTGAAAATCACTAACTGTCTTACTCATTGTCTGTTGTTAAAAATGGTTTTACAGGTCATCTACGGTTCAATTTGATGTTGTATTTCTAGCCAAACCTCTCGAGTTTGCAATTATGAGTTGTGTGAAACAATTTTCAGCGTTGAACATGCTCAAGAAAATGGCTCATAGACTAAGTCTGCCTTTTTATAAAACTGCACTTATGTGTTTCAAAAATATTGATACACCAGTTTTATGCTTTAACTCATAATCATTCCCCGTTAAGTGATTTTGCTATTTTATTTTCAAGATTACACCAACCAACCCTTTAACTTTAAATCTTACATAGCTTTTTTAATGTTGTGAACTATTATACTATTAATTTGTGTCTCGCTACTATAAAGATAATCTATGTAATTTGAAAATCAGAACTTTGTAAACTTCAAATATGCAACTTTGCTTCAAAAGTCGAAGTATATCACATTCTTTTTTTTGCACAGAAAGTAACGTTCAAGTGCTTTTGTTATGAAGGTTTTTAAGGTTTGATTTATATTTTAAGTTATAAGTTTTTTTTCTTTATAAATTTATGTTAATGTTCACAATTTTAAGCAGGGTATTACGTGTAGCACTCAACTCAACTCAACTCAACTCAACTCAACTCAACTCAACTCATCGTAGTTATTACATTTAGCATACAACTTTAACTCAACTCAACGTGGTTATTACGTATAGCATACAACTTCAACTCTTCAAGATTCTACGTAATAAGTGACTATTGTGCAACAAGTGTACAGTACAAGAAAGTCAGCAAGATTAATTGAAAAGAAACGTGCAGAGCTAGGTTTCAAGTAAAGGGAACGGGTCGGCCTATAAATATTGGCTCATTTTTGGAAGAAGTATGCTTGATATCTGAAGTAAATTTCAACCATTCGGTTCCAGAGATAATCGTAGATTCAGGTCAACATCAGTACGCTACTAACAGGATCCTTTGCAAAATATATTATACATGCTCATTTTGCTTAAACTTTTACTCGTAAATATCAAATCATTTTATTGGGCTAGACTTTAAGCTCATACATACAAGAAATAATGTATTAATATAGTCTTTTAATATCATCGTGTGAAAAAGAGAGGTGCTCTCCGTACAACTCCACTTTTTTTCCCTGTAACGGATCTCTGTGATCGGATTTTTCAACACTTTTCCTTCCATCCCTTACTCACCTCCCTTTCCACCTCAAACCACCATCAAACACCATCCCTCCTCCCGGTCACTTTTAAACCTTTCATTAAATTCCTTCTAAATACCTCTTTTGTTCTTTTTCCACATATTCCTTGTTGGACATAGTCTAAATTATTGACAAACATTTATGTTGTCAAATTGGGATTGAAGTTTGCATGTTAAACAAGTGGCTATGACTATTATATGCTTTCACATGCTTGCCTAACTTTGTTGAAGTGAAAGGAAAAGTTTGATTTGTATTTTGCATCTTCACATGTCAAGTTGGTTATTGGTTTCACATATAGTTTTCACATGTATATGTTTATCTATAAATACATAGCATGAAGAGATGAGAAGATCATCCAAGAGTGGGATCAAGTGATCCAAGGGAGAGAGGATCAAGATATCACAAATGAGAGAAAAACATAGTTGATAGGGTTTATCAACGGAGTGTGTTTATTTGTGAGGGTATCACAAAGTAGATAGGGAGTTTATCGGTAATATCAACGGGAACCTTTCTTTGCGAGGTTGAGAGTTTTATTTTTGTAAGGAGTGTAAAAGAGTGTATGAGAAACTTAGATTTTATACTAAAATCTAAGGGGCTTGGGTTTGGGTTTAACTCATAGTGTACTTTTTTCTTGTACCGGGTACTTTTATATTATAAGAATAAAGGAGACTCTTGGGGTGGATGTAGGCAGGGTTTTGCCGAACCACGTTAAATTGTTGTGTTATCAGTTACTTTATTTTGATTTCTTTTATTTCTCGCAAGTTTGTCTCAAACAATTATATCCACGCTTCTGCTGGTGTGGGTGCGCTAGGCAAATTGTCATAACAAGTGGTATCAGAGCATATCCAGGTTTATCGGATAGTTTTTGTTTGGAGATGGCGAGAAACGTCGATATGGAATTTAAGGTGGAGCCATTTGAGATGGCGGATGACGATTGGGATATTATTGAACACATGAATGTGTTTAATGGTCCGGTGGATCAACTTGGAAAAGTTGAGGTTTATATTGAGGAAGAAGATAAGACCCTTATTCTTCTTGCCTCTCTTCCCAGTTCGTATGATATTATGGTCACTACTGTTCTTTATGGTAAGGCTACTGTAAAGATGGAGGATGTAGTACCGGTAATCTTATCACAGGATAAGAGACGAAGATCCAGTGACCATTTTTGAGCATGAGTTTGCTATGGTTGGTCATGGAAGGGGAAGGTTTGCCGAGAAGAGATCTAGTGATAACAGTAGGTCTAGGTCAGGAGACGGCGTGAAGGGTATCCAGTGCTTCAAATGTCATGAGTGGGGTCATTAAGGAAGGACTGTCCACTCTAGAAGAATGGTGAAGGTAAATCTGGGGGTTCATCGGCTGCAGTGAACCGGTTAATTTGGGAGATGTTCTCACAATCTCCAAAAGTTCTACTTCTGCTCAAGATGAATGGATTTTAAATTCTGGTTGTACGATGCATGTGTGTTCCAAGGAAGCTTATTTTGATAAGCTTATGTTAAAGAAAGCGGGGTGCTGACTTTAGGTGATGGTTCAACATGTGATGTTGAGGGTGTTTGCATGGTGAAAATAAAATTGTTTCACGGAGTTGCTTACGCTCTTGGTGGTGTGACGTACACACCAAGGATGTGCAAGAATCTAATTTCCTTATGCGTGTTGGATTCTCAAGGATACGGTTATTAGGCCGTAGGTGGAGTTATGAAAATCACACGTGGCGTGAAGGTGTTGATGAAGCGAGAGAAGTATGAGGGTTTATATCGTCTGGTGGCGAGTACAAAATGTACTCGTGTCTCGAAGGTTTAGAAAGCGTGCACGCGGGAAACAGGTCGGGAACATGTTGGGACATGTTTGACCAAGGTAGACGATGGTGAGAAGGAAAATCCTACTGTGGTGGAAGAGGTGATTCGAGACTCCTCTTCGATGTCAACTAGGTAAGTTGAAAGGGTTAGCTGCACATGATTATTGGCCAGTTTATTTGAATCGGGGTTCAGGACCGAGGTGATTCAAGGTGTGTGCAGCGGTAATAAGGAGGCCAATGGTGAAAGTACTAAGTGATAGTATTTTCGGTGACGAAGAAGATAAATGTTCATCAAGGTGGAGATTGTTGGACATAGTCTAAATTATTGACAAACATTTATGTTGTCAAATTGGAATTGAAGTTTGCATGTTAAACAAGTGGCTATGACTATTATATGCTTTCACATGCTTGCCTAACTTTGTTGAAGTCAAAGAAAAAGTTTGATTTGTATTTTGCATCTTCACATGTCAAGTTGGTTATTGGTTTCACATATAGTTTTCACATGTATATGTTTATCTATAAATACATAGCATGAAGAGATGAGAAGATCATCCAAGAATGGGATCAAGTGATCCAAGGGAGAGAGGATCAAGATATCACAAATGAGAGAAAAACATAGTTGATAGGGTTTATCAACGGAGTGTGTTTATTTGTGAGGGTATCACAAAGTAGATAGGGAGTTGATCGGTAATATCAATGGGAACCTTTCTTTGTGAGGTTGAGAGTTTTATTTTTGTAAGGAGTGTAAAAGAGTGTATGAGAAACTTAGATTTTATACTAAAATCTAAGGGGCTTGGGTTTGGGTTTAACTCATAGTGTATTTTTTTCTTGTACTGGGTACTTTTATATTATAAGAATAAAGGAGACTCTTGAGGTGGATGTAGGCAGGGTTTTGCCGAACCACGTTAAATTGTTGTGTTATCAGTTACTTTATTTTGCTTTCTTTTATTTCTTGCAAGTTTGTCTCAAACAATTATATCCACGCTTCCGCTGATGTGGGTGCGCTAGGCAAATTGTCATAACATTCCTTTTACTATTTATACATCTTTCCTCTCAAACTCTCAAATGTTAACAGAAACCCAACCCATCTTTCATAATTCAATATTTTCAAATTCACTTCTCAAATGTCGTTCCACTTTCATATCTAAGAATCTTAACTATCCTACTATAAAACAATGGTTCCTTTTTGAGCTTCTCAAAACTGGCAACGGATCTCTACGATATCCTATTGGGGTTGGTCTTTTCGGTGAAGGTAATGTGGCGGACGGCGGTGGTGTAGTTGAGAACAATGGAGATCAGGAGGAGCTTGATCACAACGGTTTGAAAATTTTTATTGAACGACTAGAGAAAGAAGTTAATAAAAATATGTTGAAAAGCATATTCGGTAAGTTAGGTACGATTAGAAAAATTAAACATTAGGCAAATCGTCGGTATGCTTTCATCTCATTTCATGAGCCTTCAGTTGCTTCATTGGCGGTTAGAAGTTTGAACGATTCTAATGTGTACGGCCGGCCCATTTACGTAGGGTGGCCTTCACGCCGGAAGTTCCTCTCCGACAGAAAATTTAAGGTGGATGTGGTCACTCTTCAGTGTAGGTTATCGCCCAATCATATGGTGGTGGATTGTTTAAAACTTAGTGTCATCGTCGCTGATGTTGAGCCTTTATCAGAACAGAAACTTAAGGCTCTATTCCAGAGATCATATTTGGAGAGAAAGGAAAGGATTTGAAAAGAATTGAAAAAAAAAATTGTGTTCCTGAGTTTTGATTTTAAGGAAGGGAAAGGAAAGGGAATGATGATTTTAGCCTAATTTCCACTCCAATCTTTCCTTCCAAATTGGATGGATCCCAAATCTTCTCCTTTCCTTTCACTTCATTTCATTTCATTTCTTTTGGGCAAAATCTGTGGAACAGAGCCTAAGAGTTTCTTGATTCGTCGGAAAGTTGTGGTTTCTCATTTAAGCAGGCTTAGTCCATATGGATGTGTGTTCGTGTGTACAGATTCGATGAGTTTTGAAAAGGCTATTGCTCCTGCTTATGATCTTGGTGAATTTGTTTACGTGGCTCCGTACGGTGACATGGCCGAATACTTTTTTCGTTTTGCTTGGATGGAACTTCGTGGTGTTCTGGGTAAGTTTGTTTCCGGGGCTAACGTAAAATCAATTGCTAGCATGTTTGGAGAGGTTGTTTCTGTTGCAAAAGCTTCCTCATATATGGGTAACATTGGTAAATTGTATGCGTTTGTGAGGACTAAAAGTTCTAAACATGTTTATGGCTTAGTTGAAGCGGAGTTAGGTGATATGAGGGATCACAAGTCCTTAACTTGGTGTTATATAAGAAGTTCGAGGGTGGTTTTGAACCGGATCTTATTTGCTCCATTAGTTGTGCGATTTGTTGGGAAACTGAGCCTTCGTTTGGCGAGGGTGGTCAATTGGTGCCCGTGGATCATGAGGAGTTACCTCCGGTTTCCACATTTTATACAAATCATCTCGACACAAGCCAAGAGGTGCGTATAGATGACAGTGTTTCCATAGTTGTTGACGATGTGCCTGTAGAGGCTACAGATGGCACATGTAGGCAGGATAATTGTGATGGCAAAGAGGCTGGTTTGGGGTCCATCTATTAGGTAGTCCTAATGTTTGTAATGGTGTAAAAAATGTTGAAGGTGTAACAAATGTTAGTTTAGTTGGGATTGAGGATGTAAATTGTAGAGACCCGAACTAATCCTCCCGGACGGAATCTTCAACGGTTGGTCCCATTGCGATGATCGACTCCAAATAGGGTTCTTAATATGAGCTATTGCACAGCGGAAGACTTATTTCGTACCTGAGAATAACATGCTTTAAAAGGTCAACATAAAGTTGGTGAGATATATAGGTTTGATGCTAGCAGCGTAACAACTATGGATCACAAGATTTCATATGTAAACATTTTAATAAAAATATTCTAAGTGGTTGAGCACTTGGTAACCATACTTAACAATTAATCACGTCGCATATTCCCTTTAATATGAAATCTTACTACACTGTACCAAGTGTAGTCACGAAACGAAGTACTGTGCAACCGTTGAATACTGGTCGTCCAGTCCGGTTGGGGTTGTCAGGCCCGATAGATCTATCAACAGGATTCGCGTTTACAATACCGCTGTAAATATTAGTTACCAAGCTACAGGGAAGTATGCCAGTGGTACAACTCAACGTAGAATATATTTTTCAGTTACTTGTGTCCATAACGTAAAACATAAAATACATGTATTCTCATCCCGAAATATTTAGAGTTTAAAAGTGGGACTATATACTCACCATACTGTATTTTGTAGTAAAAATACATATAACATCTTTGAATAAGTGTGGGGTTGGCCTCGGATTCACGAACCTTAGTAGCATTAAAAAGAAATGAATTGCCCGCGACGGGACTCGAACCCACGACCTCTTGTATAACACCAACACACCAAACCACTTGGTTGAAAGTTTCATTTTTAATTAACCCCTACGACAAATTATCTTAACCCGTATGTACCAATTATTTTCTTATCCCAAAATCCTTTCGTCATCATCATCTAAATCATGTACGCTCATCTTCCTCATTAATAATTATCATCATCATTTTCGGAATCATAACAGCAACATCATTGTCAAATATCATCGTTATCATTAATATACTTAATCCACCCATCATTTTTCCATTCGTTCATCCCACTTACAAAGAACCGAAAAGTTCAGTCCAAGTCACATACATTTTTGGCCCTATAGAAGACAATTCGTGGCCTATACTTCAAGAGCCCACTAGCAGCCCACTATCCTAAATCGGTCTATATGTATTTCGGCTCAATCAAAAGATACACAGCCCAAGTACCGATGGCCCATCAGAAACTTTATAGTTGAGATAAGGATCCGTTTTTTTTAAAAGAAAAATCATTGAATTTGGAATTCAATACACATTCCTTTCACTTTACAGCACACCCTCCACTAATCATTCAAAATATTTTAATGGCTAGCTTTTAACGTTATTCATCTCTATTATTCTTTTATGCGAAATACATCACCATCATCATTGATGGATCATCATCTTCATTACATCATTATCATTATTACCGTAAACATAATCATCATCCTTCATGTACCGTTTGAACAAAAAAAAATAAGGAATAACGAGGCAACAGAACACGATATGTGCAACAGCAGAAATAAAAAAGTAGCAGTGTTTTATCAAGCGTTCGTGATCATGGTTGTGAGGGTGATATTCATATGTAAAAAGGAAAACAGATTTATGGTTGTGGTGACAAAAATTAGAAGAGATAGAAAAGTGGTGATGGGTCACAACCGGTGGTGGTTTTCACGATAGTGGTTACACGAGTTTGAAGTAGGGGTGGCGGTGTGGTGATTATAGCAGGGACGGGTGGAGGTCTGATTGTGGAGTGAGAGAGACAACCCGGAGTTTGGTGGTGGGTGTGTGTTGAGTAGTAAATAACATGGTGATTGTTCATGGCTTAGCTCAAGTGAAAATATTAACAAATCAAAAAAAAATACGTCCTGATGATCATGGTGGTTGAAGGGCTTGGTGGTGATGTAACCGATTGGTGACTATGGGATGCTCTAGTTGTGGTGGTTGTATGTGATGAAAGAGGATGGCTCACGGTGGTGTTCGTCGTAGGTTCAAACAGAGAGCACAAATATCATGTTCAAATGATGATTGATGTTTGTCGGTTTTATTGTCAATACACGATTTTAAACAAAAAAAAAAATATCGAACAATGATTAGTGATAGGGTGATAATCGAGTTGAAAATGATGAGATGAAGATGAGAGGTAGAAGAAGAGATAGAGATGAAAGATGATGATCATGGGTGTTGATTGAATCGAAATAGGTAGCAAGATGAGTATGATGATGGGGTGGTGATATGTGCTCGGTGGTTGCAGGAGGTGGTGGTTCAGTTTTGGGCTGCAGAAGCATTCAAGGGACAATGGTTTTTGCGAGTCTATGAAGGAGATAACAAGAAAAGAAGGAGTCTCTTGTTTTGATTATAAATATGTAATATGTATTATGTATAAATAATAAGATAGTTTATCTCAAACAAAACAGAAAAATTAGAAGAGTTGAGCAAGTGTTCCAGGAATCAGATGGTTGGATTTATAGCCTAAGAGTTCGACTATTATTTTACCAAAGTCAAGTAAATAAAAATAATGAAACAGATAATTCGATTAACATCAATTTGTATTTTAATGATAATGTTTTCAATAATCAACAACAGTATTTTGCCAATCAGGTATAGTTTGATAATGATTTGAAAATGATTTAGGTTCACATAAATATAAATCATAATTATAATACGCATTTTCATGTATTTATTTTTATATTCTGTTTAACCTAATATTATTAATAATTAAATTTATTAATAACATAAATAATTGTGTTATTTTTATATTAACATTTATAATATCAATACTGATTCTAAATGATAAAAATAAAAATAATAATAATAATAATAATAATAATAATAACCATTAATAACAATCATAATAAATAGAAATTAAATTTTCAACTAGTTTTAATAATAATGTTATTAACAATATTTATTAATGATATCTTTAATATTAAAATAATAATCATGAATTAAATATATCAACTTTCATATACACGTCATAATATTAATAATACAGATATTACTACTAATATCCATATTTATTTTATTTTACATAATTAATTAGAGCATGTACTATTTTAAATTATATTTCAAATATATACATCTTCATACATATAAAATATATATGTATCTACTATACAAATAGTTATTCGTGAATCATCAGGCTTGGTCAAAAATGTAATTAACTATTTGAATATAGATTTCAGACTTTCTAAACTTAACATTAAGGTTTTTGCTTATCGTGTCGGAAACATATAGAGATTAGGGTTTAAATTTGGTCGGAAATTTCCGGGTCGTTACAGTACCTACCCGTTAAAGAAATTTCGTCCCCGAAATTTGGTAGAGGTTATCATAAATAACAATAGGAATGTTTTCATGACGAATATGAGGTAATAATAGAGTTTTATCATTATTGGAAGATACGGATAAAACGATTCGATTATGTGAAGCACACGAGTGAAGCTATCACAAAAGAATGAAATGAGTGAATATGGAATTGTTTTAACCGATGACGTGGTTAGGATTAATTTTCGAAATTTAAGGGATCTAAAGAAAATCTTATGTAATAAGATTTGGTTCTTCGGCGATCAAGATCTTCTTTGAGTTAATGCAGCAAATCGATTTTGATTTCTTTGTCGGATATTTTACTATAAAACTACCCCCTTCGTTTCCTTATTTCTATATCCCACATCTCCTACTTCCCCTCCTCTAATTCATACCTTAAGGTATTCTTTAAAATGCTTCATCCCGTTTTGATTTTTGTTATACTTCTAACTTTCATATCTTTCATTCTTCTTTTTCATCTGTCGCCAGAAGAATCTATTCACTTTTATGATTTCCTTGGAATTATAATGTTTTTAATACTCCCGTGTCTTTACGTTGCAATACGTATTGATATACACGGTTTGTAGATCCTGGGTGGTTGTTGAGTTTGATATCTTCCCTTATACTTTGATGCTCCTGCTTCTGTTTTCCATAATCATTGTCATCCATTGTTAATACTCTCTTCTATTTGCTACGATTAATACTCCAATTTCTATTTCGGAACATTGTCCCTTCGTTTCTTCTTCCCGTCCTCAAGTCAAGCGAGTAATGATTCGAAATTCGTAGGTATGAATATAGCTAATTCTCTTAGAAAGAAATGGTAATGGCATGATTTTGATTGGTCAAATTACCAGAATACCCTGGAAAGACCGAATCATCAAAATAATATGTTTGGAAATTGGATAGAATGTATGAGCCGTGTAACATGACACATGATGATGGTACTGTGAATCATCACATTCCATTAGAAACTCAACATGACTTACTGTAATATAATGAAGTTGATCAAGTTTCATTATATTATACTAATTCATGCATCAGTTCCCAACACTACTTCAAAACATTCATATTTTAAACTTGAAGGTTTTAGAACTTAGAAACTAACACAGTTTCTTTTATGTTGTAACGCAGATGTTACGGAGAGATAAATGATCCCAGATAAGAATAGTTGTGAAAATATCTCAATAAATATGGAGAATATGTATAACGGAAGATACGAAGATATCTTATAGTATCTAAGATAGGATGATGGTGATGAATATCATCTGGAAAGATTTAGAATAATGAGTAGGGTTCTTACTAATGATTTCAGCAGGCACTGAATCATTTGGATTCTTTGAAAGAAGATTCAGTTCTTGTATTTGTTCTTTGTTTCCTTCACGGTTAGCTCAATTCGTTTTTCATTACCAAATTTGCTATCGAGTGTTTCTAACACTTCCTTCTTTATCATCAACTTTTAACCATTAAGACCATCTACAACATGCTGCTTCGTCAGCATTTTCGAAGTTAACAGATCCGAGTCATCGGTTATCAAACCGAGGTGATTTCAGGAGCATTGTGTTTTTAGATGATTAAACGCTGATGGTAGTATGGTGGATTATAAAAGGTTCTCTGGTAACAATAAATAAACACGTATATATTCCGAGGTTATAACAAGGTTGTTTTGAACGAAAAATCGAAATCAACTTGCTGGAGCTGTGACAAAATTTGGCTAATTTGAAAAGGAATTGCAAGGTTATTTTGGGTAATAATAACACTAAAGGAATTAACACTGCTACGTGTTAAGCGTTGACTCAGATTCCGAGAGTTTTTCAGGTGCATAACTATATGCAAGAATCTTTTCTTCCATAGATGAGGTGCAGTTGGTTCAACTTCTCGATCGAGGTGTTTTCAAGAATCATGAAAGGTTTGAACGCGAATTGTAATTGTCGAGGTACAAATGAGGTTTAGAATGAAATCAAGTGGTAAACTTGAAGAATTGTTTAGTTTCATATGTTATGATCAATATTTTAATTCATTTTAATTCATTTTAATTGTCCAAAGTTAGCAGTCCAATAGTCCGATAGTTCAATAGTTCAATGATTCATATATAATTTAATATTTAATATTCGAATTAAATAATACGTATCGTGACCCGTGTACATGTCTCAGACTCGATCACAACTCAAAGTATATATATTATTTGAGAATCAACCTCAACCCTGTATAGCTAACTCCCGCATTACTGCATATAGAGTGTCTATGGTTATTCCAAATAATATATATAGATGCGTCGATATGATATGTCAAAACCTTGTATACGTGTCCCGATATTTATAGTGCGTAAAAATAAATAACAGAAATTAAATGACGATAAATTAAATGCGTAAAGTAAATAACAGAAATTAAATGACGATAAATAAAATTGCGATAATTAAATTGCGATAAATAAAATGTAATCAGTTAGCTAGGAACAGTTAGCTGGAACAGTTAGCGTGGATTCTTAACAAAATTTCAATTAGTTAATTCGTTTGTTTCTAACAAATTTTATTTTGTCCAATGTTTTCTTCATTATGCCACTTGTTGGATTCTGATAGGTCAAAATCCAAATATGAAATTGAACGAAAATGGATTCTGTAGTGAACGGATACGTATATCTATGGATACAAGTAGGATAGTGACTGACTGTTGAATCAGAGTCGAAGAATGTACCGTGTAACTTATTAATGTGAATTCTAAATATTCCTCGGGTACTACCCACCCGTCAAAATATTCTCATCATTAACAGTTTGTACGAAAGAAGTTTTAATTACAATCTTTATGAAAATATACTTGCATATATATTTTCTTCGGATGTAATTATGAATTTAATGAGTCAATAGAATATTATACTCATTTGATTTATTGTTGGCACTTGATTACATGATCTCTAAAACATTAAAGATTACATAATTACCATGTCGAACGAAGTTAATCGATGTAGAACGATTCGTAGAACGATGATTATACTCGAGGTGCAGAATGAGATGGTGAAGCATGGATTGTTGAAACTTGGGTTATTGGTGGTACTGGTACCGTTGGTGCTGAAGCTGGTGATGTTACTGGTGTTGGTGATACTGCTGGTGCTTGCAAATTGTGTACCGTGCTCTCTAAAGTTAACACTCGAGCTCGGAGTTCTTTAACTTCTTCTACTAACCCTGGTTGGTTATCAGTGTGAGGTAAAGGTCGGATATCTTCTCTAGTTCCGTTAATGGTAGCCTCAAGACGAAAAATTCTTGCAAAAAGGGTATAAACGGTGTTGCGAACAGGTTCGCCGGTGAGCGGGTCGAGCACTCCGACGTTAGGTGGTAAGTTCGGCTCGTGATATGGAGTACCTTCTTCATTTCTCCATAGGGTAAGTATTTCGCGAACCCATCCCCACTTTCTAAAGAAACCACGATAGTTGATCGGTTGGTGCGCTCCCGTCACGCTATCTTCGGAGTCAGAAGAACTTGGTCGATTCGTAGAGGCCATCGTACGCGATCACAGAAAAGATTTTTGGTATGAAAAGCTTAGTGACAACAAATAATAGTTGGATGGTATTCTCAATGCATAATATGCATAGATATATATAGTACCAGGATCCCTTAAATTACGGAGAAATTTACGGAAGATATTAAGCAAAGTCTATCGTAATAGATACGCTAAGATATAAATTTGTCTATACACTATCTATGCAATAAAGGCAGTAAGGCACGTCTAGACTTAAGAATGGTAAGCAGGCAATTCCCTAAGGATGATAAGTAGATGATTTCCGACTAGAAATGATAAGCAAAACTTTTGACAGGCCGACACGGTCAAAGTCCAGACTCACTAATGTATCCTAACAACTACCAGTTAGACACACTAATGGTAGACCTGGTTCACTAAGACCAACGCTCTGATACCAACTGTAGAGACCCGAACTAATCCTCCCGGACGGAATCTTCAACGGTTGGTCCCATTGCGATGATCGACTCCAAATAGGGTTCTTAATATGAGCTATTGCACAGCGGAAGACTTATTTCGTACCTGAGAATAACATGCTTTAAAAGGTCAACATAAAGTTGGTGAGATATATAGGTTTGATGCTAGCAGCGTAACAACTATGGATCACAAGATTTCATATGTAAACATTTTAATAAAAATATTCTAAGTGGTTGAGCACTTGGTAACCATACTTAACAATTAATCACGTCGCATATTCCCTTTAATATGAAATCTTACTACACTGTACCAAGTGTAGTCACGAAACGAAGTACTGTGCAACCGTTGAATACTGGTCGTCCAGTCCGGTTGGGGTTGTCAGGCCCGATAGATCTATCAACAGGATTCGCGTTTACAATACCGCTGTAAATATTAGTTACCAAGCTACAGGGAAGTATGCCAGTGGTACAACTCAACGTAGAATATATTTTTCAGTTACTTGTGTCCATAACGTAAAACATAAAATACATGTATTCTCATCCCGAAATATTTAGAGTTTAAAAGTGGGACTATATACTCACCATACTGTATTTTGTAGTAAAAATACATATAACATCTTTGAATAAGTGTGGGGTTGGCCTCGGATTCACGAACCTTAGTAGCATTAAAAAGAAATGAATTGCCCGCAACGGGACTCGAACCCACGACCTCTTGTATAACACCAACACACCAAACCACTTGGTTGAAAGTTTCATTTTTAATTAACCCCTACGACAAATTATCTTAACCCGTATGTACCAATTATTTTCTTATCCCAAAATCCTTTCGTCATCATCATCTAAATCATGTACGCTCATCTTCCTCATTAATAATTATCATCATCATTTTCGGAATCATAACAGCAACATCATTGTCAAATATCATCGTTATCATTAATATACTTAATCCACCCATCATTTTTCCATTCGTTCATCCCACTTACAAAGAACCGAAAAGTTCAGTCCAAGTCACATACATTTTTGGCCCTATAGAAGACAATTCGTGGCCTATACTTCAAGAGCCCACTAGCAGCCCACTATCCTAAATTGGTCTATATGTATTTCGGCTCAATCAAAAGATACACAGCCCAAGTACCGATGGCCCATCAGAAACTTTATAGTTGAGATAAGGATCCGTTTTTTTTAAAAGAAAAATCATTGAATTTGGAATTCAATACACATTCCTTTCACTTTACAGCACACCCTCCACTAATCATTCAAAATATTTTAATGGCTAGCTTTTAACGTTATTCATCTCTATTATTCTTTTATGCGAAATACATCACCATCATCATTGATGGATCATCATCTTCATTACATCATTATCATTATTACCGTAAACATAATCATCATCCTTCATGTACCGTTTGAACAAAAAAAAATAAGGAATAACGAGGCAACAGAACACGATATGTGCAACAGCAGAAATAACAAAGTAGCAGTGTTTTATCAAGCGTTCGTGATCATGGTTGTGAGGGTGATATTCATATGTAAAAAGGAAAACAGATTTATGGTTGTGGTGACAAAAATTAGAAGAGATAGAAAAGTGGTGATGGGTCACAACCGGTGGTGGTTTTCACGATAGTGGTTACACGAGTTTGAAGTAGGGGTGGCGGTGTGGTGATTATAGCAGGGACGGGTGGAGGTCTGATTGTGGAGTGAGAGAGACAACCCGGAGTTTGGTGGTGGGTGTGTGTTGAGTAGTAAATAACATGGTGATTGTTCATGGCTTAGCTCAAGTGAAAATATTAACAAATCAAAAAAAAATACGTCCTGATGATCATGGTGGTTGAAGGGCTTGGTGGTGATGTAACCGATTGGTGACTATGGGATGCTCTAGTTGTGGTGGTTGTATGTGATGAAAGAGGATGGCTCACGGTGGTGTTCGTCGTAGGTTCAAACAGAGAGCACAAATATCATGTTCAAATGATGATTGATGTTTGTCGGTTTTATTGTCAATACACGATTTTAAACAAAAAAAAAAAATATCGAACAATGATTAGTGATAGGGTGATAATCGAGTTGAAAATGATGAGATGAAGATGAGAGGTAGAAGAAGAGATAGAGATGAAAGATGATGATCATGGGTGTTGATTGAATCGAAATAGGTAGCAAGATGAGTATGATGATGGGGTGGTGATATGTGCTCGGTGGTTGCAGGAGGTGGTGGTTCAGTTTTGGGCTGCAGAAGCATTCAAGGGACAATGGTTTTTGCGAGTCTATGAAGGAGATAACAAGAAAAGAAGGAGTCTCTTGTTTTGATTATAAATATGTAATATGTATTATGTATAAATAATAAGATAGTTTATCTCAAACAAAACAGAAAAATTAGAAGAGTTGAGCAAGTGTTCCAGGAATCAGATGGTTGGATTTATAGCCTAAGAGTTCGACTATTATTTTACCAAAGTCAAGTAAATAAAAATAATGAAACAGATAATTCGATTAACATCAATTTGTATTTTAATGATAATGTTTTCAATAATCAACAACAGTATTTTGCCAATCAGGTATAGTTTGATAATGATTTGAAAATGATTTAGGTTCACATAAATATAAATCATAATTATAATACGCATTTTCATGTATTTATTTTTATATTCTGTTTAACCTAATATTATTAATAATTAAATTTATTAATAACATAAATAATTGTGTTATTTTTATATTAACATTTATAATATCAATACTGATTCTAAATGATAAAAATAAAAATAATAATAATAATAATAATAATAATAACCATTAATAACAATCATAATAAATAGAAATTAAATTTTCAACTAGTTTTAATAATAATGTTATTAACAATATTTATTAATGATATCTTTAATATTAAAATAATAATCATGAATTAAATATATCAACTTTCATATACACGTCATAATATTAATAATACAGATATTACTACTAATATCCATATTTATTTTATTTTACATAATTAATTAGAGCATGTACTATTTTAAATTATATTTCAAATATATACATCTTCATACATATAAAATATATATGTATCTACTATACAAATAGTTATTCGTGAATCATCAGGCTTGGTCAAAAATGTAATTAACTATTTGAATATAGATTTCAGACTTTCTAAACTTAACATTAAGGTTTTTGCTTATCGTGTCGGAAACATATAGAGATTAGGGTTTAAATTTGGTCGGAAATTTCCGGGTCGTTACATAAATGTCATAGGTGTTGATATTGTTAAAGGTTGTGAGTTTTCAAGTGGCCCATTAGTTGGTAGTTCAAATAGAAAAAAGGTAGTAAATGTTGATAAAAATGAGACGGAAAATGATGTGGGAAGTGGTATTGATGTAGGCACGGGCAAAGAATGTTGTGGTGTTGACATGACGGATCATACACCGTATTTGGTACATTTGGATGAGATCGGTATTGCGCTTGGTGGTGAAGGTTTTGGACCTAAGAGTAAATAAAGGCCAATTGAAGAGAATTTGAAGCCAAGTGCATGTAACGGGTCCACTAGTGCTCTTTTGAATAATTTGGCTAATGTTACTACAGGTAACAGTACGGGCAGGAAGTTTTGTATTTGTACATATACGGTTTGTAAAGGTTTTTGTTAGAGTTGGCATGTTCATGCGAGCAAATTTCGCAAAGACATGGTGAAGAAAATTGGTGTTGAAGGTGGGGTCAAGATGAAAGAGAAAGGTAAGAAGAAGATCACGACAGATAGATCGTTTTGTTTACAGGATTGCAGTGAGGTGGGGGTTGCAATTCAAAAAACCTTCAAAGACACTCAAAAGCCGGGGATTGTAAGTGGTCTTACGTGGGTCGTGGGTCGGGGGTCGGGTCTGAATAAATTATATAGCCCAACAACATGTCCTACAAAATAAGCCTAAGAGTCCATCCTTTTCTAAAACCAGTTAGTGATAAAAGGACCTCCCCTTAGACTTATATGCATACATTTGTTTTGTCCCATGACCGATGTGTGATAACATCCCAACATTCCCCCTCACATTGAGGCCTGGAACGGTTGTAGAGATGTCGGCACGACAATGGCCTAACTCGATCTCTTTGTTGCGACGACGACACACATATGGGGGCCTGACTCGGACTCGCTGCAAAGATGGCGGCACAACAGCGGCCTGACTCGATCTCCATACCCGAGATTTGATACCATGACAGAATTAATAAATTATATAGCCCAACAACATGTCCTACAAAATAAGCCCAATAGTCCATCCTTTTTCTAAAATCAATTTGTGATAGAGGGACTTCCCCCTAGACTTATATGCATACATTAGTTTTGTCCCATGAACGATGTGGGATAACTTCCCAACAGAGTCGTGTGTTAGAAAAGAGAGTTTTTTGACGAGTTTAGGAATGGTGGTTTGAATTCCACTGGTGACAGGATCGAAATCAAGTCAACCTTTCGTTCAAAGCTAATGTGGGCGTTGGAGTCGACAACAACAACATCATCGGTAATTAGATAGTGTGTTTGTCGTTGTTTAGTTGGTTGGTTAATTTTATATTCATATCTTGTGACTGAAGGTTTTCGTCAGTTTATGGCGAGACTCGGGTTTAGTTAACTTTAGGTAAGTCGGTTTCGTTTGTGGGGCTAGTTTACTGTTTTCGAGCCTCGTTCATGTTTTTCTTGTTCTATTTCTGTTTTTCTTTTCTCTTTCCGAAACAAAAAATTGTAATAAAGTTTTCATTTTAAAAAAAAATATATATATATATATATATATATATATATATATATATATATATATATATATATATATATATATATATATATATATATATATATATACACAAGAAATAATGGGTTAGATAGAATTATAGGTAACCTACTGCAAAAGTGGAAACTAATTCTTACATCAAAATATCTATTACATCTACCGTATGTGGATAAGTTTATTTTGTACGTAGTAACAATTTTAACCGATAATATTGTATTAATGGTTGATTTGTGCCCTTTAACTATTACTATTACTAATAATTGTCTTATTAACTATGAATAGTACTATTTAATATTTCATTTTTCACACATTCAACCCCGTAGACAAAATTTGTCTTATTAGCTATGAATAGTACTATTTAATATTTCATTTTTCACACACCCAACTCTCTAACTTTTATTAAAATACAAATCGAACCCCCCATTTTATAGTACTATTTAATATTTCATTTTTCACACACCCAACCCCTAACTTTCATTAAAATACAAATCGAACCCCCCCATTTTATACCTATATTGTAAAATATTATTTATCCCATCACTAACACTAAAAATATTGAATAATAACACTCACCACGCTACTATTGTGCTACTTTTTTTTTTGTCTCAAACGATAAAAAAGCAAATTTCATAAAAGGAACAACCCTTCAATTCTACCAAAAGATGTCGAAAAATATTCTTTTTTACAAAATAGATCAACTAACTTTTTTATAAAAAAAAAAAAACCCGAACGCTAAAAGAAGCAACTTTCACAAAGAAACAACCCTTCAATGTTAGATGTCGAAATTTTTTTTTTACAAAATAGCTCAACACTTTTTTTTTAACTCGCATTCAAAACGGAGCCCCCAGCGCAAAGCGAGAGCTCCACAACTAGTTAACACTAATGAAATAAAATTTATAAATATATGATGATTTTATGAATATTATGTTGGTTTCTATAAATAACGAGATTTTGATGAAAATGGGAAATGGGATAGTTTAAACTAAAGAACAAAAGCAACTCATGAACCAAACAGACTCTCCTCATCCGGAGGTACTTTTATGGCCTCGTGAGTTTGAAAAAGTAATGGATTGTGCTGTAATTTTTGAAAGAGTAATCTAAGTGCCTGGAGTGATGTTATTAACAAATTCACGTCCAAACTCAATTCTTGGAAGGCGAAACTTCTCTCTACTGGAGGGAGATCAACTTTAAACAAAGCAGTTTTAGGTAGTTTGCCCATCTATTATTTTAAGTCCTTATTCTTATACTACTCCCCCATTCAATAGTCGAGACAAAAAAATACACAATTTAAGAATTGTCATAATACCCTGTACTTTTTTGTTCATTTTTTTTTGTTTTACCCTTTACTTTTTGTTTTACATGCATAAAGTAACTGGTGCGTAGCAAATGATTGCGAATGTGATTAATTCTCCTCTGGATGATGCCGACAACTTGCATTTAAAAAAAATACCTTATTATTCTTATCTACTTTTAGAAGTAGATTCTTAAATTAGGACATCCCAAAAATTCTAATGTACCTACCCGTTAAAGAAATTTCATCCCGAAATTTGATTAGGATGGTCATGGTTGACAATAAGTATGTTTTCATGACGCATACGAGCTGGTAATTAGAGTTTTATCATCATTGAGTAATATAGATAAAACAATTTGATTTTTGTGAAGAGTACGAGTGAAGCTATCACAAAAGGGTGAAATGAGTAAATGCAGGTTCGACTTACCGGTGACGTAGTCACGGTTGATTTCCGGAATTCAAGGGATTTAAAAGAAAATCTTCATAATAGGATATGGTTCCTCGGTAATTAAGAAAATTAGGATCTTTTTTTGGTTAAATGCAATAATCTATTTCGATTGCTCTGTCGGATATTTTACTATAAATCTACTCCCTTCGTTTCCTTATTTTCACAGCTCATACCTTCTATTCTTTCTCCCTCAATTCATACTTTAAAGCATTCGTCAATATGCTCCATCCAGTTCTGATTCTTGATATATTCCTAACTTTCATATCTGTCATTCTTCTTTTTCATCTGCCGCCGGAATAATCTATTCACTTCTACTATACTCTTGGTTTTATAGTGTTTTTAGTTCTCCCGTGTCTTTATATTGCTATACGCATAGATGTGCACGGTTTGTAATTTCTGTTTTGTTGTCGTGCTTATAATTTTTTTTTCTCTTATATTTCGGAGTTCCACGCTTTTGTTTTCTCTTCCCGACTTCAAGTCAAGCGAATAATGATCCAGAATTCGTAGGTATGAAGTTTCGGATGAACAATACTAATATTCTAAGAAGAAAATGGTAATAGCACAATCTGACTTGTCAAATTACCAGAAGATTACAGAAAAGACCGAATCATCAAGAAAAGTATTTTCTTGATAATTTAGAGATTATATAGAATGAAAGAGTTATGTAACATGGCACATGATGACGGTATGGTCTGTGAATCATCATGTTCCATTAGAAACTCAGCATGACTTACTGTAATATAATCACGTTGATCAAGTGTCATTATGTTATACTAACTCATGTTTCAGTTCCCAACATTAGTTCAAAAACATTCATATTTTAAACTCGAAGGTTTCAGAATTTAGAAACTAAAATAGTTTCTTTTATGATGTAACACAGATAGCGCGAAGAGGTAAATGATTTCAGATATCAATAGTTATGAAGATATCTTCAGAAATATCGAGGATATTTATAATGAAAGATACGATGATATCTTAGAATTTCTAATATCAAAGGATGATGAAGAAGATTTTTGTCCGTAAGAGTTTAGAGTCAGGAGCAAGGTATTTGTTAATGACTTCAGCAGATACTGAGTCATTTGGATTCTTTGAAGACACGTTTAGTCTTTGTGATTTGTCCACAGCCTTCTTCATAGTTTACTCAATCCGTTTTTCAGTTCCAAACCTTCTCTTTTTCTGAGCTTTGCCAACACACTATTCTTTATCATCAAACCTTCGACTGTTAAGGTCGTTTACAGTTTTTGCTGCTTCATTCAGCTTTTTTAATATTCAGAGTATTGATACGTAGACTGGGTGTTTTTCAGAATTTCAGAATGGAAGATCATAATTCTAAGAGATAAATGTTATATGTATACATATAGCTGTTGATGTAGAAATGCTGCGAGATTCAAAATACTGATTACTGATTTTCGGTAATTGGTATGGCAATTATCGTTACAAGATGCAGATGAGTAGTTAATGGAGTTTCAATGAGTACGTATAATGATTTTTCGGAGAAGCTTACGCCAAAGAATAATGAAGTTGCTGGTACATCTGCTGATAATGTGGTGGAATATAAAAGGTTCCCCGGTAACAATGGCGAAAAGACAACGTATATATCAAGGTTATAATAAGGCTAATCCGACTGAAAAGTCGAAGTTGACTTGCTGGAGCTATGACAAAATTTGCTACTTTGAAAAGGGATCGCAAATTTATTTTTGGTAATAAATACCAGAGGTTCTGACGTAGATATGTTAAACTTTTACTTAGGTTCCAAGTGTCCTCTAAGTGCATATATTCTTCGTATGTATCGTGTGATTGGTTCATCCTTTCGATTGTTCCTTAGTTGAGGTGTTTTCAAGAATTTTGAAGGGTTTGAACGCAGGTTGTCGTCGTCAATATCCGTATGATGCAATCTTCGTGAATCTTGAATGATTCGAATATCTTTCTGTGTTTTTTTTTATTATTATTAAAAGTGATGTTCTAGTATGGTTTGGATTCAAAGTATGGTTTGGAAGATGTAGGAATCTAAGAATGATGTCTTCTGTTAGATCTTGACTTGAATTTTGATGTGTCAAAATCAGAATATGTAATTGAATGAAAATGATTGTTCTTCGGTGAACGGATACATATATTTGCGGATGCAAATAGGATAGTTAATGCCTGTTGAATCAGAATTGAAGAGTGTATAGTATAACATGTTAATGTGAAATCTGAATATTTCTCGGGTATTACCTACCCGTTAAAATATTTTCAACATTAACAGTTTGTACAAAGGAATTTTTAATTACAATCTTTATGAAAATATACTTACATATATATTTTCTTCAGATGTAATTATAGATTTAATGAGTCAATATGATATTAATCTCATTTGATTTACCGTTAGAACTAGAATATATAATCTCTAAAACATTAGAGGTTACATAATCACCATGTATAAAGAAGATAATGATGTAGAACGATACGTAGAACGATAATTATGCTCGAGGTATAGATTGTGATGTTGAGGCGTATGTTGTTGGTGATACTAGTACTGTTGATGCTGGTGATGCCGGTGCTGACGCTGATGGTATTGTTGATGCTAGTGATGCCTGTAAGTTGTGCATCATATTCTCCAAAGCTATTACTCGAGCACGAAGTTCATTGATTTCTTCTATTAATCCGAGATAATTGGCGGTTTGAACAAGTGAATGAATAAGGTTTAGAATTTTAGATATTATGTAATCGTTGTGAGCTATTCTGGAAATGAGGGTGAAAATAGTGTTTCGAACTGGTTCGCTGGTAAGTGCTTCAGGTTCTTCGCCAAGCGGGAAATGTGGTGGATGGAAAGGATTACCTTCTTCTCGTCTCCATTGATTAAGTCGACTATGAACCCATCCCCAATTCATCCAGAATTGATGATGGCTAATTAGTTGATCCATTCCGGTTACACTGCTTTCGGAGCTCGAGTGGGAATCCATATCAGAAGAGCTGTCGGAATCCGATGAATTTGAACTAGTTGCGAGTTCTATCTTGTGCGGTTGGAAAAAGGATTTTCGATAGAAAATGATTTTCGGGTATCGGATGATATTCTAATTACATAGGATACCTATATATAGTACAAAAGATTTCGTAGATTACGGAGGGAATTAAGGAAACGTGTCAGACAAAATCTAATGTGATGGAATATGAATTTGTCTGTTCACCATCTATGCAATAATTGCATTAAGACGTGTTGAGACTGAAAATGATAAGTAGATATTTTCGACATAGAATGATATGAAAAACTTTTGACATGCAGACAAGGTTCAAGTCCCGACTCATTAATGTATCCTAACAACTACTAGGTCGAAGTCCAGACTCACTAATGCAAGACCTGGTTCGCTAAGACCACCGCTCTGATACCACATGAAGCGACCCGTCCTAATCCATCTAGACGAATACATTACATTTGATTACATCGTGAGGTATTTGACCTCTATATGATACATTTTACAAACATTGCATTCGTTTTTAAAAAGACAAAATTTCATTACATCGAAAGTTGACGGCATGCAACCATTTCATAATATATCCAACTATAATTAACTTAATAATAATTTTGATGAACTAAACGACTCAAATGCAACGTCTTTTGAAATATGTCATGAATGACTCCAAGTAATATCTCTAAAATGAGCAAATGCACAGCGGAAGATTTCTTTCATACCTGAGAATAAACATGCTTTAAAGTGTCAACCAAAAGGTTGGTGAGTTCATTAGTTTATCATAATCATTCATTTCCATCATTTTAATAGACCACAAGATTTCATATATTGTCACGCGTAACTCGCGAATTAAAATTCATTCATATGGTGAACACCTGGTAACCGACATTAACAAGATGCATATAAGAATATCCCCTATCATTCCGGGACATCCATTGGACATGATAAAACAACATCGAAGTACTAAAGCATCCGCTACAACGGATGGGGTTTGTTAGGCCCAATAGATCTATCTTTAGAATTCGCGTCAATTAGTAGACTGGTTTACTAATTCTTAGGCTACCAAGCAAAAGGGGCATATTCGGCTTCGATCATTCAACCATATAATGTAGTTTCGATTACCTGTGTCTATTTCGTAAAACATTTATAAAAGCAGCGCATGTATTCTCAGTCCCAAAAATATATATTGCAAAAGCATTTAAAAAGGGAGCAAATGAAACTCACTCTACGATATTTTGTAGTAAAAATATTCATACGACGATACTGAACAATGCAGGGTTGGCCTTGGATTCACGAACCTATATCAATTATATATATTAAAACATATAATCGTAATCTAACAAATTTATGTTTTATTATTAGTTGTTATGTTAGTAACTTGTATGTTTCATTAGTAACTAAATTAACTATACTTATTTTATATACTTTTAGATAAATAATTAGTATTTATTATGAAAATATTAATGTTGTTATGTGATGTGTTTTTAAATATATTCTTATATAGCTTATTTGTTTGGTAAAATAATATTAATAATAATAAATAAAAATTTGTATCTTTTTATGATAATAAGTAATTAGATTTAGTAATGATACTGGTATTAATAGTTTTGATAATAATACTAATAATAAAAGTAATATTAGTAAAAATATTAATTTTAATAAAAATGATAATAATGATAAGATAAAAATGTGAGTTTTCATAGAAATAGTATTTTAAATAATACTGGTACTTTTAATAAAAGTTATGATTTTAATAGATATTTTTATAGTCATATTAATAATAATTTCCAATATTAATGTTAAATGATAATTCTAATACTATTATTACTAATAATGATACTTTTAGTAATAATGGTTATAATAATAATACTTATAATAATCATAATATTAATATTCATATTAAAAATAATAATATATATTCTAGTAATAATAATAATATTATTAATTATACTAATAATCTTATTTCTAATATTGGTAATAATAATAATTACTTAATAACAATCAATAATAAATAATAATAATAATAATAATAATAATAATAATAATAATAATAATAATAACAATAATAACAATACTAATTGCAATAATAATAATAATAATAATAATAATAATAATAATAATAATAATAATAATAATAATAATAATAATAATAATAATAATAATAATAATGATAGAAAAGAGAATAAAAGTGTATACCCTTCTTAATTTCTTTCCTAAAAAGATATGCTCCATACGGGACTCGAACCCACGACCTCTCACTCACACAACCATACTCTTAACCATGAAACTGTATCAGTTTTTCTGAATATAATTCCGACACCAAATGATTTAACCCGTGATCGTCTCGATTTTATCTTCTTATTTATAATATTCGGCCCAACAAAATTCTTGGGTCACGGCCCAACAGAAAAATGGAAGGAATTCGGCCCACATAAACTAGTAGTCCGGTACCCATATTAATTAAATAGCTGAAATTTTATGTTTTCGATTGGAAATAAAAAAAAGAACCAGAATCGTGGTTGTTACTATCCCATGACATCACCTCATCAATAATTTAATTATCAACATGATACACCCATCCTTATTATCTCCTTCGTGCCTCGTCATCTATCTTCACTGTTTCCTTATTTGGATTTAATGAATTCAAAATCCCATCATATAGTTGGATCCATAAGTAATTCGAAAATGGGTTTTTAAAATAGAACATGGTGGGGAACAAGTGGGATCCGTTTTAAAAAAAATATCACGACATAATTGGATCTTGGAACATCATATTCCAACATCATCAACATCATTCCATTTTTATCATTATTATCACTCGTCTCCATCATCCCTTTTCTAGTATCATCATCATCTCTCTTTATCACCATGTACATCGTTTCATCATCATAATTAGAAACCGAAAGCGTACAGCAGCAGTAATCAGGTTTTATATGGTGATCGTAGTGTTTGAGCTTTGATTTTGTAGCATGTTGTTCACGTGGTTTATTGAAACCGAAACGCTACATTAACAGTAGCAGTTAGCTGCAATTCAAGATACAATAGCAGCCTCAAGTGGGTTGTTTGGTTGTTCACTTATGAATCAAGAAAACAAAACAAAAAAATGGTGATGGTGGAGATGATAGCCGTGGTGATGGAATGGGTAATTAAATGGGTTTGAATTTGTGGGTCGTGAGGTTATCAACCAAAAATAGAAATGTAGCCTGTAGCAACACAACGTAGCATATCATCATCAATCTCACATCCCTCAATATCCTAATCGTTAACATTCAAAAGAAACAGGAAATAGAAAACTTCCTGTAGCAGCAACTTTGGGTGTGAACATGGTGATGTAGGGTGCCAGTTTCCAAGATTGAAGGAGGTTTGATCGTGGTTGTGAGGTGATTCTCCAACGAAGTAGTAGTAACAAAATGTGGTGATTAAATGAAAGTAACGGTGGTTGTGGGTGATTATAATGATGGTTATTTCATGGTGTTCGATGGGGATATACTGAGAACAGAAAGACGGAAACAATTAGATGGTGAAGTGGTGGACAAATGGTGGTTGATGGTGGTTATCATGGCGGTTGTGATCAGCTGAGTGGTAGATGATGGTGGTGGTACTCTTCGTCTAACAGTAAACAAACAGAAGCATACGCGCAGCAGCAAGATGATGATCGAAGGTCTTGGGTTTCATCGTGTAGCAGTTACAAATAGCAAGATGGTTGCAGCAGTAGTCGAATGATGATGGTTATAAGTTTGAGTTGGGCTTACGGCTAAAGCAAAAACAGAAATAGAAGCAAGTTTTGATGACCTTTGGGTTGGACGAAATGGAAATAGGAATTAGAGTAGTAACAAAGGAAGTAGCAACAGATTGATGATAGCTCGTGTTGATGGAGGTCTTGAGGTTTGTCGTGAATCGAACCAGAATAAGTGGGTTGGTATTTATGTATATCGAACTGTAGCAGTAGCAAACCATAGTAAGTGATGGCGGTTTTGGGTTGATTAACAGCAGATAAATTGTGACTTTGTTTGGTGTTTTAGGTTGGGTCGATTAAGAGAACAAGAAACAGAAGTAAACAGGAAAAAAAAAAATAGAGTGATCGATAGATGGGGTTGTAATGTAATGTAATGTAATGTAATGGTTCTTCAATGTATCCATGGATTTTTAATGGTGTTCATGGTGGTTTGTGGTGGAGATGATGGGTTTAGGTGATAAAGTGTTTGGTTGATTAAACTGGAAAACATCTTGTGTTTGTGTGTGAATGATGATGTCTATATGAACTGTAAATATAAAATCTAAATTCTCATCTAATAACAAGACACTAGTAGCCTCCTTTATTGATTTAATAAATTCGTAAAAGTTTCTTGTTTGATTCTTAGCGACACTATTCTACTTTTGACAATACACACTATAATTGAATCAATCAATAATATAATCATGATCATGATCTTTACTTGTCTTTGTTAATACGGAGTATTATATTATATTAAGAACTAAATTGAAGAATTGGTGAATTCGAGGAAAAATATGGAGTATGGATACAGAGCACTGAAAATGACATATAACACTTTATTTATTTAATTTCAAATACTAATAATAATAGTTAATATTATAATAATATTGAAGTGTTGTTCGTATGTGTGTGTAGATATTATCAAAGTGGAAATGGAAAGTAAAAGAGACGCGGAACCTATAGGGACACATGTCTATACCAATTAAAATTAGTCATCCCACTTGGTTATAATTAAATTAAACTTAGACAGTTCTTACAGAGCCTAAATCAAACAAACAAATAATTTCTATACCCATTATAATTTACATAATCTATTTACACATAGTTGTTTGTGAATCGTCGAGAACAGTCGAAAGGTAATTAATTACATGAACATAGTTTAAAGTTTTTGAGACTTCAACATTACAGACTTTGCTTATCATGTCGAAAACATTAAATCATTTAAACATAAAGTTTAAATTTGGTTGAAAATTTTCGGGTCATCACATCTAACAAGCCTATTAAATTGGATGAAGGAAGCATTAATTCGAGACATCTTAAAAATGAAAAACAAGACTATTACATGTGGAGGGAACATGTAATAATTTAACAAAAGAATTAAATCGGCGTTAGTATGAGATTAGCAACGTGCATTTATCAAATCATAGGGACTATCAGCAGAACTACATACATAATTTTATTTAAATCAGATGGACGAATGATATAATTTACTTCTTAAAAAGATATGCTAACATTTAAGGATATCGTTTGAAAAATTTTAAACATTAAATTTTGGTGAGTAGCAATTTTTTTTGAACGGATTTTGATAACTATTGAGAGTTGTCCTTATTATTTTTTAAGATGTTGTGCATACGGATGACAATCTATGTTCCATCCGTGGTTATACATCCGATCCGATCCATTTATGATGGATATGAATGATCTAAATGGACGATAAATGGATATATTATGGATTATCTAAATATTTTGTGGATCGAATATGGATGATAATTTATCATCCATGAATGTATCCATTATCACTCGAAATACATCTATACTACATATATACGTACTACAATATAGGCATATACATCCACAAGTAAGTAGATTGAATCACCTATAAATGTTGGTGAAGAGTAAGAATGAACATAAAATAGTTTGAAACAACTTATATTTTACATATATAATCAATATATAGTTTCTCGTTCACACGTGCATATTTATTTGTAAACATGTGAACATTTCATATAATTAACTATTTAACATGTAATTTGTGATAATGAACATATGTTTGTTAATTATATGAGTATTAGTTAACATTTGCATGTAATTTGTTGCATTTAAATGCATAAATACTATGAAATTAAATACTTCTCGCCTTTTTAGTTGTTCTAGTTTGAACCTGCCTATATAATATATATATATATATATATATATATATATATATATATATATATATATATATATATATATATATATATATATATATATATATATATATATATTATTAATATTATTAACAAAAATAATGGTTATAAAAGTTACTATTATTGAACTGCCACTAATGATATTAAACGTTACTTGTTTAGATTGGTCTAAACATACTTTTACTTACATTTGGACGTATTTTATTCAGTTAAAGTCTTGATGATAAATTACAATCAAAACATGTGTAACAAACTAAAAACATAAAGATGATATATCTACATTTCTTATAATCTATGTTTAACTTTCAAAATCTTTATTAGATTAATATTTTACTGAATATTCAATGGATATCCGTTTATTAGATTAATATTTTACTGAATATTCAATGGATATCCGTCTAAAAAATGCTCCCTACCTTTTTTCCCCACCTCCAAAACTTTTGAATTTCAAAACTCTAAATCTTTTCCACCTTTACTATCCACCACCTCACCACCTCCACCACCACCACCACCTTCTTTTTCCTTTGCTCGACATCCTGATACCCAATTTCCCCAGTTAACCGACCTGATATAGAAACCTGTTCCTTTGCATCGTTACTCAATAGTGTCGATCCTTCTTTCGGTGTTGCAAATCGGCCTGATTTCGTTGCTCCGGTCACTAGAGAAGACTCTAATGGGGTTATTTTCATCGGAAGATTTTCGCTGGGATAAAACAAATTGGAGATTCAAGATGCCTTCGGATCGTTGGGAAATATTGTCGAACTTAAGACGTGGTTTGGCCGCAGGTACGCTTTCGTGAAGTACGAGTCTTGCTCGATTGCAGGTGAGGTAATCAAGAAGATGAACGGTGTCTCTTTGTTTGGTCAGCAATTATTTGTTGGTTCAGCCTTACGAAATCATATTCTTGGGCCAAAATCGATGGGTAGTAATCGGGTTCATTCCTCCATTTTAAGGGCTAATATGTTTGTTAATTATGACATTGTGAACAAACTTCGTTTGTGTGCCATGTTGGTAGATCATCAGCCTTTTTCTTATCATAAATTGATCGCTTGTTTAACCCGTAAAGGGGTTCTCGTGAACCAAGTTTTTAAATGGGGTTGTTTCTATAACGACCCGTCCTAATCCATCTGGACGAATACATTACATTTGGTTACATCGCGAGGTACTTGACCTCTATATGATACATTTTACAAACATTGCATTCGTTTTTAAACGACAAACTTTCATTACAATGAAAGTTGACGGCATGCATACCATTTCATAATACATCCAACTATAATTGACTTAATAATAATCTTGATGAACTCGATGACTCGAATGCAACGTCTTTTGAAATATGTCATGAATGACTCCAAGTAATATCTCTAATATGAGCAAATGCACATCGGAAGATTTCTTTAATACCTGAGAATAAACATGCTTTCAAGTGTCAACCCAAAAGGTTGGTGAGTTCATTAGTTTATCATAATCATTCATTTTTATCATTTTAATAGACCACAAGATTTTCATTTCCATTTCTCATAAAATACGTCCCATGCATAGAGACAAAAATCATTCATATGGATTGAACACCTGGTAACCGAAATTAACAAGATGCATATAAGAACATCCCCTATCATTCTGGGACATCCATCGGACATGATAAAACAACATCGAAGTACTAAAGTATCCGCTACAACGGATGGGGTTTGTTAGGCCCAATAGATCTATCTTTAGGATTCGCGTCAATTAGTAGACTGGTTTACTAATTCTTAGGCTACCAAGCAAAAGGAGCATATTCGGCTTCGATCATTCAACCATATAATGTAGTTTCGATTACTTGTGTCTATTTCGTAAACCATTTATAAAAGCAGCGCATGTATTATCAGTCTCAAAAATATATATTGCAAAAGCATTTAAAAAGGGAGCAAATGAAACTCACAATACTGTACTTTGTAGTAAAAATACATATGACGACATTGAAACAAGTGCAGGGTTGGCCTTGGATTCACGAACCTATATCATTGGTATATATATTAACACACGTAATTGTAATCGAACAAATATATATATATATATATATATATATATATATATATATATATATATATATATATATATATATATAAATTTATTAGTTTTATTATTTTTATATTAATAATACATATATATATTTCATATAAAAATATTAATTTTTCTTATGTTATATGTATTAACTATATATTATTTGTTTGTTAAAAACGGTAGTTATAATAATACTAAAATAATATTAATATTGGTAAAAATGATAATAACTATAATACTTGATATTACTAATAACGGTAATAATGTTAATAATTCTATTAATGAAAATAATAATGATATTAATAATAATAATCGTAAAAATATTAATTTTACTATTAAAGATGTTTATGATAATGATTTTAATAATTATATAATAACGATACTCGTGATAATATTAATAATAATACTTTTAATGATTTGTTAACATTATTAATAATGATAATAATAATAATACATAATGATAATACTAAAAATTATAGAATGTTTATAATACTAATATTTATGGAAATAATACTAATTTATATTATTTTCATAATATTAGTAATAATAATAATCATAATAACTATAATAATGATAATAATACATAATTGATAAACTACAATAATAATAACATTAATAACACTTCTAATACTAATTATAACAATTATAATTATAATCATAATAATAACAATGATAATAATAATAATAATAATAATAATAATAATAATAATAATAATAATAATAATAATAATAATAATAATAATAATAATAATAATAATAATAATAATAATAATAAGTTAACTACCTTTAAATGCTAAAAAAATAGTAAATCGCCCAAGCCGGGACTCGAACCCACGACCTCATGCTTAACCAAAACATCCTCAACCATCCTGCTGCTACTTACTTTTTTGATTAACCTTCTATTTTGATATATCTAACCTATATCTCTATATCATCTTCTTCAGCAAATATTAATCCATTCAAAAACAGTATACTTTTGATAGAAATTACCAAATGATTTTGAGACTTAATATCCAACACAGGAAAACATCTATTTGTGAGTAATTGGTTTAAAAAAAAATCAAAAGAACAACTCGCTGTTGCTGTTCGTTGATAGCAAAAGAAGAGAAAAAAAATATTTGATTTTGATTTGTAATACGTTTTAGCCAAAAGTTACAACATCAATTACTCTTCAAATTACTCCTAGAATCTATATAAATCATCAATTGAACCAGAAATCTTAAAACGAACTTGAATTTCACCAAGAACAAAACTGTTGACTTTTTATTCAAGAACTTTGACTCTCAAATTCGTGATCATTATGAAAATTGAGGATTGAAACTTTCCAGATACTTTGAATGGAAGATTTCCAACAAGACTGCAATATTAGATTTTAAAATTTAACTCAGTTTCGAGGTATTTGATTTAGAGAGGTACGTACAGAGTTTTTAATGGGTGTTCTTCAATATCTGATGAAATTTTGACAATTTAGACACTGTAAATGATAATTGTAGTTGTTAAAAGGTAATGTGGGTTTATTCGTATTACTTACACTGAATTGCATCATTTAATCAACCTAGTTGGTCGACAGGAATCGTTTAGCAAGGACAGAAATATATTAAATAAAAAAAATTTGAAAGAGATGTTAAACCGATTTTGGATCCATTCATTTGATAAAGTTTCTGATTTGTACGAATTACTTCAATCAGCAACAGTTAGAGAAAACGATATGCACAGATGCTGGTTTCCAGTTTTGATATGCTTTTATCTATAAGCTTAATTTTAATAAAACTAATTCTATTATTATTAAATAATAAAAATACTGATTATTATTAATAATAATAACATAATACTACTATTAATAATAATTATCTTAAAAATAACAATTTTTAGAATAATAACACTAATAGTTATAATAATGTTCTTAAATGATATTATTAATAATAATATTAATACTTTGTATTACTGATATATAATAATAATAGTATTAATAATAATAATAATAATATCAAGACAATACAGATTATAATAAAAGTAATATTAATAATATCAATAATTTTAAATAAAAGATAGTTTTTAGTTATTCATAATATTAATAATCATGATAATAACTGTGATGATCCTTCCAAATCCCTTTGGACGAATACATCATTCATTGATTTCATAGTGAGGTTTTGACCTCTATATGATACATTTTGTAAACATTGCATTCTTTTAAAAAGGCACACCATAAATGAATATATAAATCCAAGGTTTTCGACGTCTGATGATCTCTACGTATAGACAATCACCGTATATAATAGTTTACCATAATACATCCGTTGACAATGCAGTCAAAATAAGATACATGGTGATGATTTTGTGAATGCAAAGTTTTCTCGAATAAAGCATGTATGACTCCATGCACATATCTTGTATAACATATAAGCGAACAGCGGAAGACTTCTATTAACCTGAGAATAAACATGCTAAAAAGTGTCAACACAAAGGTTGGTGAGTTCATAGTTTTAATGTTACGCATAATCTGTATATAAAGGTGTATCACAAGTTTTCAGTTGTTTCATCCAGAAACGTTTATCAAAATATTCTACGAAATTGAGCACCTTGGTAACTAAACTTAACGTATATATAATTTGTACCTTTTGTATAATCATCTTAATAATACACGCAAACCAACGTGTACGCTTCTCAAATAGCATACGTCTGTTAAAAGGCTAGCGCTCTAGCTCGGACAGGGATATTAAGCCCTATGGATCCATATACTACTACTCGCGCCCACCAGTTCTTATAACCGGCAGTTACTAGTTACCAAAGCTAAAGGATTTTCGGTTCAACTCAGTATAGAATTTAGTATGTACTTGTGTCCATTGTTTTTAAAATAAAGTGCATGTATTCTCAGCCCAAAAATATATATTGCAAAATCATTTAAAAATGGAGCAAATGAAACTTACCTTAGCAGCACATAAGTTCATTCACCGAAATGTGACCGAAACTCGTAATGCAAAATAACCGTATATCTCAACCGAGAGAACATATGTTGGTCAAAACATGTCTAACAAGCTAGATTGGGTCATAGTGTATCACAAATCCTAATGCTCAAGACCGACATGCAAAAGTTAACAAAAGTCATTTCAAAAGTCAACCTGACTCAATATGATCTTTAAATCTATACATGTTTATTAACATAATATAAGTCTTGATAATTGAACAAATTTATAGTTTATCAACTCAAAATATTATTTATTTTAGAAGCTATATTATATGGCAATCGAACATAATTTATTATTTCGCATAGTTTTTCAATACTTGTAAAATCAGATTATAGTGTTTATAAAGCTTTAAAACATGATAAAACAGTCAACTTTGACAATTGTTCAACAAGACGAGACGTGCCTTATATAGAAATTCATTTACTCGATTAGTAATATTTGAAATTCCAATTTATTGTCTTATAAACAAGTTGCTTAAATATCAATTTACAGTTTCAAACACCATTTTAATTAACGTCATACATAATTCAGTTGACCATATCTTTTAATCCGTTCATCGAAATCACGCGATTTCTAAATGAAAAGTTAATAATTTTTCGCCAGCTTTCCAAAAACATGCATATCATATACTTTATATCCGTAGCATATGTATCAAATTCGTGATTCATCATAAACTATGTAACGACAAAATTAAAGCATACAAGCATGCATAAACATATATACTCGAGCACTAGACATGGATACATTATTAATATATAAAAGATAAGGTATAAATGCTTACGTATCAATATTGTGATTCAATATTGCAGGAAAGTACGTAGACGCAACGGAGATGATAAACACTAGTTTGACTTACGAGCAATACTCCCGAACCATACCCATAACATCCATAACTATAACCCATAATTTCCTTAGCTCTATCATGCTCGAAAACCCGTTTTGAAATAACTCACTCATGACCTTTGTCGTAGTATTTTATGTATAATACTAATAATAATAATACTAATTATAAGATTAATAATAATCTTAATCTTAATAATAATAATAATTAGATTGAATGAACCGAGCTTAAAATCAATTCATTTTATAGAAGTTTGCTGCCACCGACACTCATGCGATCGCATGAGTGTCCCATGAAATTTCCATGCGCTCGCATGGTAGGAGAAACTGGTAACATTTGATTTATTTCATCTGCCGACACAATTGTTTAATATATATATATATATATATATATATATATATATATATATATATATATATATATATATATATATATATATATTATTTAATATATAATATATTTAATCTTTAGAATTAATTAAATATTATATTATATTCTCGTATATAGTTGATTTATAATTTTAGTACCGATGAATTGTATGTTGACGCTCGACTTACGTGCCGGTTTCAGTTTTTCGAACGTTAACTCGTACGCTGAGAAAGCTTGTACTTTACGTTTCTCGACGTGTACCTTTATCAATAATTAGACTTATTTCACCAATGAGTATAGTAATTAAAATGTAACTTATACTTTTGAGTGTTATGGTCATTTGCTTCCTAAAATCATCGTCCTAATATATATATAATAATATTATTTTAAATTTAAACGTTTTATGACTAAGTTATTATTAAAATTTTATTACATTATAATATATATATATATATATATATATATATATATATATATATATATATATATATATATATATATATATATATATATATATACTTTTATTCATGTCTAGTTATAAATATTTGTTCGTGAATCGTCGGTCAAAATCATATAAATTTTAAATTTAAATTTGGTCGAAAATTTTCAGGTCGTTACAATAACTAAAATTTATAATTTCACTACTAATTATAATATTAATAATGATAACAATAATATTATTAATGATGATACAAATAATGATTATTAATGATAAAGGTAGTGATAATATCTAATGATAATACAAATAATATTTAAGGTATACAAGTTATATATAACAAATTTCATATCTACGTAATGTCTATAATATATCTAATACTGATATTAGTTATTTATTTTAGTAGTCATAATAATGAAGTAATAATATTACTATAATAATTATAATTTATAATTAACCTTATTTTATTAGATATCAATATTACATATTATTAATTATATGATATATAATATCATACATTGAATATTCAATAATAAAACATTATAATATAGGAATTATATTTTAGTAACTGATAGTGCTCCAAATGAACATATATTTAGTAGCAATATCCTTCCAATATGTAAAGATTTCAGTTGCAATTGTTCTATTTACAAGTGATATTCGTTTATATTAAATAAGTGCAAAGACAAAAGGCGAAAACGAAGAATTGAAGACTCAAACGTCCAAAAAGCTCAAATGTACAAGATACAATCCAAGTGGTTCAATTTAATAATGAGAAACGTCTAAAATTGACAAAAGTACAAGTTACGAAACGAAAAGCACGAAGATTAAAGAATTGGAGAAAAAGTGCCACTAAAGCTGAAAAAGTGCCACTAAAGCCATAGTGCACTCAAAAGTGCCACTAAAAAGTGAGTAAAAGACTCGCACGGATTTTGAAAGTTAAGGAAAATAATTTTTGTGCAAAATTACAAATTGCGAAACGCAAAGTACAAGATATTAAATTATACGAAAGGACGTTCGAAAATCCAGAACCGGGACCTGAGCCAACTATCAACGCCCGACGCAACGGACCAAAAATTACAAGTCTACTATGCACAAGAATATAATATAATATTTAAATAATTATATAAATTATTTATATATTATATATTTATTAAATTACGTCGACAAGCTAGAAACAAAAGTCATTGAGCTGGATCCAGGTGGCCATGCGATCGCATGACCTGGAGGTGAAAACTCCATGCGATCGCATGGAGTGAAAAAGTTGGTCAGGTCCTATAAATTCACGAATTCTGGCCGAGTTTTAGGCACACAATAATAATAATAATACTCCTCTAATAATATATATATATATATATATATATATATATATATATATATATATATATATATATATATATATATATATATATATATATATCCTGGAGGTGAAAACTCCATGCGATCGCATGGAGTGAAAAAGTTGGTCAGGTCCTATAAATTCACGAATTCTGGCCGAGTTTTAGACACACAATAATAATAATAATACTCCTCTAATAATATATATATATATATATATATATATATATATATATATATATATATATATATATATATATATATATATATATATATATATATATATTATAGTATAGGGTAGTTTTATATTAGATTTAGTTTTGGGTTATGCAAAGGTTATTTTACGGGTTTTAAAGTCGGAGCTCTGTCCGTGTAACACTACGCGATAAATAATCAATGTAAGCTATGTTCTCCTTTTTAAATTAATGTCTCGTACTTAAATTATTATTATGCTTATTTAAGCCGAAGTAATCATGATGTTGGGCTAAATATTTTAATTTGGGCAATTGGGCTTTGTACCATAATTGGGGTTTGAACAAAAGAACGACACTTGTGGAAATTAGACTATGGGCTATTAATGGGCTTTATATTTGTTTAACTAAATGATAGTTTGTTAATTTTAATATAAAAATTTACAATTGGACGTACCTAAAAATAACCATATACACTCAATCGGACACGATGGGCGGGATATTTATATGTACGAATAATCGTTCATTTAACCGGACACGGGAATGGAATAATAGTCTATGGAATTATTAAAACAGGGGTGAAATTATGTACAAGGACACTTGGCGTAATTGATAACAAAGTATTAAAACCTTGGGTTACACGCAGTTGATATCCTGGTGTAATTATTAAACAAAGTATTAAAACCTTGTTACAGTTTAAGTCCCCAATTAATTGGAATATTTAACCTCGGGTATAAGGATAATTTGACGAGGACACTCGCACTTTAAATTTATGACCGATGGACTGTGATGGACAAAAACCAGACGGACATATTAAATAATCCAGGACAAAGGACAATTAACCCATGGGCATAAAACTAAAATCAACACGTCAACCATCATGATTACAGAAGTTTAAATAAGCATAATTCCTTTATTTTCATATTTAATGGCACTTCTAATTATCGCACTTTTATTTATTGTCATTGTATTTAATTGCACTTTTAATTAACGCACTTTTTAATTATTGTATTTTATTTTATCGCACTTTTATTTATCGCAATTTCATTATTGTTATTTACTTTACAATTAAGTCTTTTTTATTTTTAATATTTTACATTAGGTTTTAACTGCGACTAAAGTTTTAAAATTGACAAACCGGTCATTAAATGGTAAAAACCCCCTTTTATAATAATAATATTACTTATATATATATATTTGTATTTTTATAAATTAAAACTAATATAGCGTTAAGCTTGTTTAAAAGATTCCCTGTGGAATGAACCGGACTTACTAAAAACTACACTACTGTACGATTAGGTACACTGCCTATAAGTGTTGTAGCAAGGTTTAGGTATATCCATTCTATAAATAAATAAATATCTTGTGTAAAATTGTAACGTATTTAATAGTTTTTCCTAGTAAAATATAAGCTATTTCATATACACCTCGCACGACATCAGTAACAACTTAATAATTTTTATGTATGAAATTAAGTAATTAAATCCAAAAGATTAAATTGTATTTTATTATCTCAAATTATAATATATATACTATTATTTATATTTACCTATATATATATATATATATATATATATATATATATATATATATACACACACACACACACACACACACACACATACATATATATATATATATATATATATATATATATATATATATATATATATATATATATATATATATATATATATATATATATATATATATATATATATATATATATATATATATATATATATATATATATATATGTATATATATATGTGTGTGTGTGTGTGTGTGTGTGTGTATATGTGTGTGTGTGTGTGTGTATATATATATATACATATTTATTTACAACAATTGTTCGTGAATCGTCCGGAGTAGTCAAAGGTCAAATGAATTCATCTAAACAGTTCAAAAATTTCAGGACTCAACATTACAGACTTTGCTTATCATGTCGAATTCATATTAAGATTAAGTTTAAATTTGGTCGGAAATTTCCAGGACGTCACAGTTTCGGTTATGTGGTGATGTGTATTGATGAAGACCACCTCGTCAAAATCTGCTCTGATCATCCTCACAAGGACGGGTTGATTTCAATTGCACCCTTTTCTTCTCGAGCTGAGAGTTTTTTTCGGTTTAATTGGATCGAAATATCCGGCACCCCTGCCAAATTCTACTCGAAGAACAATATTATAGAGTTAGCAGCAGTTTTCGGTAAGCCCTTATACGTTGCTCGATCTTCTGTTGAATTGAAACAAATCGGTATTGCTTTTGTTTTTATTGAATTGGATTGTGTCTCATTGATCGATAATGTGATTAAAGATGTTAGTAACAATTTGGGGACAGATTCTTTTTCAATCCGAGTGTGTGAAGTTGCTTCAAAAGAGTTCGATCGTGTCTTCAAAGACGGGTTTCCAGATTCGGTCTTAGCTTATTCGAATCATGCAGTGCACGAAGGTGATGGAATCATTGACGGAGATCAATTACTCGATCGAATGTTTCGTGATAACTCAAGGACTACCTTTACTGGTGGTTCTTCTTATCCTGTTAATCTGCATCATGTTTCAGTGAATGTCGAACATGTTATGAATGCTGCTAATGAAGCCGTCATTAGTGAATCGCTTGTTCACGTGTCAACTCCAAATTCTCCTGTTGATAATTTGGTTGCTAATAGTGTTCCGGATCAAAACTCAGATTCTGTCTCCATTGAAGATGTTAATGTTTGCCCTTGTTTGGGTAAATTATGTGAAAAAAAAGTTTGAAATCTTGGAAGTTTTGTCAAAGAAACAACGTTTCCTTTGAATGTTTGGCCCGCAATTCTTCTGTCGTTTAACGACGTTGTGAGTGATTTTGTTCCTAGTTCGAAGTCTCCAGAGCCGGATGTTTTAATTGTAGGAAGCGTCCTTATTCCCACTCCTGTTGCTTGTGATTCGATCCCGGAGTTTGATAATCGGGTTAAGGCTTCGTCAATCGATTGTATGCTTCCGGTCTTCGACTCTGTTGATGAGCTTGAGGATGATTTGGTCATAGTTGATACTAGGTCGGAGGTGATTGTTGATGATGAAGCTGTCGTTGGTTTTAGGTCTGATTGTGGCAAAGGTTCAGATGGTTCTAGTTCTGGCCCGAGTCAAGACAAGGGGCCTGGGTCTTCAATTTCTACCTTTAGTGGGCCGAGTTATAGTGGAGATTTTGGTTTGAAGGAAGTGGAGGTGAAGGGCGTGAGTGACTTTCGGTTCGTTGCTTCCAAATTCGATAAATCTTTTGGGAATAAACCGTTAAAAACAATCCTTATGCGGCTTTCTGCAACGTTATGGACAATATGGAGGGAGTTCAAAAAGGTGTCGAGCCCGATTCTAGCAAACCACCTTCCATCTCGGCGATAGATAGAAAGCCGAGAATTGATAGAAAAAAGAAATTGACTCGTGACGAGGAGATGGAGGTGTTTGGCGATTTTATCAAAGACGCTTGAGCGTTTTTGTGCTCCGGGCGTTGGCGGTTTTCTTTTTAGTCTTTTGTTGGATAGGAATCTTAATCTTCCGTTTTTCGGCTAGATTGATTTTCATTTTTCTGTTAAGTTTTTTATCGTAATTCTTTTTCTTCATTGTTTGTGTTGTGAGCCTTAGGTTGGTTGTTTTTTGTTTGTGCTCGGGTTTCTGGGTTTGTAAGTTTCAAGAAGGTTTCATATTTTTTTATCCTTCGTTATATACAAGTTTATCCTTTTTTCGCAAAATAAAAAAAAATAAAAATTCAATGAATATCCATTAATCCGCTTAATCTATTGGATACGGATATAGATGAATGAAATAATTAAACAAATATGAATATAAATTTGAATGAACAAAAATTAAGAATATATGAATCTGAATACACCATTATTCGCTCCATCCATTATTATTTCTTGTTGTACATTTTTTTTTGGCGAAAAAGGAGAAAATATATTAGAATAACCGTTAACTTCATCAAAATGATGAAATATAACGAAAAGCCATTACAATGACGGATCGAAATCGGTCATAACATTGCTAAACAAAGTAAAGCCATACAAGCCTATTGACAAAAGAAGCAAAGGGTTAACATCCCAAACATTTCTAATAACTTGGTCCATCATTGTGTAGCTCAAGGGTTAACATCCCAGCGGCCCAAATAACTTGGTCTTCTTGGGCCTCATTTAACGTGAACCGGCCCAACAGTAGGTGAAGATCTTTGGCCTTATTTAGATTGAAAAGTGAAAGTTGTCATGTAAGGTGGAGATCCCACCCTGTCTGATGTCGTGAGTAAACAGAGGGAAACCAAAAAAAATTGACCACTTGAAGATGATGTTCACACAGGATGAATAAAGATGGGAACTCGTTTTTCAAAATACGTCCGTCGACTTATTACCATTGAGGATGGGTTGAACAACGTTGTTTACCATTGTTTCTTGAATAGCTAAAAAGTGGATTTGAAACCGATTGACTAGTGAACCCGCCATGGAACCTCTAGACTTATTACCGAGGCCGCGGGTATTCCATGAGGCGATCCTCATGGTTTGGTGGGTTTGGTTGGCGTTACATCATCCGCCATACTTTCCATTAAGACACCGAAATTGTGGAGTTCTTCTTTGTAAGAGACTTTTTTGATTCCGAATTGTTGGGAACCGGTTGCTTTATTTTTGACAGACGAACTTTGGCCGACAACGTGATTGATTTCACTCGTGGTATCAAAAATATTAGAGAGATTGGGAACCTCGTCGATCCATTTGTTGCTTTTAATATTTTCAGACTTCTTAGGAACGCTCTTGAGTTTAATCGAAGGTGATAATTTGATATTGGAGGAATGACAACGTGATTTTACCTCTGCACAATCTTTACGACAAGCACTCCCTATACATTCATCGTTGGAGATGGGGTTAGTAGCACGGGAGGTGAATTTGGAGGCTAACAAGGGTTTAGGAGAAACACATGAACTGTTTGTTTTAGGATGAATGGGAAGGGCAGAAGCTGAGGGGTTATTTTTTGGTGAAGTTACCACAAGGGAAGGATAGTCCTTTTGCTCTAAATTAAAATTGGCATCTTTTGGATTGGGTGTGTCATCTGCCGAAAGTGCATCTGCACTTTGAATATTGGGGGTGTCACTTTCATAGGGTTTGAAAAGAGACCTCTTTATCTCTTCTGCAACCTCTCTATTGCTTTTGTTGGTATTACTATTACCAAGAACTTTTTGAGAAGACAAAGCTAAATTAACTTTATCCATTGAGTAATGAACTTGTACCCTTTTGGCAATTTTATTGGGAGTCTGAAACGGAGCCTTGTCAACATCACCAACGGTAACAAAAATCTCTCCTTCCTCAGTTCCATTTTCCGACGACACATCCGGTACCGGAGATGTATTCTGATGATCTTTTTTATTTTCTTCCACTGTTTTCACATAAATTTCCAAGATTGAGTTGTATTCGTTTATAAGTTCATCACTAATTAACTCAATCTCCTCGTTGTAGTTGATCTCTTCAACCCACAAATTACATTGAGCGACATTAGCAACGTTCGCACTTACAAGTTTGGCAATGGGACCTGGCTCAAATACTTCTATTAGAGCAAAAACCGCATCATCCCGTTTAAATAAACTACTCGTATGTAGAATTCTGCCAAAATTCTTTGCTACTTCAATAGAGCAATCCAAAGAAACATAATTAAAAGGAATGCCGGAAATAGCTACTTTGATGAATCTTGAAAACTTATTGATGCGATCGATCATTGGAATGACTTCTACGAATTCCAATTCGTTCATAGTAGGTCCCATAGTCATCCTCTTGAAGCTTTCTTCGTCGGAACATTGAACTATGTAGCTGAACAATCCCCACGAAGTGATGGCCTCAACTGCGATAGATCGACTTTTAAGCCATTTGAACAATTTTGTTACACTGATAGGTGAGTTGTGAAACACCCCATTCCAACTATGAAATGGAAGGTCACATTTATTACTAAATAACTGAATTCAAAATAGTCTAACAATATTAAACGACAACGTCTAAAACAACTGAATTATTAAAATCTCTAATAAAACTTAAAAGTCTCCAAATCTTAACATAAGTCTGAATTATTATTAATAAGGGTAGTCTCTAAGGCATCTTCCAATCCATAAGCTCTCTCACTCATCCCATATGATCCTGATTACCTGCCGCAGGAAAAGAAAAATGCGGCTGAGCTAATAGCTCAGTGCGCGGATGTTGATAGATATAAACAGTAATAATAAATATTTTAAAGTATAAGAACGGAAGGAATTAAATAAAGTTATTTTTACATTTATTTTATAAGTCTCCATCGAGTACCACCACAACACCAGAGTAAGAAATGAAATAAGGCTGAAGCAACGAGGGTTTGGGAAATTATACCGAGTACACCTAACAGAACAGAATATGGACAGAATATAACAGAATGCAGAACATCAGTACCATATAAATATCATAAATCATATATCACATGTTAGAATCGCACACTGGTCATGACTCTAGGTGCAACCCTAAATCGGAAGGTGTGTATGGCACTACACTACACAACCGTCTACAGAAATCTGTCCATAGTATAACCTAGGATGCATCCATACGCCTCCTAAATAATCAGAAAGCTCTCCCACGAGCATAATCACATAATATAACAGAACGCTCTTCAACGAGCAATAACAGAAGTGGAGACGCCGCGGACTAATCGCACCGCCACAGATAGTGCCTTGTCATTGGTCGCCACAATGACAAGCCTGTGGGCACCCCACAGGTAGTTACCTCGGTATACCTATCTCCTGTCTACAGAATCTAGGGTTCTATGGTAGCACAGTGAACATACCAACCAACACCACAATTATGTTCACCGTACATATGGAACCTAATCAAATGAAACAGAAAGAACGCTCGCAAAATAAATAAGTTCACAAAGCTTATCAAAACTCATTTCATTTCAGAAAAAGGTTTTTTCTCAAAGATTTCCAGAATAATCAGATCATGCAAAGTTTCTCATTTCATCATACAAAAACATTTTCTCAAAAGTTTCCACAAAAATATATCTCATAATTTAGTTCAACTCAAATAGATAGATTAAGCACGCGAAATCAAATAACGAATTGATAACAAGATAATCATGAAGCATGTCAAGGTAACGCTGAAAGAACAGTACGGACATCCGTACCTGGATAAATGTGTAAAGTTCAGAAAGTCGAAAAGATGCTCCAATATCCTCAACAACGGCTACCTAGAATAATTTAACTAACTTACCATTCAATCTCAAAGTCCTAATGTTATAATGACCCAATATTTTTATGTATATTTATTTGTTATCTTAATTTATTAGTTTTCCCAGTTGCTAATAATCTTTCGTATTAGTGTTAGTGTTTTAGTTTGACCTATAGTATTAATAATTAATAATTAATTATTTTATACCTTCATATATTTTAGAGGCTGTAATGACATATATGAAATCCATTTCATCTCATTTGAGGATTTTGAACGTACAGAAAACGAAAACAAAATATTGTTTGGATCTTCTAATTCATCCATTTTATTATTATTAATATTTTTTACTTAATTTACTTATATCCATGTAGCCATTATTAAAATAGATCATAAAATCATACAAATATGAGATCATCTTTATTTAGCTTTTTACATCCTATATACAGACAACTTCACCTCCCTATCTTCTTTTTATTTCTTAAATTTAATTTACGGCCAGTGGTTTAACAACAATATATAATCCTAAGATGTATTATTTTAAATTTATAGTTACCAATTCGTTGCTAGATTATAAGTAATTTTAGGACCCAAAACACTCCGATATAATCACCAACAATAATTTTTAAAGATTAGTTGAGTTTACTTCTATCGAGTATATGAACACCGTAAGATTATTCATCTTAACAACATAATAACAATAAAGCTTAGTTAGAAATTACCTTAGAAAAGTAACATCAAAATTATGATCGTAAAAATTTGCTGCCACCTTAGCTTGCACTGCGTTTCTTCCGGGTATAAGTACTAAATCTATTTGTGTTTTGTGATATAGTGATAAATGAATACTTCGAATATAACACTGTATATAACACCCACTTGGCCAAAAGTTCGAGATACTACCCACGTATATGTGCAACGGTGTTTGACTGGTTCATATTAAGTGATACGGGGTAATATCTAGTGACTATTTCTAGATAATTCCTAAAATTTCACTTTAATTAAAAGTCATGTGCTGAGATATGATCTCTTGTTAGTTATTTATTATTAGTCATTTTATTTTTATTTTTATTTTTATTACGGTAGTTTGCAACTCAACGTAAGTTGAGTGTTTTGTTACTATTATTGTTAAAGTTATTATAGTTAGGATAACAATTAAGATAATAAATGTCTCATCAATTTATTTTTCTAACATACAAGTTTGCAAAGTTATGAGTTATTAGTTGAGATGTATTAAATTAAATAGTTCACTCATATATATATTCACATTTTTTTATATAAATATATACATATACTTAATTAATTAACATTTTATTTTGGGTCATTATAACATATCCCACTAAAAATGATTTCGTCCCCGAAATCAGTATACTAAACTCTATATATCTCAATTAAAATTTCCGGTCATTATAACATATCCCACTAAAAAAGAGATTTCGTCCCCGAAATCAACGAATTTAGAAATCGAAAACAACAAAATTAGCGTTCTAACCTTTAGGCAAACAAAGAAGGGTAACGCTCACGAATAGACTCCTCAGATTTCCAAGTGGCTTCCCGCTCCGGGTGATTCCTCCACAACACTTTAACGTAAGGGATCGTTTTGTGTCGTAGTACTCATTCCTCACGAGCTAGAATTTCCTGAGCTTCTTCTTCACACGAGAGATCTTCGCGAATCTCATGGAGTGGATATTGAACAACATGGAGTGGAGAGTAGTTGTAGCCTCGTAAACAAGACACATGAAACACGTTATGAACATGAGACAATGCCGAGGGTAACGCCAAACGATAAGATACCTCTCCAACTCTTTCCAAAATCTCAAACGGACCAATGAATCTCGGGCTAAGTTTTCCTTTAATGCCAAAACGTCGAATGCCCTTACAAGGAGAAACTTTAAGAAAAACGTGATCACCGACTTTAAACTCGAGAGCTCGTCGATGCTAATCAGCATAACTCTTCTGACGTGTGCGGGCCTCTTTCAACTTCTCTTTCGCTAATTCAACTTTTTCATTAGTAACTCGGACCAACTCGGGACCTTCAATAACCTTCTCACCGGGTTCGTTCCAACAAATCGGAGCCCTACATTTCTGACCATACAACATCTCGTAGGGTGCCATGTCGATACTAGCATGCCAACTGTTATTATAAGCAAATTCAACCAAGCAAAGATAATCATCCCAACTCCCTGTCCACTCTAAGGCACAAGCCCTTAACATATCTTCTAAAGTCTGGATGGTCCTCTCTGACTGACCATCTGTTTGCGGGTGGAATGCAGTGCTATACTTCAACTTCGTACCAAAAGCCTTCTGAAACCCTTTCCAAAACTGTGAAGTAAAACGAGGATCCCTATCTGAAACAATTGACACCGGGGTGCCATGAAGTCTAACAATCTCCTTCTGGAAAATTTTGGCCAAATGACTAGCAGAGTATGTCTCACGAATCGCTAAAAAGTGAGCGGATTTGGTAAGACGATCCACCACAACCCAGATTGCATCATTCTTTCTCAAAGTTTTTGGCAACCCTGTCACCAAATCCATTGTAATATCATCCCACTTCCATATAGGAATATCAAGTGGTTGTAACAATCCACTAGCCCTCTGATGCTCTATCTTCACTTGCTGACATGTAAGGCATTTAGCCACAAACTCTGCTATGTCTTTCTTCATCCCACTCCACCAAAAATGTTTCTTCAAATCTCGGTACATCTTTGTAGAACCAAGATGAATAGAAAATGCAGAACTGTGAGCCTCTGTTAATAATGCTTCTCGAATCTCTACATCATTAGGAACACATAGTCTGTCACCTTGCCAAACAACTTCATGTTGATCAACTCGGAACTCGTGTTGTTTATCATTCTCCAAGTTTTGTACAATAGCCCACAACTCCCCATCATCCTTCTGAGCTTCCTTAATTCGTGACACTAAGGTAGGCTCGACAGGCAAATGAGTGATGCTGCCACCTACTTGCTTAGTGTATACCTCTAATTCAAGACGTTCCATATCGGCGATGATTTCAGGCTGAGTAATAAGACATGATATACTACCTGAACTCTTTCTGCTGAGGGCATCAGTGACAACATTTGCTTTTCCAGGATGATACTGAATGTTGGCATCATAATCTTTTAAGAGTTCCAACCACCTCCTCTGTCTCATGTTCAACTCTTTCTGCGTGAAAATGTACTTAAGACTTTTGTGATCGGTGAAAATATCACAAGTTTCGCCATACAAATAGTGCCTCCAAATCTTAAGGGCGAACACGACAGCAGCAAGTTCCAAGTCGTGGGTAGGGTAGTTCTTCTCATATGGTTTCAGTTGTCTCGAAGCGTAGGCAATTACTTTCCCATGTTGCATCAGAACACACCCTAAACCCTTATTCGAAGCATCACTATAAATCTGAAATCCACCGGTTCCTTCTGGCACAGTAAGGATCGGTGCAGTAACTAATCTCTTCTTTAATTCCTCAAAGCATTTCTCGCGTTCATCATTCCATTCAAACTTCACCCCCTTTTTGATCAATTGCGTTAATGGCAAGGCTAAAGTTGAAAAACCTTCCACAAAACAACGATAGTAGCTTGCCAAACCCAAGAAACTTCGTACTTCTGTAACCGAGCTAGGTCTTGGCCAATTAGTAACGGCCTCAACCTTTGCAGGATCAACTTCGATTCCATCTCCAGATACCACATGACCGAGAAAAGAAACACGTTGCAACCAGAATTCACATTTTGAAATTTTAGCAAATAACTTTTTCTCTCGGAGGATACCCAACGCGATACATAGGTGGTCTTCATGTTCCTCCTTTGACTTCGAGTACACCAAAATGTCATCAATGAAGACTACAACATGCTTATCCAGATAATCATGAAAGACACGATTCATTAAATCCATAAAGACAGCTGGAGCATTCATCAATCCGAAAGGCATCACTAAGAATTCATAATGCCCATAGCGAGTACAAAATGCTGTCTTAGGAATATCTTCCGCTCTTACCCGCAGTTGATGATAACCTGATCTCAAATCTATCTTAGAGAAATACTTGGCCCCTTGAAGTTGGTCAAACAAGTCATCTATACGAGGCAAAGGATATCTGTTTCTGATAGTAACTCGATTTAGCTCTCTATAGTCGACGCACAACCTCATAGAGCCATCCTTTTTCTTTACAAACAAAACAGGAGCACCCCATGGAGATACACTTGGCCTTATAAATCCACGGTCTAACAACTCTTGCAACTGTTCTTTCAATTCCAACAACTCTAAAGGTGCCATTCGGTAAGGTGCCTTTGAGATTGGCTCAGCACCAGGAACAAGTTCAATTGTGAATTCAACCTCCCTGTCTGGCGGCAATCCAGGGAGTTCCTCGGGGAATACGTCTGGGAATTCTTTGACAACCGGATGATCATCAATGCTAACCTCTTTCTTTGAGCTATCATGAATAGCTTCTAGATAACCCTCACAACCACCATGAATTAGTTTTCTTGCCTTCATCGCAGAAATAACTTTTACAAGTCCATTTGGTGAAGTTCCTTGATACACAAACTTTGGTTTTGAAGCATCTCCGAATACAATTCGTTTACCATAACAGTCAACATGAGCATGATGTGGAGACAACGAATCCATTCCCAAAATAATGTCTAAATCATGCATCTCCAAAGGAAGTAGTTGAGCGTGGAGAACATTATTATCAATCGAGATGGGACAATCAATATAAACGCAAGTAATAGTCACAGAATATCCAAAAGGGGTAGAAATACAAACAGGCAGATGTAACACAGAATGAGACAAATTAACACGTTTAGAAAATGATAACGATATAACAGAATGAGTAGCACCCGTATCAAATAAGACATGAGCCTTAATACCATTTAAAGTAACAGTGCCAGAAATGGTACCTTGAGCTTGTGATGCCTGACGTGTAGTCATCGTAAATACTCTCCCATAAGTAGTTCCCTGATCATTTCCCCCATTCTTCTTATTAGTGTCACGAGAAGTACAATCCTTGATCATGTGCCCTTTTTTACCACATCTAAAGCATGCACCTATCTCTTTATAGCAAGGTTTTCCTGGATGATTTGCCCCACATTTGGAGCATGGTGGAAGCGGAATCAAGTTTGGGTTGTTTCTATCAGTTGAACCCGACCGCTGACCTGAACCCTGAGCCTGACCATGATTATTTCCACGATTCTGCCGTTGACCTTGACCATTATTATTACCCCTGTGCTGATACGTATCGCTCTATGAGTGCCCAGAATGGCTCCCACGGGATCGGTTACCATTATCTCGGTTATGCCCTGACTGAACCTTACCATAACGATCTGAACCGGATCTATAGTACTCAGTATCTCTACCTCTCTTCCTGTCATTGGTAGCTCTATGCGCAAGAAAGTCAGCCCTCTCTAACTCTAGATTTTTAGCAGCGTTGGCCACTTCCGATACCGTGCGAAACTTAGTATTAAGAATTTCTCGTCTATATTCATAAAGTAGGGCCCACTTGAATTTCTCAACCTGCTCTTCTACAGTACCAGCTGAGCTACCAGCAACACCAGCCACTCTGATAAAACTCTCCATGAAAGTATTTATAGGCTCACCGGGATTCTGTCTGATGTTATTATATTCTCTCTTATACGCTTCTCTATCAGCAATCGGAAAGTAGTGTTTATAAAACACTTCAAGGAAATCACGCCATGCCAAAGCCTCTACATAACCATCCCCTTCAGCAGATTTTACAGCTTGCCACCAACGGTTGGCATCTCCTTCTAACTTGTAGGTAGCCATGAGAAACTTTCTGGTTCTCCGTACAATCTAACACCTCGAATATTTTCTCCAAATGCGCAATCCAATTTTCAGCATCTAAAGGCGTTTTCCTGCCACGAAATACTTCTGGCTTCTGTTTCTGAAACTTCTCCAACAATGAATAAGTAGGTAGTGTAGCGATCGTTTCAGTTCCCGTGTTATCAACGCTTCCCCTACCATTAGTTCCCGTAGAATTTGCTTGAATTGCAGTTGCAACAGCTTACGGAACAACTTGAGCAATAGCATCAGCCACTGCTTGATTCACTGCCGCTAGGATAGTCGGGTCGATATTTTCCGTGTTGTTATTTTGAGTAGTGCGGCTATTAACACTTCTTTTCTTAGGAGGCATCTATAAAGGAAAGAACAACAATTACAGGAAGTATTAGAAACAAATGAAATACGATAGAGTACAACATATGGAAGCAGAATCCTATCCGATGATCTACCCAAATCTTATCTGATGATCTACCTAAAACTCACAGGTCAAACCTAAAGGCAACTACAGGAGGGAACCTAGGCTCTGATACCATTAGATGAAACACCCCATTCCAACTATGAAATGGAAGGTCACATTTATTACTAAATAATTGAATTCAAAATAGTCTAACAATATTAAACAACAACGTCTAAAACAACTGAATTATTAAAATCTCTAATAAAACTTAAAAGTCTCCAAATCTTAACATAAGTCTGAATTATTATTAATAAGGGTAGTCTCTAAGGCATCTTCCAATCCATAAGCTCTCTCACTCATCCCATATGATCCTGATTACCTGCCGCAGGAAAAGAAAAATGCGGCTGAGCTAATAGCTCAGTGCGCGGATGTTGATAGATATAAACAGTAATAATAAATATTTTAAAGTATAAGAACGGAAGGAATTAAATAAAATTATTTTTACATTTATTTTATAAGTCTCCATCGAGTACCACCACAACGCCAGAGTAAGAAATGAAATAAGGCTGAAGCAACGAGGGTTTGGGAAATTATACCGAGTACACCTAACAGAACAGAATATGGACAGAACATAACAGAATGCAGAAAATCGGTGCCATATAAATATCACAAATCATATATCACATGTTAGAATCGCACACTGGTCATGACTCCAGGTGCAACCCTAAATCGGAAGGTGTGTATGGCACTACACTACACAACCGTCTACAGAAATCTGTCCATAGTATAACCTAGGATGCATCCATACGCCTCCCAAATAATCAGAAAGCTCTCCCACGAGCATAATCACATAATATAACAGAACGCTCTTCAACGAGCAATAACAGAAGTGGAGACGCCACGGACTAATCGCACCGCCACGGATAGTGCCTTGTCATTGGTCGCCACAATGACAAGCCTTTGGGCACCCCACAGGTAGTTACCTCGGTATACCTATCTCCTGTCTACAGAATCTAGGGTTCTATGGTAGCACAGTGAACATACCAACCAACACCAGAATTATGTTCACCGTACATATGGAACATAATCAAATGAAACAGAAAGAATGCTCGCAAAATGAATGTAACACCCTAGGCAAATCCCACATCGCCCACGAACATGAGTGATCATGGGATTATAAGGTAATACTCAAGCTTAAATGACACAACGCGTTTTGGGATCACAGACTGAGTAGAAGTGCGAGTACGTTGTGGTTAAGCGTGCTCGGGCGAGAGCACTACCAGGATGGGTAACCTCCTGGGAAAGTGCTTCTCGTGTGTGGTTGCCAAGAAAAAGTCGTGCGCCTGCAGGCAAAGCGGACAATATTGTGGTCATGTTAAGCTGGGGTGTTACAGAATGGTATCAGAGTTGTTAGAGGTGATTCATTGGGAAGAGTTGCCTAGGAAAGTCGGATTGGGATGTATGTTTGAGGACCGTGGAGTGTGGTCCGTTTGGTTAAGTGACGAGGATCACGAGGACGTGATCGAGTTTAAGTGGGGGAGAGTTGTAAGACCCGAATATTTATCTTGTATACTTGTGTATTATGGTGTTCAAGGGTGTGGGTTTTATTGTATATAAATTAAAATGCAAAAGAAACTGTTTCAGTAGGGTCGCGCGCCGCGCGGGTTTGGTGCGCGCCGCGCCATTTGGCGCTGACAGAATCCTTTGTTTTAAATTGGTTTAAATGAAGGGTATTTGGGTAATTTCACTTGGGGCCGGATTTGTGAGCCACATTAGCTGGTTTGGATCAGTTTTGGATCATTTTCACATCCATTCATCACCCCCAACTATCTAGAGAGAGAGAGAGATTCTAGAGAGAGATTTAGGGTTTTGGAGAAGAAGGAGGCCGTTTGGATCAAAAGCTCGAGTTCTAAAGTTGTTCCTTTCGTTCCTAGCTACGTTGTGGTAGTATTGGTAAGCACAAACTCCGAATTTCATCTATTTGATTTGATATTCAAGTTAGGGTTTGAGTTAGTTTGATGAAAAACCCTTTTAGATGATGAAATGGGTTTAGTGATGCTAGCAATTGGGTTTATTGTTAATTGTTGGTGGATTTTGGGTTGGTGAACTAATTGGCCATGTTTAGGACTTGAAATTGAGTTTAATCACTTAAGTTAGTGATTATGAAAGTATTGAAACCCATTTAAGGTTATTTTGTTGACTAACTTTGACTTTGGGTCAAATTAGGGTTTGGTGGTGATTATGACCCAATTGGCGATTTAATGAGGTTTATAAACTTAAAATGGATTAAGTTGAAGTATTAAACCGAGTTAAATGTGTTTTGGTGTTAAAACTTGTAAATGGTGAGATTTTGACTTAATGGGTCAAAATTAGGGTTTAAGTGTCAAAATGGGTATGACACGTGTTTAACACTTGAGTTCGGGTTTATTTGGCATATTAGGACCATTCTCACTTGTGTGAGTGATTATCGGTTAGTTTGGGCGCGGTTTGTACTTGGTAGTGCATTTGGGTCAAATTTGCACTAAGTGTCGAATTGGGTTGGTTTGTAAATCCAATCTAAGTGTGTTGTTGAATTTGTGATAATGGAATAGGTACTTTCCATTGACGAGTTGCAGATTACTTGGAAGCATTCTTCAAGACTTCAAGGTGAGTGTTAATATCCTATGTGCATATGTATGTGTAGGATGGGTGCGGGTCGGGTGAAGTGGTTCTCGGTTATAGAGCTCACTTCACATATAGGTGGATTTGATAGACTTGCGTTTAGATCCAATTGGCACGGTTGTGCGTTTTGGTTGACCACCTTTGGCGAGGTACACGTTTTGTGTGTACACTATCACACGTGGTTGTGATGTGGATGATATAACCCCAATGGCGAAGGGTTTTGAGTTGGAGATGTGAATCGCTTGTGGTTTCGGATTCACGATGACGCGTGTGGTTTCGGTCATCTTATCAAATGAATCTCGTGTAGTTCGGATTCATGGTGACTCGTGTAGTTCGGTCATCTTATTGAGGTAGTAATCTCGTGTGGTTTCGGATTACTAAGGCTCGTGTAGTTCGGCCAACCTCGATGTTGTGAAGATAGTAATCTCGTGTGGTTTCGGATTACTAAGGCTCGTGTAGTTCGGCCAATCTTCATTGTGGTATTTGGTTCTCGGTATTGGGTTAAGGTGTTAACCTTGTTCGTTTATATTGTTATATATTAATGTATTGTTGTGTTGTAGCTAACCCTCCGGGTGTAGCTATTTGGCGTTGTTCACATCGTCGTTGGTGAACTTATATTGTTGTTGTATCTTTAGCTCGTTGCTTAGAGATCGTACGGTATGCTTAGTGTAGTGCCTTATATGGATGCTTCGGTATGCGGTATTTGTTATTTTGTGGCGTGTCCATTTTATACATATATATGTATGTAGTATATTATCATTCACTAAGCGTTAGCTTACCCTCTCGTTGTTGACTCTTTTTATAGATTGCATGCGGATGGTGGCTCGGGTAAGCGCGAGGATTAGAGGACTTGCATAGTTTGCGTAGAAGGCTTGCTTTTGGATTTATTAGGATTGGGTAGCGTATCCCCAATCGCCATGCTCGGCTTTGTTTTGTATTAAAAGTCTTATGGTCGAAAATTGTATTTTGATACTTAAAGGGTAATTTGGGTCTATGTGGGCCCCGCTTCATAAACATAATTTTATTAATAGAACGTGCTAGTTTTTATATATGGAACATGGGGTGATAATGCTAAAAACGAACATATATTTCATAGCATTATTCCTCAAGAAAGACAAGCTTTTAGTTGCAATTGTTCTATTTACAAGTGATATTCGTTTAAATAATAAAAGGTGAAGACAAAAGACAGATTCGACGAATTGAAGACACAAACGACCAAAAAGCTCAAAAGTACAAAAGACAATAAAAAAGGTTCCAATTATTGATAAGAAACGTCTCGAAATTACAAGAGTACAAGATTCAAAACGCAAAGTACAAAATATAAAATTGTACGCAAGGACGTTCGAAAATCCGGAACCGGGACCAGAGTCAACTCTCAACGCTCGACGCAACGGACTAAAAATTACAAGTTAACTATGTATATAAATATAATATAATATATAATTAATTATATTAATTATATATATATTATATATATATATTATAAACCGTCGGCAGAGAAAGACTCCAAGGGTGTGAGCTGTAAATACATTCTCCGCGACTCGCGGAGTTTGAAGAGGATTTTGCCGCGAGTCGCGGAGCCCCAAAAATCGAAATTCCCTATAAAGCCAACCGAATTCTGATCACAATTCATATCTTTTTCTTCTCTTATCATACGTAAAATTTATATATATATATATATAATTTATATTTTAATTTTAATTTTAATTCTAATAATAAGGGTATGTTAGCGAATGTTGTAAGGGTGTAAGTCGAAATTCTATCCGTGTAACGCTACGCTATTTTTAATCATTGTAAGTTATGTTCAACCTTTTTACATTAATGTCTCGTAGATAAGTTATTATTATGCTTATTTAAAACGAAGTAATCATGATGTTGGGCTAATTACTAAAATTGGGTAATTGGGCTTTGTACCATAATTGGGGTTTGGACAAAAGAACGACACTTGTGGAAATTAGACTATGGGCTATTAATGGGCTTTATATTTGTTTAACTAAATGATAGTTTGTTAATGTTAATATAAAGATTTACAATTGGGCGTCCCTATAAATTACCATATACACTCGATCGGACACGATGGGCGGGGTATTTATATGTACGAATAATCGTTCATTTAACCGGACACGGGAATGGATTAATAGCCACTAGAATAATTAAAACAGGGGTGAAATTACATTCAAGGGTAATTGGTGTAATTGTTAACAAAGTAGTAAAACCTTGGTTTACACGCAGTCGATAACCTGGTGTATTCATTAAACAAAGTATTAAAACCTTGTTACAATTCGAATCCCCAATTAGTTGGAATATTTAACTTCGGGTATAATAATAATTTGACGAGGACACTCGCACTTTATATTTATGACTGATGGACTGTTATGGACAAAAACCAGACGGACATATTAAATAATCCAGGACAAAGGACAATTAACCCATGGGCATAAAACTAAAATCAACACGTCAAACATCATGATTACGGAAGTTTAAATAAGCATAATTCTTTTATTTCATATTTAATTTCCTTTATTTTATATTTAATTGCACTTCTAATTATCGCACTTTTTATTTATTGTTATTTAATCGCACTTTTAATTATCGTACTTTTTAATTATCGCAATTTTATTTTATCGCACTTTTATTATTCGCAATTTCATTATCGTTATTTACTTTACGCTTTAATTTAAGTCTTGTATTTATTTTATATTTTACATTAGGTTTTAACTGCGACTAAAGTCTTAAAATCGACAAACCGGTCATTAAAAGGTAAAAACCCCCCTTTATAATAATAATATTACTTATATATATATTTGTATTTTTATAAAAGTAAACTAATATAGCGTTGAGCTTTGTTTAAAGATTTCCCTGTGGAACGAACCGGACTTACTAAAAACTACACTACTTTACGATTAGGTACACTGCCTATAAGTATTGTAGCAAGGTTTAAGTATATCCATTCTATAAATAAATAAATATCTTGTGTAAAATTGTATCGTATTTAATAGTTTTTCCTTGTAAAATATAAACTATTTCGTATACACCTCGCAGAACATCAAGTATTTTTGGCGCCGCTGCCGGGGACACTCTTAAACGCCGGAAGCGCAACGCTAATATATATAAAAAAAAAAAAGATTTTTAACTTACTTCTATTAAAAATTCGTTTTTGTAAAAATACGTTTTAAATATTCGAAAATATAAAAAGAAAAAAAACAAAAATATAAGCATTTTTAAGATTTTGTTAAATATTTAAGTTTTATAAGTTTCTTTATTTTTAGTTTAGTTTATAAAAATATAAGTTTTATTTTAATATCTTTTATTTATATAAAAATAGAAAACAGAAAATAAAAATAAATAAATAAAGAAAAAACGCGTCGAAGATTAAATCTGTCAACTGAATTTCTGAACCCCGCGAGTCGCGGGGTTTGAAGCATTATATACCGCGAGTCGCGGGGTTTGAAGCATTAATTACGGGTTTTAATTAATTATTATTATTATTTAACCCTAATTATTATTATTATTATTATTAGTTTTATTTTAAGATTTACTTTTTATTTAATTTGTTTTATTTTGTTTAAATTAGTTTTATTAAATTGTAAAATTAGTAGTTTTATTAAATAAATAATATAAAAATAATATTTTTATAAAAATTGTACTTTTTACAACTTTTTGTATATTTTTATATTTTGTCCCTTTTTAATCATTTTAGCGTAATATTTGTATTTTTAGCTCATATTTAATTTTAAACTTAGTTTTTGCTATAGTTATTTTTACTCCTAGATTTTTAGGCTTTGCCGTAGAATTCCTTAAGTGCTTTTTCTTTAGACTAAGATTTAGGTGCTTTAGAATTTTGCGACGCCTTTTAAAGTTTTAGTTTCTTTTTAAGTTATTTCCATTTGGGATTTAGTTTTTCCTGTAAGCTTTAATATTTTTAGACGACTTTTACTATGTACCAATTATCATTCCAATTAGTAATTTCAATTTGCGATTATAATTTTAAGTTAGTTGTAGTAATAAGGTTAGGTTAGTTAAGTATTTTTAAGTTTTGATAAGTTTCTTTTATTTTTCCGTCACCTTTTATTTTTCAACCATTTTTTCTTTTTCGACCTTTTGCGACGAACTCTTTTTCTCTCTTATTTCTCGCCATTCTAGTTTTTAGGACTTAGAATTTTTTCTACTTCTTATCTAAATTTCTTAAAATTACAAAAATTTATTTTAAGTGGTTAAATTAATAGACATCAAAATTTTCTGGTTCGTAGTAATAGTTGGGTTTGTACGTGGACCGGGTTATTGGAGCCAAACAGTCCTCAATTATATTGAGACCAAACGAATCCTGCCCCTCTGCTGCATCTTTTGGCTATTCAAAACGTGGGTAAAATCAGAAAAGTCTATTAATTGGATAACTTATTATAATTTTTCTTTCCTTTTAAAAACTAATAGGATATTCAGTGAATGCACCGAGCAAGACGTTCATCACCTTTTGTACGTTCACCACCTGTAACTAGATCAAGACATTTAGCAAATATAACCGCCGTTGATTTGGCTTTAGAATCGTCATCCAGTCGACCAAGTACTTCAGTTCAAATTTCCGATAATCCATTTTTTGAACCCGACCTCACAATTGAGAATCCGGAGAATATTCAGGAACGGTTCGTAGATCCTGAACCACTAAACTTTCCTCCGGAGCCACCAATCATTCAAACAGAGATTGTTGAGGAACGAACTATTAAATCAGAATCATCTAGTGATACCGATTCAACAAATTCAATTATGGAGAATCTGGAACCTTTAAGTATGGAAGACCGAATGAGAGCTAAACGCACTGGCCAAGGTCACGCAATTACTCATCCAGACATTAATGCGCCAGATTATGAAATCAAAGGACAAATTCTACACATGGTGACTAATCAATGCCAATTTAGTGGTGCGCCGAAGGAAGATCCAAATGAACATCTACGTACCTTTAATAGGATCTGCACACTATTTAAAATCCGAGAAGTGGAGGATGAACAGATATATCTCATGTTATTCCCCTGGACTTTAAAGGGAGAAGCCAAAGATTGGTTGGAATCGTTACCTGAAGGGGCGATTGATACATGGGACGTTTTAGTTGACAAATTTCTTAAACAATTCTTTCCTGCATCTAAAGCCGTAAGACTTCAAGCAGAAATTGTTACGTTCACACAGAAGCCAAATGAAACTCTATATGAGGCGTGGACAAGATATGGAAAGTTCTTAAGAGGATGTCCGCAACATGGTTTAGACACCTGTCAAATAGTACAAATATTCTACCAAGGATGCGACATCACTACAAGAAAAGACATAGATATAGCAGCTGGTGGTTCTATTATGAAGAAAATCGAAACTGATGCTTACAAAATTATTGATAACACTGCTTCCCACTCACATGAGTGGCACCAAGAAAAAGATATCATTAGATCATCTAAAGCAGCTAGAGCCGATTCTAGCCATGACTTAGATTCCATTTCCGCAAAGATAGATGCTGTGGAAAGACGAATGGAAAAGATGACTAAAGATATTCACTCAATACGAATTAGTTGTGAGCAGTGTGGAGGACCACATTTGACAAAAGATTGTCTCAGTATTGAATTAACAATGGAACAAAGAGAGAATATTTCATACATAAACCAAAGGCCTGGAAATAATTATCAGAATAATTATCAACCGCCAAGACCGATTTACAATCAAAACCAGAATTATAACCGAAATATTCCATACAACAACCAACAAGGTCCTAGCAATCAACAAGTATCCAATAATACTTACAATCAGCAAAGACCTAATTTTCAAAACAAACCACAACAAACCGATGATAAAAAGCCGAATTTAGAAGATATGATGACGAAGCTAGTTGAAACTCAAACGCAGTTTTTCACATCTCAGAAACAAACAAATGAACAAAATGCTCAAGCATTTAGAAATCAACAAGCTTCTATTCAAAATCTGGAACAAGAAGTAAGTAACCTAGCAAGGTTAATAGGTGAAAGAAAACCGGGAAGTCTACCTAGTGATACAAATGCTAACCCCCGAAATGAAACAGCTAAAGCCATTACCACAAGAAGTGGTACAACACTTAAACCACCTGAAATACCTGTAACTTCTGATGAAACTATTCCTACTCCACAAGAACCACAACCTGATCAAGATAAGGAAAAAGAACCGGTAGTTGAAAAGGTTAATGAAAATAACACAGTTAAGGATAAACCTTATGTTAAACCATACCAACCACCACTTCCTTACCCGAGTAAAATGAAGAAAGAAAAACTTGAAGCCGAGCAATCCAAATTTTTGGATATGTTTAAACAGATAAATGTAAATCTTCCTTTCATTGATGTGATTTCAGGAATGCCAAGATATGCTAAATTCTTGAAAGATCTAATCTCAAATAGAAATAAAATGGAAGAACTCTCGGCTGTTACTATGAATGCTAATTGTTCAGCAGTGCTGTTGAATAAGATACCAGAAAAACTATCTGATCCAGGAAGTTTCACAATTCCATGTTTTCTGGGTAGTCTTAGTTCAATAGAAGCATTGGCAGACTTAGGTGCTAGTATAAATCTAATGCCGTATTCACTATACGCTAAACTAGACCTTGGAGAATTGAAACCAACCAGAATAAGCATACAACTAGCCGATAGATCAATAAAATATCCTAGAGGGATAATGGAGAACATGCTAGTTAAAGTTGGTACTTTAGTATTTCCAGTAGATTTTGTTGTTTTGGACATGGAAGAAGATTCTCAAGTTCCTCTCATATTAGGAAGACCATTCTTAAACACGGCTAAAGCAATGATAGACGTGTTCGGTAAGAAATTGACCCTAAGTATAGAGGATGAGAGTGTTACCTTTTCAGTTGATAGAGCAATGCAACAACCACAATCTGCAGATGATACATGTTATTATATTCAAACTATAGATGCACATGCAGAATTATTAGAAGAATTTCCAGAATTACAAGGAACAGGAGAATGTTCTTTAGGAGAAGGTAATGAACCAATTGATGAAGCTGAAATGTTAGCTACACTTATAGCTAATGGATATGAACCAACAACAGAAGAAATTCAAATGCTAAAAGAAGAAGACAGATATCGATATAAATCATCGATAGAAGAACCTCCGAAATTAGAGTTAAAGCCACTTCCAAACCATTTGGAATACGCTTATTTACATGGTGAATCTGAATTACCTGTAATAATATCGTCTTCTCTTACTGAAAATGAGAAATCACAACTCATTTCTGTGTTGAAAGCTCATAAACCAGCCATTGCATGGAAGATTCATGATATTAAAGAAATAAGTCCTTCGTATTGCACACATAAAATCCTTATGGAAGAAGGTCATAAAACGTATGTGCAACGCCAACGAAGACTAAATCCTAATATGCAAGATGTAGTTAAGAAAGAGATTATTAAACTGCTAGATGCAGGTTTGATATATCCAATCTCTGATAGTCCATGGGTAAGCCCAGTTTAATGCGTACCTAAGAAGGGTGGCATGACTGTCATTACAAATGAGAAAAATGAGCTTATTCCTACTAGGACTGTAACAGGATGGCGTGTATGTATTGATTATAGAAAATTAAATGACGCCACCAGAAAAGATCACTTTCCCTTACCTTTCATAGATCAAATGTTGGAAAGATTAGCCGGAAATAGTTACTATTGTTTTCTAGATGGATTTTCCGGATATTTTCAAATTCCAATAGCACCCGAAGACCAAGAGAAAACCACATTCACGTGCCCTTATGGTACTTTTGCTTACAAACGCATGCCATTTGGACTTTGTAACGCCCCTGCAACCTTTCAAAGGTGTATGATGGCGATTTTTCACGACATGATAGAAGAATGCATGGAAGTATTCATGGATGACTTTTCAGTCTTCGGTGATACATTTAAATCATGTCTAGTTAATCTAGAACGAATGCTAATTAGATGCGAAAAATCAAATCTAGTACTTAATTGGGAGAAATACCATTTCATGGTTAAAGAAGGCATCGTTCTTGGACATAAAATTTCAAAAGAAGGAATTGAAGTGGATAGAGCTAAAGTAGATGTAATTGCTAAACTTCCACATCCCACCAATGTTAGAGGAGTTAGGAGTTTTCTAGGGCATGCCGGTTTTTACCGACGTTTCATAAAAGATTTTTCTAAAATTGCCACTCCTATGAATAAACTCCTAGAAAAGGATGCGCCATTCATCTTTTCAGATGAGTGTATTAAATCTTTTAATATTCTTAAAGAAAAACTCACTAATGCACCAATCATGATAACACCAAATTGGAATCTACCATTTGAACTAATGTGCGATGCAAGTGATTTTGCAATGGGAGCCGTTTTAGGACAAAGGATTGAAAAACGATTTCAACCTATATATTATGCTAGTAAGACATTACAAGGAGCACAAACGAACTATACAACTACTGAAAAAGAACTCCTTGCTATTGTCTTTGCTTTTGACAAATTTCGATCATATCTCGTTCTAGCAAAAACGGTGTTTTATACCGACCATTCTGCTCTTAGATACCTATTTTCAAAACAAGATGCTAAACCAAGATTAATCCGTTGGATCTTACTCTTACAAGAGTTTGATATTGAAATCCGAGATAAAAGAGGAGCAGAAAATCTCGCCGCTGATCATCTTTCTCGTCTTGAAAATCCCGAATTAGAAGTTCTAAATGAATCGGCCATACAAGACAACTTTCCTGATGAATATCTATTGAAGATAGATTATAAAGAAATCCCATGGTTTGCAGACTATGCAAACTACTTAGTTTGTGGATTCCTTGAAAAAGGATTATCGTACCAAAGACGAAAGAAATTCTTCAGTGATATAAAACACTATTTCTGGGAAGATCCACATCTGTTTAAAAGTTGTCCCGATGGAATAATACGCCGATGTGTATTTGGAGATGAAGCTAGTAAAATTTTAAACCATTGTCACACAGGACCAACAGGAGGGCATTATGGGCCTCAACTAACAGCAAGAAAAGTTTATGAAGCTGGATTCTATTGGCCTACAATTTACAAAGACGCACACCTTCTTTGCAAATCCTGTGATGCTTGTCAAAGGGCCGGAAAAATAAGTCAACGTGATGAAATGCCACAAAATGTCATCCAAGTATGTGAAGTATTTGACATTTGGGGTATTGACTTTATGGGTCCATTTCCAAAATCTAATAATAATCTATATATACTCGTAGCCATTGATTATGTATCTAAATGGGCGGAAGCACAAGCTCTCCCAACTAACGATGCACGAGTTGTAGTCAACTTTTTAAAACGTCTTTTTGCAAGGTTTGGAACACCGAAAGCTTTAATAAGTGATCGGGGTACTCATTTCTGTAATAATCAACTTGAGAAAGTTCTTAAAAGATATGGAGTAACTCATAAAATCTCCACCGCATATCATCCACAAACAAGTGGACAAGTTGAAAATACCAACCGAGCTTTAAAACGTATTCTAGAGAAAACCGTAGGATCAAATCCGAAGGAATGGTCCATTAAATTGGAGGATGCACTCTGGGCTTTTAGAACAGCCTACAAAACTCCAATTGGAACCACACCTTTTAGACTTGTTTATGGAAAAGCATGTCATCTTCCAGTAGAAATTGAACACAAAGCATTTTGGGCTTTGAAAACATGTAATCTTGATTTACATGAAGCCGGACGTCTACGATTAAGTCAACTAAACGAATTAGAAGAATTAAGACATGAAGCATACGAAAATTCGTTAATCTATAAAGAAAGAACGAAGAAATGGCATGATAAAAGAATCAGAAGTTCAAAAGAATTTAAAGAAGGAGACAGAGTTCTTCTTTTCAATTCACGATTCAAGCTATTTCCTGGAAAATTGAAATCAAGATGGTCTGGACCATTCATAGTCAAAAGAGTTTTTCCATACGGAACGATAGAATTAATAAATTCAAATGGGATGGAATTTAAAGTTAATGGTCACAGAGTTAAACATTACATACATGGTCCGATGGAAGTCGACAACGAAGTTAATCACAATTTCGACACCACAGCTAACTAAGTGTGGGGAGAACCAAGTCTTTAAAGGATAATATGTATTTCTGTTAGAGTTAGATTGTCTGTTTTCGTGTAGTTCTCGAAAATGGTACCCGAATGGTCTTTCCCTAGCAGACCCTAAAGAACTAGTCTTCTCCCCCCATTCTGAATTTTTATTTTTTTAGGTTTTTACAAAATGAAGACTGCCTGTGAACTAAACCATGGTCTAATGGTACACGCTTTGATCACTAAACGTAATAATGACATACTACCGAGTGAAATAGTATCAGTAATCAGAGAAAGAATGGACGGAGTTAGAAAAGAATCCAGATGCGAAGATAATAAGTTACAATTTGGTAAAGGAAAATCAAAATCCGCAGCGAAAAGAAGAGCACGACACCTAGAAAGATGTCACAAATGCGGAAAATGGTCACATGGAGGTAAATGTTCCAATAATCAAACCTATTCAAATACCGAATTTGTTACTTTATGCAGAGACGGACCGTTCATATGTTTAGAAGAAAAGATACTGAATGCTCGAGGTTACGCCTATGCAGCCATGGAAAACCAATTAAACCGACTATCTTATGAATGGGATATATCATATAACTAAGAAATCTATTTCACAGGTATGTCTGTACAGTTTTTATTTTTATTTTTATTTTTAACCTTTTGATAATAAACGCTAATTTGTTCGCTAAAAAGTATTAAATTGGTATTGAATAAAATTAGGTTTGGCGACCGAAATTATTGATATCATTCAAAAATTTATTACATCACTGCGAAATTTAACGTTTATTCTTAAGGTATAAATATCTTTAATCAATCAAACCAAAATATTTCAAAAATTCGTCATGAGTTAAATTAGGTCTTGGAACCGAAATTACTTTACCGAAAAGAGGGGCGCATATTTTTGATAATATTTGATTGATTAAAGTGGGATAAAAAGACAAAAAGATTTTTAATTTTATTTTTAACATATTTTTAAAATTAATATTTAAATCTTAAATTAATATTGTAAACTTTGTAAAAACAATATATTTAAAATTGTAAATATTTGAAAAATTAATATAAGTTTGATATGAATTTATAAATTTTTAAATTAAGTTTGGTGTGAACTTTTAATTTTTAAAATATGAATTTTTAATTTTATGCATTTCAAATTTTAAGTTTGGTGTGAATTTTTAATATTAATTTTGAATTTCATATTTAAGTTGTGTGAATTTAAAAACAAAAATTTACTTTATCTCATTAAGTTAAGAATATGATTTTTAAAATTCGTCGTAAGCTGAAGACTAGGTCTTTGAACCGAAATTGCTTTACCCAAGGAAGGGACGAGAACTTTTATTATCATTATTTTTAATCTTATTGAATTAAAGTATGCCAAAAACATTGAAAAAACCCAAAAATCTTAGCTTTTAAAACAATCGCTACAAAAAGACAAATTTTAAAATTTTGTCGAAGGACGGACTAGGACATCGATCCGAAACGACCTCGTCCTAAATAACAAGGGAAACAAAATTTTAAAATTAATTACTTAATTGTTTTAATAAGTTAATGATTATAAAAAAAAAAAAAAAAATACCAAACTCCGCGACTCGCGGAGTTTGGAGCCTAAATCTCCGCGACTCGCGGAGGGACCAATTTACAGAAAAAAATATACCCGCAGAACAGATCAGTCCCCAACCCAAAACAAAAACATACTGCGAAAATAGCTGCGAAAAAACCCGAAAACCACCCCCAAAAATCCCAATTTTTAACCGTTAATCACCAAATTTTTTGCTAAAATCATGTTGAGAAGGATGCTATCTAAGAATTACTCAAGAAAAACGGTAAATTTCTACACCTAAACACCATTTAATTCGAAATTTGGTGTTCTTGAGCAAATTTTTCCCCAATTTGATTTTGATGCTTTTTAGTGTAATTATGCTTAAATTGTTTATGTATTATGCTTGTATAACCTAGATTGATGCTGTTTAACATGATTAGAAGCCTTAAACTTCAAATTTTGAATAATCTAGGGTTTGTGTTCTTGAGCAAATTTGGGGCTTTTTGATATAAACAGGTTATGGCCGATTTTTGTCATGAATTGTTGCTAAATTGAGTAGTGTAACATGTCTAGGTAGTTAAATGATCCAAACTTTGAGCCTAAACATGATTTTGAGAATTAAAGTGGACTTTTTCAAGTCTAAAATTCATGAACTTGATTTTTGAAAGATAATGCCATTTGAGACTTGTTTAATTGCTAGTAATGATTATTTTGACATGTTATTTGAGTTGAATGTTTATGAACTTGGCGAACATTTTCGTATATGCTTATTTGAAAAAGTGTAGATTTGATAAAAATGTGAAAATGAGCTTAAGTTTGATATAAATTGATAATGTCATTGTAATTATTTTGATTGATGATTTTGCTGACACTAATGCATATTTGGATGCACAAAAATTGTGTTTGATGTGTTTTGCAGAATGAAAGGGGTGAATCTTCATCCCAAGCCCGCAATGCTCCTGCTGAGAATTTGGAACAACAGGAGGTGGATAACTACTACAAGCAGGATATACCTCATCCAGTCATGACCTTTTCCGATATGCACTTGGAAGAGTTGCACCCGAACCTGAGATTTGACAGACTTTGGATAGATTATCCAAAATATCAACGGGGTTTGCATACTCTTCATTCCAAGGTTGTTGAGGTACCGAGGGTCATAGAATGGGGACCCTTAGAAGCTGTAGAATTGGCCGGGCCAATTAGGGAATTACTTGTACAGAGGTATGGTAATTCTTCTTTTAATGACTGGGTATGTTTATTCACCATACGTAGACCTGTATATAAAGTATGGTGTGAAGAATTGTTATGTAGTATAGAGTTGAATGATCGGGTAGCTAGTTTAACCGATCGTTCTTTTATTAGATTTTTGTTAGGCGGTTCGATGCGCCACATGTCTTTACTGGACATGGCTCAGGCTTTACGTATATATACGCCTGAGGAATTAGCGTCTGCCGATTGTAGAGGATTGATACTAAACGGTAGAAAGATAGATGAGAATTTTGATACACACGGTGTGTGGAGTCAAATGACAAGCCATCACCGTTTCAAAGGGGGAAATTACTCTTATTTGGATATAGATAGAGCCGAATTAAGAGTGATACATAGGTTTTTAGCTAATTCGATTACACAAAGGGGTAAGAACAAAGAAAAAGTAAATGAACAGGATTTGTTTTACCATATGTGTATTCGAGACCCACAAAGCGCTGTAAGTATACCATATTGTGTGGGTTATTATTTATCAGCTATGGTTCGGGGGATGCGACCACATAGCATAATAGGAGGTGGTATTTTTATTACTTTGATTGGTGAATATCTCGGTGTGGATATAAGTCGGGGGGGATTATTAGTAGAAGAACCAGAACCCCGCGATACTATAGGTTTAAATGTATACCATGGTGCGAAAGTTTTGAAGAGGCGAAATAACGCCGCAGTACGATACCATGGTAGACATCCACAGGTGGAGAGAAACCAACAACAAGGCAATGTAGGAGGAGGGAATGAGATGCAAGAAATGCATAGGTTTATAGCTTCTCAGGAATACGAAAATGCTAGACAGAGAGCATTTGAAGATTGGCAAGTTCATCAGAACCAGATCATAGCTCATTGCCAACATATAGGTAGAAACTATATTCCTACACCGAAACCCATCTTCCCTCCTTGGTCTATAGAGATGCAGCCACCATATCCTACGTATGACCCTGCCGAAGCATTCTATAGCACTTATGGTTATGCCTGGAACCCCTATTGGTACCAATATCATCCTTAGTTTACTTATTATTATTTTTTATTTTGTAATTTGTAATTATTGATACGTTTAATACTTTTGTTAATATTGTAATCATTTTTATAATTATCTAACTTTTATTCTTAGATTTTAATAATTTTTGAATGTGGGGTAATATACCAAACTTCAAAAATATGTATATATGTTTGCAGTTTATCTTATGTACACAACAGGGTAAAACAACGCATTTTCAAAGACTGGCATTAAGTTCAGCAAAAGCAACTAATTTTGACGACAAGATGCAAAATATATGTGAAATAACAACAAGACGGAATGAACAAATGATGTGCACCATTTATCATTCAGCAAACAAACGCCAATATAATTGGAAACTTTGGTAAAAATTTAATCATTTTCACACTAATCACCCTCAATAATTTAAATTGTTACTGATTTCTTGCAAATGAGGGCATTGCAAGATCTTAAGTGTGGGAAGGGGTTAAATTCTTTCGGATTTTAAAATTTTTATCTTAAACACTTGGTTACCATTAAAAATACTAGTAAAGCAGTAGTTGTATTAGAATCTAGTGCTCTCTGATAAAAAAGAACAGCCCTAATCTTATATACTGACTACCCAATTCTAGTAAAATTTTTCAAAATTTTCAATTAAATGAATTCAAATTATGTTTATACATATTTATGAACGATAAAACTAGGTTTTAACACCGAAATTATTGTTACCTCAGAAAGGACATAAATTAAGAAACAAACTAAAATGTCAAAATTCATTTAAAATGGAATAGAGGACGATAAAAAGAAAAATAAAAAGCCAAGTGTGGGAAAATTTACCAAGTTATCTTAAACATATGTCACATATATCTGTAACAAATAACTGAAAATACTTTTGCTTTGGACTAAACTAAACTGTTTTTACCCGATGAAAGAAAAGAAGAGATGGATCTACACGATGAATCAATTCCATCATTAAAAGGAAGTAAAGTCTTCCGAAAAAGACACGCGCTTCTTGATTTAGGTCATGAAGTTGTCGTCCAGACCAGCTGTAGGTTGACGAAAAATCTAGAAAAGTCATCACTAAAATCAGCAGGAAATCCACGGACCTCAGCATTAAACAGGGTCGCCAAGTGGTCGGATTTATCCTAACCATGAGAAGGATTTATCTCGTACAATGGGGGGGGGCACCATGCAAATTAGCTGGATAAGACTAATGAATCAGATCCCCAGAAAGGATAATCTCCTTAAAGATTAAAAATCAGCTTTTAAGACTGATATTACTCAATCCTAGAGATTGACCTTAAAGATTGAGAATTCAAACTCGTGGAATTCAATGATATCTAAACTCGAGCTTGAACGAGAAAATATTTTGATCAAAATTATAAACCGATTTGTTTTCTGAAAACCCTATTTTTAATGCGTTCATTACCATTGAACGTAAAATCCTAGGAATTCACCTGGAATTCATTAGGTCACCTGAACTAAATCGGGTGTCAACCGTAAGAACGGTGGTTGCATAGTGGTCAAAGACAGGACCTTGTGCCATACCGAAAAATTATAAGGGTGAGCTTTACTATTGCTCCTACCAAGGATAGTAATTGCGTCCGACACGTTATAGACCATAATTAAAAGCATGTCAGGGGACATTGCCTTAACAGTTGCTTGTTCAACGCTTTCCTTTCAACCGGACGGTAGTTTACCGAAAGGTAATATACAGGACAAGTAAACTGGACGTGTTGCTTTCCAAATACAAGGTTAGCAAGTGGGTGACACAAAACCGCAAGTTTTGAGCTAAAATTTTCAAATCTGAAACCCACCAAACCCACAAAAATATTTTGCAAACACCGGTAAAGGGTTATCCCGGAAAACTTATCTAGGGTAAAAACTAGATTTAATTTTCAAAAGATCAAATGTTTTCATAAAGATCCAATTTCCTTAATGGATCTAAATTTTTATAGTCATGTGGGACTGTAAACCATATCGTTACTACCATTGTTTATACCGCCGTATAGAAATCACTGATGTACAAAGTGTGAAGAATAAAGAAGTGATTCTAGTATTTCAAGACGATATTGCTTGAGGACAAGCAACGCTCAAGTGTGGGAATATTTGATAATGCTAAAAACGAACATATATTTCATAGCATTATTCCTCAAGAAAGACAAGCTTTTAGTTGCAATTGTTCTATTTACAAGTGATATTCGTTTAAATAATAAAAGGTGAAGACAAAAGACAGATTCGACGAATTGAAGACACAAACGACCAAAAAGCTCAAAAGTACAAAAGACAATCAAAAAGGTTCCAATTATTGATAAGAAACGTCTCGAAATTACAAGAGTACAAGATTCAAAACGCAAAGTACAAAATATAAAATTGTACGCAAGGACGTTCGAAAATCCGGAACCGGGACCAGAGTCAACTCTCAACGCTCGACGCAACGGACTAAAAAGTACAAGTTAACTATGTATATAAATATAATATAATATATAATTAATTATATTAATTATATATATATTATATATATATATTATAAACCGTCGGCAGAGAAAGACTCCAAGGGTGTGAGCTGTAAATACATTCTCCGCGACTCGCGGAGTTTGAAGAGGATTTTGCCGCGAGTCGCGGAGCCCCAAAAATCGAAATTCCCTATAAAGCCAACCGAATTCTGATCACAATTCATATCTTTTTCTTCTCTTATCATACGTAAAATTTATATATATATATATAATTTATATTTTAATTTTAATTTTAATTCTAATAATAAGGGTATGTTAGCGAATGTTGTAAGGGTGTAAGTCGAAATTCTGTCCGTGTAACGCTACGCTATTTTTAATCATTGTAAGTTATGTTCAACCTTTTTACATTAATGTCTCGTAGCTAAGTTATTATTATGCTTATTTAAAACGAAGTAATCATGATGTTGGGCTAATTACCAAAATTGGGTAATTGGGCTTTGTACCATAATTGGGGTTTGGACAAAAGAACGACACTTGTGGAAATTAGACTATGGGCTATTAATGGGCTTTATATTTGTTTAACTAAATGATAGTTTGTTAATGTTAATATAAAGATTTACAATTGGGCGTCCCTATAAATTACCATATACACTCGATCGGACACGATGGGCGGGGTATTTATATGTACGAATAATCGTTCATTTAACCGGACACGGGAATGGATTAATAGCCACTAGAATAATTAAAACAGGGGTGAAATTACATTCAAGGGTAATTGGTGTAATTGTTAACAAAGTAGTAAAACCTTGGTTTACACGCAGTCGATAACCTGGTGTATTCATTAAACAAAGTATTAAAACCTTGTTACAATTCGAATCCCCAATTAGTTGGAATATTTAACTTCGGGTATAATAATAATTTGACGAGGACACTCGCACTTTATATTTATGACTGATGGACTGTTATGGACAAAAACCAGACGGACATATTAAATAATCCAGGACAAAGGACAATTAACCCATGGGCATAAAACTAAAATCAACACGTCAAACATCATGATTACGGAAGTTTAAATAAGCATAATTCTTTTATTTCATATTTAATTTCCTTTATTTTATATTTAATTGCACTTCTAATTATCGCACTTTTTATTTATTGTTATTTAATCGCACTTTTAATTATCGTACTTTTTAATTATCGCAATTTTATTTTATCGCACTTTTATTATTCGCAATTTCATTATCGTTATTTACTTTACGCTTTAATTTAAGTCTTGTATTTATTTTATATTTTACATTAGGTTTTAACTGCGACTAAAGTCTTAAAATCGACAAACCGGTCATTAAACGGTAAAAACCCCCCTTTATAATAATAATATTACTTATATATATATTTGTATTTTTATAAAAGTAAACTAATATAGCGTTGAGCTTTGTTTAAAGATTTCCCTGTGGAACGAACTGGACTTACTAAAAACTACACTACTTTACGATTAGGTACACTGCCTATAAGTGTTGTAGCAAGGTTTAAGTATATCCATTCTATAAATAAATAAATATCTTGTGTAAAATTGTATCGTATTTAATAGTTTTTCCTTGTAAAATATAAACTATTTCGTATACACCTCGCAGAACATCATGGGGTTAAAAGCGTTACGCCTAAATATGTCGGGAACTAGTCAAACATTTTCGCATTTAAAGACTTTCCGGACAGTCAGGTTTGGCGCGCCGCGCGGCCTATATGGCGCGCCGCGCCAGGTGGCAGTTCAGCAAATTTTTTTTTTAGTAATTTTACACGGTTTAATCGCGGGTTGGTTTGGGTTGTTACAAGTGGTATCAGAGCCACTCATGTGCCGTTGGGGGTGGTGGGGCAAACCTCATCGAGGACGATGAGTCCCTAAGGGGGGGTGAATGTAACACCCTAGGCAAATCCCACATCGCCCACGAACATGAGTGATCATGGGATTATAAGGTAATACTCAAGCTTAAATGACACAACGCGTTTTGGGATCACAGACTGAGTAGAAGTGCGAGTACGTTGTGGTTAAGCGTGCTCGGGCGAGAGCACTACCAGGATGGGTAACCTCCTGGGAAAGTGCTTCTCGTGTGTGGTTGCCAAGAAAATGCCGTGCGCCTGCAGGCAAAGCGGACAATATTGTGGTCATGTTAAGCTGGGGTGTTACAATAAATAAGTTCACAAAGCTTATCAAAACTCATTTCATTTCAGAAAAAGGTTTTTTCTCAAAGATTTCCAGAATAATCAGATCATGCAAAGTTTCTCATTTCATCATACAAAAACATTTTCTCAAAAGTTTCCAGAAAAATATATCTCATAATTTAGTTCAACTCAAATAGATAGATTAAGCACGCGAAATAAAATAACGAATTGATAACAAGATAATCATGAAGCATATCAAGGTAACGCTGAAAGAACAGTACGGACATCCGTACCTGGATAAATGTGTAAAGCTCAGAAAGTCGGAAAGATGCTCTAATATCCTCAACAACGGCTACCTAGAATAATTTAACTAACTTAGCATTCAATCTCAAAGTCCTAATGTTATAATGACCCAATATTTTTATGTATATTTATTTGTTATCTTAATTTATTAGTTTTCCCAGTTGCTAATAATCTTTCGTATTAGTGTTAGTGTTTTAGTTTGACCTATAGTATTAATAATTAATAATTAATTATTTTATACCTTCATATATTTTAGAGGCTGTAATGACATATATGAAATCCATTTCATCTCATTTGAGGATTTTGAACGTACAGAAATCGAAAACAAAATATTGTTTGGATCTTCTAATTCGTCCATTTTATTATTATTAATATTGTTTACTTAATTTACTTATATCCATGTAGCCATTATTAAAATAGATCATAAAATCATACAAATATGAGATCATCTTTATTTAGCTTTTTACATCCTATATACAGACAACTTCACCTCCCTATCTTCTTTTTATTTCTTAAATTTAATTTACGGCCAGTGGTTTAACAACAATATATAATCCTAAGATGTATTATTTTAAATTTATAGTTACCAATTCGTTGCTAGATTATAAGTAATTTTAGGACCCAAAACACTCCGATATAATCACCAACAATAATTTTTAAAGATTAGTTGAGTTTACTTCTATCGAGTATATGAACACCGTAAGATTATTCATCTTAACAACATAATAACAATAAAGCTTAGTTAGAAATTACCTTAGAAAAGTAACACCAAAATTATGATTGTAAAAATTTACTGCCACCTTAGCTTGCAATGTGTTTCTTCCGGGTATAAGTACTAAATCTATTTGTGTTTTGTGATATAGTGATAAATGAATACTTCAAATATAACACTGTATATAACACCCACTTGGCCAAAAGTTCGGGATACTACCCACGTATATGTGCAACGGTTTTTGACTGGTTCATATTAAGTGATACGGGGTAATATCTAGTGACTATTTCTAGATAATTCCTAAAATTTCACTTTAATTAAAAGTCATGTGCTGAGATATGATCTCATGTTAGTTATTTATTATTAGTCATTTTATTTTTATTTTTATTTTTACTACGGTAGTTTGCAACTCAACGTAAGTTGAGTGTTTTATTACTATTATTGTTAAAGTTATTATAGTTAGAATAAAAATTAAGATAATAAATGTCTCGTCAATTTATTTTTCTAACATACAAGTTTGCAAAGTTATGAGTTATTAGTTGAGATGTATTAAATTAAATAGTTCACTCATATATATATTCACATTTTTTATATAAATATATACATATACTTAGTTAATTAACATTTTATTTTGGGTCATTATAACATATCCCACTAAAAATGATTTCGTCCCCGAAATCAGTATACTAAACTCTATATATCTCAATTAAAATTTCCGGTCATTATAACATATCCCACTAAAAAAGAGATTTCGTCCCCGAAATCAATGAATTTAGAAATCGAAAACAACAAAATTAGCGTTCTAACCTTTAGGCAAACAAAGAAGGGTAACGCTCACGAATAGACTCCTCGGATTCCCAAGTGGCTTCCTGCTCCGGGTGATTCCTCCACAACACTTTTACGTAAGGGATCGTTTTGTGTCGTAGTACTCGTTCCTCATGAGCTAGAATTTCCTGAGCTTCTTCTTCACACGAGAGATCTTCGCGAATCTCATGGAGTGGATATTGAACAACATGGAGTGGAGAGTAGTTGTAGCCTCGTAAACAAGACACATGAAACACGTTATGCACATGAGACAATGCCGGGGGTAACGCCAAACGATAAGATACCTCTCCAACTCTTTCCAAAATCTCAAACGGACCAATGAATCTCGGGCTAAGTTTTCCTTTAATGCCAAAACGTCGAATGCCCTTACAAGGAGAAACTTTAAGAAAAACGTGATCACCGACTTTAAACTCGAGAGCTCGTCGATGCTTATCAGCATAACTCTTCTGACGTGTGCGGGCCTCTTTCAACTTCTCTTTCGCTAATTCAACTTTTTCATTAGTAACTCGAACCAACTCGGGACCTTCAATAACCTTCTCACCGTGTTCGTTCCAACAAATCGGAGCCCTACATTTCCGACCATACAACATCTCGTAGGGTGCCATGTCGATACTAGCATGCCAACTGTTATTATAAGCAAATTCAACCAAGCAAAGATAATCGTCCCAACTCCCTGTCCACTCTAAGGCACAAGCCCTTAACATATCTTCTAAAGTCTGGATGGTCCTCTCTGACTGACCATCTGTTTGCGGGTGGAATGCAGTGCTATACTTCAACTTCGTACCAAAAGCCTTATGAAACCCTTTCCAAAACTGTGAAGTAAAACGAGGATCCCTATCTGAAACAATTGACACCGGGGTGCCATGAAGTCTAACAATCTCCTTCTGGAAAATTTCGGCCAAATGACTAGCAGAGTATGTCTCACGAATCGCTAAAAAGTGAGCGGATTTTGTAAAACGATCCACCACAACCCAGATTGCATCATTCTTTCTCAAAGTTTTTGGCAACCCTGTCACCAAATCCATTGTAATATCATCCCACTTCCATACAGGAATATCAAGTGGTTGTAACAATCCACTAGCCCTCTGATGCTCTATCTTCACTTGCTGACATGTAAGGCATTTAGCCACAAACTCTGCTATGTCTTTCTTCATCCCACTCCACCAAAAATGTTTCTTCAAATCTCGGTACATCTTTGTAGAACCAAGATGAATAGAAAATGCAGAACTGTGAGCCTCTGTTAATAATGCTTCTCGAATCTCTACATCATTAGGAACACATAGTCTGTCACCTTGCCAAACAACTTCATGTTGATCAACTCGGAACTCGTGTTGTTTATCATTCTCCAAGTTTTGTACAATAGCCCACAACTCCCCATCATCCTTCTGAGCTTCCTTAATTCGTGACACTAAGGTAGGCTCGACAGTCAAATGAGTGATGTTGCCACCTACTTGCTTAGTTTATACCTCTAATTCAAGACGTTCCATATCGGCGATGATTTCAGGCTGAGTAATAAGACATGATATACTACCTGAACTCTTTCTGCTGAGGGCATCAGCGACAACATTTGCTTTTCCAGGATGATACTGAATGTTGGCATCATAATCTTTTAAGAGTTCCAACCACCTCCTCTGTCTCATGTTCAACTCTTTCTGCGTGAAAATGTACTTAAGACTTTTGTGATCGGTGAAAATATCACAAGTTTCGCCATACAAATAGTGCCTCCAAATCTTAAGGGCGAACACGACAGCAGCAAGTTCCAAGTCGTGGGTAGGGTAGTTCTTCTCATATGGTTTCAGTTGTCTCGAAGCGTAGGCAATTACTTTCCCATGTTGCATCAGAACACACCCTAAACCCTTATTCGAAGCATCACTATAAATCTGGAATCCACCGGTTACTTCTGGCACAGTAAGGATCGGTGCAGTAACTAATCTCTTCTTTAATTCCTCAAAGCATTTCTCGCGTTCATCATTCCATTCAAACTTCACCCCCTTTTTGATCAATTGCGTTAATGGCAAGGCTAAAGTTGAAAAACCTTCCACAAAACGACGATAGTAGCCTGCCAAACCCAAGAAACTTCGTACTTCTGTAACCGAGCTAGGTTTTGGCCAATTAGTAACGGCCTCAACCTTTGCAGGATCAACTTCGATTCCATCTCCAGATACCACATAACCGAGAAAAGAAACATGTTGCAACCAGAATTCACATTTTGAAAATTTAGCAAATAACTTTTTCTCTCGGAGGATACCCAACACGATACGTAGGTGCTCTTCATGTTCCTCCTTTGACTTCGAGTACACCAAAATGTCATCAATGAAGACTACAACATGCTTATCCAGATAATCATGAAAGACACGATTCATTAAATCCATAAAGACAGCTGGAGCATTCGTCAATCCGAAAGGCATCACTAAGAATTCATAATGCCCGTAGCGAGTACGAAATGCTGTCTTAGGAATATCTTCCGCTCTCACCCGTAGTTGATGATAACCTGATCTCAAATCTATCTTAGAGAAATACTTGGCCCCTTGAAGTTGGTCAAACAAGTCATCTATACGAGGCAAAGGATATCTGTTTCTGATAGTAACTCGATTTAGCTCTCTATAGTCGACGCATAACCTCATAGAGCCATCCTTTTTCTTTACAAACAAAACAGGAGCACCCCATGGAGATACACTTGGCCTTATAAATCCACGGTCTAACAACTCTTGCAACTGTTCTTTCAATTCCAACAACTCTAAAGGTGCCATTCGGTAAGGTGCCTTTGAGATTGGCTCAGCACCAGGAACAAGTTCAATTGTGAATTCAACCTCCCTGTCTGGCGGCAATCCAGGGAGTTCCTCGGGGAATACGTCTGGGAATTCCTTGACAACCAGATGATCATCAATGCTAACCTCTTTCTTTGAGCTATCATGAATAGCTTCTAGATAACCCTCACAACCACCATGAATTAGTTTTCTTGCCTTCATCGCAGAAATAACTTTTACAAGTCCATTTGGTGAAGTTCCTTGATACACAAACTTTGGTTTTGAAGCATCTCCGAATACAATTCGTTTACCATAACAGTCAACATGAGCATGATGTGGAGACAACCAATCCATTCCCAAAATAATGTCGAAATCATGCATCTCCAAAGGAAGTAGTTGAGCGTGGAGAACATTATTATCAATCGAGATGGGACAATCAATATAAACGCAAGTAATAGTCACAGAATATCCAAAAGGGGTAGAAATACAAACAGACAGATGTAACACAGAATGAGACAAATTAACACGTTTAGAAAATGATAACGATATAACAGAATGAGTAGCACCCGTATCAAATAAGACATGAGCCTTAATACCATTTAAAGTAACAGTGCCAGAAATGGTACCTTGAGCTTGTGATGCCTGACGTGTAGTCATCGTAAATACTCTCCCATAAGTAGTTCCCTGATCATTTCCCCCATTCTTCTTATTAGTGTCACGAGAAGTACAATCCTTGATCATGTGCCCTTTTTTACCACATCTAAAGCATGCACCTATCTCTTTATAGCAAGGTTTTCCTGGATGATTTGCCCCACATTTTGAGCATGGTGGAAGCGGAATCAAGTTTGGGTTGTTTCTATCAGTTGAACCCGACCGCTGACCTGAACCCTGAGCCTGACCATGATTATTTCCACGATTCTGCCATTGACCTTGACCATTATTATTACCCCTGTGCTGATACGTATCGCTCTGTGAGTGCCCAGAATGGCTCCCACGGGATCGGTTACCATTATCTCAGTTATGCCCTGACTGAACCTTACCATAACGATCTGAACCGGATCCATAGTACTCAGTATCTCTACCTCTCTTCCTGTCATTGGCAGCTCTATGCGCAAGAAAGTCAGCCCTCTCTAACTCTAGATTTTTAGCAGCGTTGGCCACTTCCGATACCGTGCGAAACTTAGTATTAAGAATTTCTCGTCTATATTCATAAAGTAGGGCCCACTTGAATTTCTCAACCTGCTCTTCTACAGTACCAGCTGAGCTACCAGCAACACCAGCCACTCTGATAAAACGCTCCATGAAAGTATTTATAGGCTCACCGGGATTCTGTCTGATGTTATTATATTCTCTCTTATACGCTTCTCTATCAGCAATCGGAAAGTAGTGTTTATAAAACACTTCAAGGAAATCACGCCATGCCAAAGCCTCTACATAACCATCCCCTTCAGCAGATTTTACAGCTTGCCACCAACGGTTGGCATCTCCTTCTAACTTGTAGGTAGCCATACGAACTTTCTGGTTCTCCGTACAATCTAACACCTCGAATATTTTCTCCAAATGCGCAATCCAATTTTCAGCATCTAAAGGCGTTTTCCCGCCACGAAATACTTCTGGCTTCTGTGTCTGAAACTTCTCCAACAATGAATAAGTAGGTAGTGTAGCGATCGTTTCAGTTCCCGTGTTATCAACGCTTCCCCTACCATTAGTTCCCGTAGAATTTGCTTGAATTGCAGTTGCAACAGCTTGCGGAACAACTTGAGCAATAGCCGCAGCCACTGCTTGATTCACTGCCGCTAGGATAGTCGGGTCGATATTTTCCGTGTTGTTATTTTGAGTAGTGCGGCTGTTAACACTTCTTTTCTTAGGAGGCATCTATAAAGGAAAGAACAACAATTACAGGAAGTATTAGAAACAAATGAAATACGGTAGAGTACAACATATGGAAGCAGAATCCTATCCGATGATCTACCCAAATCTTATCTGATGATCTACCCAAAACTCACAGGTCAAACCTAAAGGCAACTACAGAAGGGAACCTAGGCTCTGATACCATTAGATGAAACACCCCATTCCAACTATGAAATGGAAGGTCACATTTATTACTAAATAACTGAATTCAAAATAGTCTAACAATATTAAACGACAACGTCTAAAACAACTGAATTATTAAAATCTCTAATAAAACTTAAAAGTCTCCAAATCTTAACATAAGTCTGAATTATTATTAATAAGGGTAGTCTCTAAGGCATCTTCCAATCCATAAGCTCTCTCACTTATCCCATATGATCCTGATTACCTGCCGCAGGAAAAGAAAAATGCGGCTGAGCTAATAGCTCAGTGCGCGGATGTTGATAGATATAAATAGTAATAATAAATATTTTAAAGTATAAGAACGGAAGGAATTAAATAAAATTATTTTTACATTTATTTTATAAGTCTCCATCGAGTACCACCACAACACCAGAGTAAGAAATGAAATAAGGCTGAAGCAACGAGGGTTTGGAAAATTATACCGAGTACACCTAACAGAACAGAATATGGACAGAACATAACAGAATGCAGAACATCGGTGCCATATAAATATCACAAATCATATATCACATGTTAGAATCGCACACTGGTCATGACTCCAGGTGCAACCCTAAATCAGAAGGTGTGTATGGCACTACACTACACAACCGTCTACAAAAATCTGTCCATAGTATAACCTAGGATGCATCCATACGCCTCCCAAATAATCAGAAAGTTCTCCCACGAGCATAATCACATAATATAACAGAACGCTCTTCAACGAGCAATAACAGAAGTGGAGACGCCGCGGACTAATCGCACCGCCACGGATAGTGCCTTGTCATTGGTCGCCACAATGACAAGCCTGTGCGCACCCCACAGGTAGTTACCTCGGTATACCTATCTCCTGTCTACAGAATCTAGGGTTCTATGGTAGCACAGTGAACATACCAACCAACACCAGAATTATGTTCACCGTACATATGGAACCTAATCAAATGAAACAGAAAGAACGCTCGCAAAATAAATAAGTTCACAAAGCTTATCAAAACTCATTTCATTTCAGAAAAAGGTTTTTTCTCAAAGATTTCCAGAATAATCAGATCATGCAAAGTTTCTCATTTCATCATACAAAAACATTTTCTCAAAAGTTTCCACAAAAATATATCTCATAATTTAGTTCAACTCAAATAGATAGATTAAGCACGCGAAATCAAATAACGAATTGATAACAAGATAATCATGAAGCATATCAAGGTAACGCTGAAAGAACAGTACGGACATCCGTACCTGGATAAATGTGTAAAGCTCAGAAAGTCGAAAAGATGCTCCAATATCCTCAACAACGGCTACCTAGAATAATTTAACTAACTTAGCATTCAATCTCAAAGTCCTAATGTTATAATGACCCAATATTTTTATGTATATTTATTTGTTATCTTAATTTATTAGTTTTCCCAGTTGCTAATAATCTTTCGTATTAGTGTTAGTGTTTTAGTTTGACCTATAGTATTAATAATTAATAATTAATTATTTTATACCTTCATATATTTTAGAGGCTATAATGACATATATGAAATCCATTTCATCTCATTTGAGGATTTTGAACGTACAGAAAACGAAAAAAAAATATTGTTTGGATCTTCTAATTCATCCATTTTATTATTATTAATATTGTTTACTTAATTTACTTATATCCATATAGCCATTATTAAAATAGATCATAAAATCATACAAATATGAGATCATCTTTATTTAGCTTTTTACATCCTATATACAGACAACTTCACCTCCCTATCTTCTTTTTATTTCTTAAATTTAATTTACGGCCAGTGGTTTAACAACAATATATAATCCTAAGATGTATTATTTTAAATTTATAGTTACCAATTCGTTGCTAGATTATAAGTAATTTTAGGACCCAAAACACTCCGATATAATCACCAACAATAATTTTTAAAGATTAGTTGAGTTTACTTCTATCGAGTATATGAACACCGTAAGATTATTCATCTTAACAACATAATAACAATAAAGCTTAGTTAGAAATTACCTTAGAAAAGTAACACCAAAATTATGATCGTAAAAATTTGCTGCCACCTTAGCTTGCACTGCGTTTCTTCCGGGTATAAGTACTAAATCTATTTGTGTTTTGTGATATAGTGATAAATGAATACTTCGAATATAACACTGTATATAACACCCACTTGGCCAAAAGTTCGGGATACTACCCACGTATATGTGCAACGGTTTTTGACTGGTTCATATTAAGTGATACGGGGTAATATCTAGTGACTATTTCTAGATAATTCCTAAAATTTCACTTTAATTAAAAGTCATGTGATGAGATATGATCTCATGTTAGTTATTTATTATTAGTCATTTTATTTTTATTTTTATTTTTATTACAGTAGTTTGCAACTCAACATAAGTTGAGTGTTTTATTACTATTATTGTTAAAGTTATTATAGTTAGGATAACAATTAAGATAATAAATGTCTCATCAATTTATTTTTCTAACATACAAGTTTGCAAAGTTATGAGTTATTAGTTGAGATGTATTAAATTAAATAGTTCACTCATATATATATTCACATTTTTTTATATAAATATATACATATACTTAATTAATTAACATTTTATTTTGGGTCATTATAAGTTGTCAATTACTAAGGCGGACAGGTGAGAGTGGGATTGTGTTTCTTCATTAACCGAAAGATTAATAGTAGGTTCATTGGAAGGGGATTGAAAAGGGTTGGGATGTGGAAAAGGTTTGTGCAACACATTCAAATTAATTTCTTTTTTTGCAAAACCCACAGTAAGTCTCTTGCCATTGAAGAAATTACCATTCATTGCTTTTACAACATTGGAGGCTTGGAGAATGGTTTCGAATTTGATAAAAGCATAAGTTCGATCTTTCTTCCAGGATATACCCTGAATGGAACCGAATGTTTGGAAAGAGTTTTCTAGGATGGAAGGATCGATGTGCAGGGGTAGATTTCCCAGGAAAATAGTGGATTTTTGTGTGAAAGTTTTGTTTTTGGATGGAAATTTTGAAGAATTGGCAGAACTGGTGGTGAATTGATGATAAGTTGAATTGGGTTTGAAGATTGGAATGTGTTGGTAATTTTAGTGTCATCGGTCATTTTGTGTGATAAAATGATTTACTTGAGACAAATGGATTTCTAGTTAAGCTTTATAACAAGTTAGGAGAGTGTGGAGTACACGCTTGTTTAAGCTAACTAGAGTCATCTAATTGAAAGGTTATGTTAGTTAGTTGGTGTCTTTTTGGCCAAAAGACATAACTAATCATGAAATGGTGTGAACCTTAATGAAATGGTGTGAACTTTCATGGAATGGTGTAACCATTCATGATATCTTTTCATTAAAAGTTATAACCTTTCATGGACACCCTTTAGTCAAAAGGTGTAACTTTTCATACTCTATAAATAGAGTGATTTGTCTCACATTCAAAGATGATATGGAAAATTGATCATTCACAATATACAAATTATTTATGTTCTTGACTTCTAATTTTAATTGCCTATATTGAAGCTGTGCCTTTGTCTTATCCCGAATAAAGATTTCGTATAACCCTAAGGCAATATATGTATAGGGTCAAAATACTTTATCGCGAAAGTGACTACACGATTCAAAGGTTTATCCGGCATTCAAACCCTATTCTTCATCAAAGCGATAAAGTATTTTGTAATAATAATATATGATGATAAACCTTTGATGATTATGTGCCAAATTGTCAATATTTGTGACAAAGTGGATATGCGCTTCGCATTTATGATTCGGGATACGGTGATTGTTAAAAGGCAACATTATGGGCAAGAGACAATAAAAGCAATCATTTGTTGTTGGTGGTTTATGGAATACAACGTTTACTACTGATAATGTCGAAGGTCTCGCACGGTTGGCAATTCAATAAAACCGCCGTTGATAGTCACGTTTATGGAGATGGATTGAAGATTCAAATAGTGGATCAATACAATGGTTCAATCATAATAACGAGTACACATTTTCTATTCATTTTCTATAATCATGATATAAATAAGTATGAACTGCATGATAGTAATGATGATAGAATGGTCATTATTCTTAGAATTTATGAACGGATGATGGATTGATGGTATGAAAGTAAATTAATTAATCTAAGTTTGAAACGACATATGAATGATACCATGAATTTTCATACACTGAATTAACATGAATTACATGTATGAATTAATTAAATCAACATGTATGAAATGAATAACAACGTTTGACTTTTGGGACATATGGCACCGTTACAACAACGAACGGTTTGGTTCTGACATGTGTTACCGACATTAGTAATTGATCATACCGACATATTAATATAAATTTGGTTTGGGGTATTAAACTCCATTTTTTAATTAATGAAAATATTCTTTTATTTTCATTGAATTTTGTGTTTTATTAATGGGTATTTGTTGAAAGTTGAAAACGTTTCATTTCGTGTTTTCAGATGAAAAGGGAGTAATATTTATGTTTTCAAAAGAAAAGTAAATTGTTATGACGGTTGTGACGGTTATATACGGAGTATTTATCCTTCTTGACATGGATAATAAAACATTTATATGATGTGTACTTATTAATATATAGTGTCTCTGAATGTTTGATTCATGCGTGTGGAAATTAATCGGGTGAATGATACACCGAGTATCATTGTATTAAATTTACGATTAATGGTATTCACAAAGTAGTTTCAAAGAATTGAAACGGCATGTTTGGACAGTACACATGTTAATATCATATGATCTCTAAACGTTGATAGCATTAATATTGATTAAATTTTAATTGTCTGTCAATACAGTTACGTTATTGAATCAAACTTTTATTGAATCAAACTTATGTTTTGAAAATTGGAAGTATGATCCAATAAGGCAACAAATGCTTATGTGATGAGATCTAAGTATTACTTGTAGAATTCTTGTGGTTTAATTTACAACGGGGATCCTGAGTATTTTAAGGATGTATTGATTAAACTTTTATCAAGAAGATAATCATCTACAAGTGGTTAGAATATTAGACTTGGTATAGATGAAATGTGTTGCATCTACAAGTTCTTGAGATATTTAACTTGGTATAGATGATGTATTTTGGATAAAGAATTCATCGTTGAACTATTGACACTATGCCTTGATGTCTTTACTTCTTGTTTTGTTTTTAGAAGTGGTTATAATTATAATCTAACTATCTAATGTAATGGTTTGTGTACACAATGATAAAAAGGTACCATTATCAAGGGTGTACAAATTATACGTTTACATTGGTGAGTCCTGAAAACGTGGACATAAGCACTTACTGATCAATCAATCAATTTGATACGCGAGTTTCTTATGGTAAAATAAGAATTTTGTAAATCCTTGGTTAAAGGATTGCAAAAGGAAATTGACTAAAGTCATAATGAATAAAGATTAAATTCATGGTGATCCCTAGTTATGGGATGTAACATGACTAAGGCATGTATTTTACTAGTAAAGTCTAGACACTTATGCCTTAGACATACCTGCTTTTCGTGGGTTAATCACGAATGAAGTGATGCATGTAGATTTTGTTGGGTCACAACAAAGTTTGGTAAAGTCACTTGACAAAAGCATTAGCCGGAAGCGCGCAAAAGTTGGCTAATGTTATGGGATTGAAGTCCATTAAATCTTCCAAAGTGAGACGCCCAATTCTCTTCTAGTACAACGCTAGGAGCTGAATTCAATGAGGTAAGCTTACTTTCTGAAGATTGAAACACATTAATATTCTGATCCCAAAATATGTGTTTAGACCCGTAAGTGGAGTAGGTTGAAGTTTAACTTCTTAATGCCTCTTTTGAAAAATTGCATATGCGGGTGCAAGACGGAAAAGAGTTACCTATGTGAGTATGAAGTTTTGCCGCTTCAAAGAAGCTTGGACTTGGCTTCCTATATACTCATGAAAGGATATGGACGCATGGCTTATAAAAGCGTCAAGACGAACATTAGAGAAATGTAAGAAACTGATGTGTATATTATTTTATAGTTTTCAAATGAATTGAAGGGTTCAATTCTTCACGAACACCCTGATTTTCGAATTCTCGTAAATAATATACTAAGTGGAAATTCAATTCTTCACGAACATTTCCATTTACGCATTAGTTTGTGTGTTTGTTCAAGTTATTAAGTAAATCTAAGGATTACACTAAAATGGGGGGGATTGTTGGTGATTTTAGTGTCATCGGTCATTTTGTGTGATAAAACGATTTACTTGAGACAAATGGATTTCTAGTTAAGCTTTATAACAAGTTAGGAGAGTGTGGAGTACACGCTTGTTTAAGCTAACTAGAGTCATCTAATTGAAAGGTTATGTTAGTTAGTTGGTGTCTTTTTGGCCAAAAGACATAACTAATCATGAAATGGTGTGAACCTTAATGAAATGGTGTAAGCTTTCATGGAATGGTGTAACCATTCATGATATCTTTTCATTAAAAGTTATAACCTTTCATGGACACCCTTTAGTCAAAAGGTATAACTTTTCATACTCTATAAATAGAGTGATTTGTCTCACATTCAAAGATGATATGGAAAATTGATCATTCACAATATACAAATTATTTATGTTCTTGACTTCCAATTTTAATTGCCTATATTGGAGTTGTGCCTTTGTCTTATCCCGAATAAAGATTTCGTGTAACCCTAAGGCAATATATGTATAGGGTCAAAATACTTTATCGCGAAAGTGACTACACGATTCAAAGGTTTATCCGGCATTCAAACCATATTCTTCATCAAAGCGATAAAGTATTTTGTAATAATAATATGATGATAAACCTTTGATGATTATGTGCCAAATTGTCAATATTTGTGACAAAGTGGATATGCGCTTCGCATTTATGATTCGGGATACGTGATTGTTAAAAGGCAACATTATGGGCAAGAGACAATAAAAGCAATCATTTTTTTACTATTTTCATTTGTTAGAAGCCAATTACTGATTTTATTACTCTTTGTTGTTGTTTGAAGGCAATTACTAATTTTATTACTGTTTGTTGTGTGTTGTTGTTTGAAGACAATTACTTATGTTATTTCTGATTTTAGGTACTAAGGGATTGACATCTTAATGTTAAGATTAATAATTTGTTTCAGAATTTGAAACTAAAGGTTAAAACTTAATATGAGTTGACAAAACATATATTTAAAATTCTATGTAGCCTTGGATTTGTATTGGTAGTTATTTGGTTTGTATGTTGTAGCAGCAGTCATTTGGACTTGGTTGGTACTTATTTGGTAGGTACATGTTTATGTATTTATATAATGTGATTGAATTAATCATTCAAAGTTTGTTACTCTTTGAAGGTATTGTGAGTTTAGGTACTAATTATACAGATTGTGACTTGAATGCAAGTTGTTGTGATCATGTTTGTACTAAGTATACATTTGACGAACGTGCTTTATAGATATGACAAATTTCTTATTTTAGTTAGCTAACATAAGAACCTGTAGAGCATAATCATTTGTATCATGAGTGCAATCCATCTATTTTGAGCAGTAAGGTACATATTATTCGAACTACGCATTTGGTTGATAAGTGCATTATCTAAAGATATATTTAATTGGCTTTTATACGGAGTAATATTTAAGAAGGTTTATCCTTGGTGTGCGTTTATCGAGAACACAACAATAATCTGAAACAACTGGCTTTGATCAAGTCATAACTCATAGCTAAGAATGCCTTGAAGAGCGTTGAGGAGGAAGATCTACAGGTTTGTAAGTCTCAATGCTTTTAGTTTGACTAACCAAATTACTACACAATTATGTGTAGTATGAAACAATAACATTGACTTTGACTAAATTTTGACCTTGTGAAAATTGTAGATATTTGCAGGATCCCATAAATGCAGGAAGCATTAGACTTTTATAATCAATCACCATTCCCATAAATGCAGGAAGCATTAGACTTTTATAATCAATCACCATTCTTTACAAACGTCGTATCTGTGTACTACTACTACTACTAATAAACAAATCTTTGTTACACTTTTGTCACCCTTTAATCTAACACCATCATTTATTGAGCTAATTGCAACTAAATATAATATATATTGTAGGCACGATATAAACAGGCAAGATTTGACATTCATCGTGTGAAACCATCAGCGTTTCCTACCAACGATCGCCACGATAATTTGTATAGTAAAGCACTAAAGCCACTTTCTTATAATTAGCGTCAAGTACGTTATTGTTATGTTCTTATGATGTAAAAATAGTAGTCGTAAATGGAAACACTTTCTCAGATTTGTTGCAGTAAAGGGAATTTGTTTTGAACGATCTACTACCTAAGATGACTCTGGAATAGCTTTGGACAAGTGTGGAAAAAACTGGATTGGTCAAGTCCAAGAACATCCAGATTAAAGAATAGTCTGAGGTCAATTTCTTATTTACTGATTTCTTTATCGGAATTTTCTTTTCTTATTTACTGATTTACATTTTATTAGCTGTTGGAAAAATAGGCAAGTTGGGATGGGTTTGGCCGTTGGGAAATAGGTCATATGTGTTTGTGCTGATTGAAATGGGTCTAACGAGTTTGGCTTGACCGGTAACACTTTACGTCCTTTTACACGATGATCAAAATTTATAGTCATCTTCTAATTTGGTTCTCTCTTGCAGGATGGACATTGTTATAGTTCTGTCGAATTTGATAAACCTAAATCAGCCTGCAGCATACTAGAGAGTAGAGATACAATAAGCTTGATGCCAATCTTCTGTTAATATAATATACAAATGATCACAATTATATCATTAATGAGTTAAAGTAGTATTTCTTGCATTTTCCTCTTGACCATGCACATGAGTTACCAAGTTATGTCAAATTTTGTTGCATTGATATGTATTCTTCCTTTCATATTTATAAATTTATTTGTGGTTTTCTCTGATCATTATTGTCACCATTTGTTCTATAACATCATGGTTATATAGTTTCCAAACTATGTTTTTGACACTCATTTTAGCGTATTCAAGTCCCTTACCGTCTTTTTGCATCATCCTGAAATTTTGTTACATATTTTTGTTAGAGAAGCATAGTACAAATATTGGTGTTTAGCCATCAGTATAACCAAAAAAATTAAATTGTATTGTTAACTTCTTAACTACACCCATTTGACCCATTTCAAAGAACTATACGTTTGAACCCATTTAATAGGTTTAGGACATTATAACCACATGAACGCACGTTAGATTTCTAAATAAATACACCCGGAATTGACCCATCTAGATATTTCTATTTGAAATTTCTATATCTAATGTAATCTAATCTGTTATTTGTAGGAATCCCAAAGAAGCATGGTAACGGACGCTCATGCTGACACTACTGCTTTGAAGAATAGCAGTTAATCCAGAGAAACTGACGTCTTTGAAAACAAATATCCATACATCCATACATTCCTTTAAAATAACTCATATGCTTTATTAATATCTTTTATCATTTTAGGATGCTAAAATCACCTTCAAGGCTATTCTGGAAGATGCAAATGTTCCGTCTACACATGAGATAAGGTATTTGCTGATTGTTTCAATATCTAATCTAATATTTTATCGAATCTCTGTCCGTGTTATTTATATCTTTTATCTAATATTTTCTATTTGCCGTCTGTTTCATGTACTTTTAATGATGAGTCTCCCATCTCTAATTAATGGCACATGCTTTCAGGATTCTCATTAGTGATAATATGCCTCAAGTTATAAATCAGTAATAAATAGAGTTCTTTGTGAAAGTTTAAGGTATTTGTTATTATCATTATGTTTGTATTAAAGTCAACATTGTTGTTTTTTAATGTAAAGTGCAGGTTACATTTATATGCTACTCTATATGTGGTAAAAAGTTCGAATCGAATGTCTCCGTTTTATTTTACCTTATGGAAATTGCAAATTACTAAATAGAACAATGAACTATACAATACACCATATTCATATAACAAGCTACAAAAGTTATTGCTTAGATTTTAACAACAATTTTGCAGGTGTGATGTTGTGGTACATTTTCTTGATTGAAGGCAGTTGGTGAAAGTGTAAAGACACTGCTACATTGGTCTATAAATTTGCCGAATTATAAGTAGCAATTTTCATCAGAGTTAGAGGTGTCTTAAAGTATATAACCTTCTCAAATATGAGTTAACATTGAATGTATCCCATTTATATAATGCAGATGAAACTGAATGCAATAAGCAAAATGGAGGTTCAGGTAAATTGAAATAATAAAGGTATTGCAACATTGGCTTGAAGCTGTAAGTACCCCAAAAACTACTATTTTTTTTAAAATGTTGACTGCATTTATCTTTTAATAATTACCTCATGATCCCTCTTAAATAACTAGCAGATCAACCGACCACGTTTATATGCCCACAATTTGCACATGTACTATGATCTTTGGTTCGAAAGTGAAAGCGGCCAACATTTTTTCTATACTTAACTATATAATGAAGTTCGTCAAATATGTATAACATCTACCTAAGACATCGGCAAAGTACTTGCAAAAAAAATATTACAAAATCCGCTGCGAAGCGTGGATCACATACCTAGTATATACTAATTACCGTAAATTTCTCTGTAACCCCATTGGTCACAAGAACCTCCAACCACTATCACACTGTAGTAACGGCATCTTTTTCCCCCCTTCTTCTTCTTCCATATAAGCTTCTACTTTTCTCATCTTCCCTTCAAATCACGTAAATTTTCTTCCACCCTATTGGCCAAAATGTTGAATATATTTAGTAAACCTGCCCATCTTCCCTAATTCATTCCCCATCTCTCTACAATTCATCACCCCCAATTCACCACAGAGTACCCAACTGTTAGCTCTCATCAATTTAGTTTGTGTATGAGAAATTAGTCTCTTAATTTCGTTTCATATTAAAATCTTGAATCAAGATTTTTAAAATTAGGGTTAGTACATACAGCAAGACTCGCCGATTCACCACTTCCTCAGCATATTCTTCTGCCATAGGTCTCTTCTGCTCTGGTATTTGTACCACTTCAATTGTATAATTTTAGTTTATGATATTTATGTTATTGTTGTTTCTCTTTATGAATTTTGCATACAAGGTCTTCTTCACCAAAAAAATAAAATAAAATTTGTTGTTTATATTTTGAATTGTGGAAGATGGGGTAGGTGAATTCTTTTTCTTTACCATTAGTAATTTTGGGTGAAAAGATTACATTGATTTGTTTGGGTTCCGTAACATAAAGCGTAGTTAATTTATGGATTGTAATTGAATTTTTTTAATTTTGGTTATGTGTATGCAACTCATCTAAATGAATCATAACTAATTTTTTGGGTTTTGATTATATTAATCATTACTAAGTTTTTAAGTTTTGGTAACATGAACCATAACTGAGTTTTTGAGTTTTGACTGCTCTGTTTTGGTATAACAAATCAATTAATCAAGTATTTTAATAAAGACAAATTGTGGCTAATTTTTACTTTTTTGGATATAACTAAATATTTGGCCATATATAATGAAAAAAATGATATTTGTTGAGAGGTTGCAGTGTTGCACCGAAGTTTTGGTCAAATAACATGATTATGAAGTAGAAACATATTACGAATCCTAAAAAACCTAACATTTTTGTGTGGATTTTTATTTGAATTATGCAACCTGAAGGTTCATTACACACCTTTAGGCCCATGACACGTTTGGTATTAGTAATGAATATCGGTTTGATTTGGAATTAAACAGCAATTTAAGCGCATTTATATATGTTGGTGGTACTATTCAGGTTGTACTCAAAACCATAATCTAAAGAAGTATTTTGAAGTCTTTACCTTAATCGGAGGGATTTAGTAGCCATGGTGGTGGGTGGCGGTGGCCATGGCTTGCCTTACACAGTGAGCTCACTCACTTTTCTTCTCTAAACTCTACTATATGATGTACTTACTTTCTCTTAATTCCGATTCTTTAAACTTGGATTATACAGGTTCTATGTTTGCAAAAAGCTTGCTGCTATAGCAACACTCCAACACAATATACTTATATCATTGGTTCTCCCCATCATTTGGATTTTCATTACCATTGCTACTACCGTATTTGTAAGTGATAATTTTTCGTTTTCTTTCCAGATTATATTGATTGTTCCTTTCTTTGTGATACATTGAAGTGACGATTTCTAATTTGATGTTGATTCTAAGTTGTTGTGTTGTTTTGACTTTTGCTTTAATTTGTGTCACTGTCGTTTGTTTTTTTTCTTTCATTTTTTATAATTTTAATTTGCATTAAAAGTGTGTATTACTAGATGTTTTTCTATTTCCGTTGTTTTGTATAATGTTGTCGTTATTTGTGGAATGTGTGTTGGCCTCTTATAATTTTTTAGATAAATGGTTCGCATTAGTTTTTTTTGCCCATATTGCTTTCTGGGATAATGTCAACTAACAAAAGACAGAGGAAGGCTAGAGATACCGGTTGTTCCTTTGTTAATTTGGTGTTAGTGGTATTCGTTTTATGACATCACACGACTTGCGAGGTCATAGTTGCGTCACTGTACGTCTGTACCTCCCACGGCCTGTTCATTCAATTGTTTGCCGTATCTTGCCTCATGTCGACTCTGAAATGTCTGGTGTTAATCTTTTGAGTGCTTTATCATCTTCCATAAATTTGAATGATGCAAGTACGATTATAGTTCCTTAAAAAGTCGTCGTCCATTAAGCGCTTTAGTTTTGTTTTTTAAAAGTTATGCAGATGCTCAGTCATGTTATTTATGTTTATATATGTCGCTTCAGTTGTATGCCATTTGTGATATATATATATATATATATATATATATATATATATATATATATATATATATATCAAAAGTCAATTCAAAATGTGACTTAGTTAAGGAAGACATGAATTGGAGAAAGGAATTAGTGTTGTTGTTAAATTCGAGGAGGACAAAATGAAGGTGACACCAACATATCTCTCAAAACAGCCAAACAAATCTGACTGAACCGCAGCTACTATGGCTGTTAAAGATAAAGGTAGGCGGATGATGGTATTTACATTGAATCTATGTCTGGTGTTTCTATAATCGTTAATTTTATTGTTTATAGTACCATCTAAAATCTATGTCATCGTTTTGTAGTTTTATTTAGGGTTTTTCCCCTTTTGATGGATGGAGATGATATTTATAATGGGAATGATGTTGATTCAGATGATGAATAATGAATCTGATGGTTCGGATGAGGCTTTTTTTGAGGTTTAAATCTGACGTCCCTGTTTTTCCTCTGTAATTGCATTTGAAAGTTTGTGTTGCAATTAATTTTGTTTTATGTATTTGATAGAATAGTTTTAAAGATACGAAGATATTTTAGTTTTATGCTCTTTGGTATTATGTTTATGTTGTGATGGTTATTTTTAAAGATAGTTTGTGTGTTATAAATGTAAAACATAACAACTAACTTTCTTCCAGTTAAGTTATCTAATCGATTGATACTATAAGTTAATTAAACTTAAAATCAGCTACTGGATTTCTCAATAAGTTTAATTATTTATATCTATCGCCTGTGTGTTTATGTGTGTCTATGTTGTGATTTTGAAGAATTTAGTCTTATATTATGTGTGTGTGGAACTGACTGTATGTTGATTTCTGGAACTGTACTTCAATGAATAAGGTGGACAATTGTTGTTTACTGTATGTGTATGAAGGGGCAGGCCACAAAGAGTCTGCAACAGAGGAATACTATGCTTAGCAATATGTGATGGAGGTTTTGGTATATGGGTCGCGAGTCGCCAGGAAAAAAAAAAACAGGTTTGTATAATCGTTTATTGATTTATACGTAGTATGTTTTTGGCCCAAATTTTGTTTTCTATGTATGTTATTTGTTGTTTTTGTGGTGAGACTCATATGGACTGATGGAAAAGTAGCTAAATTTGAATGCAGATTTGATTTCTTTCATAATAGGAGACCATTATGAATTAAACCTTGAGATACATTTGATTTCTTGAAATATTTTTGAATATTGTTATGTTCTATTAGTTGGTGGATTTTTTTAATTTTTTTTTTAAGTAAAGGAACATGTATTGGCTTTCTGGAATGTGTTACCTGTTAGGTATTAAAAGCAATTGTAATAAATCATGTGGTCTACCTTCACAGAAGAATGATACTCCGTATGTTTTACGCATGTTGTTTCTATATTTTAGTACTTTGTTAATTTTGGATGAATTTTAATTGTTTTTGCATCTTATTAATAGTCTTTCATTGTAATGCAGATGTACCTACTTATATATTGGTCGTTGAGGATGATTTACAACAGGCTGCAGTGATAATACAATCATGGCCATTGGTGTACACACACATACCACCGGTTAGTTGATGTAATCGTTTTCTAGATTTAGATTTGTAGAAGTTGGAAACCCTTTCTAATCGAATAAACGCTAAACGCACACTATTGATGTTTCACAAATCCGACGCAACAAGCAAAACGTGCAATCTTCAAAAATGAAGGTAACACGAAACCGCAAAAAAACAATCCTTTACCAAAAATTAATCAAACGCTAACAAAGTTCATTTTCACAGCCGATGAACAAGAGGAGCAAAATAAGTAGAAAAAGGAATAAAAACTGCTCCAACTAGCTTTTGCTCAACTTCAATTTTTTTTGCAAACCAAGTCCCTCCAAAAAGAGAGTGTTGCACAGCCAGTCTTTAAGTACAATAACGAAATCCGCATCTACCAAAAATATCAACGAAATAGTTACAAAAAAGATTACCAAATCCGCCGCAACGCGCGGACCACGTACCTAGTTCTAATTCAAATCATAAGAAAATATTATCAAAAGTTAATTTTACTAAACTCTGACGCCCTTCTATTTCTTAAAGAAAACACTAGAATTGTTTTAGCCTCGATAAAATCATAAAAGAAAACTGAATACAAACCAATTTTATAAAATACTTAAGGCAGAATAATCATTTCTTAGGATATCACTTAAACGCACTTTAGTAAAGTGTAGCTGAAGACTCGAGATAAATGCTACTCCGTATAATATAATGTCTACATAGTTTAAAATCAAGTTTTCTTTCTTGTTGTACATGCCTTTTACTACTATTGGTAACTTTTTAATGATAGTTATCCAAATTTACAGTAAATTAAATTAAAGCTCTGGTTAGCATAATTTTTTATTTATTTTACTTGTACAATTTTTTTACTCAACACCGATTCGGTCTTCTGAAACGCTAATCTATTTGAGTTTTGATCACCGGAAAGTAGAACCCTATACAACAAAATTCACTACTCGCAAAAATCTTCATCCATTACGTTGTATATTAAGGATTATATTATATTATTGATATTGATAACAATAACAATAACAATCTTTGTTATCTTAATCTATTACTACCAATAATTCTACGGTTCCACACTTTCATTTCCTGAATCTTGTAATACTAAATATCTGCATATGTCTAAAGAAATCAAGAACAAAATCAATAAAGATGATGACGATAAAGGTAATGGTAAAACCAATTGCGAATATATAAGAAGAAGGCATCACCAAAACATACCACCACCCGACTACAGTCATCATCATCATCATCATCATCTTTATTATAAAAAGGAGAAAGATGAAGAATTGGGGATTTGGGGAATCTTGATTATTGGACTAATTGGAGCTACTGCTACTACTCTTGCTGTATGTGATTGTTTCTTCTTTATAATTAATGTTCTATAATATAATATAATATTGATTTAGTGATAAAGTTTTCAGCTTTTGTATTTCTTTTTAAGCTTTGAGCATTTTCATCTGCTAGTTTTAGGGTTTGGTTTGTTAAAGTTTAGTTTTTGGGTTATGATTTAGAAGTTGGTTCAGTAGAGAGAATAAATTGGAATGGCAAAAAGGATAGTAGTAATTTGATGAAAATTTATTCAAATTAACAAATACAAGGTAGGTGAATCATGCCCAAAATGTGAAAGTTTTGTATTGAAAATGAAGCATATATATCGATTTCCATGATTGTTCATTTAAGGCTAGTGGATTATTTATACGAAAAGATAGTTTATGACGGTTTCAAACAATTTGATAGGTTAGACGTATGAGGCAAATGGCTGATGGGTTTTTTTATTGGGTCGCACATGTTGATGATGATTTTGTTTATTTGGGTCAATATATTGATTATAATTTTTTAATATATTGGACAAGGTTACCAGGTCACCCTCATGGAGAGGTGCTAGTAGTAGATCATTTCGATCGAGTTTTCAAGAGGAGTCTTGGAAAAGATACAACCGTCGAATGCAGGAAGAGTATGAAGAAGAAATCGAGAGGGTGGTGCGTTTCTATTTATATTCACTCCTTTTAATTTTACTTAATTAATTCTGGTGTGTTTGTATGTGCAATGTGAAATTGTTATCTGATTAAATAATCAAGATCCCATAGTTGCAACTTTCTTATATTGCATTATTGATTACTTGGTGACATTTCTCATTATCAAGTATTATTACGACTCTACGCGTATTAATGAATTAGACTACCATTTATTTTGTTACCTATAGAGTCTTTGTATCTTTGTGTACAAACATGAAATTGTTTTTATAGCCTTTGTTCTTACTTCTATATATAGAAACCTTTTAATCCATTCGATAGATTATGCTATTAGTGATTTACGGCGCTAACATAGTAAAAATCGTATTCATCATATCCCGAATTAAATTGGATTGTGTGTTTACTTTAGCAATGTAAACCATCATTTTCGGTTGACCATCTAATTTCATAAGTATAATGGATGAATGGAAACTAATGTTGAAAGTGGTCATAGAAGTAGAGTACATTGCACCTTGATTTGAGCTTTTTTACGGATTTATGTACGCTTCATGTCAATAAATAAAATTTTGTTTTAATGATTGTATGTAGGAGCGTATAAGGCACATGCAAAGTGTGTTTAATAGGAGAAAAAATAAATACACAAGGGATTATGAAAATTGGAAGGGAAATAATGGAGCAGGTGGATATTATCAAAATTTTCATAGAGACGATTGGTATTGGAAAACCGATACGTCACAACGAAACAGACGTAGTAATTATAAGGAACCTTCTCAGTCCCCTGTAAATTATTCTTTGTCCCATCACTATGCAATATTGGGTCTCAGCAGGTAAAACTTATTTATGGCTTTTTTGACACTTTGTTCTTGTTAGTCTTTTTGTTTTTCCGTCTTTTCTTTTGTAGAATTAATAACGAGTCGATTTGCGGTTCATTTTTGTTGATAGCTTGATAAGAGTTAATGGCTATTTTCTCTTCATAAGATGATGGACATTTTTTGAATATTTTATATGCTACAAATCATATATGCTGTTTCTTAGGCTGAATATATTTTATATAATAATAATAATAATAATAATATAATATCTCTTGTTAATTAATAGGTCAAGGACAAAGCCATACACAGATGATGAGATCAAGGTATTCATCAGCTCTTACCTCCCGATTTTCATCTTTTTATTTCTGTTTCATGGGAATAATATTTTATTTGATACAGACTGCATTCAGGAGCAAGGCAAAGGAGTTTCACCCTGATCAGAATCAAGAAAATAAAGGTAGGCATTTTTATCGTTCCATTCATTAAAACGTTATTATTATAGTCAATATATAATCAAACGATTTATTATTGATTGATAAAGATGAGTGAACACTACCTTCTTTTTTTCTCTTAATCTGATTCTTATTCTTTTAAAAAGTTTGTTACATAATCACCTTATATTACAATACAATTGAAGTCACGCGTCGGGTATCTTAATTTGAAGCGATGCAACCGAGTGTTATTAAAATTGAGAATTGTATGTATATTGCTGCAGAGGTTGCTGAAGCGAGGTTCAAGGAGGTTATGACATCTTACGAGGCCATTAAGACGGAAAGAAAGAATATGAAATGAAATAAAGAGTATGCAATGCAATGCTATTTTAGAGGTGTAATATAGACACCCCATTTTTTGGGGGGGTGGTTGCAAAAGTTTTGTTTATTTGGTTGCTAATTGATTTGATACAGAATAGTATTTTATATTGAGAAAAATAAATCTGTTACATCAGAATTAACTTAATTTCATTTTTGATGCTGCAGTAGCATTCTTTTTTATGGTCTATTATATGAACTTCAGAAAGTTGTGCGTTGAGTTTGTATAGATAAATAAATGACCAAAAAGAGTTGCATTATTTGGTGGGTTACTAGATAAAGCTTGCGTGGTGTTACTGAATTGACAATATTTCATTTTTTATGTTTTTCTTTTTCAAAGATTTTTTTAGAGCTTTTTTTTATTGAAGTTTTGACAAAATTGAGCTTTTGGTTAAGGGATTTTTTTGAAGTTTGTGTGGTTAAGTTGAGTGAAAAACTTTTGAAAAGCTTTTTATATTGGAGATGATTTTTAATTTTTTTTTTTTTTTTTTTTTTTATAAGTAGTAGATGTAAGCACCTTTCTGAAAATTGTTAAGCTCCTTATTTGCTACAGGAAGTAATAAGCAGGTAAATTGGAAATTAAATTTTTTCCGGAGATTATTGCTTTTAAAGTTGATTTTCAAAACACGACTGACTTGGTCCGGTGGGAGTTTTTAAACTTTATGCTAATTCGGCTAAGATTCAGTTCCGAGTGGATGTTTTGGATTAATATGTGTCTTCAGCTTGTTTTTGTTAACGGTAGCCCTACTGTTGTGTTCCATATTAGTCGAGGTCTTCGACAGTGTCACTGTGTCAGTCCTTTTTCTTTTATTTAAAATTGTTATTTAAGAGCTTCATTTGATGAAAAAAGCTGGTCAGATTCAGGGGACGAAAATTAGTAAGTTTGAGAAAAACAGTTCACATTTATTCTACATGTTCTTGAGTTATGAATGGAGTTCCATTGATTTCCAAACAAATGTTAACGTGTTTGACGATTTTCACTGGATCTCGGGTTTGGGTTTACAGTTTAATGTTGCTAAATCTATTTTGTTTTGTATTGGAGTTTCGCATTTGGAGGTCAATCATATGGCTTCCTTAACCGGTTGTGCTGTACGCAATCTTCTATAGGGAGTCTCCCAAATCAATATGAACCTCATTCAATATGAATTTTCATAAGAATTGTGGGTTTGAAGGCAAATGTATCATCAGTTGGTGACGGTTAACCCCTATTAACTCGGTTCTTGAAAGTAATAGTATCTACTACTACTTCTCTATTTTTAAATACTCGGAATGTGTTATTAAAGATTTAGAAAAAGTTCGATCTTATTTTTTCTGGGGTAGAAAAAGGTGACAAACAGAATATCACTTGGGTTAAATGGTATGATAGGTTTCCTATTATTTTTTATTTATTTTTTTTCTATGAGAAAGGAGACCTTGATATCGGTAGTTTAAAAGCGTTTAATACAACTCTTTTTAAAAAATGGAGATGGAAGTTACTACTCTCCCCAAGTTCCTTATGGGTCCAAGTGATCACAATGCCAGGAATTTTATCGTCAGGTTCATTTTACCCTCTATGGAGCCTAGCACGAACTGGTCCAAGACCATCCATAGGATGGTAAACATTTTTGCGTGGCAATTGAGTATTAACCGGTTGCTAACAAGGCTGATGGATTATATAGCTTCTCCTATTTGTCTTCAAGGGGTTGAGTCCATTCATCATGTAATATTCTATAAATTTAAAACAATATAAAACCCAAAACTAATGTTTAATCACTCGCTACTTACAAATTATAATAACTCAAATTAAAATAAATAAGATGGATAAATAAGTAATAAGTGGTAAATAAGTTAATTTGGTAAATAAATTAACATAAACCTCTTAACGAGTTTAAGACCATGAATTAGATACTAAATAAAACTTAGTACTATCATGCTAGAAATAGATTAATTAAGGTTAACAAATAGTCACTTGTAATAATATTTAAACTTAATTATAAAACTCAATACTAGCTAAGAAATGCCAAACCATCGAGTAGATGGAAGTTATTTGACCACATTTATTAGATGGATATGGGATAAGTCTCATTTATCTATATAGTAGAATCTCTGTAATTTAATACTCGATAAATTAATAACCTCCATAAAATTAGTAATTTGTCTGGTCCCAACTTGGGACCAGTACAAATTTGGACTTCAATCGATAAAATAATAAGATAATAATTTTTTTGAAATACCAAGGTAAATATATTGGTCCCAACGAAACTATAAAGCAATAATTACTATTTTTTTTTTCTTCCTAAATTCCAATGTACATGGAGCTTGACAAGTTTATTAATGTGTGAATGTATATACATGAGAATTTTGAAGGTCCTTGTTTATCTTTTATTGAAATAGGTAAAGTGAACGGACATAATAATTTGAAATATTTATGCATTAGTTTGAGACTTGCTTACAAATATAAGCGAATTATTTAAATTAATAATTTATTAATTTATCGATATAATAATATCTCGCTAAAATAATAAAATATGTTAGTCCCATCATTATTAATTTATAAAGGTTCTACTGTATATCCACTAGTATCATTCATTTCATACTCTCTTTGCTAAATCAAGTGAGATGAAATATTCAATAACTCAATAGTCATACTACTCACTACAATTTATCATAATATTAAGAGGAGAATAGAGACATTTTTAAAGAATACAAAATAATTGCGAGTCTAGTTTCAGTCCTAACACGAATACGATTTAGAGGTAACTACTAATCACCATCTTTATTATTGATGTATAATTTGTTTATTGGGTTTCTTAATCAACTTATTGGTTTAGATTAACTACATATCGCTTTGATTATAATAAAGATGAGATGTTAAGATTTTGGGTACAAAATAGGTATCTTTTGTAAATATTGATCTTAAGCAAATTGTAGTCACATGTTTAGTAATGGATCTAGATATTTTTTTTATGACTCCCCAAGATCCTGTCTCAAATTTTAATATGTTCTAACTATATTGCAATTTAAAGTTATATTGTGTCAGACCAGATTTTCAATATAAATTGCTGGAACTATCTTTGTGAACATAATTAAATTTTCTAGCCCATAAAATGATGTGAAAGTCGTGTTATTAAGTAGGAATAGAATTTGTGACAAATTGTAATTATATGTCTAAAAAAAGGTATCATGAATTATAACCTGATAAAATTATACGAATGATAGTTTTCATGTAACTAATATATAAAATTATAACTTGATAAAATTAAAGTGTACAAATTTTATGGTACTGACTATGCTTGTAAATATTAATATGAGTATACTTATAAAATTATGACAAATGGGCATTAAGGTCTATGGCCATTATCATAATTAACAAACTAAATTCTTATAAAATATAGGTTACTAAATTAAAAATTTTAATATGAAACTATAATACGAACTTAGGTGGATATATATATATATATATATATATATATATATATATATATATATATATATATATATATATATATATATATATATATATATATACTACCTCCTTCCCAGTTCAATTGTCCACTTGTTGTGACTTTGGTCTTTTCTTTCCAATTTTGACTTTTAATATTTTATATGTATTATATAATTCTATGAACTTTATATCAATGGATTGGTTTTTGAATATCTTTTTACCGGTACAATGATCATTAAGTATTATATAATACACAAAAAGTAATTCGAAGTTAAAGTTGGAAAGAAAAGACCTCTAAAGTCAAAGCATGACAATTGAACTGGGACGGAGGGAGTATATATTTGGGTAATATGGAAAAGAAATAGAAACTGATGTTTGGAGTCCATGTTTTCGATTACGATAGCGGGAATTTTGAGTCTTAAAATACGTAAGTTACTAGCAATTTGGAATATGAAAGTCATAGTAACATATAGTAAAATAACTATATCATTAATATAAATTTCATGAAACTATTTAAATAGAAGTAAATTGCTAATGTAAGGATATTACATACTCCCTATTTGAATGTATTTTGTGCTCATACATGTGTATTCATTAGATTTGGCTCGGTGATCGCATCCTTTGGTGGTATTTTGTTGTCCTTGGAATTTCGTTATTCAACATAAGGTAAGGATATTCTAGGTGGTTCTAGGATCGCTTCGGTAAATCTTTCCTCTCAAAACTTTGTTTCGAATTTTGTATAAAATTATTGGTATGACATGCTTATTTGGATATTTGTTATATTTGTTAGTCTATATTTTTCTTATGTTTTCCTCATTTTGGATGTACTAACGAGGTTACTGATTATGTTTGTTAATTGAGGAAATCATTATATTTTAGTATTTGGAAATTGTGTCAAAACCGTGTCTCGAAAACCCGCCAAAAACAGCCTCGAAAACAGTCGCGAAAACAGCCCCAAAACTGTCACGAAAATAGCCCGAAATTGTCGTGAAACAGTCCCAGAACTGTCGCGAAACAGTCCCGAAACTGTCACGAAAATAACCCCAGAAACTGTGGATATCAGCCCCGAAACAGTCACGAACAGCCAAGGTTGGAGAATTCGGATCTCGGGGAGATCTCGTTTGGAATTTTTAGGGAGATCTCGGCATCTCGGAATAATCTCGGGGAGATCTCGGACGTTGACTTACGTTGACTTTATAGTCTTTTTTAATAAAAATGTACATAAAAACATAAATATATGTATATTTATATACGTTTTTACGAGATTTTACAAAAATATCCGAGAAATGAGCGAGAAAATCTTAGAAATTACGAATTCTACAAGAAAATCTTACAAATTAGCAAGATAATTCGAGAAATCGTGCCTTTGACTAAGTTTGACCACGTTGACCAAGAAATCTCGGGAGATGAACATCTCGTCTCGGTTGCCTTCTAAAAACGAGATCTCGGGGGAGATCTCGGGGAGATCTCGGGAGATTTACAACACTGCGGACAGCCCCGAAACGTCTGAAACAACCTGGTAAAGAACGTGTGTGTATGTGGCGATTGGTACGGTGATTCGTATCGAGTGTCCCTCATTTCACGTGGCTTTACATGTCCCGCTAAGTCCCGTTTAAGTTATTAATTTGTAAGGGCTAAAATATTATGTAACATGACTCGTGACAAAGGTTGGACCGAATGGTTGGGTTGACACGCGATTTTAAAATAATACGACATACAATATTATAAACATTTTAAGTATTTGGTCAAGCGTAAAATATTTAAGTCATTTTATTAATTTTTTTTAAAATATATTATAAAGTCTGTTAATCACTTTAAATGTATTTGAAAATTTATAATTAATAAATATGTTAAAACGGTTTCTTAAAATATGCCTAAGAGTAACCTATCCATGGAGGTCCCGTGAGCGCATTATTGTGACACTGATAATGTGGCATCGACTGTAGCGGTGTATTTTATTTACTCGGTAGTTGGTACCAGATCTTTGTTATTATATTTTGATAGGAGGCGTATGGATCGATCCTAGGATTTTGTTTTGACGATGGACGTTTATTGTAGTGTCATACGAAACGTCACCGATATGGATGATTAGTGGAGTAGATACCCTTTGATTTCATTTTGATACTTTGATACATATTTGTTTGACTCTTAGTGCATTATTTTAGAAAATTTGTACAACACTCTTAGTACGTGACTTTGATATTTTGACACATTCGTTAATATGGATCTATACATATTTGTACCTGATTTAAAAATAAGTTACTTTGTAAATAAGTTCGTTTTGAAATTTGTCATGCATGTCATACTATACTCCGTTCTTTGTTATATCTGTTCACTGGGCTTTGGCTCAGCCGTATTCTTGTTTTTCCTTCTTAGACGACAGGTAATCAAGGAGGCGTTGAGAACGTGAGAAGAGTGTAGAGTGGAGTGAACTTAGCACCATTTCCTTAGAGATTTTGTTCCGAACCTTAGTACTTATATTGGTTTAGTATTACTTTTGAATAAGTTTGTTAACTTTGATTTTTGACTAGGGTTTGATTTTGAATAAGAATAACACACTTTTGTCTTTTAAGTTACTTTTATTTATGTATTGGAATTCGTAAGATTATGGTCTTTACATATCATCTCCTTTTCTCCCGTGAGACTGCTGTTTAAATTTGGAGAAAAATTAAGATTTGGCTTGACATTTAACTTCCTATTTTTGATTCACGGTCTTCGTTTGATACTTGGATTCGCGACTGGAATGCTGATCATGACATGAAAGTCAAGATTTTTTTTTTTTTTTTTTTGAACTCCCTAGTCTTCACTTCTAACACAGTGAAGAAGAGTTCTCTTTTTCATCTCATTTGTAATGTTTCTTACTATTTGACATCAATGACGAGGATTTAAGGGGCTGGGGTGGGTCATGGTCCCCCAAAAACTTATCTCTTTACTAGCAATTTTTATAGTTTTAAAGACTAAATATGATATTTCAAATTTTAGCCCCACTAAATTAAAATTAGAAGATGTAGAGACAACGTTATTTTGAACTTTATGGAACCTATTTATATATAAGAGATTACATGTTTTGAATGAGTTATTTTGGTCCTTTAATTATTAATGTTCAAGCTTCGTTACTATTTGAACTTGTAATAGAGGTAGATGTAATATCTCTTTGTGAGGACCCGGAAATTTCCGACTAAATTTAAACTTTATCTTTATATTATTCTGACACGATAAGCAATGTTTGTTAAGTTAAATCTCAAGGATTTTAAACTATGTTTATACATTCATTTAAACCTCGACCAAATTTCAATGATTCACGAACCAATAAATGAACATGTATGTATATGTATGTATATGTGTATATATTATAAATTGAAAATGTCAACAAAGTATTTAAACGTATAATGCTTTATATGAACGTATTTGTTTCAATATGATTATCGAAGAAATTAAAAAAATATATATATAATAAATGATTGAATTATCAGAAACATTGAATTATGATTACAAGTCTCTGTTGAGAGGTCCACTATGATTTGAGAAAATCTATTCCTCTTAACGATATTCGGAATAATTTGTAAAGCTATTTATAAATAAAAACAAAAAGTGTCATTTACGAAAGTTAGACAAAAGTTAGTGGAGAATTGGTTTCCATAATATTCTATTAATCTATTTTCAAACGTACAAAGACGTTTTCAGTTTAAAAAGAACTTTATTATTAAAACGTATATAACTTTTATAAATATCTAGAATCACTTTTGACAACTCATTACTTAACCAGTATAATAAATAGAACGATATTTATATTTTATTTCATTAAATATATATAACGATTTAAATTAATATTATATATATTTATACGCGTATTATACATACATAGTTTTTATACTTTTACTATACTTTAACTTTACCTTTACTTTACTTTTACTTTACTTTAACTTTAATAATTCATACTTTAATAATTCACTTTAATAATTCATACTTTAATAATTCACTTAAATAATTCATACTTTAATAATTCACTTTAATAATTCATTCTTTAATAATTCATACTTTAATAATTCACTTTAATAATTCAAAAATATATTATAAATAGAATTCAATAGGTTTCATTATTTCATAGAAACTTGAAAATATATTTCTCTAAACTCTCTCAATCGATATATATATATATATATATATATATATATATATATATATATATATATATATATATATATATATATATATATATATATATATATATATATATGTATATATATATGTATATATATATATTTGCTCTGTATTATTTCAAGATATTATTAGTATACATAAAATATTACGACGGAGTGATGTCCGAGTGATTTCAAAATAGTTTTTTTTAATGAGTCGAAGCTAAGGAAATTATGGGTTATAGCTATGGAGGTGATGGGTATGGTTCATGGGTATGCTCGTGAGGTCAATCTAGTGTTTATCATCTCCGTTGCGTCTACGTACTTTCCTGCAATATTGAATCTCAATATTGATACGTGAGCACTCATAACTTAACTTTTATATATCAATAGTGTATCCCTGACTAGTGCTCGAGTATATAGGATTATGCATGCTTGTACATTCGATATTGTCCTTAGATAGGTTTGTTGAATCCTGAATTAGATACATATGCTACTGAGATAGGGTATATGATATGCATGTCGTTGGAAAGCTAGCGAAAAATTAAGAACTTTTCATTTAGATATCAAATGGTTTCGATGAACGAATTAGAAGTTATAGTCAACTGAATTTTAGTATTATTGTTAAAATGATTATTATTACTATCGTCGTTATTATTTTAATAGAAATATCGTTGTTATTATAAAATATCATTATTACTATTATGTCAGTATTATCATTTTATCATAATAACATTTTTAGTAAATATAAATATTGTTATTTTTTTTATAGAATAATAATAATTATTATTACAAAATAATACAACTTTTACTTATTATTATTATGATCAATATTATTTTATCAAATAAATAGGGGATACAAAGATATTTTTAACCACGCGTAATATAATTACATTAATAATACTTACCACTATAGTTTTACGATATTAAGTAAACTTTATAAATTTTACTACTTAAGATATATAAAAGTATATTTTATCATATATAAACGTTAATATAAATTTTTATTAATAAATGACTTTTATTATTATAAAATCTAATAAATATATTTAAATATATAAAACGACTATAGTTAAGTTATATAATAAACAAGTATAAATTTTAGAAGTCATTTTGGGTCAAGTTGACTTATGTTGACTTTTGTTGACTTTTGCATATTAGTCTCGAGCATTAGGATTGTGGTACACTATGACTTGACCAAAAATTGTTAGACAAATATTGACCAACATATAAATATATATAATTAATATAGGTTCGTGAATCCGAGGCCAACCTTGCACTTGTTAAATGACGTTATATGTATTTTTACTACGAAATACAGTATGGTGAGTTTCATTTGCTCCCTTTTATATATATTTTTGGGACTGAGAATACATGCGCTGTTTTTATAAATGTTTTACGAAATAGGCACAAGTACTAAAACTAATTCTACGTGGGTTTAAACCAGAAATATATCCTTAGCTTGGTAACATTAAACTACTTGTCTATGTACGGTAGGCGCGAATCCTAAAGATAGATCTATTGGGCCTGACAAACCCCATCCTGACTATGGGATGCTTTAGTACTTCGAGGTTATTTTAAACACACCTGATCTGGTGTACTTCAGAGGGTAAAACATGAACGTTAAGGCTTGTTACCGTGTGCCTACAACTTATAGAATACTTTTATACACTTGCGAGTGTACATATATTTATAAACAGAAATCTTGTAGGCTATTAATATATTGAAATGATTGTTATGATAAACCTATGAACTCACCAACCTTTTGGTTGACACTTTAAAGCATGTTTATTCTCAGGTATTAAAGAAATCTTCCGCTGTGCATTAGCTCATTTTAAGGATATTACTTGGAGTCATTCATGGCATATTTTGAAAGACGTTGCATTCGAGTCATTGAGTTAATCAAGATTATTATTAAGTCAATTATAGTTGGATGTATTATGAAATGGTGTGCATGCCGTCAACTTTCGTTGTAAAGAAAGTTTGTCTTTTAAAAACGAATGCAATGTTTGTAAAATGTATCATATAGAGGTCAAATACCTCGCGATGTAATCAACTATTGTGAATCGTTTATAATGTATATGAACGGGTCCTTTCAGTTGGTGAAACGACCCGACCCAATCCATAGGGACGAATACAATATGTAACGACCCGGAAATTTCCGACCAAATTTAAACCTTAACCTTTATATGTTTCCGACACGATAAGCAAAAACATTAATGTTGAGTCTAGAAAGTTTAAAATCTATATTCGGTTAATTAGTTACCCTTTGACCATACCCGACGATTCACGAACAAATATTGTAAATAAAAATGTATATATATAAATAAACATATATGTAAATAATTATATACCATGAGTTAAATATATTAACAAAACTAGTACGTGGATTAGAAAACTTAAACTTGATACATAGAACATGATTAAATATGAGGTAGTTGAAATATATAAATATATATATATATATATATATATATATATATATATATATATATATATATATATATATATATATATACATACATACATATAGGATTAATATACACAATTATTAATTGTATGTATATTATTATATATTCATATAAAATGTAAAATATTAAATATGAAATATTCGATATTATCTAATATATATAATATTACATAAATAGTAATAGGTAAATTAGATATATTTAATTTGAATTTAATAAAAAAAATATAGTTGTTATACTAATATTATTATTACTTCATGATTATTGATATTAATATCAATACCAGTATTATTAGCATTACTATCTTTATTATATTTGTTATTAATAATATTAACATACAATTATTTTTATCATTTTTATGTATTTACTGTTATTAGTTTTCTTATAATATTTGTACTATTATTATTTTTAGTATTATTCTTAAATATTAATATTAAGAATTATTATAATTTATAGTTATCATTATTATTATAATCATTAGAAAATAACACAAATTATTATCATTAATAATATTATTATGAATATTATTATTATTATTATGTTTATGTTTATTATTATTAATAATAATATCAATATTATTATTATTAATAAAGTTATTAATTATTAAAAACTAAAATAATATATATGGAAATAGATATATATCACGCGTATACCTTTTTCTTTGTTTTAATCTGTCTTCTGATTCTTTTCCTGCTTACTTGTGAACTCATGTCGACCCACGTTTTATACAACAGCAACACAATCGTTATCAGGTATTCTGAATCTTCATTATATAAGATCAATTACAATCATCAAATTATTGGTGGACTGTAAAAAAAAAAAAAAAAAAAAAAAGAAGCAGAAGAGTATTTCGTTACCCCTGTTCACGACCCTTTTAAACCCAAAACTCATATTCGAATCAATCTTCAAATTATAAAAATGCAAAAGTGTTAGGAATCATTTAGGCAAACCTTCTCTAAAATCTCGGTTTCCAATTCTTATTATTGAATATGAATTTAAGAGTTAAAGTAAGTTTTTTTTTTTACAAAATTCAAAGGTTTGCTCAAAAATCAAATTAATGTTTTAAAGACAGTTCTAATCGAAATTGTTAATTGGAAAAGTTTCCTTGAGTATTTTCTAATCGAATTCATGTTATGACCATAGCCTGAAAAATTCTCTAAACCACAATCGATTTTTTTTTTTTTGTTGTGCACCTGCGTCGAAGAACACAGCAGGCTGTGTTATTTATTTATTTTTTTTTATTTGTTTTTGCTTTGTTAATCAAGGATCATGGGTCTGATTATTTAAAAGTCTTAATCACACTTAAAATTCGAAAGTTGATTAATTAGTTAAATAGTTGATATGGTTAATTAAGCTGTCTGATCTGATCGAATATGTGGGGAAGAAGAAGGGAGCCAGTAGGTCGGGTTATAAATAAATCAAGTGGGTTTAAAACAGATAAATTAAATGGAGCAGATGGTTTGGTGTAGTGTTGGGTGAACGTGAGGTTGCAAGTTCGATTCTGGCTTGGGACATATGTTTTTAAATAAACTTCTAAGGTAGTTTTTCTTTTTGTTATAATTATTATTATTATTATTATTATTATTATTATTATTATTATTATTACCATGAATATTATTATTGTTATTATTACTAATACAATACTTATGATTATTTAGTATTATTGATATTATTAAGGTTAAAACTAATATCATTATTATTATTATTATAATTACTACTAGTATTATCATAAGTATTATATATTGTTATCAAAATTATGATTTTCATTATTATTATTATTATTATTAGATTTTTTTTTTATTTTATTAAAAACTACTGTTATTATCATTTTTATAAGATTTATCATTTAAAAACAATCACTTATATTATTACCATTAACACTAATATTATCATTACTATTATTTAAATCTAAGTATTAATATGATAACTACTTAACCAACAAATGAACTATTTATATATAAAATATTTGATAACAAAACAAATTTATATTTTTACAATGAGATATATAAATTAAGATATAATAAATAAATTTGATCGATTTCGATTATGTGTATTAATAAATATACAAATGATATAGGTTCGTGAATCCAAGGCCAACCCTGCACATGTTAAATGATGTTATATGTATTTTTACTACAAAATACAGTATGGTGAGTATATAGTCCCACTTTTAAACTCTAAATATTTCGGGATGAGAATACATGTATTTTATGTTTTACGTTATGGACACAAGTAACTGAAAAATATATTCTACGTTGAGTTGTACCACTGGCATACTTCCCTGTAGCTTGGTAACTAATATTTACAGCGGTAGTGTAAACGCGAATCCTGTTGATAGATCTATCGGGCCTGACAACCCCAACCGGACTGGACGACCAGTATTCAACGGTTGCACAGTACTTCGTTTCGTGACTATACTTGGTACAGTGTAGTAAGATTTCATAATAAAGGGAATATGCGACGTGATTAAATGTTAAGTATGGTTACCAAGTGCTCAACCACTTAGAATGTTTTTATTAAAATGTTTATACATGAAATCTTGTGGTCCATTGTTATAACACTACTAGCATCAAACCTATATATCTCACCAACTTTATGTTGACGTTTTAAAGCATGTTATTCTCAGGTACGAATTAAGTCTTCCGCTGTGCATTTGCTCATTTTAAGCACATTACTTGGAGTCGATCATCGCAATGGAACCGGATGTTGATGACTACGTCCAGGGGGATAAGGACGGGTTACTACAGTTGGTATCAGAGCGTTGGTCTTAGCGAACCAGGCCTTGCATTAGTGTGTCTAACTAGTAGCTGTTAGGATACATTAGTGAGTCTGGACTTTGACCGTGTCTACCTGTCAAAAAGTTTTGCTTATCATTTCTAGTCGTAAATTATTTGCTTATTATCCTTAGGGAATTGCCTGCTTATCATTCATAAGTCTAGACACGTCTTACTGCATTTAGTGCATCGATAGTGTATAGACAAAATTCATATCTTAGCATATCTGTTACTTTGAACTTTAGTTGACATCTTTTCAAAGATTCTCCGTAATTTACGGGATTTTGGTATTATATATACATATGTAAAGTATGTATAGAAGAGTACCAAATCTAACTTCTATAATCTATTTCATACCAAAAATTCATTTTTCCGATTATACAAGATGGATTCCGCATCTAGTTCGAATTCCTCAGATTATGACGGCTATGCCGATATGGATTTTCATTCAAGCTCCGAAGGCAGCATCACCGGAATGGATCAACCAATCTCCCATCATCTATTCTGGATGAATTGGGGGTGGGTTCGTAATATACTAAGTCACTGGAGACATGAAGAGGGTGATCCCTTCCATCCACCAAATTGTCCTCTTGGCGATGAACCTGAAGCACTTACCGGCGAACCTGTTCGAGAAACCATTTTCTCTCTCATTTCTAGAGTATCTCGTCACGATTATATACTATCCCATATTTCAGATCTTGTTCATTCGCTCACTCCAACCACCAATCATCCCGGTGTACTAGCAGAAGTTAACGAACTTCGCGCTCGCGTGACGGCTTTGGAGAATATGGTGCGAAGGTTACAAACACCAGCAGCAGCACCAGCAGCATAATCCGTACCACCATCATCAACACCGACAGTACCCATATCACCCTCAACCACAACCGCGTCGTAAACCTCAACATCACAATTTGTACCTCGGATATCAACATCACACACCTCAATATCACTATCTGTACTTCGAGTATGATCTTCGTTTTACATATCATTCTATATCGATTATCTTCGCTTTACTTATCGTTCTATCTCATTTATCTTCGTTCGACATGGTAATTATGTAATCTTTAATGTTTTAGAGATCATGTAATCAAGTATTAACGATAAATAAAAAAAAAAAAAAAAAAAAAAAAAATTTAATATCTTATTGACTCATTAGATCCATGATTACATCTGAAGAAAATATATATACAAGTATATTTTCATAAAGATTGTAATTAAAAATTCTTTCGTACAAACTGTTAATGATGAAAATATTTTAACGGGTAGGTAGTACCCGAGGAATATTTAGATCTCACATTAATAAGTTACAGTGTATATTCTTCGAATCTGATTCAACGGTTATTTGCTATCTCACCTACAATCACCGATATACGTATCTGTTCACCCCAGATTTACCATTTCCATTTCAATTTCAAATTTGGATTTTTATCTATCAGAATCCAACAAGTGGCATAAAGAAGAAATATTGGACAAATTAAAAATTGTTAGAAACACACGAATTAACTAATTGAAATCTGTTAAGGATTCCACGCTAACTGTTCCTAGTTAACTGTTCCCAGCTAACTGTTAATTCCGTATTACATTTTATCGCAATTTAGTTTATTGTCATTTAAGTTCTGTTATTTATTTTACGCACTTTAAATAACGGGACACGTATACAAGGTTTCGACCTATCATATCGACCCATCTATATATATATTTCGGAACAACCATAGACACTCTATATGTGAATGTTGGAGTTGGCTATACAGGGTTGAGGTTGATTCCAAAATATATATATACTTTGAGTTGTGATCGACACTGAGACTGGTACACGGGTCACGATACGTATTAGTTAATTCAAATATTATATATTTAATTTATATATGAATATATTGGATCATTGTACAATCGGACTATTGGACTGCTAACTTTGGACAATTAAAATGAATTAAAATATTGATTATAACATATGAAACTAAACTAATCTTCAAGTTTGCCACTTGATTTCATCCTAAACCTCATTTGTATCTCGACGTTTACAACCCGCGTACAAACCTATCAGGATTCTTGAAAATACCTCAATCGAGAAGTTAAACCGACCGCACTTCATCTACAGAAGAAAAGATCTATACACATGAAAAACTCTTGAACCAAAAGTCATAGTTCAACACGTACCGCGACGAATTCTTTAGCATTTATTAGCAAAAACAACCTTACGATTCCTTTTCAAAGTAGCCAATTTTGTCACAGCTTCAGCAGAACAACTTCTACCTTTCATTCGAAAAAAAAAAAAAAAAAAAAAAAAATCTTTTTATAACTTTAATATATACGATTGGTTTTCCTCATTGTTACCGGGGAACCTTTCATACTCCGCCATTTTATCATCAGCATTTAATCATCTAAAAACACAATTCGCCCAAAAACACCTCGGATTGATAATCGACGATTCAGATATGACTGCATTAAATGTAGAGGAAACAGTAAAATTTTAGATGGCCTAAATGGCCAAAAGTTTGATGATAAAGAAGGGAATGTTAGGAACGCTCGATAGAAAATTTAGTGCTGAAAAAAAAAAAAAAAAAAAAAAAAAAAAAAAAATGGATTGAGCTAACCGTGAAGGAAACAAAAAACAAATACAAGGAATGAACCTGCCTTCAAATAATGCAAATGATTCAGTGTCTGTTGAAACCGTCAGTATGAACCCTACTCCTTATTCTAAACTTTTTCAGATAATATTATTCATCATCATCTTATCTTAGATATTATAAGATATCTTCATATTTTCCGCTATACATATTCTCCATATTTCTAAAGATATTTTCACAACTATTCCTATCTGCAATCATCTATCTCCCCGTAATATCTGCGTTACAACATAAAAGAAACTGTAGTAGTTTCTAAATTCTGAAATCTTCAAGTTTAAAATATGAATGTTTTAAAGCAGTGTTGGGAACTGATGCGTGAATTAGTATAATGAAACTTGATCAACTTCATTATATTACAGTAAGTCACGTTAAGTTTCTAATGGAATGTGATGATTCACAGTACCGTCATTATATGCCATGTTACACGACTCTTACATTTTACCCAATCTTCAAACATATAAAGAACATACCATCTTGATAGTTCTATCTTTTTCAGGGTATTCTGGTAATTTAACAAATCAAAATTTTGCCAATACCCTTTCTTTCTTAGAACATTAGCTATGCTCGTTCCGAACCTCATACCTACGAATTCTGGACCATTACAAAGGATGCTTAGTTGAAGAGGAGGAAAAGAAAAAGAACGAAGCTCCGAAATAAAATTTGTAGTAAAGATCGCAGCAATTAGGAAAGAACATTAACTGTGGATGACAATGGTTATAGAAAACAAAAGTAATAACATCGAAGTATAAGGAAAGATATAAAACCCAACAACCACCCAGAAACTACAAACCGTGTATATCAATACGTATCGCAAAGTAAAGACACGGAAGAATTAGAAACAATATAATTTCAAGGAAATCATAAAAGTGAATAGATTCTTCTGGCGACAGATGAAAGAGAAGAATGAAAGATATGAAAGTTAGAAGTATAATAAGAATCAGGATTGGATGGAGCATATTAAGGAATGAGTAGAGGGATAAAGAATAGAAGATGTGGAGAATAAGAAAAACGAAGAGGTGAACTTATAGTAAAATATCCGACATAGAAATCGAAACAGATTGCCGCATTAAATCAAAGAAGATCCTGATCGCCGAAGAACCAAATCTTATTACGTAAGATTTTCTTTAAATCCCTTAAATCCCGGAAGTCAATAATAACTACGTCATCGGTTGAAACGAATATATCTATTCACTCATTTCACTCTTTTGTGATAGCTTCACTCGTACGCTGCATATGATCGAATCGTTTTATCTAAATCTCTCAATAATGATAAAACTCCATATTCGTCATGAAAACATTCCTATTGTTATCCATAACGACATCTATCAAATTTCGGGGACGAAATTTCTTTAACGGGTGGGTACTGTAACGACCCGGAAATTTCCGACCAAATTTAAACCTTAACCTTTATATGTTTCCGACACGATAAGCAAAAACATTAATGTTGAGTCTAGAAAGTTTAAAATCTATATTCGGTTAATTAGTTACCCTTTGACCATACCCGACGATTCACGAACAAATATTGTAAATAAAAATGTATATATATAAATAAACATATATGTAAATAATTATATACCATGAGTTAAATATATTAACAAAACTAGTACGTGGATTAGAAAACTTAAACTTGATACATAGAACATGATTAAATATGAGGTAGTTGAAATATATAAATATATATATATATATATATATATATATATATATATATATATATATATATATATATATATATATATACATACATACATACATACATATAGGATTAATATACACAATTATTAATTGTATGTATATTATTATATATTCATATAAAATGTAAAATATTAAATATGAAATATTCGATATTATCTAATATATATAATATTACATAAATAGTAATAGGTAAATTAGATATATTTAATTTGAATTTAATAAAAAAAAATATAGTTGTTATACTAATATTATTATTACTTCATGATTATTGATATTAATATCAATACCAGTATTATTAGCATTATTATCTTTATTATATTTGTTATTAATAATATTAACATACAATTATTTTTATCATTTTTATGTATTTACTGTTATTAGTTTTCTTATAATATTTGTACTATTATTATTTTTAGTATTATTCTTAAATATTAATATTAAGAATTATTATAATTTATAGTTATCATTATTATTATAATCATTAGAAAATAACACAAATTATTATCATTAATAATATTATTATGAATATTATTATTATTATTATGTTTATGTTTATTATTATTAATAATAATATCAATATTATTATTATTAATAAAGTTATTAATTATTAAAAACTAAAATAATATATATGGAAATAGATATATATCACGCGTATACCTTTTTCTTTGTTTTAATCTGTCTTCTGATTCTTTTCCTGCTTACTTGTGAACTCATGTCGACCCACGTTTTATACAACAGCAACACAATCGTTATCAGGTATTCTGAATCTTCATTATATAAGATCAATTACAATCATCAAATTATTGGTGGACTGTAAAAAAAAAAAAAAAAAAAAAGAAGCAGAAGAGTATTTCGTTACCCCTGTTCACGACCCTTTTAAACCCAAAACTCATATTCGAATCAATCTTCAAATTATAAAAATGCAAAAGTGTTAGGAATCATTTAGGCAAACCTTCTCTAAAATCTCGGTTTCCAATTCTTATTATTGAATATGAATTTAAGAGTTAAAGTAAGTTTTTTTTTTTACAAAATTCAAAGGTTTGCTCAAAAATCAAATTAATGTTTTAAAGACAGTTCTAATCGAAATTGTTAATTGGAAAAGTTTCCTTGAGTATTTTCTAATCGAATTCATGTTATGACCATAGCCTGAAAAATTCTCTAAACCACAATCGATTTTTTTTTTTTTGTTGTGCACCTGCGTCGAAGAACACAGCAGGCTGTGTTATTTATTTATTTTTTTTTATTTGTTTTTGCTTTGTTAATCAAGGATCATGGGTCTGATTATTTAAAAGTCTTAATCACACTTAAAATTCGAAAGTTGATTAATTAGTTAAATAGTTGATATGGTTAATTAAGCTGTCTGATCTGATCGAATATGTGGGGAAGAAGAAGGGAGCCAGTAGGTCGGGTTATAAATAAATCAAGTGGGTTTAAAACAGATAAATTAAATGGAGCAGATGGTTTGGTGTAGTGTTGGGTGAACGTGAGGTTGCAAGTTCGATTCTGGCTTGGGACATATGTTTTTAAATAAACTTCTAAGGTAGTTTTTCTTTTTGTTATAATTATTATTATTATTATTATTATTATTATTATTATTATTATTATTATTATTATTATTATTATTATTACCATGAATATTATTATTGTTATTATTACTAATACAATACTTATGATTATTTAGTATTATTGATATTATTAAGGTTAAAACTAATATCATTATTATTATTATTATAATTACTACTAGTATTATCATAAGTATTATATATTGTTATCAAAATTATGATTTTCATTATTATTATTATTATTATTAGATTTTTTTTTTATTTTATTAAAAACTACTGTTATTATCATTTTTATAAGATTTATCATTTAAAAACAATCACTTATATTATTACCATTAACACTAATATTATCATTACTATTATTTAAATCTAAGTATTAATATGATAACTACTTAACCAACAAATGAACTATTTATATATAAAATATTTGATAACAAAACAAATTTATATTTTTACAATGAGATATATAAATTAAGATATAATAAATAAATTTGATCGATTTCGATTATGTGTATTAATAAATATACAAATGATATAGGTTCGTGAATCCAAGGCCAACCCTGCACATGTTAAATGATGTTATATGTATTTTTACTACAAAATACAGTATGGTGAGTATATAGTCCCACTTTTAAACTCTAAATATTTCGGGATGAGAATACATGTATTTTATGTTTTACGTTATGGACACAAGTAACTGAAAAATATATTCTACGTTGAGTTGTACCACTGGCATACTTCCCTGTAGCTTGGTAACTAATATTTACAGCGGTAGTGTAAACGCGAATCCTGTTGATAGATCTATCGGGCCTGACAACCCCAACCGGACTGGACGACCAGTATTCAACGGTTGCACAGTACTTCGTTTCGTGACTATACTTGGTACAGTGTAGTAAGATTTCATAATAAAGGGAATATGCGACGTGATTAAATGTTAAGTATGGTTACCAAGTGCTCAACCACTTAGAATGTTTTTATTAAAATGTTTATACATGAAATCTTGTGGTCCATTGTTATAACACTACTAGCATCAAACCTATATATCTCACCAACTTTATGTTGACGTTTTAAAGCATGTTATTCTCAGGTACGAATTAAGTCTTCCGCTGTGCATTTGCTCATTTTAAGCACATTACTTGGAGTCGATCATCGCAATGGAACCGGATGTTGATGACTACGTCCAGGGGGATAAGGACGGGTTACTACACAATAACATATGAGTACATCGCGAGGCAGTTGACCTCTATATGATACGTCTTATAAACATTGCATTCTTTTGAAAAGATATACCATAAATGAATATTTAAAATTCAATGTTTTCGACATCTGATGATTTCTACATATAGACAATCACCGTAAATAACAGTTTACAAGAATACTTCCGTTGACAATGCAGTCAAAATAAATACACGGTGATGATTTTGTGAATGCAATGCTTCCTCGAATAAAACATGTATGACTCCATGCACATGGTTTCTCTAACATATATTCAAACAGCGGAAGACTTCTAGGAACCTGAGATTAAACATGCTTTAAACGTCAATATAAAGTTGGTGAGATATAGGTTTAATGCTAGCAGCGTTATAAATATAGACCACAAGATTTCATATACATAAACGTTTTAATAAAAATATTCTAAGTGGTTGAGCACATGATAACCATACTTAACATTTAATCAATGTCGCATATTCCCTTTATTATGAAATCTCACTACACTGTACCAAGTGTAGTCATCGAAATGAAGTACTGTGCAACCGTTGAATACTGGTCGTCCAGTCCGGTTGGGGTTGTCAGGCCCGATAGATCTATGAACAGGATTCGCGTTTACAATACCACATGTAAATAGTAGTTACCAAGCTACAGGGAAGTATGCCAGTGGTACAACTCAACATAGAATATATTTTTTTTCACTTGTGTCCATAACGTAAATCATAAAATGCATGTATTCTCATCCCGAAATATTTAGAGTTTAAAAGTGGGACTATATACTCACTTTTGCCTTGAAGGTATTTAACTCGACTTGGTCTCCGATAGATATCACGAACCTAACCATATATATATATAATATATCAACATATTTTCTTTTCAAGTAATCGTTACATATATATATATACTTATAATACTTTTAATATTTTCTTAGTTCGTAGTTAGCAGTCCGATGTTAGTGGTCCACAATTAGTTGCTCAATAAAATAAATAAATACCCCATCGTATTCGTATTGATCAAAATTAATCTCGACCCATGGTACCATGTTGTCAAATGATGTGTTGCGTACATAAAGTACCGTGTTGTCAAATGACGTGTTGCGTACAATCATGAGGTCTTATGATTAATCTTCTAGTGTTGTTTACGGGTGGTCCTGAAATATATAAAATCAAATCATAAGTAATTATATATAAAATATCATATTAATTAGAAAAGATATGATTAATTTACTTTATCTCCAAATATTTTCGTAGCTAAATTAGCTTCGGATACCCAATCTTGTTTTAGTCGTAGTTTCTTCATTACAACTCCGTTTTTGTTGGTTCAACTTGCCATTTCCTTGGATCGAGTCAAATTTTAAGAATATGAACTGAAAATACCTTAGTTTGTATTCGAAATCACAGGTTATAGGTCAAACTTTGGTAAAACTTATGAAAGTGATCATTTTCCATCATAAAAACAACATTTAATGATCATTTTTCTAAAAATACTTACACTTTGAGTTAAACCATGAAATTTTTATGTGTTAACATATTCATAAGAAATATCATTTTTCCAGAACATGAACTTCCAATTCAAAGTTCAAGATGGTTTTTAATTATTCAACCCAAAACAGCCCCCGGTTGCACTCCGACGATGTAGATTCAGTTTTTAAGGTGTTCTTTGTAAAACCAAGTTATATCTTGTTAAGTTAGCATATCATTATGATATATTACAGGTCTTGAAGTGTTTTAAAAGTTAAGTTAGAAGGATCTATTTAGTTCGCAAACAAGTTTGAAATCATTCAAACTATGTTCTTGTTGTTAAAATTTTACAACATAAAATAAGATAGCTATATAATTATGAATCGAACAAGATTATGAACAAGGTTACTACCTCAAGTTACTTGGACAAAGTTACTGTAAGAGATAAGAAAAAATCTTGGAATCAAAGAGTGGTGGAGTTAGATCAAAAGGTTGGAAGTATACTTCTTCAAATGGGTGGTTATTTTGATATGTTCTGGAAAGAGTTTTCTTATGGTGTTTAAGGCTTGTAATTGAAGCTAAATGATGGGGAAAATGCTTGGAGATGATCAAGTATGAAGTTAGGAGTATTTTTAGAGAGAAATGAGGGTGTAGGTATGAGAAAATGGAGTGAAGAAATGGTGTTCATTCATAAAAACGTTTTTAGTTTATAAAGAAAGAAAAGGATTCCTAATTTTGTTTTCTTACTAATAATTCATGCTACTGGACAAATTCTAGTTACCTCATATCTAGGGCAGTAATAATGTTGATTAAGATGTTGATTTGATGTGTATATACCAATAGTAAATACATATAGAAGCTGGGTATGATACGGGTACATATACCCTAGATATACGTATAGAAATCTTGAGGAAACGGAATGAGAATTTAAATATAGCTATCTTTTGTGAATATACTTATATTGTTTTATGTATTTAAGTCCTTAAAAAGTGATTAAATACATTATATATACGATACATGTATAAGCATTATAGGTTATAAGTATATATATCAAAGAATGTTACGTATAGTTATCTTTTTGAAAACTTAAGTTAGTAGTTTCAAAATATACTTATAAATCATTGTCATTAGTACACAATGAGATGTTAAACCATCCTTAGATCATGTTAAATATATATAAACGTATAATTATCGTATGTTATATAGTTCGTGATATCATCGGTCAAATTGGACGGTCAAACGTTGTGTAAAACTCTTTTCAAAAACACAAGTCTCAACAATTTGGATTGCTTATCATGTTGGTAAGGTTTAATTTATGTAAATATTAATCTCATAAGTATAAAACGATTGGAAAAATCTGGGTCGTTACAGTACCTACCCGTTAAATAAATTTCGTCCCGAAATTTGAATGGGATGGTCATGGCTGACAATAAGTATGTTTTCATGATGTATACGAGTTGGAAATTAGAGTTTTATTATCATCAAGTAATATTGATAAAGCAATTTGATTTTTGTGAAGAGTACGAGTGAGGCTATAACCAAAGGGTGAAATGAGTAGGTATAGATTCGTCATATCTTTTGACATAGATAGGATTGATTTCCAAGTTCAAGAGATTTGGAGTAAAATCTTCATAATGAGATTTGATTCTTCGATAATCAAGGAAATTAGAATCCGCTTTAAATGCGATCATCTATTTTGATTGCTCTGTCGGATCTTTTACTATAAATCCACCTCCCTTCATTTCCTTACAACTCATACCTTCTATTCTTCCTCCCTCAATTCATACTTTAAAACATTTATCAGTATGCTTCATCCAGTACTGATCCTGGATATACTCTTAACTTTCATCTCTGTCATTCTTCTTTTTCATCTACCTCCGGAGGATTTTATTTATTTCTACTATTACCTTGGGGTTATAGTATTGTTAATTCTCCCGTGCCTTTACGTTGCAATACGTATTGATATACACGGTTTGTAATTTATTTGTTGTTGTCGAGCTTTATGTTTTCTTTTATATTCAACAGTTCCATACTTTTGTTTCCTCTTCCCGACTTCGAGTCAAGCGAATAATGGTCCGGAATTCGTAGGTATGGATTTTGAAATAAACATAGTTAATGTTCTAAGAAGGAAATAGTAATTGCACGATCTTGATTTGGTAAGTTACCAGAATGTCCGAAAAGATAGAATTATCAAGGAGATATGTTCTTAGTATGTTTGGAGATTGGGTAGAATGTAAGAGTTGTGTAACATGGCACATGATGATGTTATGATCTGTGAATCATTATGTTCCATTTAGAAACTCAGCATGAATTACTGTAATATAATCACGTTGATCAAGTGTCATTATATTATACTAATTCATGCTTCAGTTTCCAACACTACTTCAAAACATTCATATTTTAAACTCGAATTTTTCAGAATTTAGAAACTAACACAGTTTCTTTTATGTTGTAACGCAAGTATTGTGAAGAGATAAATGATTTTTGATGAGGATAGTTGGGAATATATCTTCATGAATATCGGAGATATTTATAATGAAAAATACGATGATATCTTAGAATATCTAAGATCAGGGAATGACGCGGAAAATCTGTCTGTGAAGGTTTAGAATAAGGAGTAAGGTTCTTACTAACGGTTTCAGTAGACACTGAATTATTTGAATCCTTTGAAGGTAGATTTCGTCATTGTAATTTGTCCACGACCTCCTTTATAGTTTGCTCAATCCGTTTTCCAGTACCAAATTTTTCGTTCTAGCTTTTCCAATATATTATTCTTTATTGTCAAACTTCTGACCGTAATTGTTATCTACTGTCTTTACCACTTTATCAGTCTTTTCCAAAACTTCATAGCACTAATTCGTAGGCTGGAGCGTTTTTCAGAAACTTCACATTTGAAATATGTAATTCTTGGGGATAGACGATGTATATATATATAACTGCTGAAATAGAAACGCTGCGAGATTTCAAAATACCAATTGTTGATTCGGCCAAAGGGGTAACGAGTTGCTGGTACATCTGCTGATAATGTCGTGGAATATAAAAGGTTCCCCGGTAACAAAAGGGTAATCGTATGTATTACAGGTTATAATAAGGCTACTTCGAATGGAAAGTCGAGGTTAACTTGCTGAAACTGTGACAAAATTTGCTATTTTGGGAAAGGAATCGCAAAGTTATTTTTGCTAATAAATGCTAAAAGATTTAACGTGGATACGTGTTAAATTATGTCCTTAGTTTCGAGAGCTTTTCAGATGCAAGACTGCGGGTAATGTGTGGTTGGATCATCATCTCGATTGTCCATTATTTGAAGTGTCTTCAGGAATTTCGAAGGGTTTGATCATAGATTGTAATTGTTAATATACATATGATGTTTTAGGACTTTGAATGATACAAATATTTTTTCTGGGTTCCAAGAATCGAATGATGTTCTAGCATAGTTTTGAAGTCAAAGTATAGTTTTGAAAGATGTAAGAGTCCTAAGAGTGATGTCTTCTGTTAAGTCTTGACTTGGATTTCTTTTTGTCGTAATCAAATTTGGATGAGAATGGTTGTTTTTATTTCTATGAAAGAATGTATATTATTGTGAAGGTAGTGAGTATAGTTGATGATTGTTGAATCAGAGTCGAAGAATATAATCATATTAATTGTGAATTTATATATCTCTCGGGTATTACCTACCCGTTAAAAAAAATTTCACAAGTAATGTTTTGTACCAGAGAATTTTATTACAATCTTTATGAAAATATATGTACATATATATCTTCTTCAGATGTAATCATGAATTTAATAAGTCAATATAATATTAGACTCATTTGATTTTCGGTTTGAGCTAGAATAAGTAATCTCTAAAACGATTAGGAACCACATATTCTTCACAGGATATTAATGAAGTTATGGATCAATACTTCATTATTTATTCTTATATATAATTCCTTAGTGAATCATGCTGATACTCATTGAACTCTTGCTAACTTCGCAAGATATGAATGTTGTTTCCCAGTAAGCTTCGAGTACATTGAAGATGAAAGTGTAAAATCAAACATATTATTGAATAATACACTTGGTTTATTATAAAACGAAATTCATTGAATTGAAACAGGGATTGTAGTTAATGATGATTAAGTTGCTGACGAAGGACTTACATCATTGCTTATTTGTAGTATGAATTTAAACGAGTAGTATCTACCCTTTTTCAATTCATACTTAATAGCTTAGTACGAAAAGATTTATTTTGGTTTCCGAATTCATATATATAAAATATTTATATAAATTCTTCAGAAGAATGAGTTAATACTTCATAACTCGTTGATGCAATATACGCGTTATTGATGATGTCCACGGTGATTCTTGAACTGGTGGAGCTTGTGATGTTAAAGTTGTTGACGATTCTAACGATGTTGACAGCACTGACTGTGTTGGTGAGGCTAAGGGTACTGCTGATGCTGTTGGTAAAACAAGTCTAGCTTGTACCTTACGCATCATTCTTGTCGGGGTTTCTACTCTTCCTTTTATCATTTCTGTCCACTCATCTGATTTATGGTTAAGGCAAAAATAGGTAATCTCTATGTCTTTAGAGATTACATAATCACCATAGAATGTTTCTCCGATGAAGTTATGAATCAATACTTCATCGTTTGTTGTTGTTGGTACTTCTTGGTATCTATGGTGCGTGTGACGTTGATATCCGAGGTACGGATGGTGATATTGAGGCGTGTGATGCGGATGTGATTGTTGGTGGTGGTAATGATCCTGTTGATGTTGATGATGGTGATAACGTTGATGCTGGTGATGCTGCTGGTGCTTAGGGTATTGAGGCTTGCGATGTTGATGTTATTGACGGTACTGGTTATGCTGCTGATGCTGCTGATAGTGTTTGTAACCTTCATACCGTATTCTCCAAAGCCACTACCCGAGTGCGAAGCTCGTTGACTTCTTCTATTACACCGGGGTGATTGTCGGTTCGGACGAGTGGATAAATAAAATCTAGAATTTGATGTAGTATATAATCGTGACGAGATACTATGGAAATGAGAGAGAAAATGGTTTCTCGAATAGGTTCACCGGTAAGTGCTTCAGGTTCATCATCAAGAGGGTAATTTGGTGGATGGAAGGGATCACCTTCTTCTTGTCTCCAATGATTGAGGAGGCTACGAACCCATCCCCAATCCATCCAAAATAGATGATGACTGATTGGTTGATCCATTCTGGTCACACTGCTTTCGGAGCTTGAGTGGTATTCCATATCGGAATCCGAGGGACTTCAACTAGTGACGAGTTCCATTTCGTATGATTGAATAAAGGATTTTTCGATATGAAATGATTTTTCGGCTATCGGGTGGTATTCTAATTATATAGAATATCCACATATATAGAACAAAAGATCTCATAGATTACGGAGGGATTTACGGAATATGTCAGACAAAGTTTACAGTAACAGATACGCGTAGATATGAATTAGCAAATACGCTAAGATATGAATTTTGTCTATACACCATTCATGCAATGAATGCAGTAAGACGCGTTTAGACTTAAGATGATAAGCAGGTAATTTCCTACAGATGATAAGTAGATGATTTTCGACACAAAATGATAATCAAAATTTTGACATGCAGACACGGTCGAAGTCCAGACGCACTAATGCAACCTAACGACTTATCAGTTAGACACACTAATGCAGACCTGGTTCGCTAAGACCATCGCTCTGATACCACATGAAATGACCCGACCCAATCCATAGGGACGAATACAATAACATATGAGTACATCGCGAGGCATTTGACCTCTATATGATACGTCTTATAAACATTGCATTCTTTTGAAAAGATATACCATAAATGAATATTTAAAATTCAATGTTTTCGACATCTGATGATTTCTACATATAGACAATCACCGTAAATAACAGTTTACAAGAATACTTCCGTTGACAATGCAGTCAAAATAAATACATGGTGATGATTTTGTGAATGCAATGCTTCCTCGAATAAAACATGTATGACTCCATGCACATGGTTTCTCTAACATATATTCAAACAGCGGAAGACTTCTAGGAACCTGAGATTAAACATGCTTTAAACGTCAATATAAAGTTGGTGAGATATAGGTTTAATGCTAGCAGCGTTATAAATATAGACCACAAGATTTCATATACATAAATGTTTTAATAAAAATATTCTAAGTGGTTGAGCACTTGATAACCATACTTAACATTTAATCAATGTCGCATATTCCCTTTATTATGAAATCTCACTACACTGTACCAAGTGTAGTCACCGAAACGAAGTACTGTGCAACCGTTGAATACTGGTCGTCCAGTCCGGTTGGGGTTGTCAGGCCCGATAGATCTATCAACAGGATTCGCGTTTACAATACCACATGTAAATAGTAGTTACCAAGCTACAGGGAAGTATGCCAGTGGTACAACTCAACGTAGTATATATTTTTTTTCACTTGTGTCCATAACGTAAATCATAAAATGCATGTATTCTCATCCCGAAATATTTAGAGTTTAAAAGTGGGACTATATACTCACTTTTGCCTTGAAGGTATTTAACCCGACTTGGTCTCCGATAGATATCACGAACCTAACCATATATATATAATATATCAACATATTTTCTTTTCAAGTAATCGTTACATATATATATATACTTATAGTACTTTTAATATTTTCTTAGTCCGTAGTTAGCAGTCCGATGTTATTGGTCCACAATTAGTTGCTCAATAAAATAAATAAAGACCCCATCGTATTCGTATTGATCAAAATTAATCTCAACCCATGGTACCATGTTGTCAAATGACGTGTTGCGTACATAAAGTACCGTGTTGTCAAATGACGTGTTGCGTACAATCATGAGGTCTTATGATTAATCTTCTCGTGTTGTTTACGGGTGGTCCTGAAATATATAAAATCAAATCATAAGTAATTATATATAAAATATCATATTAATTAGAAAAGATATGATTAATTTACTTTATCTCCAAATATTTTCGTATCTAAACTAGCTTCGGATACCCAATCTTGTTTTAGTCGTAGTTTCTTCATTACAACTTCGTTTTTGTTGGTTCAACTTGCCATTCCTTGGATAGAGTCAAATTTTAAGAATATGAACTGAAAATACCTTAGTTTGTATTCGAAATCACAGGTTATAGGTCAAACTTTGGTAAAACTTATGAAAGTGATCATTTTCCATCATAAAAACAACATTTAATGATCATTTTTCTAAATATACTTACACTTTGAGTTAAACCATGAAATTTTTATGTGTTAACATATTCATAAGAAATATCATTTTTCCAGAACATGAACTTCCAATTCAAAGTTCAAGATGGTTTTTAATTATCCAACCCAAAACAGCCCCCGGTTGCACTCCGACGATGTAGATTCAGTTTTTAAGGTGTTCTTTGTAAAACCAAGTTATATCTTGTTAAGTTAGCATATCATTATGATATATTACAGGTCTTGAAGTGTTTTAAAAGTTAAGTTAGAAGGATCTATTTAGTTCGCAAACAAGTTTGAAATCATTCAAACTATGTTCTTGTTGTTAAAATTTTACAACATAAAATAAGATAGCTATATAATTATGAATCGAACAAGATTATGAACAAGGTTACTACCTCAAGTTACTTGGACAAAGTTACTGTAAGAGATAAGAAAAAATCTTGGAATCAAAGAGTGGTGGAGTTAGATCAAAAGGTTGGAAGTATACTTCTTCAAATGGGTGGTTATTTTGATATGTTCTTGAAAGAGTTTTCTTATGGTGTTTAAGGCTTGTAATTGAAGCTAAATGATGGGGAAAATGCTTGGAGATGATCAAGTATGAAGTTAGGAGTATTTTGAGAGAGAAATGAGGGTGTAGGTATGAGAAAATGGAGTGAAGAAATGGTGTTCATTCATAAAAACGTTTTTAGTTTATAAAGAAAGAAAAGGATTCCTAATTTTGTTTTCTTACTAATAATTCATGCTACTGGACAAATCCTAGTTACCTCATATCTAGGGCAGTAATAATGTTGATTAGGATGTTGATTTGATGTGTATATACCAATAGTAAATACATATAGAAGCTGGGTGTGATACGGGTACATATACCCTAGATATACGTATAGAAATCTTGAGGAAACGGAATGAGAATTTAAATATAGCTATCTTTTGTGAATATACTTATATTGTTTTATGTATTTAAGTCCTTAAAAAGTGATTAAATACATTATATATACGATACATGTATAAGCATTATAGGTTATAAGTATATATATCAAAGAATGTTACGTATAGTTATCTTTTTGAAAACTTAAGTTAGTAGTTTCAAAATATACTTATAAATCATTGTCATTAGTACACAATGAGATGTTAAACCATCCTTAGATCATGTTAAATATATATAAATACATATATATACACAAACGTATAATTATCGTATGTTATATAGTTCGTGATATCATCGGTCAAATTGGACGGTCAAACGTTGTGTAAAACTCTTTTCAAAAACACAAGTCTCAACAATTTGGATTGCTTATCATGTTGGTAAGGTTTAATTTATGTAAATATTAATCTCATAAGTATAAAACGATTGGAAAAATCTGGGTCGTTAAAGTTGGTATCAGAGCGGTGGTCTTAGCGAACCAGGTCTGCATTAGTGTGTCTAACTGATAGTCGTTAGGATGCATTAGTGAGCCTGGACTTTGACCGTGTCTGCATGTCAAAAGTTTTGCTTATCATTTTTGTCGGAAATTGCCTGCTTATCATTCTTAGTCTAGACAAGTCTTACTGCATTGATTGCATGAATAGTGTATAGACAAAATTCATATCTTAGCGTATCTGTTACTGTAAACTTTGCCTGACATATCCCGTAAATTCCTCCGTAATCTACGAAATATTTTGCGCTATATATATAGATATTCTATGTAATTAGAATACCACCTGTGACGATCGCTCCAAATCCTTATGGACGAACACGTCATTCATTGATTTCATTGCGAGGTATTTGACCTCTATGTGATACGTTTTGTAACATTGCATTCGTTTGAAAAGGTATTTCATAAATGAATATATAAATTCCAGGTTTTTTTACATCTGATGATTCCTACGTATAGACAATCACCATTTAAGTGGTTTACAATAATACATCTGTTGACAATACAGTCAAAATAAGATACATGGTAATGGTTTGATGAATGCAAGTTTCTTGTATATAGCATGTATGACTCCAAGCACATAACTTGTATCACGTATGAGCAAACAGCGGAAGACTTCTAGAAACCTGAGAATAAACATGCTTCAAGTGTCAACACAAAGGTTGGTGAGTTCATAGTTTTAATATTACACATAATCCGTATATCAATGTGGATTACAAAAGTTCAGTTGTTTTATTCAAAACGTTTATCATTATGTTTTAAATAAAAGGTGGATCACAAGATTTCAGTTGTTTCATCCGAAACGTTTATCAATCGGTTCTACAAAGTTGAGAACCCTGGTAACTAAACTTTAACGTTTATAATAAGTACCCCTCGTTTAACATGCAACCAACATGTACAATACACGCAATCCAACGTGTACTAACTTCAAATAGCATACGTCTGTTTTATAGTTCAGGCTAGAGTTTCTTTCTATACCTGGAACAGACGGGGATGTCAAGCCCTATGGATCCATATACTACTACTCGCGCCCACCAGTTCTTATAACTGGCAGTTACTAGTTACCAAAGCTAAGGGATTTTCGGTTCAAACTCGGTGTAGAATTTAGTATGTACTTGTATCCATTGCGTTTAAAATAAAGTGCATGTATTTTCAGCCCAAAAATATAGATTGCAAAAGCAATTAAAAAGGGAGCAATGAAACTCACGCATATAAATATTGTATATCGGTTAATAAAGCATTTGCATGTATTCTCAGCCCAAAAATGTAAAGGGTAAAAGGGATCATATGAAACTCACGCATATAAATCTAGTATTTTCAGTATTTATAAACAGTCGCATATATTCTCAGCCCAAAAATATATTGAGTAAAAGGGATCATATGAAACTCACGCATATAAATCTAGTATTTTCAGTATTTATAAACAGTCGCATGTATTCTCAGCCCAAAAATATATTGAGTAAAAGGGAGCAAATGAAACTCACTGTTTAATATTGATATACAATATTGCAGGAAAGCACGTAGACGCATCGGAGATGATAAAGACGAGGTTTGATTCACAAAAAAATACCCCCGAACATTACCCATAACCTCCTTGGCAATAACCCATAATTTCCTTAGCTCTAGCTTGCTCGAAAACTCATTTTGAAAATTACTTGGACAGCACTCTGTCGTAATATTTGATGTACATTATTATTTTTGTATCGCAAAAATAATAACACTAATAATAAAAAAAATAATAAGATTAATAATAATCTTATTAATAATAATAATAATAATAATAATAATAATATAAATAATAAATAAAATAAATACGGAGTAATATGTATGTGTGTGTTTTTTTTTTCTTTCTTTACTCGGCAGAAAATGTTGCAATTTATAGAACCTGGCCTGAAATCTGGAGTCATGCGACTCGCATGGAAATGGCCTTCTGGCCATGCGACTCGCATGAGGACCAGGGACAGCTCACATTGTTTTGGCTCCTAGCTTGTCGACATAATATAAAATAAATATAAATATATAAATAATTAATATAATTATTTATATATTATATTTTATTCTTGTGCATAGTAGACTAGATATTTTTGGTCCGTTGCGTCGGGCGTTTCTTCTTGACTCGGGTCCCGGTTCCGGATTTTCAGACGTCCTTGCGTACTATTTTATATCGTGTACTTTGCGTTCCGTTACTTGTACTCTTGTCATTTTTAGACGTTCTTCATCAATAATTTGAACCTTTTTAATTGTATCTTGTACATTTGAGCATTTTGGACCTTTCCGTCTTCAATTCTTCGTTTTCGCCTTTTGTCTTCGCACTTATTAAATATAAACGAATATTACTTGAATATGGAACAATTACAACTAAAATCCTGTCTTTCTTGGGGGATAATGCTATGAAATATATGTTCTTTTTTAGCCTTATCAATAGCCTTAAATTATCCCTTAATTATATCACTCAAAGTGTATCTTAAACTTTCGAGTGTTTTGGTCATTTACTTCTATAAATCATCGTCTCGCTATTTGTTAAAATACATTTTTATAATAGCGTTTTACTGTAGCAAAGTTACTGTAGCAAAGTCAAATTTTACTGTAGCAATTCACTGTAGCAAAGTCAATTTCACTGTAGCAAATAGTGATTTTCGAAAACACTGTAGCATTTTGAGTAATGTGGCAATTTGAAAACACTGTAACAAATTAGTGTTTAACTGGTTCATCTTAAACGCTTTAGTTAACTTATCTAAATATCAATTGAATCAATAAACGAATGTTACTATCATTTATTATATATATGTATATATCTTTTTAATATACATAAATCAGTTTTTAAATACACATTGGAAGTTATTTATAAATAAATTTTAATAATAAATATTTCAACTTATCATATACATTCAAATAGATATTTAAACCAATAAGTTTAATGTACGGTATCAAACAATTAATACATTGTTACATTTTCATGTTATAGTATATATGTATCTATTTACATATAATTGTTCGCGAATCGTCGAAAACAACCGAAGGGTATTTAAATATATAAAAGTAATTCAAAAATTTTGAGATTCAGTTTTAAAGACTTTGCTTATCGAATCGGAAATGTTAATCATACAAAGATTAAGTTTAAATTTAGTCGAAATTTCTGGGTCATCACAGTACCTACCCGTTAAAGAAATTTCGTCCCGAAATTTGAGTGAGGTCGTCATGGCTAACAATAAAAATGTTTTCATGACGAATATGAGTTGATAAATAGAATTTTATTACCGTTGAGTAATATGGATAAAACAATCCAATTACTCAGAGCTTATAAGAGAAGTTATCGTAATTGAGTGAAATGGAGAATAGAGATGCGTCTTATCTCTTGATGTAGTAACGATTGATTTCCGGAATTTAAGGAATAGAAAATCTTCATTATCTAAATAAGATTTGATTCTTCAGGAATTAAGGAAATTATGATTTCCTTTGATTAAATGCGTAATCTACCTCGATTGCTATGTCTGATATTTCGCTATAAATTGACCTCTTCCGTTTCATTTATTTTCACCACTCCTACTTTCTTTCCCAATTAATACATTCAAAAGATTGTGAAAATGTTTAATCCAGTTCTGGTTCTTGACCTAATATTGACGTTTGCCACACTCATCCTTCTTTTCCAGCTCCCACCAGAAGAATCTGTTTATTTCTATTATGCTCTAGGGATAGTTGTATTTATCATTCTCCCGTGTCTTTATATTGCTATACGCATTGATATACACGGTTTGTAAATTTATGTGTTTTTATCTGGCTTTTATTTTCCATTATATTTCGGAGCTTCATGCTTTCGTTTTCTCTTCCCGACCTTAAGTCAAGCGGATACTGGTCCAGAATTCGTAGCTATACATTTCAGAATGAACATAGTTAATGTTCTAAGAAGGTAATCGTAATGGCACGATCTTGATTTGTCAAATTACCAGAATATCCGGAAAAGACCGAATCATCAAGAAAATATTTTCTTGATATGTTTAGAGGTTAAATAGAATAAAAGAGTTATGTAACATGGTTCATTATGAGGGTGGGATCTGTGAACCTTTATCACGTTCCATTAGAAACTCAGCATGACTTACTGTAATATAATCACGTTGATCAAGTGTCATTATATTATACTAACTCATGCTTCAGTTCCCAACACTACTTCAAAAACATCCATTTTTCAAAATTTTCAGAAATTAGAAACTAAAATAGTTTCTTTTATGATGTAACACATATAGCGTGAAGAGATAAATAATTTCGGATGATAATAGTTATGAAGATATCTTCAGAAATATCGAAGATATTTATAATGAAAGATATGATAATATCTTAGAATTTCTAATATCGAATGATGATGAAGAATATTGTCCGTAGGGGTTTAGTATCAGGAGCAAGGTATTCGTTAATGACTTCAGCAGATACTGAATCATTTGTATTCTTTGAAGGCAGGTTTAGTCTTTGTGATTTATCCACAACCCTCCTTCATACTTTGCTCAATCCGTTTTCCAGTTTCAAACCTTCTCTTTTTCTCAGCTTTACCACCATATTATTCTTTATCATCAAACTTTTGACTGTTAAGGTCGTTTACAGTTTTTGCTGCTTCATCAGCATTGTTCCAATTTCAGAGAACTAGTTTCATAGTTTGGGGTGTTTTTCAAAAACTTCACATTCGAAGTATGTAATTCGAGGAGGTAGACGTTATATGTACACATATAACTGTTGGCGTAGACGTGCTGCAAGATTTCAAAATACTGATTGCAAATTCCCGATAGTTGGAATGGCAACTATTGTTACAAGATGTGGATGAGTACATGATAGGGTTTCAATGTATATATAGTGATTTCCGGAGAGTTTCAAATAGCAGAGTGACGGAGTCGCTGGTACATTTACTGCTAATATGGTGGAACATAAAAGGTTCCCCAGTAACAAAAACGTATATGCCAAAGTTATAAGTCTGAAAGGTCGTCGTTGACTAGTTGAATGGGTGATAATACTGGATACTTTTAAAAAGGAATTGCAAGGTTACTTTCAGTAATAATAATGCCGAAGGATTTATCACAGATACGTGTTAAAGTTTTACTTAGGTTTCGAGAGCTTTCCAGATATATGATTATAAGTACAAATCTTTCTTCTCGTAGATATCGTGTAGTTGGTTTGTCTTCTCGTTTGTTCATTAGTTGAAGTGCTTCCAAGAATTTCGATGGGTTTGAACGCAAAATATAATCATATGATGTTCTAGTACTGTTCTGAATTCAAAGCATGGGTTTCGAAGCATGGTTTTGAAAGATGTAGGAATCTAAGAGTGATGTTTTTCGTTTAATCTTGACTTGGATTCTGATCTATCGAAATCAGAATATGAAATTGAATGAAAATGGTTATTCTGCGATGAACAGATACGTATATCTATAGGTTTGAGCAGTATAGTTAATGATTGCTGAATCAGAATTGAAGAATGTATAGTGTAACATATTAATGTGGAATTTATATATTTCTAGGGTATTACCTACCCGTTAAAATATTCTCATCATTAACAGTTTGTACAAAAGGATTTTCAATTACAATCTTTATGAAAATATATGTATGTATATTTCCTTCAGATGTAATATAAATTTAATGAGTTATTAAACTCATTTGATTTTCGGTTGGAACTAGAAACGAATAATCTCTTCTATATTAAAGATTACATAATCGTCGCAGGATATTTCTCCAATGAAGTTATGAATCAATACTTCATCGTTTATGGTTATTAGTATTCTTCGGTGCCTACGGTGCATATGAGGTTGATACTCGTGGAACAGATTGTGAGGTTGAGGTTTCCGGTGCGGATGTTGTTGTTGGTGGTACTGGTACTGTTGTTGGTTGTGCTGCTGGTACTGGTGGTGCTACCGGTGCTGCCTGTGATGCCTGCAAATTGTGCATCATATTCTCCAAAGCCACAACTCGAGCGCGAAGCTCGTTAACTTCTTCTATTATTCCGGGATGATTGGCAGTTGGTACGAGAGGATGAATAAAGTTTAAAATTATAGTTATCATATAATCGTTGCGAAATATCCTGGAAATTAGGGTAAAGATAGTGTTTCGAACGGGTTCGCCGGTAAGTGCCTCAGGTTCCTCACCAAGAGGTGAATTCGGTTGGTGGAAAGGATCGCCTTCCTCTTTTCTCCATCGATTAAGTTGATTACGAACCCATCCCCAGTTCATCCAGAATTGGTGGTGACTGATTGGTTGATTCATTCTGGTTACACTGCTTTCGGAACTCAGGTGGAAACTCATATCGGAATCCGAAGAACTCGAATTACTTGTAGAATTCATCTTACACGGTTAGATAAAGAATTTTCGATGTGAAATGATTTTCGGATATCGGATGATATTCTAATTACATAGAATACCTTTATATAGTACAAAGGTTCTGCAAATTACGGAGAAACTTTCGGAAACTGTCAAGTAAAGGTAACAGTAACAGATATGCTAAGATATTCATTTTGTCTATACACTAGTCATGCAATCCATGCAATAAGGTGTGTCTAGACTACAAATGATAAGTAGGTAATTTTCCACACAAGGAATGATAAGCAGGTAATTTCTAACAAAAAAAATTATAAGCAACAACTTTTATCATGCAGACATGGTCGAAGTCCAGACTCACTAAAGTATCCTAACAATAACCGGTTAGACACACTAATGCAAATTCTGGTTCGCTAAGACCAACGCTCTGATACCAACTGTGACGATCGCTCCAAATCCATATGGACGAACACGTCATTCATTGATTTCATTGCGAGGTATTTGACCTCTATATGATACGTTTTGTAAACATTGCATTCTTTTGAAAAGGCACACCATAAATGAATATTTAAATCAAAGGTTTTCGACATCTGATGATTTTTACATATAGACAATCACCATAAATAATAGTTTACAATAGTATTTCCGTTGACAATGCAGTCAAAATAAGATACATGGTGATGATTTGGTGAATGCAACGTCTCTTTGAAAAATATGTCATGTAAGACTCCATGCACATAGCTTGTTTAACATCTAAGCAAACAGCGGAAGACTTCTAGAAACCTGAGAATAAACATGCTTCAAGTGTCAACACAAAGGTTGGTGAGTTCATAGTTTTAATATTACACATAATCCGTATATCAATGTGGATTACAAAAGTTCAGTTGTTTTATTCAAAACGTTTATCATTATGTTTTAAATAAAAGGTGGATCACAAGATTTCAGTTGTTTCATCCGAAACGTTTATCAATCGGTTCTACAAAGTTGAGAACCCTGGTAACTAAACTTTAACGTTTATAATAAGTACCCCTCGTTTAACATGCAACCAACATGTACAATACACGCAATCCAACGTGTACTAACTTCAAATAGCATACGTCTGTTTTATAGTTCAGGCTAGAGTTTCTTTCTATACCTGGAACAGACGGGGATGTCAAGCCCTATGGATCCATATACTACTACTCGCGCCCACCAGTTCTTATAACCGGCAGTTACTAGTTACCAAAGCTAAGGGATTTTCGGTTCAAACTCGGTGTAGAATTTAGTATGTACTTGTATCCATTGCGTTTAAAATAAAGTGCATGTATTCTCAGCCCAAAAATATAGATTGCAAAAGCAATTAAAAAGGGAGCAATGAAACTCACGCATATAAATATTGTATATCGGTTAATAAAGCATTTGCATGTATTCTCAGCCCAAAAATGTAAAGGGTAAAAGGGATCATATGAAACTCACGCATATAAATCTAGTATTTTCAGTATTTATAAACAGTCGCATGTATTCTCAGCCCAAAAATATATTGAGTAAAAGGGATCATATGAAACTCACGCATATAAATCTAGTATTTTCAGTATTTATAAACAGTCGCATGTATTCTCAGCCCAAAAATATATTGAGTAAAAGGGATCATATGAAACTCACTCAAAATCAGTTTTAGTATTTGTATCCATTTAGTAAAACAGTTTATAAAACTGCGCATGTATTCTCAGCCCAAAAATATAGTTTGAAAAAGGGATCATATGAAACTCACACAAAATCAGTTTTAGTATTTGTATCCATTTAGTAAAACAGTTTATAAAACTGCGCATGTATTCTCAGCCCAAAAATATATATTGCAAAAGCAATTAAAATGGGAGCAAATGAAACTCACTGTTTAATATTGATATACAATATTGCAGGAAAGCACGTAGATGCATCGGAGATGATTAACACGAGGTTTGATTCACAAAAAATACCCCCGAACATTACCCATAACCTCCTTGGCAATAACCCATAATTTCCTTAGCTCTAGCTTGCTCGAAAACTCATTTTGAAAATTACTTGGACAGCACTCCGTCGTAATATTTGATGTACATTATTATTTTTGTATCGCAAAAATAATAACACTAATAATAAAAAAAATAATAAGATTAATAATAATCTTATTAATAATAATAATAATAATAATAATAATAATAATAATAATAATATAAATAATAAATAAAATAAATACGGAGTAATATGTATGTGTGTGTTTTTTTTTTCTTTCTTTACTCGGCAGAAAATGTTGCAATTTATAGAACCTGGCCTGAAATCTGGAGTCATGCGACTCGCATGGAAATGGCCTTCTGGCCATGCGACTCGCATGAGGACCAGGGACAGCTCACATTGTTTTGGTTCCTAGCTTGTCGACATAATATAAAATAAATATAAATATATAAATAATTAATATAATTATTTATATATTATATTTTATTCTTGTGCATAGTAGACTAGATATTTTTGGTCCGTTGCGTCGGGCGTTTCTTCTTGACTCGGGTCTCGGTTCCGGATTTTCAGACGTCCTTGCGTACTATTTTATATCGTGTACTTTGCGTTCCGCAACTTGTACTCTTGTCATTTTTAGACGTTCTTCATCAATAATTTGAACCTTTTTAATTGTATCTTGTACATTTGAGCATTTTGGACCTTTCCGTCTTCAATTCTTCATTTTCGCCTTTTGTCTTCGCACTTATTAAATATAAACGAATATTACTTGAATATGGAACAATTACAACTAAAATCCTGTCTTTCTTGGGGGATAATGCTATGAAATATATGTTCCTTTTTAGCCTTATCAATAGCCTTAAATTATCCCTTAATTATATCACTCAAAGTGTATCTTAAACTTTCGAGTGTTTTGGTCATTTACTTCTATAAATCATCGTCTCGCTATTTGTTAAAATACATTTTTATAATAGCATGAAGCTCCGAAAATAGTACGCTATTATAAAAATGTATTTTAACAAATAGCGAGACGATGATTTATAGAAGTAAATGACCAAAACACTCGAAAGTTTAAGATACACTTTGAGTGATATAATTAAGGGATAATTTAAGGCTATTGATAAGGCTAAAAAGGAACATATATTTCATAGCATTATCCCCCAAGAAAGACAGGATTTTAGTTGTAATTGTTCCATATTCAAGTAATATTCGTTTATATTTAATAAGTGCGAAGACAAAAGGCGAAAACGAAGAATTGAAGACGGAAAGGTCCAAAATGCTCAAATGTACAAGATACAATTAAAAAGGTTCAAATTATTGATGAAGAACGTCTAAAAATGACAAGAGTACAAGTAACGGAACGCAAAGTACACGATATAAAATAGTACGCAAGGACGTCTGAAAATCCGGAACCGGGACCCGAGTCAAGAAGAAACGCCCGACGCAACGGACCAAAAATATCTAGTCTACTATGCACAAGAATAAAATATAATATATAAATAATTATATTAATTATTTATATATTTATATTTATTTTATATTATGTCGACAAGCTAGGAGCCAAAACAATGTGAGCTGTCCCTGGTCCTCATGCGAGTCGCATGGCCAGAAGGCCATTTCCATGCGAGTCGCATGACTCCAGATTTCAGGCCAGGTTCTATAAATTGCAACATTTTCTGCCGAGTAAAGAAAGAAAAAAAAAACACACACATACATATTACTCTGTATTTATTTTATTTATTATTTATATTATTATTATTATTATTATTATTAATAAGATTATTATTAATCTTATTATTTTTTTTATTATTAGTGTTATTATTTTTGCGATACAAAAATAATAATGTACATCAAATATTACGACAGAGTGCTGTCCAAGTAATTTTCAAAATGAGTTTTCGAGCAAGCTAGAGCTAAGGAAATTATGGGTTATTGCCAAGGAGGTTATGGGTAATGTTCGGGGGTATTTTTTTGTGAATCAAACCTCGTGTTTATCATCTCCGATGCGTCTACGTGCTTTCCTGCAATATTGTATATCAATATTAAACAGTGAGTTTCATTTGCTCCCTTTTACTCAATATATTTTTGGGCTGAGAATACATGCGACTGTTTATAAATACTGAAAATACTAGATTTATATGCGTGAGTTTCATATGATCCCTTTTACTCAATATATTTTTGGGCTGAGAATACATGCGACTGTTTATAAATACTGAAAATACTAGATTTATATGCGTGAGTTTCATATGATCCCTTTTACCCTTTACATTTTTGGGCTGAGAATACATGCAAATGCTTTATTAACCGATATACAATATTTATATGCGTGAGTTTCATTGCTCCCTTTTTAATTGCTTTTGCAATCTATATTTTTGGGCTGAAAATACATGCACTTTATTTTAAACGCAATGGATACAAGTACATACTAAATTCTACACCGAGTTTGAACCGAAAATCCCTTAGCTTTGGTAACTAGTAACTGCCAGTTATAAGAACTGGTGGGCGCGAGTAGTAGTATATGGATCCATAGGGCTTGACATCCCCGTCTGTTCCAGGTATAGAAAGAAACTCTAGCCTGAACTATAAAACAGACGTATGCTATTTGAAGTTAGTACACGTTGGATTGCGTGTATTGTACATGTTGGTTGCATGTTAAACGAGGGGTACTTATTATAAACGTTAAAGTTTAGTTACCAGGGTTCTCAACTTTGTAGAACCGATTGATAAACGTTTCGGATGAAACAACTGAAATCTTGTGATCCACCTTTTATTTAAAACATAATGATAAACGTTTTGAATAAAACAACTGAACTTTTGTAATCCACATTGATATACGGATTATGTGTAATATTAAAACTATGAACTCACCAACCTTTGTGTTGACACTTGAAGCATGTTTATTCTCAGGTTTCTAGAAGTCTTCCGCTGTTTGCTCATACGTGATACAAGTTATGTGCTTGGAGTCATACATGCTATATACAAGAAACTTGCATTCATCAAACCATTACCATGTATCTTATTTTGACTGTATTGTCAACAGATGTATTATTGTAAACCATTTAAATGGTGATTGTCTATACGTAGGAATCATCAGATGTAAAAAAACCTGGAATTTATATATTCATTTATGAAATACCTTTTCAAACGAATGCAATGTTACAAAACGTATCACATAGAGGTCAAATACCTCGCAATGAAATCAATGAATGACGTGTTCGTCCATATGGATTTGGAGCGATCGTCACACAATGACATACACTCTATAGATACCAAGGAATACCAACAACAACAAACGATGAAGTATTGATTCATAACTTCATTGGAGAAACATTTTGAGACGATTATGTAGTCTCTAAAGTCTTAGAGATTATCTATTCTAGCCCTAACCATAAATTAGATGAGTGAACCCAAATGATAGAAGGAAGAGTAGAAACCCTGACAAGAATGATGTGTGGTTTACAAGCTAGACTTGATTTACTAACAGCATCAACAGTACCATGAACATCACCAGTACAGTCAGTGCCATCAATGTTGTCAGAATCAGCAGCACCTATAACATCACAAACTCCGTCAGTTCAAGAATCACCGTGGACATCATTATAAATCAACAACAAGTATGTCATATCAATGAGTTATGAAGTATTAACTCATTTCCACTGAAGGATTTATATGTATATCTTATATATATAAATTTTTAGACCATAATAAATATTTTCGTACTAAGCTATTATGTGTGAATCTTAACTACTCGGTAAATTCATGTTACTAATATGCAATAATGTACGTCCTTCGTCCACAACTTAACCATCATTAACTACAATCTCTGCCTCAATTCAATAAATCTCAATTCATAATAAATCAAATGAATTATTCAAATATAAGTTTGATTTTTCACTTTCATCGTCGATGTACTCGAAACTTTTCAAATAACATTATTCGTACCTTGCGAAATTCACAAGAATTCCACAAACACCAACAAATAACGAAGTATTAATTTATAATTTCAATTTTATTGAATAAATACAAGAATTCCAGGCATTATTTAAAACCCATGAAAATTTGATCCTACCATTTTCAGGGCGTATTTTTTTTTTTTTTTATCTATTGGCCGGAGGTCCTCTTCAAAGCAATCTCTCTATTCGTCGAACATTGAGAGGGATGACTTTCTCTACTCTTGGAGTGTTTCACTCGGGGTGGAGAAATGACTTCTCTTTATTCTAGGGTAGAGGAAGGATTGTCTACGCTCCACCTCCCCCATACCCCACAAAATGGGATTGGGTGTGTTGTTGCTGTTGTTGTTGTTGTTGTTGTTGTTGTTGTATTGAATAAATACTCAGTAAAAGTTATGTAATTTCTAAAGTCTTTAGGAATTATCCAGTTCTAGTTTCAACCGTAAATCAAATGAGTTTAATTTAATATTAACTCATTAAATCTATGTTACATCTGAAGAAAATATGCACATATATATTTTCATAAAGACTGTAATAAAATTCTGTTGTACAAAATATTAATTGTGAAATTTTTTTTAACGGGTAGGTAATACCCGAGAGATATATAAATTCACAATTAATATGTTACATTTTTCGAATCTGATTAAGCAAATCATCAACTATACTCCCTAATCTCACAACAATATACATTCTTGTATAGAAATCAAAACAACCATTCTCACCCAAATTTGATTACGCATTCTGATTTTGACAAATCAAAATTCAAGTCATGATTTAACAGAAGACATCACTCTTAGATTCCTACATCTTTCAAAGCTATACTTTGACTTCAAAACTGTGTTAGAACATCATATGTATATTAACGATTACAAACTGTGCTCAAACTCTCCGAAGTTTTCGAAGACACTTCAAACAATGAACAATCGAGATGATGATCTAACCACATATTACCCACAGTTATGTACCTAAAAAGCTCTCGAAGCCAAAGTCATAGTTCGACGCGTATCCGTGTCAGACCCTTTGGCATTTATTAGCTAAAATGACTTTTCAATTCCTTTTCAAAGTAGCCAGTTTTGTCACAGCTCCAGCAAGTCAACTTCGACTTTTTAGTCGGACTAGTCTTATTATAACCTCGATAGATACGTTGCCCTTTCGTCATCGTTACTGGGGAACCTTTCATATCTCGCCACCTTAGCAATAAACTTACCAACAACTTCAATTATCTTTGACTTTCGAAAAATCATTATATTTATTGAAATCATATCATTTACTCATTCGCATCTTGTAACGAGAATTGTCATACGAATCATCGGAAATCAGTAAACAATATTTTGAAATCTCGCAGCATGTCTACGCCAACAGTTATATGTGTACGTAAAACGTCTATCTCCTGGACTTACATACTTTGAATGTGAAGTTCTGAAAAATATTTTGAACTGCAAACTAGTTCTTGAAATGCTGACGAAGCATCAAAAACTGTAAACGATCTTAACAGTAAAAAGTTTGATGACAAAGAATAGTAAGGTGGTAAAGCTGGGAAAAAGAGAAGGTTTGGAACTGGAAAATGGATTGAGCAAAGTATGAAGGAGGCTGTGGACAAATCATAAGGACGAAATCTACCTTCAAAGAATCCAAATGATTCAGTGTCTGCTGAAATCCTTAACAAATACCTTGCTCCTTACTCTAAAATCCTTGCGGACAATATTCTTCATCATCCTCTTATCTTAAATATTCTAAGATATCATCATATCTTCCATTATAAATATCCTCCATATTTCTGAAGACATTTTCATAATCATTCTTATCTGAAATCATTTATCACCTCGCATTATCTGTATCACATCATAAAGGAAACTGTTTTAGTTTCTAAATTCTGAAACCTTCGAGTATAAAGTATGAATGTTTTGAAGTAGTGTTAAGAACTGAAGCATGAGTTAGTATAATATAATGACACTTGATCAACGTGATTATATTACAGTAAGTCATGCTGAGTTTTTAAATGAAACGTGATGATTCACAGATCATAACATCATCATGTGCCATGTTACACGACTCTTGTATTCTATTTAACCTCTAAAATATCAAGAAAATATTTCTTGATGATTCGGTCTTTTCCAGGGTATTCTGGTAATTTAACAAATCAAGACCGTGCCATTACCATTTCCTTCTTAGAACATTAACAATGTTCATTCTGAAATTTATATCTGCGAATTATGGACCATTACAAGCGACGCTTAATCGCAAGAAGAAGAAACGAAAGGACAAAGTTCCAAAATAGAAATTGGAGTATAAATCGCAGCAAATAGGAGGGAGTATTAACTGTGGATGACAATGATTATAGAAGACAGAAGCAGAGACTTTGAAATATAAGGGAAGATATAAAACCCAACAACCACCCAAAAATTATAAACTGTATATATCAATGCATATAGCAATATAAAGACACGGAAGAACTAAAAACACTATAAAACCGAGAGTATAGCAGAAGTAAATAGATTCTTCCGGAGGCAGATGAAAAAGAAGAACGACAGATATGAAAGTGAGGAGTATATCGAGAATCAGTACTGGACGAAGCATATTGACAAATACTTTAAAATATGAGTTGAGGGAGAATGAATAGAAGGTGTGAGTTGTAAGAAAACGAAGGAGGTGGATTTATAGTGAAATACCCGACAGAGAAATTAAGATGGATTATCGTATTAATTCGAAGAGAATCATAATCTCCTTAATCACCGAAGCATTAAATCCAATATAGATTACAAAGATTTTCTTTAAATTCGGAGATCAATTGTGATGACGTCAAAAGATATGACGAATCACTATAATCTTATTTCCTTCATTTACGATAACTTCCCTCATACGCTTCGAGTAATCGAATTATTTAATCCATACTTCTTAGACATGATAAAACTTTATAATCGTCATAATAACATTCTCATTGTTAGCCATGACTACCTCTATCAAATTTCGGGGACGAAATTTCTTTAACGGGTAGGTACTGTGACGACCCGGAAATTTCCGACTAAATTTAAACTTTATCTTTATATTATTCTGACACGATAAGTAATGTTTGTTAAGTTAAATCTCAAGGATTTTAAACTATGTTTATACATTCATTTAAACCTCGACCAAATTCCAATGATTCACGAACCAATAAATGAACATGTATGTATATGTATGTATATGTGCATATATTATAAATTGAAAATGTCAACAAAGTATTTAAACGTATAATGCTTTATATGAACGTATTTGTTTCAATATGATTATCGAAGAAATTAAAAATATATATATATATATATATATTAAATGATTGAATTATCAGAAACATTGAATTATAATTACAAGTCTTTGTTGAGAGGTCCACTATGATTTGAGAAAATCTATTCCTCTTAACGATATTAGGAATAATTTGTAAAGCTATTTATAAATAAAAACAAAAAGTGTCATTTACGAAAGTTAGACAAAAGTTAGTGGAGAATTGGTTTCCATAATATTCTATTAATCTATTTTCAAACGTACAAAGACGTTTTCAGTTTAAAAAGAACTTTATTATTAAAACGTATATAACTTTTATAAATATCTAGAATCACTTTTGACAACTCATTACTTAACCAGTATAATAAATATAACGATATTTATATTTTATTTCATTAAATATATATAACGATTTAAATTAATATTATATATATTTATACGCGTATTACACATAAATAGTTTTTATACTTTTACTATACTTTAACTTTACCATTACTTTACTTTAACTTTAATAATTCATACTTTAATAATTTACTTTAATAATTCATACTTTAATAATTCACCTTAATAATTCACTTTAATAATTCATACTTTAATAATTTACTTTAATAATTCATACTTTAATAATTCACTTTAATAATTCACTTTAATAATTCATACTTTAATAATTCACTTTAATAATTCAAAAATATATTATAAATAGAATTCAATAGGTTTCATTATTTCATAGAAACTTGAAAATATATTTCTCTAAACTCTCTCAATCGATTTATATATATATATATATATATATATATATATATATATATATATATATATATATATATTTGCTCTGTATTATTTCAAGATATTATTAGTATACATAAAATATTACGACGGAGTGCTGTCCGAGTGATTTCAAAATAGTTTTTTTTAATTAGTCGAAGCTAAGGAAATTATGAGTTATAGCTATGGAGGTGATGGGTATGGTTCATGGGTATGCTCGTGAGGTCAATCTAGTGTTTATCATCTCCGTTGCGTCTACGTATTTTCCTGCAATATTGAATCTCAATATTGATACGTGAGCACTCATAACTTAACTTTTATATATCAATAGTGTATCCCTGACTAGTGCTCGAGTATATAGGATTATGCATGCTTGTACATTCGATATTGTCCTTAGATAGGTTTGTTGAATCCTGAATTAGATACATATGCTACTGAGATAGGGTATATGATATGCATGTCGTTGGAAAGCTAGCGAAAAATTAAGAACTTTTCATTTAGATATCGAATGGTTTCGATGAACGGATTAGAAGTTATAGTCAACTGAATTTTAGTATTATTGTTAAAATGATTATTATTACTATCGTCGTTATTATTTTAATAGAAATATCATTGTTATTATAAAATATCATTATTACTATTATGTTAGTATTATCATTTTATCATAATAACATTTTTAGTATATATAAATATTGTTATTTTTTTTATAGAATAATAATTATTATTATTACAAAATAATACAACTTTTACTTATTATTATTATGATCAATATTATTTTATCAAATAAATAGGGGATACAAAGATATTTTTCACCACGCGTAATATAATTACATTAATAATACTTACCACTATAGTTTTACGATATTAAGTGAACTTTATAAATTTTACTACTTAAGATATATAAAAGTATATTTTATCATATATAAACGTTAATATAAATTTTTATTAATAAATGACTTTTATTATTATAAAATCTAATAAATATATTTAAATATATTTAAATATATAAAACGACTATAGTTAAGTTATATAATAAACACGTATAAATTTTAGAAGTCATTTTGGGTCAAGTTGACTTTTGTTGACTTTTGTTGACTTTTGCATATTAGTCTCGAGCATTAGGATTGTGGTACACTATGACTTGACCAAAAATTGTTAGACAAATATTGATCAACATATAAATATATATAATTAATATAGGTTCGTGAATCCGAGGCCAACCTTGCACTTGTTAAATGACGTTATATGTATTTTTACTATGAAATACAGTATGGTGAGTTTCATTTGCTCCCTTTTATATATATTTTTGGGACTGAGAATACATGCGCTGTTTTTATAAATGTTTTACGAAATAGGCACAAGTACTAAAACTAATTCTACGTGGGTTTAAACCAGAAATATACCTTTAGCTTGGTAACATTAAACTACTTGTCTATGTACGGTAGGCGCGAATCCTAAAGATAGATCTATTGGGCCTGACAAACCCCATCCTGACTATGGGATGCTTTAGTACTTCGAGGTTATTTTAAACACACCTGATCTGGTGTACTTCAGAGGGTAAAACATGAACGTTAAGGCTTGTTACCGGGTGCCTACAACTTATAGAATACTTTTATACACTTGCGAGTGTACATATATTTATAAACGGAAATCTTGTGGTCTATTAATATATTGAAATGATTGTTATGATAAACCTATGAACTCACCAACCTTTTGGTTGACACTTTAAAGCATGTTTATTCTCAGGTATTAAAGAAATCTTCCGCTGTGCATTAGCTCATTTTAAGGATATTACTTGGAGTCATTCATGACATATTTTGAAAGACGTTGCATTCGAGTCATTGAGTTAATTAAGATTATTATTAAGTCAATTATAGTTGGATGTATTATGAAATGATGTGCATGCCGTCAACTTTCGTTGTAAAGAAAGTTTGTCTTTTAAAAACGAATGCAATGTTTGTAAAATGTATCATATAGAGGTCAAATACCTCGCGATGTAATCAACTATTGTGAATCGTTTATAATGTATATGAACGGGTCCTTTCACTCTTGGAACTCTCGGCTTCTTAAACTTTTATAATTGTTTTATGCCTTTCTAGTTGCTTGCTAAAGAGTGGTGTTAGGAATAGAATTCCTAACAGTCAAGAAAATAAAGGTAGGCATTTTATTTTTTATTGTCAGGTTCATTTCAAGGGGTTAAGTCCATTGATCATCTCATTATCTTCTTCGAGACAACCCTTTAACTATGGAGAAAAATTAAAAATTGGGTTGATATTAAACTTCCTATTTTGATTCACGGTCTTCGTTTGATGCTTGGATTCACAACTGGAATGGTGATCATGACATGAAAGTCGAGCTTTTATCTATTGTTGAAACTCCCTAGTCTTCGTTTATAACATGGTAAAGAAGAGTTTTTCTCTCTTTTCTTTTATTTCTTTTGTAAAATTTCTTATTTTTGGACTCGTAATAGAGGCGGATGTAATATCTCTTGGCTTCTTAAACTTTTAAACTTTTCTAATTGTTTTTATGCTACTTCTAGTTGCTTGCTAGAGTGGTTCATATATTTTCCGTTTGAAAGACATGCTTTAACAGTGGCGGAGCCACATGTAAATGAGGGGTGCAAGTGACACCACTGGATTTGAGTTTGTTGTGTATACTTTTTAAGCCTTTAAATAAGTGACATCATCCAAATTTAACACACTAGCCTATTTCCATATCACTCATTAATGATAATATTATAATATAATGGTTATGTGGCCCATTACAAAGGTTCATATCACTAATTATTTTGAGATCGAGTAGAAAAATATTGTGTGTTAAGTACTTATTTAGATAAGAAAATTGTTAGGGCCATTGGTAAACAAGTTAACATGGTTTTTTTATGTTGGTACCAAACCATAGTTCAAATTTTGTGACTCGGTAAATTTTTAATGTTATTTTGTGACACCACTGATCTAAAATCCTGACTTCGCCTCTGTGCTTTAAAGTATTGAATATTGTGCAGATAAATTAGTACTCCCTCCGTCCCAGATTAATTGTCCCCAGACAAAAAACACACAGTTTTAGGAAATCCCACTAACTTTATTTCTCCACCAATGAAATATCTTCTCTCTCCAGATCCACCAATGAAATATCTCCTTTCCTTTCTATTTATGGAAGTAGACAATTAATTTGGGACATCCCAAAATGGAATACTGGACAATAATTTAGGGACGGAGGGAGTAGTATATGTACGAACTCCCTATCACTTTTTGTTGTCTCTTTATTATTATTATTACTTTTTTTTTATTTATTGATTATAGATTTATAGTTATTTTGTGTTTTTTCTTGATTTTGTTTAGTTCGCGTCGTGGGTACCTAGTGGTCAAGAATCTGTTTTGAGTTTTGTCTGTAATGTAGTTGGTAGTTTGTTGGTTTTGTCTTTCATTGCTTGCTATACCATTTGTTATGATAAAGGTTGTGTGGATTGAAATTTGGTGTCGGTTGTTTTTTTTTTTTTTTTTTTTCTTCTTATAACGTGGTCGTGTGAGTTGAAAATGTTGTGTTATGGTGGTGTGAGTTGAAGGTGTGGTTAGATTTGATAAAAAGATATAAAAATAATATATATTAAAATCAAACAAAAAATCAACTAATCAAATGACGCAACATGAGCACAAACACATGTTGGTTTAGCCGTGGGAATTCAACTCATGCCCCCGCAACGGCATTGGGCCATAGCCCGTAACATGAAAATGGTGCCGTTAGTGTGTGCCATATAGGATCGCTTAACAAACGGTCTGAATTTTTTTTTTTTTTTTTTTTCATTCTGTTGTTGTGGTGTGGATGTTTAGTTATTTTTGTAATGGTATTTCATTTGCTTTTTCCAAAAAAGATATATGTTATCAGTTTTTGTGAACTCAAAAAGATCGTAGTTTCATGGTATACAATTATTAATTGTTTTTAAACAGAGTTTATTTCTTAATTGCTATTAGTAAACCTTTATCTTTTGGATTTTTTTATGTATATAGTCCAACGAATACTCGTGCCTTGAAAAGTCAGCTGAACTACACATTTTATAGAGTAAAGAAACCTAAACAAAGAATATGAACTACTACCTCTACTAACAACAAAAAAAAAAAAATTAGACAGACATTATCATACAATTCAAAGCTTTATCATCTTGTTCATCACCACCATCTTCATCTTGAATTTATTTAAATTTCCTTTTTTCTTTTTGCAGTATTCTTCAACACCTGTAAATAGTTGCTTCAAACAGTTGATGGAGTAGGAGGAACTCTGTAATATGCCGGCACCGTTGCGGGGAAAAACATCTGCCTAACTCCTTCCGCCTTGATAATCGGAAATATGATTCCGGATGCACTCTGCAATTTAAGCATGATCCATTTTTAAATATCCAATAAGTTCATCCAACACCTAGACTCATCAATATAATCAATAATAATAATAATAATAAAACAATGAATAGATAAAAAGAACCGTGAATAAGGTATACTCACTGAGATCAAACGGGCTCCAATCCACATTCGTTTGAGTGAGGGAAAAGGGAGTAGCAACCGACCCACACCGTAAACTGCAACTGCAAAGAAATGTACAACCAAAGTCAAGGGTCGAGGGTTCAAACCCGAGAGCAACGATACAGGTCCATTTGAAAAGACACCTCCGAGGCTTAAATAGTCAAAGCATGCTTCTCGCATTTCTTGCCTTGCTTCATCGGGTGAAGCACTAAAGACCTTGTATAATGCTCCTGCCAGTGTATTAATTGTGGATGCCACAGGCTGCAAGATCAACATAGAATTGGATTTTCAGTTGGCCATTGTAGAAACAAACAACATAACGTAGAGGTGGCAAAATGAGCGGGTTCGTAAGGGACTGGACCGGGCTGGGTAGTCATGGAATACTTTAATGAACATTTGACATGTTCTTTTGTTAGGAAAATTTTCTGATGTGACGCATTTGAAATATTCCATACCGAATACGATTAGGATAATGCAACACAATGAACTGACCTTGCGCAGAGTATAAAATGACTCGAGGTACTTGCAGAGAGTATACGAGTCATGGAGATCATGTAGCGGCATGAGAAGATTTCGTAACACGGCTATATCAGATAAAGCTACAGTCATTCCTCCACCAGTTAAAGGGTGGCGCATGTTGAATGCATCACCCATTAACAAAGCACCCGGAGTTGGATGAGGAGCAGCAGGCATGCTTCGGTTCGGCATCGTTCTAAAGCCTCCTTTATCAACTGTAGCTACAAATGCATCCTGCAATTCTGGAGGAATCTGCATATAAAAAACAAGTGAATTTTTTTTAAAAAAATATGAAGAATAAAGATGCAGCCATTTATAATAAGTTAATAACCAAATTTGGTTATAACAAGCGGAGAGATGGCCTACACGTTGATGCGGGAAAAGGTTTCGTTATGTACTTATATACCTTATACATTGTTTCAATAGTTTATAATTGAAATACACACATCCACAATGACTACAAACCTTTTAGTAATTAGTACAAAAAATTTAATTTTTCAAAAAAAGGGAAAAAAAATATTTGTTAAGAGGTTTTAAAAAAGAAAACAAAGGAAGAAAATGGAATTGTTTTAAAGAAAATCCTACAAAATGACAAATTTGCCCCTGCTGATGAACAGTAGAAAATGCCAGGGGCTATGGCTTGAAACGAGAAGCAACTACCCGACTATTAGTAAATATGTATGATAGTGTAGAGAAATTTGTGGGTGTGTTCATACCTGAGGAGCAACAACTGTCTTCAAATACTTGGACAAATCGCCATTTGAAACAGAGGGAACCTTTTGACCAGGTACGTCAACCAGACATCGAATTTCTGTACTACTGATTCGGTAGAACAAGATGGGTGATGGGTCAGCTAAAACAACGTGCCCGTGGTTCTCATACGGTAATTGGCAGTTCTCCAAGATCAGACCAACAAAGCACGAGGGAACCTCGACCTAGTCATTGGAAAATCAAGTATTGTAGTCACTATATGAACAGCCTATGCCAAAAAGAAATAGTTAAAACTTGGACGTTATCCTCACCTGAGGATTGCATAATGAGCCTCGTAAATTTGAAAAGCAGCCATCGCATACAATTGTTAAAGGAGCGTATGCTTTCATTACTTCGCCGGTTTTAATTTTGTACAACACACCTTTGATGATTCCATTTTCTTCAAGAAGAGATGAGACTGTACCTTGTTCCAATTGTACACTGCATATGTAAAAATGGGATGAATATTTTGAACACTAATACAATTGAATCTGTATCATAGAATAATATGTAGTTGAGGTGGCAATATGAGTTGGTAGTGTAACGCTATAACTGTCGTAACAGATTCAGATTGAAACAAGTCAATTTTTTAGTGGAAGACAAAACATGCCAGGTCATGTTGGGCTGGCACACTAGCATCCTTTTGTCAGTTTTGAAAAACTATATAGATACTTGATCTGTTAATAGTGATTATTAGAGCAATATGATTATTATTATTATTATTATGACAGATCTTTGGGCCACTTTCACCCGTTTAACCCATTTGACTTGTTCCTGTTAGCTAAATTTGCTGATATAAAGGCACATGGGCAAAAATTACCACCTGTAGTTAACAAATAAGGAGACAAAACATACTTAGGAAGTGTGGATGCTTTCTCCCTCATCTTCTGTATGAACCGGCCATTGTGAAAGCTTCTTCCTGCCACATCTGCATGAAAATTTTCTAAAGGATAAGAAAGGCGAGTATTCTTTCCGTCCTTGAAAAGGGCATATCCAAAAACCCTTTGAGCATCAATATCTTCAACACAATCTGTAATAGTGAAAAAAAAGGATAAAGATTAATCCAACATAATAAAACTAGCGAGGATTAAGGTAAAAAAAATAGATACTGTAGTTGTATATAACTATATAAGCTTTAAAGATCAATTGTGTCCGCACCTTCTAACCCCAGTTCCATCAGTTTGAGATAACCGCCTGGTTGTAGGAGTTCACCAACAATCCTATCGGGTTCAGTCAAATCTCGCTCGATTACACGTACCCTGCGTCCATCCTACAGTCGAAAGCGTTACCAGATAAGTTATTTACTAAATGAAATACCATCAAGTAAAATCACAAATAACCTGCATGGCTAATCAAGTCATATAACATATTAAACAACATAAACCGTTTCACTCGTTGTTATTGCTGGCATTTACAGGAAAGATTATTGTTGCCATAATGCAACAATAAACCTCTCTTCTGTACTTTACACTATTCTGAATTTGCGATGCCCCAAAATATACAGATATTTCTAAAACAAGTAACATGAGAACAACAAATGAAACGATACATGGTACGAATTATCCATCAGCAAGTGCTACTGGGACTTTTATGCGGTATCAAAATTCACTAACAGGATCGTTTGACCGCTATTTTGTCATATATACGTGAAGTATTTCACATAATTCCTAAAAGCATATTTTTTTTCTTATTGTCCTATTCAAATATGCTATTCAATTAACTATCCATACAATAAACAGTTGCTTCCACAACACATAAAGCTACAAATCGATTATATATAATAGCTACCAATAATACCAAAATGACATCTTAACTTCTACAAAAGACGTAAACAACAACTTTCAATATCATCTAGACTTTAAGTTTAACAAGCCCAATATATATAAGTATAGTTAACAGGGGAGGCTTCCATGTTCAGGTTATGGTAGAGAGCAATAACAAAGGCCTAATTTCTACCTTAACATATACATACACGAATTCAAATGTGTTTTCTTTACACATACACATCAATAACAGTTACAGAATGAACATATAATCAAGACAAATTAAGATTAATTTAATATATACATACAAATAATATACATATACAACACAAAAAATGCTTACAGTAAAAATTAAAATTTAAGAATCGAATACACTTTAAGCTAATAAAACCTAAAAACACAGCCAATTCAAATTACAATGCCCTAATTTCCACCACAACACATAAACATCATACAAACATATACTGTATATAAACACGAATTTCCAAGTATTTGTTTATTAGCTCAGATTGAAATAAAATTATATTCAATGCAAATTCAGAATAAACTGATAACCACAGCCTCCAAATAAATATGCATTATAATTATATATATGTACATATATACGTATATCGGTATACGTATACAAACACTGAATACTGAGAATTGTACTTTGCCGAGAGTATGAGCGAGAGCAGCACCAGCAACACCAGCACCAACGATAATGACGTCAGCATCATTATCTTCAGATCTACATTCAGCTTTGATGGAGATTGTTTTGGCCGTTTTATTTCCGGCATCGGCCGGAAAAACTTTACGAGCATTATTCATAATGATGAATGCATAGAATAATATAAATCCGATAATAGATGCGAAAACGTAAGCGATGAGTATATGATCGGCCATATCTCCGATCAATGTCGCCGGCAGGTTGGGCAGAAGTTGTATATTGCTTCGCTGGATCGGTTGAGATTAGTGACCACAGAGAATAATCGTGTTTACATATATATAGTACCAGCCCCTCAACTTTTAAATTTATATTTTAAAATTTAATACAAATTAAATATTAATATTTAATTTTCGTATTTAATTTTAATATTTATAATTAAAACAGTAATTGATAATTTAATTTTTTAAACATAATAAAAATATATAAAAATTAAAATTTATAATAATTAAAATTAATTATATTTATATATTATAAATTATATAAAATAAATAGACGTAATAAACAATAAACAATAGATTATATATTATAACTATAGTAATTTATCGAGTAGAGGGTGATCCGGCGCGTTACTGCTAGCTGGATGTTATCGATGTACAAAACTATATGGTGGCATCTGGTTCGAGAATTTGAAATCCCATAATTTTAAATCTCACTGAATTTGAAATACCAAGGATTTGATATCCTTTAGTATGTTTGGTTCACGAATTTGAAATCATGGAATTTGTAAACGTAAAACGTAAAGGTAAAGCGAACAATGTAAGACGTAAATTGTGAAGTTTATTGCTTAAACGTAAAATGTAAATGTAAAAAGTAAAACGTAAAACATTAAACTTAAAATCTAGAACGTAAAATGTAACACATACAGCTAAAACGTAAACGTAAAACATAAACATCAACCGTAAAACTTAAAAGAAAACATAAACGCAAACTGCAAACGTAAACCGAAAAAGTACATGTATAACGTAAAATGTACAACGTACAATGTAAATGGTAAAACGTAAAACAATACATAAACGTAAATCATAAAAATAAAGGATTTGAACTATGAACCGGAAGGTGTTGGTGCACTGGTGATGACCTGACTTCCTATAAGGGAGGTCAGAGGTTTGATTCCTATGCGTTACAAAAAATTTCCCTAGTGGTTACCCACGTGCTTCATGGGCCTAAGAGGTTTCGGACGTTTATGTGTTTAAGCCTCATCCGAAGGGGTTTTACCACACACGATGTCGTATGGACTCGTCGTGCGAGTGTCCTCCTGAGGGACGGTAGAACTGTAATTGGTCTTACCAAAGAAATGTTTGGGTGAATGGGTTCAAACATCGAGTTCGGATCCCTGTCATTAACTTCTAACCGCCGTTAAAAAAGGATTGAAATATGAAATTTTAATCTCTGCAAAGGGATTTGAAATCCCTATTAATTGAAATCTCTTAATCAAATATAGGAATTCATGAATTCTGAAATGCAAATCTCTCCTAGGGTGTGTTTGGTGTTACTAGCTGGAGTTGGAGCTTATAGCTGGAGCTGGAGCTTATGGACGGAGCTGGTAGCCGGAGCTTATTTTTTAAGCTGGAAGTTGAAGCTTATTTTTTAATAAGTGTTTGGTGAAAAGTAGCTGAAGCTGAAGCTTATTGTTGTAAATTTACTAAAATAGACAATAAAATATATGATACATAATTATATAAGGGACAAAAGTGTAATTTTAAACATCATAAGCTAGAAAGCTTAGGAGCTTATTTTTAAAAGCTACTCCAACTAGCTTCTATTTTTAGAACTTATTTTTTTCATAAGCTCGAAAACTTATGTCATCCAAACGATGCTACTAGCTTAAGCTTATGAAAAAAATAAGCTTAAGCTCCCATAAGCTCCAACAAGTTGCGCGTCCAAACACACCCCTAGTAATATGAATCAAACTCACTCTTATGTTTCTCAATTAAATTTTTTACTAGCTACGTACTCAACTTAACAGAATTATAAAAAAATATTAATCCGATTCGATCTATCAATCTATAACATTCCAGAACCTTTACGCAGCATTTTCACATCGTTTACTATCTTCTTAGAGCACCAGGAGTTGCGTAATTTTTTTGGCGTTAAACAAATTTTACGGTGGGGACGATGGGATCCCCGACACCCACCCGCCGTTAATTTGGCGTTAAACACCACCGTTGGGCACCACCATTGCCTAGCTAACGTTGAAAATTTGATCCGTTGGGAAAAAATGATCCGTTGCAATGGTCATTTTCTGTTTTTTTAAATAATTTATTTTATCTCTGATATATACTCTACATTCATCATCATTTTTTTCACACCTCTTTCACTCTTTTTCTCTACATCTATACTTCAAAATTATCATTAAATCAAAAAAAATGTCTAGCAATCAAGGTAATTCTAACTTCCACAACCAAATTAATCCGAACTATTCCAACCGAGGCAATCTGAACTATCCCTCAGACCATCCAAACCATCTAAACAATTTACACGATTCCTCAAACCCATACTCGAGTCAATGGAATCCGTTTACCCCCTTTGGAAATGTACCAAACGCGTTTTAAAATTCTTACGCTCATCAAACACAAATCCCACAAACTCAACTCCCACAAACCCTATTGATGAGTCCCGAAAAAAATGGAACAATTGTTGGCTTGGAAAACTAGTCAACAACTTTGCGAATCGAACACACAATCGGTTCAAGATGAAGTCCCAACACCAACGTCTCAACGTGTTGGAGATAAAGAAAAAGGAAAGATGGTTGAGGAAGAACCGACCAAAAAAAACGAGGACAAGACTTAGTGGAGTCGTGATGAACCTGTGGACCGAGCAAGATGAGTTGCGTTTGGCGAAGACTTGGGTTCATACTTCCGAAGGTTCAATCAAAGGCAACGACTAAACCGGTATATATTTATTTAACACTTATACATATACAATTTTTTCTTTGATATTTAATAAATATATATTATATATTTATGTACATAAATATATATACTGTAAACATATACATATATATTGTATTTATATTTTATATATATGTACATATACATATACTCTAAACATATACATATATATTATATATGTTATATTTATATTATATTTATGTTATAATTCGTTATATAATTTTGTAGGAGCGTCGTTTTGGTTTTTGGTTATGGACGACTACAACTCACGAAATGCGCCATGTACTCGACGAGAATTTGGGAAAGAAGTTTTGTAGTTATCAAGCGTGGAATTTTTTGAAGGACAAGTCAAAGTGGCTAAATCCCAATCCCATTGTTATCGGTACGAGAAACAAACGACGTGAGACCGTAGTTATTGAAGATAGTGGTGAGCCAATTAATTTGAACGAAGATGTTGCAAGCGTTGATGAAAATCCGAATGCGGGAATGTAAGGTCCCGATCAATTGAAGCGTCCAAAAGGAAAGCCAAGAAAATCAAGGAAAAAGCCGTCCGATTCCAACCTTTCATCCCATTCATCTCGTGAGTCTCTATGTGTATCGGTTAAGGAAAACTTTGAACAAACGTCCCACCTTAAAAAGAAGTATTATCAAGATAAGCAACTTGGAATGCGTTTAAGGATTTTAAACATTGCTCCCACCGATGCCGACATGGAACTAATTTATGACCTTAAGGAGCAAATTCGACGTGAGACTCTTAGGGATTTACAATCGGGATCGGGTGCGAATGACGACAAAGGCACCGAATCGGTATAGACGACGGATAATTAGTTGTTTGTTTTTTATTTCAATAAGTTCTAATTTAGTTTTTTTTTATATTATTATTGTATTGTTTTTAGACTAATGTATTGGACTTTTAGTTTTTATTTATTTATGTTTTTTAATGTTTATCATATATTAAATAAAATAAATATTCATTAAAATAAATAATTAAATTTAATATTTAAAAAATAAAATTGTATTTAACACTGAAATTTAACACTTAACGATTTTCTCTGTGTTGGACTCAGTGTTAAACTTAACACTGAGATTTAACACTGAACGACTCGTAGTGCTCTTAGAATCCTTATTTTATTACGGAGTACTTTATATACCTTCACGGCTTCACCGTTACCAGTGTTCTGAATATTAGAGTGTGTGCGCTAATCTTACCATACGACAATAATGATATGTAATATGCTAAAAAAAAAAGTCTTACTAATATATATATTTGACCTCATTATTTTTTAAATTAAAATTGACATGGATATTATAAAATATTTTAATTTGAAAAACATAGATATTTTATTATATTTAAGAGAACATGTGAAAACCATTGAAAATGTCAAATAATGAGTAGCTTCTTATATTTTCTTTTCCTAAAAGCACTGGAAGTACTCACGTGCCAACCCGAAGCTGTGTTCGAAGTTCTACGATAACTTTGAAGTTGAAACAGTGAGGGAGTAGTTTAGTGTTTATGTTCAGTGTTTAGCAGTATATGTAGACTAATAAGAAAAAAGATTGGGAAAAACCTAAGAAAAAATAACATGGAACTTTGTAAACCCAATGTCCTATTCAAGACTTCGAAACAAAAACTCTTACGGAACACCGTTGAATGCCGATACATAGTGGTTGAACGCCCCGACATTTCAGAATGGGAACTTTGAAATTTTTTGCAATCAACGTACTAAATCAACTCCTTGTACTGACAGGAGTAATTTGTACAACTACCATATGTATTATAAGCTAGTTTTTGTAGAACACGATCACAAAATGATGAATTAAAGTTATGATGTCTTTACAAAATGTTTATAGTTTAAATTATACTATTATTAACCTAATCTTGTGGTGGTGAGAGAAAGACTTAAAAATGTTCACTACAAGAATAAGTCGGACCGGAGATGAAGTTTTTTGTGGCGACGTAATGTGACGATCGCTCCAAATCCATATGGACGAACACGTCATTCATCGATTTCATTGCGAGGTATTTGATCTCTATATGATACGTTTTGTAAACATTGCATTCTTTTAAAAAGGCACACCATAAATGAATATTTAAATCAAAGGTTTTCGACATCTGATGATTTCTACATATAGACAATCACCGTAAATAATAGTTTACAATAATACTTCCGTTGACAATGCAGTCAAAATAAGATACGTGGTGATGATTTGGTGAATGCAACGTTTCCTTGAAAAATATGTCATGTAAGACTCCATGCACATAGCTTGTCTAACACAAAAGCAAACAGCGGAAGACTTCTAGGAAACCTGAGAATAAACATGCTAACAAGTGTCAACACAAAGGTTGGTGAGTTCATAGTTTTATAGTTTCATATAATCTGTATATAAAGGTGGATCACAAGATTTCAGTTGTTTCGTCCAGAAACGTTTATCAAAATATTCTACAAGATTGAACACCCTGGTAACTAAACTTAACGTATATATAATTTATACCCTTTGTATAATCATCTTAATAATACACGCAAACCAACGTGTACGATTCTCAAATAGCATACGTCCGTTAAAAGGCTAGTGCTCTAGCTCGGACGGGGATATCAAGCCCTATGGATCCATATACTACTACTCGCGCCCACCAGTTCTTATAACTGGCAGTTACTAGTTACCAAAGCTAAGGGATTTTCGGTTCAAACTCAGTGTAGAATTTAGTATGTACTTGTATCCACTGCGTTTAAAATAAAGTGCATGTATTCTCAGCCCAAAAATATAGATTGCAAAAGCAATTAAAAAGGGAGCAAATGAAACTCACGCATATAAATCTAGTATTTTCAGTATTTATAAACAGTCGCATGTATTCTCAGCCCAAAAATATATTGAGTAAAAGGGATCATATGAAACTCACCTTAGCAGCACATAAAGTTGTTCATCGTAATGTGACCGAAACTCGGAATATCAAATAATCGTAGATCTCAACCTAGAGAACATATGTTGGTCAATAAATGTCTATCAAGCTAGGTCAGGTCATAGTGTATCACAATCCTAATGCTCGATATCGACATACAAAAGTTATCCAATGTTGTTTCAAAAAGTCAATTTTGACAATAGTTCAACAAACGAGACGTACCTTATATAAGGATTCATTTACTCGGCTGGTAATATTTAAAAATCCATTTTATCAATCTTGTAAACAAGTTGTTTAAATCTTAATTACAAATTCATAAGCAATTCCAATTAACGTCAATTATAACTCAGTTGATCATATCTTTTAATCCGTTCATCGAAACTATTCGATGTCTAAATGAAAAGTCATTGATTTTTCGACAGCTTTCCAAAAACATGTATATCACATACCTTTTATGTAGTGACCCGAACTTTTTCATGTATATTTATATATTAATTGAGATTGATATTTACATGATTAAATGTTTCCAACATGTTAAGCAATCAAACTTGTTAAGACTTGATTAATTGAAATATGTTTCATATAGACAATTGACCACCCAAGTTGACCGGTGATTCACGAACGTTAAAACTTGTAAAAACTATATGATGACATATATATGGATATATATATATATATATATAGTTAACATGATACTATGATAAGTAAACATATCATTAAGTATATTAACGATGAACTACATATGTAAAAACAAGACTACTAACTTAATGATTTTTAAACGAGACATATATGTAACGATTATCGTTGTAAAGACATTTAATGTATATATATCATATTAAGAGATATTCATACATGATAATATCATGATAATATAATAATTTAAAATCTCATTTGATATTATAAACATTGGATTAACAACATTTAACAAGATCGTTAACCTAAAGGTTTCAAAACAACACTTACATGTAACGACTAACGATGACTTAACGACTCAGTTAAAATATATATACATGTAGTGTTTTAATATGTATTTATACACTTTTAAAAGACTTCAATACACTTATCAAAATACTTCTACTTAACAAAAATGCTTACAATTACATCCTCGTTCAGTTTCATCAACAATTCTACTCGTATGCACCCGTATTCGTACTCGTACAATACACAGCTTTTAGATGTATGTACTATTGGTATATACACTCCAATGATCAGCTCTTAGCAGCCCATGTGAGTCACTAACACATGTGGGAACCATCATTTGGCAACTAGCATGAAATATCTCATAAAATTACAAAAATATGAGTAATCATTCATGACTTATTTACATGAAAACAAAATTACATATCCTTTATATCTAATCCATACACCAACGACCAAAAACACCTACAAACACTTTCATTCTTCAATTTTCTTCATCTAATTGATCTCTCTCAAGTTCTATCTTCAAGTTCTAAGTGTTCTTCATATATTCTACAAGTTCTAGTTACATAAAATCAAGAATACTTTCAAGTTTGCTAGCTCACTTTCCAATCTTGTAAGGTGATCATCCAACCTCAAAAAATTTTTGTTTCTTACAGTAGGTTATCATTCTAATACAAGGTAATAATCATATTCAAACTTTGGTTCAATTTCTATAACTATAACAATCTTATTTCAAGTGATGATCTTACTTGAACTTGTTTTCGTGTCATGATTCTGCTTCAAGAACTTCGAGCCATCCAAGGATCCGTTGAAGCTAGATCCATTTTTCTATTTTCCAGTAGGTTTATCCAAGGAACTTAAGGTAGTAATGATGTTCATAACATCATTCGATTCATACATATAAAGCTATCTTATTCGAAGGTTTAAACTTGCAATCACTAGAACATAGTTTAGTTAATTCTAAACTTGTTCGCAAACAAAAGTTAATCCTTCTAACTTGACTTTTAAAATCAACTAAACACATGTTCTATATCTATATGATATGCTAACTTAATGATTTAAAACCTGGAAACACGAAAAACACCGTAAAACCGGATTTACGCCGTCGTAGTAACACCGCGGGCTGTTTTGGGTTAGTTAATTAAAAACTATGATAAACTTTGATTTAAAAGTTGTTATTCTGAGAAAATGATTTTTATTATGAACATGAAACTATATCCAAAAATTATGGTTAAACTCAAAGTGGAAGTATGTTTTCTAAAATGGTCATCTAGACGCCGTTCTTTCGACTGAAATGACTACCTTTACAAAAACGACTTGTAACTTATTTTTCCGACTATAAACCTATACTTTTTCTGTTTAGATTCATAAAATAGAGTTCAATATGAAACCATAGCAATTTGATTCACTCAAAACGGATTTAAAATGAAGAAGTTATGGGTAAAACAAGATTGGATAATTTTTCTCATTTTAGCTACGTGAAAATTGGTAACAAATCTATTCCAATCATAACTTAATCAACTTGTATTGTATATTATGTAATCTTGAGATACCATAGACACGTATACAATGTTTCGACCTATCATGTTGACACATCTATATATATTTCGGAACAACCATAGACACTCTACATGTGAATGTTGGAGTTAGCTATACAGAGTTGAGGTTGATTCCAAAATATATATAGTTTGAGTTGTGATCAATACTGAGATACGTATACACTGGGTCGTGGAGTGATTCAAGATAATATTTATCGATTTATTTCTGTACATCTAACTGTGGACAACTAGTTGTAGGTTACTAACGAGGACAGCTGACTTAATAAACTTAAAACATCAAAATATATTAAAAGTGTTGTAAATATATTTTGAAAATACTTTGATATATATGTATATATTGTTATAGGTTCGTGAATCAACCAGTGGCCAAGTCTTACTTCCCGACGAAGTAAAAATCTGTGAAAGTGAGTTATAGTCCCACTTTTAAAATTTAATATTTTTTGGGATGAGAATACATGCAGGTTTTATAAATGATTTACAAAATAGACACAAGTACGTGAAACTACATTCTATGGTTGAATTATCGAAATCGAATATGCCCCTTTTTATTAAGTCTGGTAATCTAAGAATTAGGGAACAGACACCCTAATTGACGCGAATCCTAAAGATAGATCTATTGGGCCTAACAAACCCCATCCAAAGTACCGGATGCTTTAGTACTTCGAAATTTATATCATATCCGAAGGGTGTCCCGGAATGATGGGGATATTCTTATATATGCATCTTGTTAATGTCGGTTACCAGGTGTTCACCATATGAATGATTTTTATCTCTATGTATGGGATGTGTATTGAAATATGAAATCTTGTGGTCTATTATTATGATTTGATATATATAGGTTAAACCTATAACTCACCAACATTTTTGTTGACGTTTTAAGCATGTTTATTCTCAGGTGATTATTAAGAGCTTCCGCTGTCGCATACTTAAATAAGGACGAGATTTGGAGTCCATGCTTGTATGATATTGTGTAAAAACTGCATTCAAGAAACTTATTTTGTTGTAACATATTTGTATTGTAAACCATTATGTAATGGTGGTGTGTAAACAGGATATTTTAGATTATCATTATTTGATAATCTACGTAAAGCTTTTTAAACCTTTATTGATGAAATAAAGGTTATGGTTTGTTTTAAAATGAATGCAGTCTTTGAAAAACGTCTCATATAGAGGTCAAAACCTCGCAACGAAATCAATTAATATGGAACGTTTTTAATCAATAAGAACGGGACATTTTAGTTGGTATCCGAGCGTTGGTCTTAGAGAACCAGAAAATTTGCATTAGTGTGTCTTATCGAGTTTGTTAGGATGCATTAGTGAGTCTGGAATTCGACCATGTTTTCTTTAAAAATGATTGCTTAACATTTTTGTTAGAAACTATATATTATTAACATGTATATATTATGTGATATATTAATCTCTTAACATGTTTGATATTATGTGATAGATGTCTACCTCTAGTACAAATCCCATTGACTCATCTAATAATAACGAAGAGTCGAATATATATTGGACTGATTCACAAGTTCCCGAAGAGGAACCGGAAGAAGAGTCGGAACCGGAAGAAGAATCGGAACCGGAAGAAGAATCGGAACCGGATGAAGAAATAGAACCGGTGGGGGAAATAATAAAACGGTTAAGTAAAAGAAAATCCTCAACCAACCGACCAAGGTTAATTATGGTCAATGGTGTTTCCGCCAAGGAAGCAAAATATTGGGAGGATTACCAATTCTCCGATGAATCGGATTCCGACGAGAATTCCGATGATGTTATAGAAATTACCCCAACTGAATTTAAAAAGGCAAAAGAAAATAATAAGGGAAAGGGCATAAAAATAGAGAAATCTAATTCCAACCCCGATGAACTTTATATGTATCGTCAACCCCCGAAGTCCTTAAGTTGTAACAATGACCCGGGAACCTCTAAACCACCAGGTTTTTCTAAACCAATGTGGAAAACGACGGCTCGTATTAGGGGAACATCATATATCCCTAGAAACTTGGCAAAATGAACCAAAACCGAAGAAGAAGAAACAAGCGAGTCGGAATAAGATAGTTGTATTCGTATGGTGTAATATATGTAATATAGTGTGCTTATGCTTTATGATATATGTAAAAATTGCTTGTATTAATAAGTATTTTTTTTATGAATCTAACTCTTGTCTATTTTACAGTATAAAAACACAAAATGGATAGACAACCCAATATTTTAAGAGACCTACCCGGAGACATGATTGATGAAATCTTGTTTAGAGTCGGTCAGAATTCTTCGGCACAACTATTTAAGGCGAGATCAGTTTGTAAGACATTCGAAGAACGTTCCAAGAATGCCTTGGTTTATAAAAGGCTTTCGTTCGAAAGATGGGGGATATCACATTGGGAAATCCATAAGTTACGATGTGTTTACTTTGATGCATATATTGCGGGGAACCCAAATGCTATTTTACGCAATGGGTTAAGAAATTATTTTGACTCAATATATCCGAATATTGGACTTCGTGATTTAGAAAAAGCGGCTAACATGCAACATAAAGAAGCATGTTATGCTTACGGATTAGTAATGTTCGCTTCTCACCAAAGTGAGAACAAGAACATCGGGCTACAACTATTAAACAAAACGTTCCCACAAGTGACGGAGTCGGTAATTGGGGTAAGAAATGAGGTTTTTAGATTGTTACGGGACTGTTAGACATTACGTAACCCTCGTCCCTTTGACGACGTTACAACACGCTGTCTTATCAACGGCCATAACGGTTATGTTCCACAAGACCAAGGATGGGAAGTAATCCTAGTAAAACCAGAATGCATGACTTGTTTCTGGACGTATGAATTACGTGTCTTTATTGCCTTTGCTGAACGACTTGTGTACTAGCTAGAATTATCTTCACAATCATCTTGTATCAAATTTATTGTGTGCTATATTTCATGCTATATGTAAAATAAGCGGTATTGTAAGTTTGTAAAATATTGTGTAAAAGTTTGAACGCGAAATATTATTATAATCAGTTTTTCATATAGAATTGTAGTAATTGAATTGTATATTAGCTACTAAGTATGAACTTAACGGGTAGGTACTACCCGAATTTAAACTTATAAATTGCTAATATGAAGAAAAAGCTTTTATAAATGAGTTCATATTATGCTACGAAATACTATTAACTACTCTTAATATTCTGTATGATTAACTTGTTCCATTTGACTATTTTGAAGAAAATGGCACCGACTACTCGACACACCGTGAATATGAATAAAGAGGAATTCCGTACTTTTCTAGCTTCAAACATAGCCGCAGTACAGGCTGCGCTACATACCAACAATAACCTTGGATCTAGCAGTACAGGAAATCGTGTAGGATGCACCTACAAAGAATTCACTGCCTGCAAACCTTTGGAATTTGATGGAACCGAAGGACCGATCGGATTGAAACGGTGGACCGAGAAGGTCGAATCGGTGTTTGCCATAAGTAAGTGTACTGAAGAGGACAAAGTGAAGTACGCTACGCATACCTTCACAGGTTCTGCGTTAACATGGTGGAATACCTATCTAGAGCAAGTGGGACAAGACGATGCGTACACACTACCGTGGTCAGCATTCAAGCACTTGATGAACGAGAAGTACCGTCCCAGAACCGAGGTCAATAAGCTCAAGAAAGAACTTAGAGGGTTACGAACCTAAGGATTTGATATTATCACGTACGAAATACGATTCACAGAATTGTGCCTATTGTGTCCGGGAGCATTCGAAGATGAGGAAGAGAAGATCGACGCGTTTGTGAAAGGATTACCGGAAAGAATCCAAGAAGATATAAGTTCACACGAGCCCGCCTCCATACAACATGCATGTAGAATGGCTCACAAACTAGTGAACCAGATTGAAGAAAGAATTAAAGAACAGACTGCTGAAGAGGCCAATGTGAAGCAAGTCAAAAGAAAGTGGGAGGAAAATGGTGATAAGAATCACCAATACAACAACAACAGCAATTACAACAATAATCGCAACAATTATCCCAACAATCGCAACATCAATCGCAACTATAACAAACGGCCCAACAACAACAACAACAACAACAACAGCAACTACAACAATCATCCCAACAACAATAATAACCGCAACAACAACAACAATCAGAAGCAGCTATGCCAAAGGTGTGAAAAGTATCACTCGGGGTTCTGCACCAAATTTTGCAACAAGTGTAAAAGAAATGGTCATAGTGCACCGAAGTGTGAGGTCTACGGACCAGGGGTTAATAGAACGAAAGGAACAAATGGTGTCGGAACGAGTAATGGCGGAGCAAGTAGTGTCGGAGCAAGTTATGCCAATGTAGTTTGTTATAAATGTGGAAAACCGGGCCACATTATTAGAAATTGCCCGAACCAGGAGAACACGAATGGACAAGGCCGCGGAAGAGTTTTCAATATTAATGCGGCAGAGGCACAGGAAGACCCGGAGCTTGTTACGGGTACGTTTCTTATTGACAATAAATCTGCTTACGTTTTATTTGATTCGGGTGCGGATAGAAGCTATATGAGTAGAGATTTTTGTGCTAAATTAAGTTGTCCATTGACGCCTTTGGATAGTAAATTTTTACTCGAATTAGCAAATGGTAAATTAATTTCAGCAGATAATATATGTCGGAATCGAGAAATTAAACTGGTTAGCGAAACATTTAAGATTGATTTGATACCAGTAGAGTTAGGGAGTTTTGATGTGATAATCGGTATGGACTGGTTGAAAGAAGTGAAAGCAGAGATCGTTTGTTACAAAAATGCAATTCGCATTATACGAGAAAAAGGAAAACCCTTAATGGTGTACGGAGAAAAGGGCAACACGAAGCTACATCTTATTAGTAATTTGAAGGCACAAAAACTAATAAGAAAAGGTTGCTATGCTGTTCTAGCACACGTCGAGAAAGTACAAACTGAAGAAAAGAGCATCAATGATGTTCCCATTGCAAAAGAATTTCCCGATGTATTTCCAAAAGAATTACCGGGATTACCCCCACATCTATCCGTTGAATTTCAAATAGATCTTGTACCAGGAGCTGCACCAATAGCTCGTGCTCCTTACAGACTCGCACCCAGCGAGATGAAAGAACTGCAAAGCCAATTACAAGAACTTTTAGAGCGTGGTTTCATTCGACCAAGCACATCACCGTGGGGAGCTCCTGTTTTGTTTGTCAAGAAGAAAGATGGTACATTCAGGTTGTGTATCGACTACCGAGAGTTGAACAAACTTACCATCAAGAACCGTTACCCACTACCGAGAATCGATGACTTATTTGATCAACTACAAGGCTCGTCTGTTTATTCAAAGATTGACTTACGTTCCGGGTATCATCAAATGCGGGTGAAAGAAGATGATATTCCAAAGACTGCTTTCAGAACACGTTACGGTCATTACGAGTTTATGGTCATGCCGTTTAGTTTAACTAATGCACCAGCTGTGTTCATGGACCTTATGAACCGAGTGTGTGGACCATACCTTGACAAGTTTGTCATTGTTTTCATTGATGACATAATTATTTACTTAAAGAATGACCAAGAACACGGTGAACATTTGAGAAATGTGTTAGAAGTATTGAGGAAGGAAGAATTGTACACTAAGTTTTCAAAGTGTGCATTTTGGTTGGAAGAAGTTCAATTCCTCGGTCACATAGAGAACAAAGAAGGTATTAAGGTGGATCCGACAAAGATAGAAACTGTTGAAAAGTGGGAAACTCCGAAAACTCCGAAACACATACGCCAGTTTTTAGGACTAGCTGGTTACTACAGAAGGTTCATCCAAGACTTTTCCAGAATAGCAAAAGCCTTGACTGCATTAACGCATAAAGGGAAGAAATTTGAATGGAATGATGAACAAGAGAAAGCGTTTCAGTTATTGAAGAAAAAGCTAACTACGGCACCTATATTGTCATTGCCTGAAGGGAATGATGATTTTGTGATTTATTGTGACGCATCAAAGCAAGGTCTCGGTTGTGTATTAATGCAACGAACGAAGGTGATTGCTTATGCGTCTAGACAATTGAAGATTCACGAACAAAATTATACGACGCATGATTTGGAATTAGGCGCGGTTGTTTTTGCATTAAAGACTTGGAGGCACTACTTATATAGGGTCAAAAGTATTATATATACCGACCACAAAAGTCTTCAACACATATTTAATCATAAACAACTGAATATGAGGCAGCGTAGGTGGATTGAATTGTTGAATGATTACGACTTTGAGATTCGTTACCACCCGGGGAAGGCAAATGTGGTAGCCGATGCCTTGAGCAGGAAGGACAGAGAACCCATTCGAGTAAAATCTATGAATATAATGATTCATAATAACCTTACTACTCAAATAAAGGAGGCGCAACAAGGAGTTTTAAAAGAGGGAAATTTAAAGGATGAAATACCCAAAGGATCGGAGAAGCATCTTAATATTCGGGAAGACGGAACCCGGTATAGGGCTGAAAGGATTTGGGTACCAAAATTTGGAGATATGAGAGAAATGGTACTTAGAGAAGCTCATAAAACCAGATACTCAATACATCCTGGAACGGGAAAGATGTACAGGGATCTCAAGAAACATTTTTGGTGGCCGGGTATGAAAGCCGATATTGCTAAATATGTAGGAGAATGTTTGACGTGTTCTAAGGTCAAAGCTGAGCATCAGAAACCATCAGGTCTACTTCAACAACCCGAAATCCCGGAATGGAAATGGGAAAACATTACCATGGATTTCATCACTAAATTGCCAAGGACTGCAAGTGGTTTTGATACTATTTGGGTAATAGTTGATCGTCTCACCAAATCAGCACACTTCCTGCCAATAAGAGAAGATGACAAGATGGAGAAGTTAGCACGACTATATTTGAAGGAAGTCGTCTCCAGACATGGAATACCAATCTCTATTATCTCTGCTAGAGATGGCAGATTTATTTCAAGATTCTGGCAGACATTACAACAAGCATTAGGAACTCGTCTAGACATGAGTACTGCCTATCATCCACAAACTGATGGGCAGAGCGAAAGGACGATACAAACGCTTGAAGACATGCTACGAGCATGTGTTATTGATTTCGGAAACAGTTGAGATCGACATCTACCGTTAGCAGAATTTTCCTACAACAACAGCTACCATTCAAGCATTGAGATGGCGCCGTTTGAAGCACTTTATGGTAGAAAGTGCAGGTCTCCGATTTGTTGGAGTGAAGTGGGGGATAGACAGATTACGGGTCCGGAGATTATACAAGAAACTACCGAGAAGATCATCCAAATTCAACAACGGTTGAAAACCGCCCAAAGTCGACAAAAGAGCTACGCTGACATTAAAAGAAAAGATATAGAATTTGAAATTGGAGAGATGGTCATGCTTAAAGTTGCACCTTGGAAAGGCGTTGTTCGATTTGGTAAACGAGGGAAATTAAATCCAAGGTATATTGGACCATTCAAGATTATTGATCATGTCGGACCAGTAGCTTACCGACTTGAGTTACCTCAACAACTCGCGGCTGTACATAAGACTTTTCACGTCTCAAATTTGAAGAAATGTTTTGCTAAAGAAGATCTCACTATTCCGTTAGATGAAATCCAAATCAACGAAAAACTTCAATTCATCGAAGAACCCGTCGAAATAATGGATCGTGAGGTTAAAAGACTTAAGCAAAACAAGATACCAATTGTTAAGGTTCGATGGAATGCTTGTAGAGGACCCGAGTTCACCTGGGAGTGTGAAGATCAGATGAAGAAGAAATACCCGCATCTATTTCCAGAAGATTCGTCAACACCTTCAACAGCTTAAAATTTCGGGACGAAATTTATTTAACGGGTAGGTACTGTAGTGACCCGAACTTTTCCATGTATATATATATTAATTGAGATTGATATTTACATGATTAAATGTTTCCAACATGTTAAGCAATCAAACTTGTTAAAACTTGATTAATTGAAATATGTTTCATATAGACAATTGACCACCCAAGTTGACCGGTGATTCACGAACGTTAAAACTTGTAAAAACTATATGATGACATATATATATATATATATATATATATATATATATATATATATATATATATATATATATATATATATATATATATATATATATATATATATATAGTTAACATGATACTATGATAAGTAAACATATCATTAAGTATATTAACAATGAACTACATATGTAAAAACAAGACTACTAACTTAATGATTTTTAAACGAGACATATATGTAACGATTATCGTTGTAAAGACATTTAATGTATATATATCATATTAAGAGATATTCATACATGATAATATCATGATAATATAATAATTTAAAATCTCATTTGATATTATAAACATTGGGTTAACAACATTTAACAAGATCGTTAACCTAAAGGTTTCAAAACAACACTTACATGTAACGACTAACGATGATTTAACGACTCAGTTAAAATATATATACATGTAGTGTTTTAATATGTATTTATACACTTTTGAAAGACTTCAATACACTTATCAAAATACTTCTACTTAACAAAAATGCTTACAATTACATCCTCATTCAGTTTCATCAACAATTCTACTCGTATGCACCCGTATTCGTACTCGTACAATACACAGTTTTTAGATGTATGTACTATTGGTATATACACTCCAATGATCAGCTCTTAGCAGCCCATGTGAGTCACCTAACACATGTGGGAACCATCATTTGGCAACTAGCATGAAATATCTCATAAAATTACAAAAATATGAGTAATCATTCATGACTTATTTACATGAAAACAAAATTACATATCCTTTATATCTAATCCATACACCAACGACCAAAAACACCTACAAATACTTTCATTCTTCAATTTTCTTCATCTAATTGATCTCTCTCAAGTTCTATCTTCAATTTCTAAGTGTTCTTCATATATTCTACAAGTTCTAGTTACATAAAATCAAGAATACTTTCAAGTTTGCTAGCTCACTTTCAATCTTGTAAGGTGATCATCCAACCTCAAGAAATCTTTGTTTCTTATGGTAGGTTATCATTCTAATACAAGGTAATAATCATATTCAAACTTTGGTTCAATTTCTATAACTATAACAATCTTATTTCAAGTGATGATCTTACTTGAACTTGTTTTCGTGTCATGATTCTGCTTCAAGAACTTCGAGCCATCCAAGGATCCGTTGAAGCTAGATCCATTTTTCTATTTTCCAGTAGGTTTATCCAAGGAACTTAAGGTAGTAATGATGTTCATAACATCATTCGATTCATACATATAAAGCTATCTTATTCGAAGGTTTAAACTTGCAATCACTAGAACATAGTTTAGTTAATTCTAAACTTGTTCGCAAACAAAAGTTAATCCTTCTAACTTGACTTTTAAAATCAACTAAACACATGTTCTATATCTATATGATATGCTAACTTAATGATTTAAAACCTGGAAACACGAAAAACACCGTAAAACCGGATTTACGCCGTCGTAGTAACACCGCGGGCTGTTTTGGGTTAGTTAATTAAAAACTATGATAAACTTTGATTTAAAAGTTGTTATTCTGAGAAAATGATTTTTATTATGAACATGAAACTATATCCAAAAATTATGGTTAAACTCAAAGTGGAAGTATGTTTTCTAAAATGGTCATCTAGACGCCGTTCTTTCGACTGAAATGACTACCTTTACAAAAACGACTTGTAACTTATTTTTCCGACTATAAACCTATACTTTTTCTGTTTAGATTCATAAAATAGAGTTCAATATGAAACCATAGCAATTTGATTCACTCAAAACGGATTTAAAATGAAGAAGTTATGGGTAAAACAAGATTGGATAATTTTTCTCATTTTAGCTACGTGAAAATTGGTAACAAATCTATTCCAATCATAACTTAATCAACTTGTATTGTATATTATGTAATCTTGAGATACCATAGACACGTATACAATGTTTCGACCTATCATGTTGACACATCTATATATATTTCGGAACAACCATAGACACTCTATATGTGAATGTTGGAGTTAGCTATACAGAGTTGAGGTTGATTCCAAAATATATATAGTTTGAGTTGTGATCAATACTGAGATACGTATACACTGGGTCGTGGATTGATTCAAGATAATATTTATCGATTTATTTCTGTACATCTAACTGTGGACAACTAGTTGTAGGTTACTAACGAGGACAGCTGACTTAATAAATTTAAAACATCAAAATATATTAAAAGTGTTGTAAATATATTTTGAACATACTTTGATATATATGTATATATTGTTATAGGTTCGTGAATCAACCAGTGGCCAAGTCTTACTTCCCGACGAAGTAAAAATCTGTGAAAGTGAGTTATAGTCCCACTTTTAAAATTTAATATTTTTTGGGATGAGAATACATGCAGGTTTTATAAATGATTTACAAAATAGACACAAGTACGTGAAACTACATTCTATGGTTGAATTATCGAAATCGAATATGCCCCTTTTTATTAAGTCTGGTAATCTAAGAATTAGGGAACAGACACCCTAATTGACGCGAATCCTAAAGATAGATCTATTGGGCCTAACAAACCCCATTCAAAGTACCGGATTCTTTAGTACTTCGAAATTTATATCATATCCGAAGGGTGTCCCGGAATGATGGGGATATTCTTATATATGCATCTTGTTAATGTCGGTTACCAGGTGTTCACCATATGAATGATTTTTATCTCTATGTATGGGATGTGTATTGAAATATGAAATCTTGTGGTCTATTATTATGATTTGATATATATAGGTTAAACCTATAACTCACCAACATTTTTGTTGACGTTTTAAGCATGTTTATTCTCAGGTGATTATTAAGAGCTTCCGCTATCGCATACTTAAATAAGGACGAGATTTGGAGTCCATGCTTGTATGATATTGTGTAAAAACTGCATTCAAGAAACTTATTTTGTTGTAACATATTTGTATTGTAAACCATTATGTAATGGTCGTGTGTAAACAGGATATTTTAGATTATCATTATTTGATAATCTACGTAAAGCTTTTTAAACCTTTATTGATGAAATAAAGGTTATGGTTTGTTTTAAAATGAATGCAGTCTTTGAAAAACGTCTCATATAGAGGTCAAAACCTCGCAACGAAATCAATTAATATGGAACGTTTTTAATCAATAAGAACGGGACATTTCATTTTACCAGTAATATATGTATTTAATTCGTGATTCATTATAAACTGTTTAGCGATGAAATTTAGCATACAAGCATGTATAAATATATATACTCGAGCACTAGACATGGATACATAATTAATATATAAAATATAAAATATGAGTGCTTACGTATCAGTATTGAGATTCAATATTGTAGGAAAGTACGTAGACGTAACGGAGATGATAAACACTAGGTTTGATTCACAAATATACCCCCGAACATTACTCATAACCTCCTTGGCAATAACCCAAAATTTCCTTAGCTCTATCTCGCTTGAAAACCATTTTGAAAGTGACACGCTCATAACCTCGTCGTAGTATTTTATGTATAATACTAATTAATAAGATTAATAATAATAATAATAATAATAATAATAATAAGATTAATAATAATATTAATCTTAATAATAATAATTATAATAATAATAATAATAATAATAATAATAATAATAATAATATAAATATAAATATATATACGAGTGTAATATGTATGTGTGCAAAACTGGAACGAATTCGACTGAATTTATAGATGTGGCCTGATTTCCAACCCTATGCGATCGCATGGTTTTTAGGCATCAAGGCCATGCGATCGCATGGCCCTCTGATCCAGCTTACAAACTTTTGTTTTCTTGTTTGTCGACATATTTATTTATTAATATATATAATTTATATTAATTAATTATATATTATATTATATTCTCGTGCATAGTTGACTTGAAATTTTCGTTCCGATGTCTCGTACGTTGTCACTCGACTTATGCCCCAGTTCCAGTTTCTCGAACGCATTTTCTTATGTTTAGAAAACTTGCATTTTACGTTTCGTGTCACGTACCTTTGTCAAAATATAGCCTTAAATTATCCCTAAACTATACCACTCAAAGTATATATTAAACTTTCGAGTGTTTTGGTCATTTACTTCTATAAATCATTGTCTCGCTATTTGTTAATATATATATATATATATAATAACAATTCGTTTTATGACCAGTTTAATATTATATTTTATATATTTTCAATATTAATATATACGTTTTAAAATACATATCACAAGTTATTCATATATCTAATTCCAACAGTTAATATTCCTTATTATTGTATGTCTCCAAATTACGTTATTTAAACAAACACTTTACCATTTATTTCGAATATCGTTAAAAATGAACGATTTCCCAAATCAACGTGGACCTCAAAACAGAGACTCGTAATAATATCATAATCTTTAAGGGACTCAATAAATATCTTTTAATTCAATCGTTTGGCATAATCTTTTAACTCCGTAGTTAAATATATAAATCAGATAATCAAACCAATAAGGTTAATGCACAGTATCGTTTTCATAACACTTTGTTACATTTTCAAGTTATAGTATATATATGTATCTATTTACATATATTTGTTCGCGAATCGTTGAGAACAATCTAATGGTATTTGAATAGTTCAAGAATTTTAGGATTCAACTTCATAGACTTTGCTTATTGTGTCGGAAACGTTAAAGATTAAGTTTAAATTTAGTTTAAATTTAGGATTCAACTTCATACACTTTCTATTTTTAGAAAGTTTCTATTTTTGGCAGGTTTCCATTTTTGGAAAGTTTCTATTTTTGAAAAGTTTCTATTTTTGGAAAATTTCCAAATTTAGAAAGTTGCTATTTTAGGAAAGTTTATAAGTTAGGAAAGTTTCCTTATTAGAAAGTCAACAAAAGTCAACTGAAAGTCAAAGTCAACCGAAAGTCAACTCAAAAGTCAACCTTGGTCAAACATAGTCAACGTTGATTTTAAAAGTGTAAGTTATAATAATAATGTAAGTTATAATGTTTATTAAAGTTAAATATGTCTAATTATGTCATAACATAAGTTTAATTAAATTAAAATGAATTATTAAAGTTAATATAAGTTTAAATGATATATTTAATATAACATAAGTATTTAATTAATTAATTAAATATTAATCATAATATAAGTATTATTAATTAATAATAAATTTTAAATCATATCATAAGTATTATTAATTAATAATGAATTATTAATCTTATCATAAGTTTCTAATTATAATTATTAAATCATAAGTATTTAATAATTAAATTATAATTAAATAATAACTAAGCCTTATAATAATTAAATAATTAATTAATCCTTATTATAAGTCTTATAATAGTAATCTCATAATATAAGTTCAATACTTATCATAAGTATTTTCCATTAATAATAAAAGTATTATTAATCATATGTTTAATTAAAATGTTTATTAAATTATAAGTATTAATTAAATGATATAATAAATATATATCATAAGTCTTAAATAATAATAATTACTTTTTTTTATCATAAGTAATTAAATGATAATGAAATCCATTATTTATATCATAAGTTTAATAATTAGTCATAAGTTTTAAATCAAAAGTTCATCGGGTCGTATCCTGAGCCCTGGGTGTCGATTTTCGGTGAGCCTTACATATATCTCCGCCTAAGCAAACCACCTGACACTTTGGTACACTCAAGAACACCCCAAGAACAGTCCACAAGTTGTGATGTACAGCCATTACACTACTTGGAACTTCAATTCACTTAAAATCATGTTTTAGACATAACGGGTGATTCGTGGCTCGGATCGAGATGACCCGAACATGAAAGTTCGTTCCACCATCAGTCCTAACACACTAACACACCCTAAAGTCACCAAATATGGTCACAAAGTTGGACCAAACCTGGTTCATACCAATATCACAATTCAATCTTAACAAAATACCACTTTGATCATATCTAGGGCTCCGGGAATCGAAACGACATGAATCCGGAGTCTAAAATTAATGTCTTGATGAGAGGAACTCATCTAGATACTTTATTTTAAATTTTATTACAATCACAATATCAGAAATACACGAAATAGCTGCTGTCCCAATTTTATCAAACCAAAAACATGTGTTTATGAGTAATTCTAAGCATACAAACACCATTACAACAACAAGTAATCATTATACTATTAATATATAATCAAAATACAGAAAAATAATGAAAAATCAAAAGTTCTAGGGTTAGGGTTTATACCCTAATCAAGAATCAATGGATGTTATCGCGTAGAGGATGACGAGTAGAACACGAATATGCAAACCAAATGATGATCCAAGCAATAAAAATTGATGATGATGAATCGATGATGTTGGTGTGTGTGGTTGGCAATGGCAAGAGGGAGAGGGAGAGAGGAGAGCACCAAAAATAATTTAGGTTTTGATATTTTGCAAAATAATACACAAAATGAGAAACAAGGGAGTGTTACTCCCTCCCTTGGTGGCTTTGGCCGATTTGGATGGGGTGAGCCCCACTTGTGGGCCATATTGCTAGTGTAATTAAATCCTAGTGGCCCGAAAACCCGAACGAATCCCGAAATGCGAAAACACTCTTACGCGATTAAAATTTCGGAGAGATAACAAACGCGCGACGAAAAATAAATATAAATACTCTTTATAATAATATGACTTTAAAATATAATATTTAAAATAATTAGGATTAAAATATCCCAAAAACGCGACCGTTGGTTTGAAAACCGAAAAGATTCGCCGGATAGAAATCCGCGACACGTAGAAACGTATAACTTAAAATATAAATACCAATTTTCACATAACACATAATAATTAATATATTATTATTAATATAATAATATAGGTCATAGAAATGACGTAGCACAATTAACAGTTAACGGTCGTTAAATAATTAATGGTAAAAGATAACGGAAAAAGTAGGGTCGTGACAGTACCTTCCCGTTACGGAAATTTCGTCCCGAAATTTAAGCAGGTGCAGGGGTTGACTCAGCATCTGGGAACAAATGCGGGTACTTCTGCTTCATCTGATCTTCACGCTCTGAAGTGAACTCAGGACCACGTCTGGCATTCCATCTAACCCGGACAATAGGAATTCGGCTCTGCTTAAGAGTCTTAACTTCTCGATCCATAATTTCAATAGGTTCCTCAATAAAGTGAAGTTGCTTATCAACATGAAGTTCTTCCAAAGGAATAGTTTTGTCGACCTCGGCCAAACATTTCTTTAAATTCGATACATGAAAAACATCGTGAACAACACTGAGTTCTTGTGGCAACTTCAAACGGTAAGCCGCCGGTCCAACTCTCTCAATGATCTCAAACGGTCCAACAAAACGAGGACTTAACTTTCCCCTTTTACCAAAATGGATCACACCCTTCCAAGGTGAAACCTTTAACATAACCCGATCACCAACTTGAAATTCTACATCTTTCCTTCCCCTATCGGCATAACTCTTTTGCCGACTTCTAGCGGTTCTCAATCTTTCCTTAATCTGTACAATCTTCTCGGTAGTCTCGTGAATAATTTCTGGACCTGTGAATTGAGCATCCCCAACCTCATTCCAACAGACAGGAGACCTACACTTCCTACCATACAGAGCTTCAAACGGTGCGGCTTGAATACTTGCGTGATAACTGTTGTTATAAGAAAACTCAGCTAGCGGCAAATATTTATCCCACCCATTACCAAAATCAATAACACACGCTCATAACATATCTTCTACGTCTGAATGGTCCTTTCGCTCTGACCATCCGTTTGAGGATGATAAGCGGTGCTCATATCTAACCTAGTTCCTAAGGCTTCTTGTAAAGATCGCCAAAAACTCGATACAAATCGACTGTCTCGGTCTGAGATAATGGATACAGGAACACCATGCCCAGAAACAATCTCCTTCAAGTACAAACGAGTAAGCTTCTCCATTGAATCCGTTTCCCTAATCGGCAAAAAGTGAGCCGACTTAGTGAGTCGATCTACAATCACCCAAATGGTGTCATATCCACCCGCAACTCTCGATAACTTTGTAATAAAATCCATCGTAATTCCTTCCCACTTCCACTCGGGAATCTCAGGTTGCACCAAAAGTTCAGACGGTTTTTGATGTTCAGCTTTAATCTTAGCACATGTCAAACACTTAGCCACATACGTAGCCACATCACCTTTCAAATTAGGCCACCAATACAGCTCCTTAAGATCATGATACATCTTTCCTCATCCAGGATGAATAGAGTACCTAGACTTATGAGCCTCATCCAAAACAAGTTGTCGCAGTTCACCAAACTTCGAAACCCAAAGACGTCCTGCAAAGTATCTAGTACCATCTGCTCGTACCTCAAACTTCTTAGCCATACCTCTTACGTTCTCATTCACAAAATTCTCTTCCTTTAAGGCTTCTTGTTGTGCCTCAAGAATCTACCTTGCGAGGTTTGTTCTAATTGTCATATTCAAGGCCCTAAACCTGCGAGGTTCAGCCCTTTCTTTACGACTCAACGCATCCGCCACAACATTGGCCTTACCCGGATGATACAAAAGTTCACAATCGTAATCGTTTAACGTCTCAATCCATCTTCGTTGTCTCATGTTCAACTGTTTCTGATCGAGGATATGTTGAAGACTTTTGTGATCTGTGTACACAGTACTCTTGACCCCATACAAATAATGTCTCCAAATCTTAAGCGCAAAAACAACGGCCCCCAACTCTAAATCATGAGTTGTATAGTTCTGTTCGTGAATATTCAACTGACGTGACGTGTACGCAATAACTTTCTTTCGTTGCATCAAAACACAACCAAAGCCTTGACGCGAAGCATCACATTAGACAACAAAATCATCATTACCCTCAGGTAGTGACAATATCGGAGCGGTAGTCAACTTCTTCTTTAAAATCTGAAAAGCAGTCTCTTGTTCATCCTTCCACTCGTACTTCTTCCCTTTATGCGTTAAAGCAGTCAGAGGTTTTGCAATACGAGAGAAATCTTGAATGAACCTTCTATAGTAACCTGCTAATCCTAGGAACTGACGAATCTGAGTAGGAGTTTTCGGAGTTTCCCACCTTTCAATCGCCACAATCTTAGCAGGATCAACTTGTATCCCTTGTTTGCTAACAATATGTCCAAGGAATTGAACTTCTCGTAACCAGAATGCACACTTAGAGAACTTAGCGTACAACTCTTCTTTTCTCAACAGATCAAGCACTAACCTCAAATGTTCCTCTTGCTCTTCATCACTCTTCGAATAAATAAGGATGTTATCGATGAACACAATAACGAACTTGTCCAAATAGGGTCTACACACACGGTTCATGAGGTCCATGAACACAGCAGGTGCATTTGTCAATCCGAACGGCATAACAAGAAACTCAAAGTGACCGTAACGGGTGCGAAAAGCAGTTTTTGAAACATCAGATTCTTTAACACGCAACTGATGATAGCCGGAACGAAGATTGATTTTTGAATAAACGGATGAACCCTGAAGCTGATCGAACAGATCATCAATTCTCGGAAGAGGATAATGGTTTTTAATAGTAAGCTTGTTCAACTCACGATAATCAATGCACAAACGAAAAGAACCATCCTTCTTCTTAACAAACAGAACAGGAGCTCCCCAAGGGGACGAACTAGGACGAATAAAACCTTTGTCTAACAACTCACGGAGTTGACTCGGCAATTCTTGAAGTTCGGAAGGCGCAAGACGATAATGAGCACATGCTACAGGAGCAGCACCTGGAACGAGATCAATTTGAAATTCTACCGCGCGTTGCGGCGGAAGGCCAGGTAAATCTTCGGGAAATACCTCAGGAAAATCTCTAACAATATGAACATCACCAACGCTCTTCGTTTCTTTATCGGAATCAACAACATGGGCCAGAATAGCATGACAGCCTTTGCGAAGATGTTTAAGAACTTTCAAACAGCTAATAAGATTTAACTGTCTGCATTTCTTATCTCCAAAAACCATCAGCGGCTCTCCAACCACATTAGTAATACGAATAGCTTTATCATAACACACAATCTCAGCACGCTTCGCAGATAACCAATCCATCCCAATAACAATGTCTAAACTACCAAGTTCAATCGGTACCAAATCTATCTCAAAATCTCTACCCGTCAGATTAATGTTACATTTACGATGCACAGTATTTCAACAACATAAGTATTGTCTAAAGGAGTTAACGGTGTTTTGATTTTTGGACTTAATTTACTCGACACAATACTCAAATCAGCCCCTGAATCAAATAGTACATAAACTGATAAATCGTTGACCGAGAACGTACCAGTAACAAGTTTAGGATCTTCCTCATCATCCCTAGCGTTAATGTTGAACGCTCTTCCTCGTGCAGTCTCTGCAGTCTTCTTGTTGGGACAGGCATCACGAAAATGCCCCAGCTTCCCACACTCGTAACAAACTCTCGGATTACCACCATTATTCGACTTTCCATTACCATTACCGTTACCATTCCCACCTCTATTACCAGCATTATTACCATTATTACCACCTGCAGCAGGAGTAGTAGAACTCGGCAGGAGCACCGTACAATCCTTAGCAATGTGTCCCTGTTTGGAACACCAGTCACGGTACAGAAACCATCATGAGCCTTGTAACAACGAGGACACACACGCTGACTGCAGTTATTTAAACCAGAAGTATCCTGCTTTTTCTGCTGACCTTGGCTTTGATTGTGGTTATTATCCCACTTTCTCTTCCCATTATCAACTTTCTTAACATTCTCTTCACTGGGTTCGGTTACAGCAGCCTTGCTTCTTCTCAAAATCTTATCATTCAACTTATGAGCCATAGAAATCGCGGCCTCAATAGTCTGGGGCTCACTAGACTCGACCCCATGCTCGATTTTCTCAGACAACCCATCAATGTAAGCTTTAATCTTAAGATTCTCATCGGCATAAACATTAGGGCACAACAAAGTCAACTCAAAGAATCTCTGCTCGTAGGCATCTAATTCGGTGCCCTTCATTTTCAAGTTTTTAAGTTCAACCTCTAACTTCTTAAGCTCACCCCTAGGACGGTAGTGGGTGATCATTCTTTCCTTGAAATTATTCCAAGTTAAACCATAAGCCACATCATTTCCCAAGCTGTTAACCAAGTTGTTCCACCAGGTCAATGCACTATCCTTCAAAGTGCAGCTAGCAAAACTAACCTTGTCCTCCTCTCTGACTCGACTAACCCTGAAAATAGACTCGATTTTCTCGAACCAGCGGGTAAGTCCTATAGGTCCTTCCGTACCACTTAATTCCTGTGGACGAATCGCCATAAACGTTTTGTGGGAGCACCTCACATGATTGTTGTTCGCATTAGCATTAGCATTTGCATTTGCATTTGCATTTGCTGCCATAGCAGCAGCTATCCCTTCGGTAATAAGACATTGCATACGGGCTTCGTTGGACTCTCTAGGAGGCATGATCTTCAAAACAGAATAACACAATCGTTAGTACTAAGAATAATACCAGTGTTATAAAGGAATAAATCGAACACGAAAAGATTAACCATTAAAATAATAGTCAGTAAACACTGTGAGTAATAACATGACAGTTATAATTGTTATAGAAATAACCACCACATGCATACATATTTTATGATAACATCATACAACATACATAGCACCTACATACATGATCTACATTACGCATAATATAACATGCCAAGAGTCACAACATCAGAAATAAAATGTGATAATGATAATAGATGTCATAAAAATAACCATCCATACATAATGAAAAGCATCCCATAACAAAACCTTAATAAAATCCTCGGCAAAACGCCGTACATAACCCAAAAATATATGTATGAAAGGACATTAAGTCTTATGAAATAAGTAATCAATCATGAATCATCATATCACATCTGCTTAGAGTGGGTGTGATAAGCTGGGCCAGCATGAGTCTCGGCCGGAGTCTCATACTTCCGCAACTTTCCTTTCACTTCTTCCAACTCTGCCTTCAAACCACGAACTGTGCTCTCGAGATTCTCGAACTTAGCGTCAACTTCACGGTTACGCTTACGATTCTCGAACCCAACATTGTTCTTGAAGCTAACAAACGAATCCATACTAGCTCGAATCTGGTCCATCATCTCGTTATGTGGCAGAGTACGCATACAATCACTAAGAGCATTAATACGCGTCACTTCATTGTAAGCCCTGTTCATGTGAGTAAGGGTGGAAAAGTAGTAGTGAACAGGATCGTCGATCAAAGGTTGACCAGCACGACGTCTTTCAGCAGCCGAAGGAGCAGGAGCACGAACGGAGTTGTTGCTCGAAGTCGACATCTGCAAACAGTAAAACCACAAACCATATACCAAATATAAATAAATGCTTATGATATAACTTATATGAAATGAAATGCATAATAATGCTATAGCAAAAGGGTCGGGCTGTAGACTAGACTCTAATGCACCCTAAAAACCACGGGTTGACCACATTAAGACCGCCTAGTTCCCTACAACCAGAGATCTGATACCAACTGTGATGGCCCCGTCAAAACACTTAACGGCTCCATCACTTGGTCCCACAGCTTGATCGAACTTAAATGAATTTAACAAACGACATTGCATTCTTTTATTTCAAAAGTTTCCCAAAAAGGAAAGCATACCAAAATATGTAGTTTAAAAGTAACCCAACATATTAATAATCCAAAGTTGACACAAAACATTGTCAACAACCCACAAGTATTAATTATTCAAAAACCGAATGCAAGCCAAAGTTTCATAAATTGTTTCATTAAAATCTGCCCAAATGCATGCAGACTCTTCTAAACACAGCGGAAGCGTCACATAAACTCAAGTACCTGTGAAAACATGCGAGTAAACTGTCAACACAAAGGTTGAGTGAATTATAGGTTTAAATAATTGAATAAACTTTAGACCACAAGATTTAAAATGTTAGAAAACATTAAACGTTATTCCATTATCAATGAGCCACCTGGTAACCACTTAACCCTTTATTCACCCTTGCCAAACACAATAAAAATATACACTGGACAGTGTATCTACAACAAAATACGAAGTACTAAACATTCCGATTATAAATTGCTAGCGTGACTAGCTCGAAATGGGGCAGTCAAACCCGATAGATCTATCCGTAGGATTCGCGTTCACTGGTAGATACTAATGATTACAGTTACCAGACTAGGGAATATTTTTGTCCAACTCACAATGAATAATTTAAATTTAATTGTCACTTGTGTCTAAACGTGAAATAAAATGCATGTAATCACATCCCAAAAATATACCTTGAAAAATATGTAAAAACGGGACTATAACTCACCTTAATAGTAACGAAGTAACCAACACAAATAAGCGAACAACAATGAAGTACAGTGATCAGGAATGATCACAACGCCGACCTATAAATAAAGCAGGTCGATATAAATAACTAACTTAGGTCAAGTCTTAGTATGATAGCTATTGTACATGTTGCAAGTAGACATAGAACAATACTCAATATGTATTGGTTTGATTGGAACAGCTTACGGACACACACTTTCTATTTTTAGAAAGTTTCTATTTTTGGCAGGTTTCCATTTTTAGAAAGTTTCTATTTTTGGAAAGTTTCTATTTTTGGAAAGTTTCCAAATTTAGAAAGTTGCTATTTTAGGAAAGTTTATAAGTTAGGAAAGTTTCCTTAATTAGAAAGTCAACAAAAGTCAACTGAAAGTCAAAGTCAACCGAAAGTCAACTCAAAAGTCAACCTTGGTCAAACGTAGTCAACGTTAATTTTAAAAGTGTAAGTTATAATAATAATGTAAGTTATAATATTTATTAAAGTTAAATATGTCTAATTATGTCATAACATAAGTTTAATTAAATTAAAATGAATTATTAAAGTTAATATAAGTTTAAATGATATATTTAATATAACATAAGTATTTAATTAATTAATTAAATATTAGTCATAATATAAGTATTATTAATTAATAATAAATTTTAAATCATATCATAAGTATTATTAATTAATAATGAATTATTAATCATATCATAAGTTTCTAATTATAATTATTAAATCATAAGTATTTAATAATTAAATTATAATTAAATAATAACTAAGTCTTATAATAATTAAATAATTAATTAATCCTTATTATAAGTCTTATAATAGTAATCTCATAATATAAGTTCAATACTTATCATAAGTATTTTCCATTAATAATAAAAGAATTATTAATCATATGTTTAATTAAAATGTTTATTAAATCATAAGTATTAATTAAATGATATAATAAATATATATCATAAGTCTTAAATAATAATAATTACTTTTTTTATCATAAGTAATTAAATGATAATGAAATCCATTATTTATATCATAAGTTTAATAATTAGTCATAAGTTTTAAATCAAAAGTTCATCAGGTCGTATCCTGAGCCCCGGGTGTCGGTTTTCGGCGAGCCTTACATATATCTCTGCCTAAGCAAACCACCCGACACTTTGGTACACTCAAGAAAACCCCAAGATCAGTCCACATGTCGTGATGTACAGCCATTACACTACTTGGAACTTCAATTCACCTAAAATCGTGTTTTAGACATAACGGGTGATTCGTGGCTCGGATCGAGATGACCCGAACATGAAAGTTCATCCCACCATCAGTCCTAACACACTAACACACCCTAAAGTCACCAAATATGGTCACAAATGAAATTACCCATCCTAATCTATCCGGACGAAGTCCATATCGATTATAAACGATTCACAACAGTTGATTACATCGCGAGGTACTTGACCTCTATATGATACATTTTACAAACATTGCATTTGTTTTTGAAAAGAAAATCTTTCATTACATCGAAAGTTGACGTCATGCATACGATTTCATAAAATATTTAACTATATTTGACTTAATAATGATCTTGATGAACTCAACGACTCGAATGCAACGTCTTTTGAAATATGCCATGAATGACTCCAAGTAATATCTTTAAAATAATCAAATGCACAGTGGAAGATTTCTTTCATACCTAAGAATAAACATGCTTTAAAGTGTCAACCAAAAGGTTGGTGAGTTCATAAGTTTATCATAAAACAATAAAATTCATCATTTTGATAGACCACAAGATTTAAATCCTGTATGGTACAAATGGGCCCGAATCTTATACCCACCTGTAATGTACATGCGATATCTTTTAAATACAGTACACCTTTATCGTGTACGAAATCATCTTTCATAAATCTTAGTAACCGTACACATATCTCGTGTACAAAAATTAATACACATAACCTGTGTATAAAAATCATTCTCTCGATACATAACATTCACATCAATTGGCGGCAATTATCATGTCCACATAATTCAATGGTGGCAATTATCATGTCCACATAATTCAACGGTGGCAATTATCATGTCCACATAATTCAACGGTGGCAATTATCATGTCCACATAATTCAACGGTGGCAATTATCATGTCCACATAATTCAATAATAATCCGCAGAACTTTTGTCTGCATAATAATTCATTCGAGGAATGTTTTACTTGTGTCTATCTCGTTAAACATTTATAAAAGCATTTCATGTATTCGCAGTTCAAAATATATTTCTAAAGCATTTAATAAAGCAGTTGTAAAAACAGCGCATGTATTCCCAATCCCAAAAAAAATATAAAGATTAAAAGGGAATCAAATGAACTCACCATACTGTATTTTGTAGTAAAAATACGTATAACGACATTGAACAAGTATAGGGTTGGCCTCGGATTCACGAACCTCAAAGAAGTATCCTTAAAAAAAAATGCCCAAGTCCGGGTTTGAACCCGCGACGTCCCGCTAACCCGATAACTTCCTTAACCATTAGTTCGTTTCTGTTTTTCTATTAAATACATCATCGACATCATAATCATTATCATACCATCCTCCTTTTATCATGTATCATCAATATTCATGTCAACATGTTACCCATCATCATCAACCTTACTTCACAATCATTATCATCTTTATCATGTGATCATCATCATAATTTAATCCTAATCATAATCATCGCCTAAAAATATGTGTGTATTCTTGTCGTTGAATCAAGAAAACAAACAAGTGAGTTTTAGACTTTGTGGCCCAAGTTACTCCAAGGACCCAATAAAAGGCGGATTAGTTGGCCCAACGATTAACCTTAGTTCCCGGCCCAATTTCTATATTAAACCTATTGACGATCCAATTGAAGTTGTTTGAGTTTGCAGTTTAATCAATGTTTAAAACGTCCAGCTCGTCACCTACTTCTACCCTACCTTTATCATTAATTAATCCCATAATCAAACATCATCATAAAAATAATACGCGATATTAGCTGTACGTTACCCATCAAATTCCCTTGATCGTGACACCCATTTACTTGTTGTTCGCTTCCATTTTTCCTCTCAATATAATAACGTTTCTTTTTCTTTCACTTCAATTATATTTACCAACCATCAGTAAGTTTTCTTTCATTTCATAACATGGAGTTACTTTTTTAAGTTTGTTTTGAGGGTTGTGTTTGATCATAGAAGAAACAGGAAACAAGCGAGCTATAATAGCAGCAACAAATGGTAGTTTACGGGCAGGAAAACAACATAAGTGGTGTTCATCTCTCTAGGTTTGTGTTGGTTCGAATACATGAGAGTTGCAGCAGTTTTTCGATGAGTAGATAGTGGTATGTTGACGATGACAGTTGGGTGATGGGTTGCACGCCTGTTGTAGAAGCAGGGAAACAGTAGTAGCAAGTTGTGGTGACGGTTATAGTGATCATGGGTTTGTTAGTTGAAGAAGAAAGAAGATAGAGAGAGAAGAAGAGATTAAAGGTGGTATATGGTTGGGTGTTTCGACTGAATTGGAAGAAGAACATAAGCACGAAATATAGCAGCATATTTTGAATATTGTTGGGTTGCGGTTTAGGGGGTCAAGAGGTGTTGTGGTGGTTCACAAAGATGGGTGTTGGTTTTCGAATTCAAGATTTTAAATAGCCTGTTAGCAGTAGCAGCTATATGATTGATGATAGTGGTTACGTTCTTTCAGACGGAAACAGAAATAAGTAGCACTTGATATGGGTTTATGGATTAAGCAGGAATCATGGTTAAGAGTAATTTGTTATACAAGTATATAATATAAGTAAAGAAAGAAATTACGAGTGTTTTGAACTGACTAGCAATGGTTGAAGTCAAAGGTGATGAAAAGTGGTGACTTGTGGTGGTGGAATTGGTGGGTCATGGTGGTTCTCGTTTAGTTACAAAACAGTAGTAGCAATTACAATTGAATTGCAGTAGTAGGCGAATAGCATAGGTTGGTAATGATGGCGGTTTCAAGTGGTGGTGATCGTCCGGTTAATGGTGGTTCGATAGTAGGTTGTCATGGAGAAAAAGAGAAGAGGGAGTTAAATGGGTTTAAGATGGTGATACATTCATGATTCTCCCTATCTATATGTGTTTTCATAATATGATATAATAATATCGTAATGCATTAAGAGAATATGTAAAAAGGCTTAGCAGCCTTCACTTGTCTTTATTATTGTCGACATGAATAAATACTTAAATAATATCACATATCGAATATTTGGTTGTGTTGGGTCTGATTATGCTTGAAAGAAAAGAGATAGAAAAAGAAAACATATAGTGAGCATCAAGTTTTAGTGTGATGTGGGTTTGATTAAATATAAAATAAAGATAATCGTACGTAGAAGTCCCACTTGTAGTTGTTTGATGGAATCAAACAAAAACCACAACAATAATATATGTTGAAATCTCGTAATCAAATAAGAAGGAGAAAGGAAACAAATACCCTGGTTGAAAATCGATGTACTTCTTTGTATACATATGCATGTGGATACATATAGGTCCAATTAAGAATAGTAATCTCAAGAATCACTCAATTAGGCACAGTGGTAATATAATATAATAATAATTATAATATAATTTAAATATAAAACGTATGATAAGTTAGCCGTCGTCTACTATTTCATTCACGGATTGAAATTCGTGCTATGTTGATCATCAGTGGCGGATAAAAATAGTCCTCGGAAGAATCCCAAATTCTTAAATTAATTTCCTTTATTTAATTCTTGTATACATATATATATATATATATATATATATATATATATATATATATATATATATATATATATATATATATATATATATATATATATGTATGTATGTATCATCACTTAAGTAATATATACTATCTTATAATTATAATAACTTTTATTGTATACTTTTTATTTATTCATTTTATATATATTATTTAATAATAGAATTTATATATATATATATTTACAAATAATTGTTCGTGAATCGTCGGGAGTGGTCAAAGGTTAAATGAATCCATTAGAATAGTTCATAAGTTTTGAGACTCACCATTACAGACTTTGCTTATCGTGTTGGGTTCAGCTTAAGATCAAGTTTAAATTTGGTCGAAAATTCCCGGGTCATCACAGTACCTACCCGTTAAAGAAATTTCGTCCCGAAATTTGAGTGAGGTCGTCATGGCTAACAATAAATATGTTTTGCTGACGAATATGAGCTGATAAATAGAGTTTTATCATTATTGAATAATACAGATAAAAAAATTCGATTATTCGAAGAGCACGAATGAACCTATCACAAAAGAGTGAAATGAATAAATGAAGTTTCGTTTTAACTTTTGACGTTGTCTTGGTTGAATTTAGAAAATGAGGTGCATCTTAACTTTTGACATAGTCAGGGTTGAATTCTGGAATTCAAGGGATTTAAAGAAAATCTTTCGAAATCTAAAAGATTTGATTCTTCGGCGAATACGGAAATTAAGATCTCTATAATTAAATATGGTGATCTATCTCGATTACTCAGTCTGATATTTCCATTATAAATTAAACTCTCCCGTTCCATTATTCTTACCATTCTTATACTTTCTTTCTTAGTTCATATATCCAAAAGATTGTGAAAATGCTTAATTCTGTTCTAATCCTTGTCCTTATCCTTACTATCGCAACAATTATTCTCCTTTTTCAACTTCCACCAGATGAATCTGCTTACTTCTACTTTGCCCTTGGGGTTATTGTACTTATAATTCTCCCGTGTCTTTATGTTGCGATAAACATTGATATACACGGTTTGTAATTTATGCGTTGTTATCGGGCTTTCTATCTCTCCTTATATTTCAATGTCCCTACTTCTGTTTCCTATAATCATTGTCATCCACAGTTAATACTCCATCCTATTTACTGTGATTTATACTCCAATTTCTATTTCGGAGTTTTTTTTTTCCTTCGTTTCTTCTTCTTGCGATTGGGCATCTCTTGTAATGGTCCAGAATTCATAGATATAAGTTTCAGAATGAACATTGTTAATGTTCTAAGAAAGAAACGGTAATAGCACAATTTGACTTGTCAAATTACCAGAATTCAAGGAAAGATAGGACTATCAAGAAAAATTTGTTCTTGATGTGTTTATAGATGAGACAGAACGTAAAAGTCGTGTAACATGGCACATGATGACGTTATGATATGTGAATCATCACATTCCATTTAGAAACTCAGCATGACTTACTGTAATATAATCACGTTGATCAAGTGTCATTATATTATGCTAACTTATGCATCAGTTCCCAACATTACTTCAATAACATTCCTATTTTCAGCTCGAAAGTTTACAGAATATAGAAACTAACAGTTTCTATATTATGTAACACTGATAGTACGAAGAGATTAATGATTTCAGATAAGAATAGTTATGAAAATATCTTCAGAAATATGGAGGATATTTATAATGAAATATACGATGATATCTTGGAATTTCTAATATCGAAGGATGGTGAAGAAAAATTTGTTCGCAAGAGTTTGAAGTCAGAAGCAAGGTATTCGTTAAAGATTTCATCAGAAACAGAATCATCAGGATTCTTAATGTACAAGTTTAGTCCTTGTGATTTGTTCAGAGACTCCTTCATAGTTTGCTCAATCAGTTTTTCAGTACATATTTTCCATTGAGTGTTTCCAACACTCCATTCTTTATCATCAAACTTTTGGCTGTTAAGATTAATTACAGTTTTTGCTGCTTCATTCAACATTTTCAAAATTCAGAGCATTAATTTGCAGACTGGGTGCTTTTCAGAATTTCAGAAATGGAATTCGTAAATCCAGGAGATAGAAGTTATATTTATATATATATAAATTGTTGTCGTAGAATCCCTGAGAATTTCGAGATTATCGATTGATGCCTTCCGGTACTTGGTATGGTAATTATCGTTACAAGATATCGATGAGTTCATGATAAGACTTCAATAGATAAATATATGGAGTTCATGATAAGACTTCAATAGATAAATATATTGATTTGTCGTAGAGATTTGAGCCAAGGAGCAACGAGGTTGCTGGTACGTCTGCTGGTAATATGGTAGAATATGAAAGGTTCCCCGGTAATAATAAAAGAGCACGCATATATATCAAGGTTATAATAAGGTTGTTTCGAACGAATAGTCGAAGTTATCTTGCTGGAGCTGTGACAAAATTTGCTACTTTGGAAAGAGATTGCAAAGTTATTTTGGGTAATTATAACACTAAGAAATTAGCATTGCTACATTTTATATGTTTGCTCAGTTTCCGAGAGTTTTTCAGGTGCATAACTATATGCATCAATCTTTTCTTCCGTAGGTAAAGTGCGGTCGGTTCATCTTTTCGATTAAGGTGTTTTCAAGAATCATGAAAGGTTTGAATGCAGATTGTAATCGTCAAGATACAAATGAGGTTTAAGATGAAATCAAGTGGCAAACTTGAAGAAATGTTTAGTTTCATATGTTATAATCAATATTTTAATTCATTTTAATTGTCCAATGTCGGAAGTCCACAATTGATAGTCCACAGTTAACAGTGAAATCATTCATATATAGTTTAATATATAATATTCGAATTAATTAATACGTATCGTGACCCGTGTACATGTCTCAGACTCGATCACAACTCAAATTATATATATTATTGTAGAATCAACCTCAACCCTGTATAGAGAACTCGTTCATTACTGCATATAAAGTGTCTATGGTTATTCCAAATAATATATATAAATGCTTCGATATGATATGTCAAAACCTTGTATACGTGTCCCGATATTTAAAGTGCGTAAAATAAATAACAGAAATTAAATAACGATAAATAAAGTGCGTAAAGTAAATAACAGAAATTAAATGACGATAAATAAAATTGCGAGAATGTAAATTGAGATAATTAAATTGCGATAAATAAAATGTAATCAGTTAGTTAGGAACAGTTAGCTAGGAACAGTTAGCGTGAATTCTTAACAAAATTTCTCATAATTAATTTGTTTGTTTCTAACAAATTTTATTTTGTCAAATATTTTCTTCATTATGCCACTTGTTGAATTGTGATAGGTCAAAATCCAAATATGAAATTGAATGAAAATGATTATTCTGTGATGAACGGATTTGTATATCTGTGGATGTAAGTAAGATAGTAAATGACTGTTGAATTAGATTCGAAGAATGTACAGTGTAACTTATTAATGTGAAATCTAAATATTCCTCGGGTATTACCTACCCGTTAAAATATTTTCACCATTAATAGTTTGTACACAAAAATTTTAATTACAATCTTTATGAAAATATACTTACATATATATTTTCTTCAGATTTAATCATGAATTTAATGAGTTAATATGATATTAAACTCATCTGGTTTACGGTTAGAACTAGAGTACATAATCTCTAAAACATTGGAGATTACATAATCGCCATGTCGAACGAAGATAGATGAGGTAGAACGTCATGTAGAACGAAGATAACCGATGTAGAACAAGATTATGCTCGAGGTATAGATTGCGATGTTGAGGCGTGTGATGTTGAAACTTGGGTTGTTGGTGGTACTGGTGTTGCCGGTGATGTTGTTGAAGCTGGTACGTTTTGCACCAATATCCCCAAATTTATTTTCCGAGCGCGAAGTTTGTTGACTTCTTCTATTATTCCGGGGTGATTGTCGGTTGGAACGAGTGAATGAATAAGGTTTAGAATTTTAGATAGAATATAATCTTGGCGAGATATTCAGGAAATAAGAGAGAAAATAGTATTACGAACATGTTCGCCGGTAAGTGCTTCAGGTTCATCGCCAAGAGGTAAATTCGGTTGGTGGAAGGGATCGCCTTCTTTGTGTCTCCATTGATTAAGTCGACTACGAACCCATCAGATAAATTGGGGATGGCTGATTGGTTGTTTCATTCCGGTCACACTGCTTTCGGAGCTCAAGTGAACATCCATATCGGAATAGCTGTCGGAATTCGAGGGACTCGAACTGGTTGAGGGATTCATCTCGTACGATCAGATGAATGATTTTCGATAAGAAATAGATTATAGGATGTAGATTAGTACTCTGTAATACATAATTTACATATGTATATATAATACTAAAGTCCCATAAGTTACGGAAGAATGTACGGAATCTGTCAGGCAAAGTTTACAGTAGCAGATACGCTAATATATGAATTTATCTATACACTGTGTATGCAATAGAGGCATTAAGACGTGTCTAGACTTTAAGGTGATAAGCAAATGATTACCTAAGAATGAAAAGCAGGTAATTTTCGACACGAAATGATAAGCAAAAATTTTGACATGCAGACACGGTCAAAGTCCAGACTCACTAATGTATCTTAGCAACTATCAGTTAGACACACTAATGCAAGACCTGGTTCGCTAAGACCACCACTTTGATACCAACTGAAATGACCCATCCTAATCCATCCGGACGAAGTCCGTATCGATTATAAACGATTCACAACAGTTGATTACATCGCGAGGTACTTGACCTCTATATGATACATTTTACAAACATTGCATTTGTTTTTGAAAAGAAAATCTTTCATTACATCGAAATTTGATGTCATGCATACCATTTCATAAAATATTTAACTATATTTGACTTAATAATGATCTTGATGAACTCAACGACTCGAATGCAACGTCTTTTGAAATATACCATGAATGACTCCAAGTAATATCTTTAAAATGATCAAATGCACAGCAGAAGATTTCTTTCATACCTGAGACTAAACATGCTTTAAAGTGTCAACCAAAAGGTTGGTGAGTTCATAAGTTTATCATAAAACAGTAAAATTCATCATTTTGATAGACCACAAGATTTAAATCCTGTATGGTACAAATGGGCCCGAATCCTATACCCACCTGTAATGTACATGCGATATCTTTTAAATACAGTACACCTTTATCGTGTACGAAATCATCTTTCTTAAATCTTAGTAACCGTACACATATCTCGTGTACAAAAATTAATACACATAACCTGTGTATAAAAATCATTCTCTCCTTACATAACATTCACATCAATTGGCGGCAATTATCATGTCCACATAATTCAATGGTGGCAATTATCATGTCCACATAATCAACGGTGGCAATTATCATGTCCACATAATTCAACGGTGGCAATTATCATGTCCACATAATTCAACGGTGGCAATTATCATGTCCACATAATTCCATAATAATCCGCAGAACTTTTGTCTGCATAATAATTCATTCGAGGAATGTTTTGCTTGTGTCTATCTCGTCAAACATTTATAAAAGCATTTCATGTATTCGCAGTTCAAAATATATTTCAAAAGCATTTAATAAAGTAGTTGTAAAAATAGCGCATGTATTCTTAGTCCCCAAAAAAATATAAAGATTAAAAGGGAATCAAATGAACTCATCATACTGTATTTTGTAGTAAAAATACATATAACGACATTGAACAAGTATAGGGTTGGCCTCGGATTCACGAACCTCAAAGAAGTATCCTTAAAAAAAATGTCCAAGTCCGGGTTTGAACCCGCGACGTCCCGCTAACCCGATAACTTCCTTAACCATTAGTCCGTTTCTGTTTTTCTATTAAATACATCATCGACATCATAATCATTATCATACTATCCTCCTTTTATCATGTATCATTAATATTCATGTCAACATGTTACCCATCATCATCAACCTTACTTCACAATCATTATCATCTTTATCATGTGATCATCATCATAATTTAATCCTAATCATCATCATCGCCTAAAAATATGTGTGTATTCTTGTCATTGAATCAAGAAAACAAACAAGTGAGTTTTAGACTTTGTGGCCCAAGTTACTCCAAGGACCCAATAAAAGGCGGATTAGTTGGCCCAACGATTAACCTTAGTTCTCGACCCAATTTCTATATTAAACCTATTGACGATCCAATTGAAGTTGTTTGAGTTTGCAGTTTAATCAATGTTTAAAATGTCCAGCTCGTCACCTACTTCTACCCTACCTTTGTCATTAATTAATCGCATAATCAAACATCATCATAAAAATAATACGCGATATTAGCTGTACGTTACCCATCAAATTCCCTTGATCGTGACACCCATTTACTTGTTGTTCGCTTCCATTTTTCCTCTCAATATAATAACGTTTCTTTTTCTTTCACTTCAATTATATTTACCAACCTTCAGTAAGTTTTCTTTCATTTCATAACATGGAGTTACTTTTGTAAGTTTGTTTTGAGGGTTGTGTTTGATCATAGAAGAAACAGGAAACAAGCGAGCTGTAATAGCAGCAACAAACGGTGGTTTACAGGCAGGAAAACAACGTAAGTGGTGTTCATATCTCTAGGTTTGTGTTGGTTCGAATACAGGAGAGTTGCAGCAGTTTTTCGATGAGTAGATAGTGGTATGTTGACGATGACAGTTGGGTGATAGGTTGCACGCCTGTTGTAGCAGCAGGGAAACAGTAGTAGCAAGTTGTGGTGACAGTTATAGTGATCATGGGTTTGTTAGTTGAAGAAGAAAGAAGATAGAGAGAGAAGAAGAGATTAAAGGTGGTATATGGTTGGGTGTTTCGACTGAATTGGAAGAAGAACAGAAGCACGAAATATAGCAGCATATTTTGAATATAATTGGGTTGCGGTTTAGGGGGTCAAGAGGTGTTGTGGTGGTTCACGAAGATGGGTGTTGGTTTTCGAATTCAAGATTTTAAACAGCCTGTTAGCAGTAGCAGCTATATGATTGATGATAGTGGTTACGTTCTTTTAGATGGAAACAGAAATAAGTAGCACTTGATATGGGTTTATGGATTAAGCATTTACCAGATATGAATCATGGTTAAGAGTAATTTGTTATACAAGTATATAATATAAGTAAAGAAAGAAATTACGAGTGTTTTGAAGTGACTAGCAATGGTTGAAGTCAAAGGTGATGAAAAGTGGTGACTTGTGGTGGTGGAATTGGTGGGTCATGGTGGTTCTCGTTTAGTTACAAAACAGTAGTAGCAACTACGATTGAATTGCAGTAGTAGGCGAATAGCATAGGTTGGTAATGATGGCGGTTTCAAGTGGTGGTGATCGTCCGGTTAATGGTGGTTCGATAGTGGGTTGTCATGGAGAAAAAGAGAAGAGGGAGTTAAATGGGTTTAAGATGGTGATACATTCGTGATTCTCCCTATCTATATGTGTTTTCATAATATGATATAATTATATCATAATGCATTAAGAGAATATGTAAAAAGGCTTAGCAGCCTTCACTTATCTTTATTATTGTCGACATGAATAAATACTTAAATAATATCACAGATCGAATATTTGGTTGTGTTGGGTCTGATTATGCTTGAAAGAAAAGAGATAGAAAAAGAAAACATATAGTGAGCATCAAGTTTTAGTGTGATGTGGGTTTGATTAAATATAAAATAAAGATAATCATACGTAGAAGTCCCACTTGTAGTTGTTGGATGGAATCAAACAAAAACCACAACAATAATATATGTTGAAATCTCGTAATCAAATAAGAAGGAGAAAGGAAACAAATACCCTGGTTGAAAATCGATGTACTTCTTTTTATGCATATGCATGTGGATACATATAGGTCCAATTAAGAACAGTAATCTCAAGAATCACTCAATTAGGCACAGTGGTAATATAATATAATAATAATTATAATATAATTTAAATATAAAACGTGTGATAAGTTAGCCGTCGTCTACTATTTCATTCACGGATTGAAATTCATGCTATGTTAATCATTAGTGGCAGATAAATATAGTCCTTGGAAGAATCCCAAATTCTTAAATTAATTTCCTTTATTTAATTCTTGTATATATATATATATATATATTTATATATATATATATATATATATATATATATATATATATATATATATATATATATATATATATATATATATATCATCACTTAAGTAATATATACTATCTTATAATTATAATAACTTTTATTGTATACTTTTTATTTATTCATTTTATATATATTATTTAATAATAGAATTTATATATATATATATTTACAAATAATTGTTCGTGAATCGTCGGGAGTGGTCAAAGGTTAAATGAATCCATTAGAATAGTTCATAAGTTTTGAGACTCACCATTACAGACTTTGCTTATCATGTTGGGTTCAGCTTAAGATCAAGTTTAAATTTGGTCGGAAATTCCCGGGTCATCACAACAAAGTCGGACCAAACCTGGTTCATACCAATATCACAATTCAATCTTAACAAAATACCACTTTGATCATATCTAGGACTCCGGGAATCGAAACGACATGAATCCGGAGTCTAAAATTAATGTCTTGATGAGAGGAACTCATCTAGATACTTTATTTTAACTTTTATAGCAGTCACAATATCAGAAATACACGAAATAGCTGCTGTCCCAATTTTATCAAACCGAAAACATGTGTTTATGAGTAATTCTATGCATACAAACACCATAACAACAACAAGTAATCATCATACTATTAATATATAATCAAAATACAGAAAAATAATGAAAAATCAAAAGTTCTAGGGTTAGGGTTTATACCCTAATCAAGAATCAATGGATGTTATCGCGTAGAGGATGACGAGTAGAACACGAATATGCAAACCAAATGATGATCCAAGAAATAAAAATTGATGATGATGATTTTGGTGTGTGTGGTTGGCGATGGTAAGAGGGAGAGGGAGAGAGGAGAGCACCAAAAATAATTTAGGTTTTGATATTTTGCAAAATAATACACAAAATGAGAAACAAGGGAGTGTTACTCCCTCCCTTAGTGGCTTCGGCCGATTTGGATGGGGTGGGCCCCACTTGTGGGCCATCTTGCTAATGTGATTAAATCCTAGTGGCCCAAAATCCTGAACGAATCCCGAAACGCGAAAACACTCTTACGCGATTAAAATTTCGGAGAGATAACAAACGCGCGACGAAAAATAAATATAAATACTCTTTATAATAATATGACTTTAAAATATCATATTTAAAATAATTAGGATTAAAATATCCCAAAAACACGACCGTTGGTTTGAAAATCGAAAATATTCGCCGGATAGAAATCCGCGACACGTAGAAACGTATAACTCAAAATATAAATACCAATTTTCACATAATACATAATAATAATTAATATATTATTATTAATATAATAATATAGGTCATAGAAATGATGTAGCACAATTAAAAGTTAAAGGTCGTTAAATAATTAACGATAAAAGATAACGGAAAAAGTAGGGTTGTGACAGCTAACAATAAAAATGTTTTCATGACGAATATGTGTTGATAAATAGAATTTTTATCACCGTTGAATAATATGGATAAAAAAAATCCAATTACTCGAAGCGTATGAGGGAAGTTATCGTAATAGAGTGAAATGGAGAATAGAGATTCGTCTTATCTCTTGACGTAGTAACGATTGATTTCCGTAATTTAAGGAATAGAAAATCTTCATAATTTAAATAAGATTTGATTCTTCGGAATTTAAGGAAATTGGGATTTCCTTTGATTAAATGCGTAATCTGCCTCGATTGCTATGTTTGATATTTTTCTATAAATTGACCTCTTCCGTTTCATTTATTTTCACCACTCCTATAATCTTCTTCCTTATTTCATACTTACAAAAGATTTGTGAAAATGCTTCATCCAGTTCTGATTCTTGATATTTTCTTGGCTATCATATCATTCATTCTTCTTTTTCATCTGTCACCAGAGGAGGTTATTTTCTTCTACTATTACCTTGGGGTTATATTGTTTTTCATTCTCCCATGTCTTTATATTGCTATACGCATTGATATACACGGTTTGTAATTTCAGAGTTGTTTCCGGGCTTTATATTTTTCATTATATTTCGGAGCTTCATGGTTTCGTTTTCTCTTCCCGTCTTTAAGTCAAGCGAATAATGGTCCAGAATTCGTAGGTATGAATTTTAGAATGAACATAATTAATATTCTAAGAAACGGTAATGGCACAATCTGACTTGTCAAATTACCAGAATACTTCGAAAAAGACTGAATCATCAAGAAAAATATTTTCTTGATATGTTTAGAGGTTAAATAGAATGAAAGAGTTATGTAACATGGTTCATGATGAGGGTATAATCTGTGAACCTTTATCACGTTCTATTAGAAACTTAGCATGACTTACTGTAATATAATCACGTTGATCAAATGTCATTATATTATACTAACTCATGCTTCAATTCCCAACACTACTTCAAAAACATCCATTTTTCGAAATTTTCAGAAACTAGAAACTAAAATAGTTTCTTTTATAATGTAACACAGATAGCGTGAAGAGATAAATAATTTCGGATGATAATAGTTATGAAGATATCTTCAGAAATATCGAAGATATTTATAATGAAAGATATGATAATATCTTAGAATTTCTAATATCAGAGGATGATGAAGAATATTGTCTGCAAGGGTTTAGATTCGGAAGCAAGGTATTTGTTATTGGCTTCAGCAAATACTGAATCATTTAGATTCTTGGAAGGCAGGTTTCGTCTTTGTGATTTATCCACAGCCTCCTTCATACTTTGCTCAATCCGTTTTCCAGTTCCAAACCTTTTCTTTTTTTGAGCTTTGCCAACACACTATTCTTTATCATCAAACTTTTTACTGTTAAGGTCGTTTACAGTTTTTGCTGCTTCATCAGTACTTTTCAAAATTTCGAGAACTAGTTCGCTGTTTAAGGTGTTTTTCAGAAACTTCACATTCGAAGTAAGTAAGTCTAGGAGATAGACATTATATGTATATATATATAACTGTTGGCATATAATTGCTGCGAAATTTAAAATACTGATTGCTAATTCCCGGTAGTTGGTATGGTAATTACCGTTACAAGATGTGGATGAGTACATGATAGGGTTTCAATGAACAATTATAATGGTTTTTCGGAGAGACTTTAAATCACAGATTAATGAATTTGCTGGTACATTTACTGTTAATGTGTGAAACTTGAAAGGTTCCCCAGTAACAAAAACGTATATGCCAAAGTTACAAGTCTGAAAGGTCGTCGTTGACTGGTTGAACGGTTGATAATACTGGATACTTTGAAAAGGAATTGCAAGGTTATTTTCGGTAAAAACAATGCTAATGGATCTTGCACAGATTTAAAGTCAAAGTATAGCTTTGAAAGATGTAGAGATCTAAGAATGATATCACCGGTTCAGAGTTATGACTTGGATTCTGATCCGTCAATATCAGAATATGTAATTGAATTTGTATGAAAATGATTGTATATCGTTGTGAGCATTGTTAATAATTTTTTGAATCAAAGTTGAAGAATGTACAGTGTAACATATTAATTGCAAACTTAAATATTTCCCGGGTATTACCTACCCGTTACAAAAATTTCACAATTAATACTTTGTACAAAGAATTTTCGTTACAGTCTTTATGAAAATATCTGTATGAATATTTTCTTCAGATGTAATACCGATTTAATGAGTTAATATCATATTAAGCTCATTTGATTTTTGGCTTGAATTAGAAATGAATAATCTCCAAAACATTAGAGATTACCTAATCTTCGCGGAGTATTTCACTAATGAAATTAATACTTCATTATTTATTCTTATTGATATTCCTTGGTGAAGGATGTTGATGCTCGTGAAATTTTTGTAAACCTTACAAGACACAGATGATGTTTTCTGGAAAGTTTCGAGTACACCGAAAATGAAAATGTAAAATCAATTATGTAATTGAATAATACACTTGGTTTATTAGGAAATGGAATTCATTGAGTTGAAACAGAGATTGTAGTTAACGATTGTTAAGTCATTAACGAAGGATGTATAGCATATTAGTAACATGAACTAACCGAGTAGTACCTACCAGTTATGATTCACATGTAATAGCTTAGTACGAAAAGATTTATTTTGTTTTCAAATTTCACATATATATATATATATATATATATATATATATATATATATATATATATACATATAATTTCTTCAGGGAAAATGAGTTAATACTTCATAACTCGTTGATACAATATACGCGTTGTTGATTTGTGATGATGTTGGTGATTATGAAATTGACGGAACTTGTAGTGCTACAGGTTTTGCCTGTGTTGGTGATACTGACGATACTGTTGATGCTGCTGGTAAAACAAGTATAGCTTGTAAATCATGCACCATTCCGGTCAGGGTTTCTACTCTTCCTTCTATCATTTCGGTCCACTCATCTGATTTACTGTTACGGCTGGAATAGATTATCTCTAAGACTTTAGAGATTACATAATCGCCACAGAATATTTCTCCAATGAAATTATGAATCAATACTTCATCGGTTATTGTTGTTGGTACTCGTTGGTACCTATGGTGCGTATGATGTTGATATCCGAGGTATAGATTGTGATGTTGAGGCGTGTGATGGGGATGTTATTGTTGGTGGTGGTAATGGTACTGTTGGTGTTGTTATCGGTGGTACTATTTATGCTGCTGGTGCTGCTGCTGGTGTTTGTAATCCTTGCACCATATTCTCCAAACCACTACCCGAGCACGAAGCTCGTTGACTTCTTCTATTATACTGGGATGATTGGCGGTTCGGACAAGCGGATGAATAAGATTTACAATATTGGATATTACAAAGTCGTTGCGAGCTGTTCTGGAAATAAGGGTGAAAATGGTGTTACGAACAGGTTCGCCGGTAAGTGCTTCAGGTTCTTCGCCAAGAGGTGAATGTGGTGGATGGAAGGGATCACATTCTTCTTGTCTCCAAAGATTAAGTAGATTACGAACCCATCCCCAATTCATCCAGAATAGATGATGGCTAATTGGTTGATCCATTTTGGTTACACTGTCTTCGAAATTCAGGTGAATATCCATATCGGAATAGCTGTCAGAGTTTAAGGAATTTGAACTAGATACGGGATCCATCTTGTATAATTAGGGAGATGATTTTTGATATGAATTAGATTATAGAATTTAGTTTGGTATTCTTCAATACATAATTTACATATGTATATATAATACAGAATTCCATAAATCACGGAGAAATCTTCGGAAGATGTCAGGAAAAGTTTACAGTAACAGATACGCTAAGATATGAATTTTGTCTATACACTATTTATGCAATCAATGCAGTAAAATGTGTCTAGACTAGGAATGATAAGTAGGTAATTTCCGACAAAAAATGATAAGCAAAACTTTTGACATGCAGATACGGTAGAAGTCCAGACTTACTAATGCATCCTAACAACTATCAGTTAGACACACTAATGCAAGACCTGGTTCACTAGGACCAACACTCTGATACCAACTGTGTTGATCGCTCCAAATCCATATGGACGAACACATCATTCATCGATTTCATTGCGAGGTATTTGACCTCTATATGATACGTTTTGTAAACATTGCATTCTTTTAAAAAGGCACACCATAAATGAATATTTAAATCAAAGGTTTTCGACATCTGATGATTTCTATATATAGACAATCACCGTAAATAATAGTTTACAATAATACTTCTGTTGACAATGCAGTCAAAATAAGATACATGGTGATGATTTGGTGAATGCAACGTTTCCTTAAAAAATATGTCATGTAAGACTCCATGCACATAGCTTGTCTAACACATAAGCAAACAGCGGAAGACTTCTAGGAAACCTGAGAATAAACATGCTAACAAGTGTCAACATAAAGGTTGGTGAGTTCATAGTTTTATAGTTTCATATAATCTGTATATAAAGGTGGATCACAACATTTCAGTTGTTTCGTCCAGAAACGTTTATCAAAATATTCTACAAGATTGAGCACCCTGGTAACTAAACTTAACGTATATATAATTTATACCCTTTTTATAATCATCTTAATAATACACGCAAACCAACGTGTACATTTCTCAAATAGCATACTATAACGACCCTCATTTTTTCATCTATATTTTCTTCCGTATAATTTAAAATGCCCGAAAAAAAAGATTAAGTATTAATGAATGGTCGTTATATATATATATACGAAACTAACAAACGTTAAACGGATAAATATTATTCAACAAAGTACATCTATAAGTTTATATTATATAACGAAACCTAAACTTATCAAGTAATTTATATAATGTATACTTAAAATAAATAAGTTTACAACATATAAATTCATATCAAGTAACATAAGTTTATTAGTTAAATTTATAAACTTTATACTTGACAAAGTTATGTATACATATATATTTATATATAACTAAAAAGTATATACATATTTATAAGATGTAAAGTTTATGTAAATATGTTACCACTTACAAAAACTAATCTATACAATGATATCTTTTATAAAAATGAAGGTTATAGTCATTGTAAAAAATATATATATATATATATATATATATATATATATATATATATATATATATATATATATATATATATATATATATATATATATATATATATATATATATATATATATATATATATATATATATATATATAAAGTTATGTAGCGCCGAATAGTAAACAAAAAAAAATTTAATACTTTTTGCTTTTTATTTTTTTAATTTTATTCTAGATCTAGATCTAGCTTTATAAAAACACTTTTATTTATTTAATACAAATTATGGGCTGATACAATTATTGATATTTTTATTTTTCTTTTCTTTTTCTTTTTATTTCTTTTATACATTTTTTTATACCAAGTTTTCACCTATAAATACTAGCCATTTCTTTCAAAATCCTTTACACCTCAAAAATTTATTCTCACTTGAAGATCATACTCTCAAACCTCTGCAAAAATTATTTTTGTAAGTTCTCTATATTATTTTTATAGTTTTTATTTAGTTTTTATCATATTTTTGTGCTAGTTTTATGTTAAATACCAAATAAATACGAAATTAATTATAATAAATAATGTAAATACATGATAATTAGTATTAAGTATCCTAATGACTATAAAAATTATTTTTATGAATTATACATTCGAATTTATATTTATTAAAAATCAAAAACTGACTTTTTTATATTCGGTATATATAGATAATGAAGAAATAAATAGTAAACAATTTTATATATTATGTTTTATAATTTTCGCTTGTTCCTTAGGTCATAAAATTAATTATAAAAATTTATGTTTGATTTATTTGTCATTTTAAATAATTAATTTGTATTTTCTTCTACTTTTGCTACAGTACCGGAAAATCTGTTTTAAAAAGAAAAATAGAATTTAATGATATAACATGTTTATGACTACAATAATCAATGAAAATTACTTAGGAACTAATAAAAAAGTTATAAAAATTATTTTTATAATTAATAATTATATATTTCTATTTAATTCCGAATTTAAACTAAAAACAATACAAAAGTTGAATTAAATAGTTAAACTATTAATATAAATGTACAAATAATTTTTTTAAGCTTAATACACTATATTAGGCATACGAAAATTTTAGATGAATTAATTGAGTTGATATAATAATTATTACTTTATAAACTTTGATTTATCTTGAACTGAAAAAGAAATTAGAAATAAATACTTTTACACCATAACAAAAATTTATTAATTTTTCCTAAGTTTATTTTGGTCAGTAGAACCTAAGAAAAATATAAAATATGTTGTTAAACTTGTTTATCTATTTATTTGTATTTTAGCTATAAAAAAAATTTAATATTTAATACATAAAACTTAATATTTATGTATAGAAAATTTTTATAATGTTTTATACATGTCACTTACTGTTATGAAATCAATAAAACACTTGTTAGCATTTTTATATAATTATTGGTACTTATATTGACATAAAACTTAAAATTAAACTATACATATTTTAACATATAAGATAATATATATATATATATATATATATATATATATATATATATATATATATATATATATATATATATATATATATATATATATACATATTAACTTGATATTAATACATACCCATTCATAAAACACAATTTCTATGTATAACACTTGTTTACCTACTTAAATATATCCTACTTATTATTAGGATTTAAAAACCAAACAATCTTAATAACGATAATACAATCGAACTTAAGTAAATACTTATTGTATAAAGTATTTAAAGTGTTGTATTCCTATACGCACCTAAAAACGTATTGGAACGGTATATTAGATGGGTATAGATCTTGATCTTTCTCGAGTGGATGGACGCTCGAAAGTCTAGGCGGAGAGTTTGGATTACCGAGTTAAAGGATCTCGTGGCTCAGAAACCTATGACCTGAAATGGCCATTTTAAATTGAAAGTGTTAGATTGGAAGCTTGTCTAGTATGAAAAGCCTTTCCAAAACGATAAACCTTCTTTAAACTTACTATAAAAGAAAATACTTACACTTATCATAATACGGGCAAAACATCTAAACTATTCTCAACTTATTCTTAGGTTGACTTATTCCGTGCTTCGATCATCCATACTTCCTCTTTAAGGATTACTTTTTCTCATCGAATTACTAAGGTGACTTTCATAGCCCCACTCTTATTGCTATAGCACTTTTTATACTTACTGGGGTGAGACACATGCTGCTTTTATACTTTAAACAACTTAGACACAAGTACGAACTTAAACTGTGCTATGACTAGCTTATGCTACTAAGACCCCACAGTGATATTTTTTAATTGCTTTCAGGATAAGGCATTATTAATTATTGGGGGTAGGCCTATCGGGAGTAACGTCCCCGATACATTTGACCGCGATGTCTTTGTATTACTTAATAATGATTTAAACATGGTGATAAGGTACTGTCAACTTATCATCAGGGCAACAAAACAAACGGTTAGTCTAAAATATCACGAATCAGTACTACTTTTGGATCTGCGTGATCTACTTTTATAACAAATCTTGTGGTCTAAGAACAAACGGTCAATCATATTTGTTAAACCTATGAATTTCACTCAACCTTTTTGGTTGACACTTTTAGCATGTTTGTCTCAGGTACTGAATGATCAGGACCTCTATATCTACTGCTTACGTGATGACTTACTTGGCTAGGATCAAGACTTATCGCATATTTACTTTTCTGCATTTGAACAATTTATAATTCTTGTAACGACATTATTAATCCTTCCGCTGCAAATTTGGTTTTATTCATATAGTATTTGTTCTCATTTTATAATATGTTGGTATGTATTATGATATTGAATCACATTTCGCCCAGGCCCTAACTGGGGGTGTGACAGATTGGTATCAGAGCATAACCAGGCTATTATAGAGAACCAGGATTGCATTTTATGTGTGCCTTACTTGTTAGCTAGGGTACCTTAGCGATCTAGAAAACTATAACCTTTCCTACCTTAGACTTTAAATCACTTAGGATTACCTTAGAATGTTAAAGCAAAGAGTTCAACCATATCTCTCATTCTTTAAAATCCTAGCTTAAAAATCTAATCAAAATCTCTATCTTAATGTTAGAATGTCAAGCTATCATCAAATAAATAAAATGACTTTTCAAACCAGCTGAGAAAGATACTGAAGGATCTTCTACCGAAAAATCAGTTCAAAGCCCACTTTATAGTCCTCCTTCACCACCAATGAACTATAGCTCGAACACTCGTTACAACTCGCGTGGGTCTCCCGAATATTATACAACCCCGAGAAATGAAAGCAAAGGAAAACATCATGCCAATACTGCTGACTCTTATCAACTGATGAATACTCCCAAACGGAATGCTCTTCAAGTCCTCCCTAACTACGATAGTGACTTCTCAGGTTATGAGCCTGAAGAAGAGCCTATTAAAGAATCTTCTGAAAACTCATCTCGAAAGAGAAAACAACCCGAACCCGCCGCCACTAGAGAAGCCGATCCATTATTTTGTAATAACATGGAATACGTAAGGGTGAAGTCTGATATCCTCAACCTTCAGAGTAGTTGTGAGAAGAATAGGGAGTTTAGTAGACGTCATGTTGCTCGAATAGAAGTGCGTCTAAACAACCTAGAAAAAGAAAACACAATCTTGAAAGAAATCATCAAAGAGTCCTTCGACTCTTAAACTAAAAAGCTAGAAAAACTTGTGAAAAATAACATGGACAAAGTGATGGAGACAGTAATGAAAGTGAAGACTGAGGAAGAACGGAATACCCGTTGGGGAAAGCAATCTCTTGCCTACCTCCAAGAACTAGTTGAGTCTAAGATGAAAATAGAGAAAAACCGAATCAATCATCAACTGGCTATCAAGGATTTCAACAACAACTTTGTCAACAGCCGCATCACTAACCTCTACGATAATTTTGAATACCTCCACGAGAAACAAAAGGAGAAAAATGAAAAGATAGAGAAATTTATGAAGGAAGCTGAGAACGAGAAAAAGAAGAACTAAAACCTATCTTTTGTTTTCCTATTTTCCATTTACCCATCTATGTAAAGGCTTATGCCTAAACTTTTTCCATTCCAAACTCGTGTAATAAAGGCTTATATAATGCCTCGTTTCCAATAATGTTAAGTGTTTATTTAAGCATATTGTCTTATTCACCTATGTGTGTTGTGCAAACGTTATAAATCATGATTGTAAACTTATAACACCTTGATTCTTCAACTAATAATGTATTTATGTATTGAAGATCAATGGCTCACTTAACTCGTGGCAACAACAACAACAACAACAACAATCTTATACCAAATGTCACTCTTTCTACTGAACAATTTCAATTGTTGCTAGCAGCTGCCCAAGGCAATAACAATAACAATCATAATGTTCCTTCTAAAACTTGCTCCTATAAAGATTTTAAGAACTGTAACCCACCCACTTTTAGTGAAAAAGAAGAAGCCGTAGAACTGGTCCGATGGTTTGAAAAGCTAGAATCAATCTTCCGTGTCTGTAACTGCGGAGATAATGATCGAGTGAAGTTTTCCACAAGTTCACTCACTGTCAATGCTATGACATGGTGGACTGCTCATACCAAATCTGTGGGAATAGATAATGCTAATGCTACCCCATGTGATGAACTCAAAGGAATGATGGTCAATAAGTTTTGCCCAAGAAGTCAAGTCCAAAAGCTCGAAGCTGAGTTCTGGGAACTCAGTGTTAAAGGAACCGATATCGAAAGCTATACCAATTGTTTTCTGGAGCTCTGTACCTTATGTCCCGAAATGTTCCCAACTGAAGCCCGCAAGATAGAGCGGTATATAGAGGTTCTACCCGAGGATGTTCAAGGGAATGTGATTTCTGCCGAGAAGGTTACTGTGGATGCTGTGATCCACATGGCACAGAGTTTAATGATGGCTAAACGTAGGAGAGTTTCGGCTAATAAACAAGTCGAAGTTAAAAACGGTGACAATAAGAGGAAATTTGAACCATCTCAGGGTTCAGCTCAAAATGTTAATAAGAAACCGGGGAATGGTACGAGACCCGGTTATCAAGGTACTAGTCCGTTTTGTTCTAGATGTGAAAGGCATCATCCGGGAAAGTGCACTGCTGTGTGTACAATATGTAAGAAGATAGGCCATGCTGCAAAGACTTGTAGAACCCTACCTCAGAATAGAGGCATTGTTCCGGCTAGAGCTCCTCCAACATGCTATACTTGTGGTGAAAAGGGGCATATTAGCCCGAATTGTCCAAAGAAGAAAGATACTCCAGCTACTAGAGCAAATGCTACTACCAAAGGTCGTGCTTTTGTGATTACTGCTGCAGAAGCCAGTGATGAGGATGAGGTCATTACCGGTACATACCTCGTCAATAATTGTTATGCCACTATTTTATTTGATGCGAGAGCCGATAAGAGTTATGTGTCAAATGAGTTTTGCACCCTTTTTACTGAAAAGCCCCAAACCCTACAAACCAGACGATTAGTAGAAGTGGCTAATGGGAAGTTAATGATAATTGATAAAATATATAAAAACTGCAACCTAATTCTAGCCGATAAGGAATTCAAGATAGACCTTTTGCCGGTCGAGCTAGGTAGTTTCGATGTAGTGGTTGGAATGGATTGGTTAGGTCCATTGAGAGCAGCCATCATGTGTTTCGATAAGACCGTTCAAATTCCGTTAGGAAGTGGAGAAACTCTTATTATCCAAGGCGAACGAAGTTGTTCCAATCTTAATATCATCTCATGTCTTAAAGCCCGTAAGTACCTTGTGAAAGGTTACTCCGCCATACTAGCTCACGTTAAAATGATCAAATTCGAAGAAACGCGTATTGAAAACGTCCCGGTTGTTAAAGATTTTCCCGATGTGTTTCCCGAAAATCTCCCTGGTCTTCCACCACCTCGTCAAGTTGAATTTCAAATCGATTTATCTCCAGGTGCTGCACCCATTGCTAAAGCACCATATCGTTTAGCACCTTCCGAAATGAAGGAACTTTCTAACCAACTCCGAGAACTTTTGGATCTAAGTTTTATTCGTCCAAGTACGTCCCCGTGGGGAGCTCCTGTCTTATTTGTCAAAAAGAAGGATGGTACGTTGAGAATGTGTATTGATTACCGAGAGCTCAACAAGCTTACCATAAAGAACCGTTACCCGTTACCTCGCATTGATGATCTATTCGACCAACTTCAAGGGTCAAGCGTTTATTCTAAGATTGATTTAAGATCCGGTTACCACCAGCTCAGAGTCAAGGAATCCGACATTCCTAAGACTGCATTCCGCACCCGATACGGACATTACGAATTCTGTGTTATGCCTTTCGGTTTAACCAATGCTCCAGCCGTATTTATGGATCTTATGAACCGTGTTTGCAAGCCTTACCTTGATAAATTCGTTATTGTTTTCATCGACGACATATTGATCTATTCTAAAAGCGAGAAAGAACATGAGCAACATTTACGATTGATTCTTGAACTCTTAAGAAAAGAACAACTCTACGCAAAATTTTCTAAGTGTGAGTTTTGGCTTAGAACCATACAATTCCTTGGACACGTTGTTGATAGTAAAGGAATACATGTTGATCCAGCTAAGATTACCACTATCCAGAACTGGGAGATACCAAAGACTGCGAAGCATATTCGTCAATTTTTGGGACTTGCCGGTTATTATCGGAGATTCATAAAGGATTTTTCCCTTCTTTCCAAACCTCTTACGAAGCTAACTTAAAAAGGGAAGAAGTTTGAGTGGTCAGAAGAACAGAAATCTGCTTTCAAGATTCTGAAGGAGAAGTTGACCACAGCCCCGATTCTATCTTTACCTGAAGGTACTGAAGATTTTGTTGTTTACTGTGATGCCTCAAAGTAAGGCTTTGGTTGTGTTTTAATGCAACGTGAAAAGGTTATTGCCTACGCATCTAGATAGTTGAAGAAACACGAGGAGAACTATACCACACACGACCTTGAGTTAGGTGCCGTGGTATTTGCATTAAAGATATGGAGACATTATCTCTATGGTACCTATTTTACCGTGTACACTGACCATAAAAGTCTTCGACACATCTTTGATCAAAAACAACTGAATATGAGGCAAAGCCGATGGCTCGAGACATTGAACGATTATCATTGTGAGCTGAAATATCATCCTGGCAAGGCGAATGTAGTTGCCGATGCCCTTAGCCGAAAAGACGATGTTAAACGTGTTCGTGCTTTAAACCTAAAAATTAAATCGAATCTTATTTCACGAATCTGTGAAGCTCAATTGGAAGCTATTAAACCGACACTTATCGAAGGTGAAGGACCTATAAATTTCGAAAACCAACTGCAAGTTAAGTCCAATGGTACAAGATACTTTGGTAATCGAATTTGGGTTCCTCGTTATGGTAATCTCCGTGAACTAGTCTTGGATGAAGCACATAAGACTAGGTATTCTATTCATCCCGGTTCTAGTAAAAGTATCAGGATATGAAAGAGTTCTACTGGTGGCCCAACATGAAAGGCGACATTGGTACTTATGTGAGTAAGTGTCTTACTTGTTCGAAAGTCAAAGCCGAGCACCAAAAGCCTTCTGGTCTTCTAACTCAACCCGATATTCCACAGTGGAAGTGAGATGGTATAGCTATGGACTTTAACACAAAATTGCCTAAGATTGCAAATGGCAATGATACGATTTGGGTCATAGTTGATCGTCTCACTAAGTCTGCACATTTCATACCAATCAAAGAGACTGACAGAATGGAAAAGTTAGCTCGACTCTATGTTAAAGAGATTGTTACTCGTCATGGTGTCCCTACTTCTATTATCTCGGATCGCGATAGTCGATTTACTTCCAATTTCTGGAAATCCTTGCAAGCGTCTCTTGGAACTCGACTCAACATGAGTACAGCTTATCATCCGCAAACGGACGGTCAAAGTGAACGAACTATCCAAACTTTGGAGGATATGCTACGAGCATGTGTTATCGATTTCGGTAAAGGGTGGGATAAACATCTACCTTTAGCCGAGTTTTCTTACAACAACAACTATCACTCTAGTATTAAAGCTGCACCATTCGAAGCTTTATACGGTCGCAAATGTAGATCTCCGTTGTGTTGGGATGAACTCGAGGACAGACAATTAACTGGTCCTGAACTTATTAATGAAACTTCCGAAAAGATCGTGCAAATCAAGAAGCGTTTAGAAACCGCTCGTAGTCGACAAAAGAGTTATGCCGACCCTCACCGAAAACCGTTAGAATTCCAAGTTGGAGATAACGTTATGTTGAAAGTATCTCCTTGGAAGGGTGTTATCCGCTTCGGTAAACGAAGTAAACTCAGTCCGCGTTATGTTGGACCTTTCAAAGTTATTCAAAGAATCGGTCCCATTGCGTATCGATTAGAACTTCCAGCTGAACTAAGTCAAGTACATGATGTGTTTCATGTCTCAAATCTGAAAAAGTGTCTCGCCGAAGATACTCTTGTTATTCCTTTGGATGATATCCGCATTGATGAGCAAATGCACTTTATCGAAGAACCTATAGAGATTATGAAAGAAGAGGTCAAAGAAACTCGTAAGAGCAACATACCTATTGTTAAAGTCCGTTGGAATTCGCGTAGAGGCCCCGAATATACCTGGGAACGCAAAGACCAAATGATACGGAAATACCCCCATCTCTTCCCAACTGTTGATGAAGCAGACGGGAACTCCACTTAAAACTTCGGGACGAAGTTTTCATTAACGGGGAGGTACTATAACGACCCTCATTTTTTCATCTATATTTTCTTCCGTATAATTTAAAATGCCCGAAAAAAAAAAAGATTAAGTATTAATGAATGGTCGTTATATATATATATATATATATATATATATATATATATATATATATATATATATATATATATATATATATGAAACTAACAAACGTTAAACGGATAAATATTATTCAACAAAGTACATCTATAAGTTTATATTATATAACGAAACCTAAACTTATCAAGTAATTTATATAATGTATACTTAAAATAAATAAGTTTGCAACATATAAATTCATATCAAGTAACATAAGTTTATTAGTTAAATTTATAAACTTTATACTTGACAAAGTTATATATACATATATATTTATATATAACTAAAAAGTATATACATATTTATAAGATGTAAAGTTTATGTAAATATGTTACCACTTACAAAAACTAATCTATACAATGATATCTTTTATAAAAATGAAGGTTATAGTCATTGTAATATATATATATATATATATATATATATATATATATATATATATATATATATATATATATATATATGTGTGTATATATATATGTGTGTGTGTATATATATATATATATATATATATATATATATATATATATATATATATATATATATATATATATATATATATATATATATATATAAGTTACTGTAGCGCCGAATAGTAAACAAAAAAAATTTTAATACTTTTTGCTTTTTATTTTTTTTTTTAATTTTATTCTAGATCTAGATCTAGCTTTATAAAAACACTTTTATTTATTTAATACAAATTATGGGCTGATACAATTATTAATATTTTTATTTTTCTTTTCTTTTTCTTTTTATTTCTTTTATACATTTTTTTATACCAAGTTTTCAACTATAAATACTAGCCATTTCTTTCAAAATCCTTTACACCTCAAAAATTTATTCTCATTTGAAGATCATACTCTCAAACCTCTGCAAAAATTATTTTTGTAAGTTCTCTATATTATTTTTATAGTTTTTATTTAGTTTTTATCATATTTTTGTGCTAGTTTTATGTTAAATACCAAATAAATACGAAATTAATTATAATAAATAATGTAAATACATGATAATTAGTATTAAGTATCCTAATGACTATAAAAATTATTTTTATGAATTATACATTCGAATTTATATTTATTAAAAATCAAAAACTGACTTTTTTTATATTCGGTATATATAGATAATGAAGAAATAAATAGTAAACAATTTTATATATTATGTTTTATAATTTTAGCTTGTTCCTTAGGTCATAAAAGTAATTATAAAAATTTATGTTTGATTTATTTGTCATTTTAAATAATTAATTTGTATTTTCTTCTACTTTTGCTACAGTACCGGAAAATCTGTTTTAAAAAGAAAAATAGAATTTAATGATATATCATGTTTATGACTACAATAATCAATGGAAATTACTTAGGAACTAATAAGAAAGTTATAAAAATTATTTTTAGAATTAATAATTATATATTTCTATTTAATTCCAAATTTAAACTAAAAACAATACAAAAGTTGAATTAAATAGTAGAACTATTAATATAAATGTACAAATAATTTTTATAAGCTTAATACACTATATTAGGCATACGAAAATTTTAGATGAATTAATTGAGTTGATATAATAATTATTACTTTATAAACTTTGATTTATCTTGAACCGAAAAAGAAATTAGAAATAAATACTTTTACACCATTACAAAAATTTATAAATTTTTTCTAAGTTTATTTTGGTCAGTAGAACCTAAAAAAAATATAAAATGTGTTGTTAAACTTGTTTATCTATTTATTTGTATTTTAGCTATAAAAAAAAATTTAATATTTAATACATAAAACTTAATATTTATGTATAGAAAATTTTTATAATGTTTTATACATGTCACTTACTGTTATGAAATCAATAAAACACTTGTTAGCATTTTTAGATAATTATTGGTACTTATATTGACATAAAACTTAAAATTAAACTATACATATTTTAACATATAAGATATATATATATATATATATATATATATATATATATATATATATATATATATATATATATATATATATATATATACATATTAACTTGATATTAATACATACCCATTCATAAAACACAATTTCTATGTATAACACTTGTTTACGTACTTAAATATATCCTACTTATTATTAGGATTTAAAAACCAAACAATCTTAATAACGATAATACAATCGAACTTAAGTAAATACTTATTGTATAAAGTATTTAAAGTGTTGTATTCCTATACGCACCTAAAAACGTATTGGAACGGTATATTAGATGGGTATAGATCTTGATCTTTCTCGAGTGGATGGACGCTCGAAAGTCTAGGCGGAGAGTTTGGATTACCGAGTTAAAGGATCTCGTGGCTCAGAAACCTATGACCTGAAAAGGCCATTTTAAATTGAAAGTGTTAGATTGGAAGCTTGTCTAGTATGAAAAGCCTTTCCAAAACGATAAACCTTCTTTAAACTTACTATAAAAGAAAATACTTACACTTATCATAATACGGGCAAAACATCTAAACTATTCTCAACTTATTCTTAGGTTGACTTATTCCGTGCTTCGATCATCCATACTTCCTCTTTAAGGATTACTTTATCTCATCGAATTACTAAGGTGACTTTCATAGCCCCACTCTTATTGCTATAGCACTTTTTATACTTACTGGGGTGAGACACATGCTGCTTTTATACTTTAAACAACTTAGACACAAGTACGAACTTAAACTGTGCTATGACTAGCTTATGCTACTAAGACCCCACAGTGATATTTTTTAATTGCTTTCAGGATAAGGCATTCTTAATTATTGGGGGTAGGCCTATCGGGAGTAACGTCCCCGATACATTTGACCGCGATGTCTTTGTATTACTTAATAATGATTTAAACATGGTGATATGGTACTGTCAACTTATCATCGGGGCAACAAAACAAACGTTTAGTCTAAAATATCACGAATCAGTACTACTTTTGGATCTGCGTGATCTACTTTTATAACAAATCTTGTGGTCTAAGAACAAACGGTCAATCATATTTGTTAAACCTATGAATTTCACTCAACCTTTTTGGTTGACAATTTTAGCATGTTTGTCTCAGGTACTGAATGATCAGGACCTCTATATCTACTGCTTACGTGATGACTTACTTGGCTAGGATCAAGAGTTATCGCATATTTACTTTTCTGCATTTGAACAATTTATAATTCTTGTAACGACATTATTAATCCTTCCGCTGCAAATTTGGTTTTATTCATATAGTATTTGTTCTCATTTTATAATATGTTGGTATGTATTATGATATTGAATCACATTTCGCCCAGGCCCTAACTGGGGGTGTGACACATACGTCCGTTAAAAGGCTAGTGCTCTAGCTCGGACGGGGATATCAAGCCCTATGGATCCATATACTACTACTCGCGCCCACAAGTTCTTATAACTGGCAGTTATTAGTTACCAAAGCAAAGGGATTTTCGGTTCAAACTCAGTGTAGAATTTAGTATGTACTTGTATCCATTGCGTTTAAAATAAAGTGCATGTATTCTCAGCCCAAATATATAGATTGCAAAAGCAATTAAAAAGGGAGCAAATGAAACTCACGCATATAAATCTAGTATTTTCAGCATTTATAAACAGTCGCATGTATTCTCAGCCCAAAAATATATTGAGTAAAAGGGATCATATGAAACTCACCTTAGCAGCACATAAAGTTGTTCATCGTAATGTGACCGAAACTCAGAATATCAAATAATCGTAGATCTCAACCTAGAGAACATATGTTGGTCAATAAATGTCTATCAAGCTAGGTCAGGTCATAGTGTATCACAATCCTAATGCTCGATATCGACATACAAAAGTTATCCAATGTTGTTTCAAAAAGTCAATTTTGACAATAGTTCAACAAATGAGACGTACCTTATATAAGGATTCATTTACTCAGCTGGTAATATTTAAAAATCCATTTTATCAATCTTGTAAACAAGTTGTTTAAATCTTAATTGCAAATTCATAAGCAATTCCAATTAACGTCAATTATAATTCAGTTGATCATATCTTTTAATCCGTTCATCGAAACTATTCGATGTCTAAATGAAAAGTCATTGATTTTTCGCCAGCTTTCCAAAAACATGTATATCATATACCTTTTACTAGTAATATATGTATTTAATTCGTGATTCATTATAAACTGTTTAGCGACGAAATTTAGCATACAAGCATGTATAAATATATATACTCGAGCACTAGACATGGATACACAATTAATATATAAAATATAAAATATGAGTGCTTACGTATCAGTATTGAGATTCAATATTGTAGGAAAGTACGTAGATGTAACGGAGATGATAAATACTAGGTTTGATTCACAAATATACCCCCGAACATTACCCATAACCTCCTTGGCAATAACCTATAATTTCCTTAGCTCTATCCCGTTTGAAAACCATTTTGAAAGTGACACGCTCATAACCTCGTCGTAGTATTTTATGTATAATACTAATTAATAATATTAATAATAATAAGATTAATAATAATATTAATCTTAATAATAATAATAATAATAATAATAATAATAATAATAATAATAATAATAATATAAATATAAATATATATACGAGTGTAATATGTATGTGTGCAAAACTGGAACGAATTCGACTGAATTTATAGATGTGGCCTGATTTCCAACCTCATGCGATCGCATGGTTTTTAGGCATCAAGGCCATGCGATCGCATGGCCCTCTGATCCAGCTCACAAACTTTTCATTTCTTGTTTGTCGACATATTTATTTATTAATATATATAATTTATATTAATTAATTATATATTATATTATATTCTCGTGCATAGTTGACTTGAAATTTTCGTTCCGATGTCTCGTACGTTGTCACTCGACTTATGCCCCGGTTTCGGTTTCTCGAACTCATTTTCGTACGTTTAGAAAACTTGCATTTTACGTTTCGTGTCACATACCTTTGTCAAAATATAACCTTAAATTATCCCTAAACTATACCACTCAAAGTATATATTAAACTTTCAAGTGTTTTGGTCATTTACTTCTATAAATCATTGTCTCGCTATTTGTTAATATATATATAATAATAATTCGTTTTATGACCAGTTTAATATTATATTTTATATATTTTCAATATTAATATATACGTTTTAAAATACATATCACAAGTTATTCATATATCTAATTCCAACAGTTAATATTCCTTATTATTGTATGTCTCCAAATTACGTTATTTAAACAAACACTTTACCATTTATTTCGAATATCGTTAAAAATGAACGATTTCCCAAATCAACGTGGACCTCACAACAGAGACTCGTAATAATATCATAATCTTTAAGGGACTGAATAAATATCTTCTAATTCAATCGTTTGGCATAATCTTTTAACTCCGTAGTTAAATATATCAATCAGATAATCAAACCAATAAGGTTAATGCACAGTATCGTTTTCATAACACTTTGTTACGTTTTCAAGTTATAGTATATATATGTATCTATTTACATATATTTGTTCGCGAATCGTTGAGAACAATCGAAGGTATTTGAATAGTTCAAGAATTTTAGGATTCAACTTCATAGACTTTGCTTATCGTGTCGGAAACGTTAAAGATTAAGTTTAAATTTAGTCAGAAATTTCCGGGTCATCACACGTAATCTCTCCGCAACAACTGGTACTACACGACAACATTTTCATCTTTTTAACTAGCAACTAGGTCCACCAAACAATTGTGGCGAGAATTTTGCCAATGTCGCCGCAAATGAAATAAAGTATTTTTATTTTTCATTCTCTTTCATTTTTAGTTTTGGTCAAACGTTGAAAAAACAATTGCGACGACAAAAATGCCGAAAAAAGTGGTCGCAAAAATATTTTATTTTCATTTCTTATTTTCCCTCCAACCTATAAAACTTTCCCGCTATATCTTTTGTGGCGCTTATCGCCGCCAATAATCGTCGCAGTATTATTCCTATTAGATTTTTCCCTCCAAAATAGTTCTCGCTATTGTTTCCCTCCTAAATAACATTACCGCCAGACAAGGTTGGAGAACTCGGATCTCAAGGAGATCTCATTTGGACATTTTTTGGGAGATCTCGGCATCTCAGAAAAATCTCGGGGGTTGACTTACGTTGACTTAATAGTGTTTTTAGCATAAATTATATATATATATATATATATATATATATATATATATATATATATATATATATATATATATATATATATATATATATATTCATTATTACAAGATTTTATGAAAAAAACAGAGAAATGAGTGAGAAAAACTGAGAAATTACGAGATCTTACTAGAAAATTCGAGAAATGAGCAAAAAAATCCGAGAACTCGTGGCTTTAACCAAGTTTGACCCCGTTGACCGGAAAATCTCGGGAGATGGACATCTCGTCTCGGTTGCCTTCTAAAAACGAGATCTCGGAGACATCTCGGAGAGAAATAAGAAGATTTACAACACTGTCGCAAGTATGTCGCCGCAAAAAGGGTTACTTAAATTTTTTGTAATGTCTATGTAATCAAAATCAACATACATATACATATACATAATTATATAATTTGAAAATGTAAATGGTATGATGTCAATGTGATCCACTTGCTGTTATTCAAACATTGTGGTCGGATCGAAATCTAGGTCGACATACATATCTTAATTATCCGGTATAGTAAAATTTATTTCAATATATATTTATGATTGGTAACGAAATACGGAGTATTAATCGTCAACTAATTTCGTTTTTTGTTTGTAGTTATCTACTTGTGATTACATTGACTGATATAATCCACCCATATGTAATAGGGTTCTGCAAATTATACGTAGATTGCGGCGAGAAAATGAGCATTTTGTGGCGCTAAATTTCGCCACAAATAGGCGTATTTCATGGAGCGATGAGATATGCTAGTTAAGCCATGTGTTTGATCGAGTTGTTACTATCACCGTAAGTAGCTAGCTTAATAATTTTTGATGATATACTGAAAATTTTCGAAACCGGAGAAAATTACAACCACCTATAATCCTATTTAATATGTAAGGCAAATAGAGTCGTTGAAGTAAAATTAGGTTAATTTCGTGTCGTCGGGCATGGAACTAATATTTTATATGTTAATGTTTATATATAATATATGGGGGATGATTCTAACACACCCTTTTTTGATCCTCACACACCTATTTTAACCTTTTACTCTTCTAATAATACTCCATTTCTTTAAATTGGTGTGTGAGGATCAAAAAAGTGTGTGTGAGAATCATCCCCCATAATATATACTCCGTAATTATAATTATAATTATAATAATAATAAAAATAATAATTTTTACAAATTAAAACGTATGTTTGTTTATTGTAGACTAGCAAAAAAGAAAGAAAGAAATTTAGACTAAAAACATGCACACACACAAAAGTAAATCTACCATATAACGACATGACACGTTTATTCCAAACTATATTAAAAAAATATTAGCTTCTTTCGATTTGTACATAGTTGCATAAACTTTCGATTTTACACTCTAAATCCATTAATCGTTCTTATAGAAAAAAATTACTACCGAATTCATTCTATTGAAGCGTAACATTGAATTCCCTGTTGCATTTCTTTGGATGTTTAACACCACTTCACCAACGGATGGTATCTGCGCTTTCGTGCAAAAATCTCTCTACGACTGAAAAATAGTGTTCCTTACGATTGTGTCTAAAAAGAGCATTGTTTGCATAAAAATAGATAGGTCGAAGTGAACAAGCCGAATGGAGTTCGATAAAAAAAATGCTTTAGGGTTTAATTTTGAATGAAAAAAGAAGTCAGTATGAAAAAATAGAATTTTGTCCTTATGATATGCAGTTTTTACATGTAAAGTCCCTCCGTTAGTAAAATTCGATGAATTTTGACGTTAAGTACCCTCACATGCCGCGTACACAAGGGTATTTATGTCATTTTTCCTTTCTCTTTTAATAACCCTTTAATCTTCATCTACTTCTCTAATTCCCTACCACATAATTTTCATATTTATTATTTCTAGATTTCATTATTTCACCACCAAATCTCTCATTTAACGCCATAAAATCAAAACCTAATAATTTGAACCTAAATTCTGAATAAATTCGAAGGTATACAATTAAATAAACAACTAAAAACTATATTTTTGTAAATAACAAAAACAATAATAATCATGCGATTGAACCAAGTAAAACATGAACAATAACAACGTGATGTTGATAAAGAAAAGCATAAAGTCAAAAATAGAGTTTCGAAACAGAGAGATACTGCATTCTAGAGTCTGAATAAAACCCAGATCTGGTATCGAATTCCGACACAATTTTCAGAAATGATTTTATAGCAGGGTTGTGGCCTGCAGAAACTTCGGCGGTATGCATCAACGATTTTCCAGAAACTCCGTCGGTCTGCACTAATGATTTTCTAGCTACTCCGACGGATTGCAGCAACAACGTCGATAACGTATTTCCATTTAGATTTTCGATTTGCATGTGGTAGATATAGTTGTGAATATTGAAGTTCTTGTAGGTAAAATTTACGAAACTAATAGTTATAATCATATTATTTGATATGCCATATATAATAATAAAGTGAAAGTAAAACGATCTAACTGATAATATGTTGGATCGTTGATTCTGAAACCTGCAAAAAAGGAAACCTTAAAGAGGGAAATCTGAAACAAAGTAGAAACCGTAATACCTTAATAGAATTGGGCTTGTGTTAGACACAATTCCCCTAAACATATTCTTTGTCTGTTCCCAGAGTACACCGGTCCAAAGCAACATACTGCCGGACTTGAACACTTGCCCGAAAAATAATCGAAACTAGGAGACCATGTTGCGGCTAAGAGAAAAAAGAAAAATTATGTGCATAGCTACGCGACTTGTGGTGTGTGTTGCCATACATTTTTTGCATCTTTCAACAAAGCCTAAAGACTTTATTTATAGTGGAGACTAAGGCCTTAAGTTTGTTCCCACTTCCGATGTGGGACAACTTCCACATTTTTTCAATCCTTTCAATTTTGCACCACTAGCAAGTTTGATACTCGAAATTCCATTCATCTTTAATCTGTTTTGGACACGCATTAATTCATTGTAAAGCCCTCATTTAGGAGTATAAAATAGTCGTTCATATATAAAGCTTGTTGTATATTTATTTATGTAAAGTTGGTAAAAAAAAATATCTTTACCAAATTTTTCAACAATCCCTCACATATGGAGATCGCTCTAAGAAACAACAATCTTCTGATTAAATTTAAGCAGATGAATCTTGCATACGATAGGTATAACATAAATATATTATTATGCAAATTGACATACAACATACATTAGACCTGCCATGCTATACGAAACAGAGTGTTTGCCAATGACGAAGGCTCAAGAGAGAAGGATGGAGGTGTCAGAGATGAGGATGCTTAGGTGGACATGCGATAAAATGATGTTGGATATGATTTCAAATAGTGTTTTTAGGGAGAACCTGAAAGTTAGAAGCATCATCGACAAGTTAAGAGAAGAACGACTTCGATGATTTGGACATGTGAGGAAGAGACCTCTTACTGCACATGTTAGGAGAGTCGAGGCACTTACAGTTGACGGTGTAAGGAGAAGAGGTAGACCTACACGTAGGTTGGAGGATAAAATAAAGCTCGACTTGAAGGAGCTCTTATTGACCGAGGACATGACTTCTGATAGGAATGCGTGGAGGGCTAGAATTAGAATAGATGAATAGGCTTTGGTTTGTTTTTGTGTGTGTATGGGTAGATGCGCTTGTGGTTTTGGGTGAATGTGTGTATATGTCTTCTTTATTGTGATCTATGTATGTATGTATCCTCATGTATAGTGTATTTTCGCGCTTTGCTTTTAATCAGGGCCCCGTATTGGTATTGGGTATGTATGTGTGTGCATGTATGTTTGTGTATGTGTGGAGGTATGTGCATGTATAGGGTTTAGGGTTTGGATGCATGCATGTTTATGTATGGTTGTTTTTGGGTATGTATGTATATGGTTATTTGATGTGTGCATATATGTTTGCTTTTTTTTATGTCTATGGATGTATGTAAGTATGTTTTTGTATGTATGTATGTATGCGTATGCATATGCAAGTATGCTTATGTTTATGAATGTAGGTATGTTAGTGTGCATGTATGTATGCGTGAATGTGTGTATGTATGTATATACGCATGTATGTTGCATGTATCTATGTTTTATGTATTGTTTAGTTACGGAATTATGTATGTATGTATGTATGTATGTATGTATGTATGTATGTATGTATGTATGTATGTATGTATGTATGTATGTATGTATGTATGTATACATGCATGCATGCATGCATGCATGCATGTATGTATGTATGTATGTATGTATGTATGTATGTATGTATGTATGTATGTATGTATGTATGTATGTAGGTTTATGTTTGTAGATATTTATGTTTATGTGTGTTTCTGGTTGTTCATATAGTTTATGTTTGTAGATATTTATGTTTATGTGTGTTTCTGGTTGTTCATATAGCATTTCTATGTTTCCATCTATATTTATTGTTCTTTTAGTATAGCATTTATCGATTTCTCTTAAGCTCCGTGTAACACCCCGTGTTTTTTGGACGTAATTCGAATTACGAGGCATGTAAACGTATATTTGGATCCTAAATAAAGTTTGAGTTGATGTTCTAAAACCTTACCATTGGATAGTAAATCTCATTACGTTTTCAACGATATTTTATTCATCGAAAACGGAGTTACGGTTTGAAAGTTACGACCAAAACAAGTTCCAGTTTCAGTCTCAGTTCATTGGGACGCCGTCCAGACATTTTGGACGCCGTCCAAAAGGCCTGACGGGCCAGCAGCTACAATTTACTTAAATTAAAAGGGGTACTTTGGTCTTTTCACTTGTGGACGGATTTGTGGCTTTAATATCAGTTTTAGATCCAGTTTTGGATCATTTTCACATCCATTTTCACTTACACTCCAAACCCTAGAGAGAGAAGCAAGGTTTAGAGAGGGAAAGCTCCATTGGAGAAGAAGGATGTTGATTTCGGGTTGAGGTGCAAGAGTTAATGTTGTTCACCTCTTTCACGGCTACGTTTTAATTGTTATGGTAAATTCTAAATCCAAATTTCATTGTTTAAGATTCGTGTTTGAGTTAGGGTTTGTGTTAGTTAGAGTTATAAACCCATTTATTGTGAAATTTGGGGGTTTTGGGTAAGATTCTTGTAAGTAAACCCAAATTGTTGACTTAGGGTTTTGATTGATGAAATTGTAAGTTTGGGTCTTGCATGTGTTGGATAAATCTTAGAACACTTGTGTACTAGCAATTTTGGTGTTGTGTTAACTTGATTCTTAGGTGTAAACTCTAATTTGGGTCCAAATGGGTTTTGTGTTGAAATAGGTCAAGTGTTATTGAATTTTGATGTCAAATGATGATTTTGAGATACAATTACTAGTTGTTAGTGATTGTAGGTACTTTGGGTGTAATTTGACAAGTCAATCGAGTTAAACCTAATTTTGGATTAATTGGATGATAAGCACTTTTGTTAAGTGTTAAAAGGCGTTTGAAATGATTACTACCTAAGTAGTAATTTAGTGTTAAGACCTAGGTTGGTTTAAATGGCGTCAAGTATAATTTAGGTTAAATTGTACTTGTTTGAATGGGTCGAAATTACCACCCATAGTGGTAATTGGTGAAGTCCGTTTTAGGTGGCTAAATGGGCGGGTCGTTGTGTTAGATAGAAACACAGAGTTAAGGGTGTTGGCATCGAATTCTCTTGTAGAGAATGTCTGTTGATTGTGTGTATATCTATATGCGTATTATAGGTAAAAGCTTGCTCAGTTTCGTTTGGAGATGACTTACATATATGACTTGTGCGGGCATTTCGAGGTGAGTGGAATTGTTATACGTGTATGTGTACAATGTATCTATTTGTGGGATGGGTGAGGGATCAGATATGCGTTGTCTAAACCGCCCAAGAGTTAGTGCTATATGTCGTTGTACACTAACGGTTACTATGAATGGATATGTGTTGTCCAAACCGCCCAAGAGTTAGTGCTATATGTCGTTGTACACTAACGATTACTATGAACGGATATGTGTTGTACATACCACTCGGGGGGTTAGTGATATATTTTGTTGTACACTAACGGTTGTTATGAACACCGATGGGAAATTCGAGTACCATTCCCTTGTACTATTTGTTAACCATGGTCACGTGTTGTAGTGTACCATATTATATTATTCGAGTTATATATGCTATTGTTGTGCTAGCTTGTGGTCTTGAAGATTTTAGCGTTATACTTTGCGATGGTATGCTATATAAATTGCTAGCGTGTATGAGGTATTTGTGTAAGTGTTTGCAAGTAGGTATATTATATATGTATATATATAATTATTGCATTCACTAAGCTTTAGCTTACCCTCTCGTTGTTTACCTTTTTACAGGTATTATGTTATGAAGCTAGCTAGTTGTTAGACTAGACGTGTAGGAGCGCTTGGGCTCGATGGGGTAGCTATTGGATTTTTGGATGCGGATTGGGGATTTGTAGTCCCCGGTATTATGCTCTTGGTATTGGGTTAGGTTATTGAGTCATAATCTGTGGTTCGTGGTGTAAACACTTTTATTTAACATTTTGGTTGTTATAAAACTTGAATTAGATGTTACAAAGTGTCTGGTTGTTGATTTAAAGTGTTAAGCATGTTTTGAAAAGAAATGGGACTGATCAGGTATCCTGGACGCCGTCCAGATTGATTGGACGCCGTCCAGTATAATACGGGTTGGGATTTTTCTGGGACAGTCAACTTTAGTTCATTTGGACGCCGTCCTAAACTCTTGGACGCCGTCCTGTCTTTCATTACTGGACACCCTCCCAATCCTGGACGCCGTCCAGATGTACTGTACTATTAAAATAATTTTTTAAGGCGTATTTTTGGTAAAACGAGGTCGTGTCATTACAAGTGGTATCAGAGCATAGTCTAAGGGAATTAGGTGACCTTGGAATAGGTGCCTAGTCTTAGACTTATTGACGTTTATGCATTATATGCGGGACTTGTAGGAATACAGGTCAGATTGAGATTTGAAAGTGCCTAATGTAAGTAGGTTGTGACGACCCGTCCTAATCCATAAGGACGAATACAATAACATATGATTACATCGCGAGGTACTTGACCTATATATGATACATTTTACAAACATTGCATTCGTTTTTAAAAGACAAACTTTCATTTACATCGAAAGTTGACGGCATGCATACTCTTTCATAATATATCCATCTATAATTGACTTAATAATAATCTTGATGAACTCGATGACTCGAATGCAACGTCTTTTGAAATATGTCATGAATGACTCCAAGTAATATCTCTAAGATGAGCAAATGCACAGCGAAAGATTTCTTTCGTACCTGAGAATAAACATGCTTACAAGTGTCAACCAAAAAGTTGGAGAGTTCATTAGTTTATCATAAATAATCATTTCATAATTTTAATAGACCACAAGATTTCATATTTCCCTTTCTCATAAACATACGTCCCATGCATAAAGACAAAAATCATTCATATGGATTGAACACCTGGTAACCGACATTAACAAGATGCATATAAGAATATCCCCTATCATTCCGGGATATCCATCGGACATGATAAAACAACATCGAAGTACTAAAACATCCGCTACAACGGATGGGGTTCGTTAGGCCCAATAGATCTATCTTTAGGATTCGCGTCAATTAGTAGACTGGTTTACTAATTCTTAGGTTACCAAGTAAAAGGGGCATATTCGGCTTCGATCATTCAACCATATAATGTAGTTTCGCTTACTTGTGTCTATTTCGTAAAACATTTATAAAAACAGCGCATGTATTCTCAGTCCCAAAAATATATATTGCAAAAGCATTTAAAAAGGGAGCAAATGAAACTCACTATAATGTATTTTGTGGTAAAAATACATATGACGACATTAAACGATGCAGGGTTGGCTTCGGATTCACGAACCTATATCATTCATATATGTATTAAAACATATTCTTGTAATCGAATAAATCTATATATTTTTATTAGTGATGTAATTGTTATATTTAATAATTTATAAGTTTTATTATTTATTTATATATTTTTATTTTGTACATAATAATATTAATATAGTTAAGTTAAGTATATCAAATATATCTTTATATATAATCTTCAATTTTTATAATTATTATCTTAACCAAGTCTTTTAAACTTCTATTTTTATAATTATTATTATTTTAATAATGATAATATAGATATTACAGATAATAATAATGATTGTTTTTAAGGATTACAAAAAGATAATTTTTGTAAAAATGACATTAATGATAATAACTTTTAATAATAATAATACTAATAATTGAAAATTCATATTAATGATAATATTTATAATATTAATGTTAATACTTATTTTAGTAATAAAACGATAAAGATCATAATTTAAATGATGATAATATTAATTATAAGTAAATTTATAATACTAAAGTTTATGAACGTTACTAATACTAATATTTATGAAAATAATAATAAATTGTATTGTTTTGAGAATAATTATAATAATAATAATCATAATCATGAAAATGATAATAATACTTAAAATGATAAAATTAATAATAATAATAGTTATATAAATAATACTTATAGTAATACTAATGATAATAATTCCTATAATACTTATAGGTATAATAATAATAATAATAATAATAATAATAATAATAATAATAATAATAATAATAATAATAATAATAATAATAATAATAATAATAATAATTATAGTACAAATAATAAAAATAATATTTATAATACTAACAATAATAATTTTAATCATAATAATAATTAATAATAATAATAATAATAATAATAATAATAATAATAATAATAATAATAATAATAATAATAATAATAATAATAATAATAATAATAATAATAATAATAATAATAATAGAAATAAAATTAAAAGTGTATACCCTTTAAAAGCTTTGTCTAAAAAGAAAAGCTCCAGAAGAGACTCGAACCCGAGACCTCTCGTTAACCCCAATCACCCATGAACCATTCATCTGTTTCTATTTATCCGACTAACCCAGACCCGAAAATTATTTAAACGTTCTATCCTGTTTTCATTTTTCTTCATTAGATCAGATACCATATACCAATCATGAATGCAAATCTAAAGTTTGATTTAAGACTTGAAAGTGATCTATAATAATTAGGTGAGGTTTATTTTGATTGACAGAAAGGTAAAAAAAAAAAAATATTACAGCAGCAACAGCAAAAGCTCGATAGAGCACTTATGAACTCAATATATGATTCAATTTTCTAGACGTTTTTAGGCTAAGATCTCTATATGAAAGACGTAGTAAATTACTCATAGAAACTTTGTGAATCGTCAATTGATTCAGAAATATCAAAACAACTTCAAATTTCATGATGAACACTTATTTTGACTTTTTACTTCGAAACGTTGACCTCAAAATTTGATTTCGATATAAAGAATTGATTCGTGAAATTTTGCAGATAGTGTTGTTACAAAATTCCTAACAACACTACATTTCTAATTTTTGAAAATTATTGTGAAATCGAGCTTTTTATTTAAATAAGTAAGAACATGGGATGGGACTCCTTTTTCTTCATCTGTTTTTGATTTGAATTTGCTGAGAGTAATTGAATGAATTGGTTAATACTTATAACCAGTCAAGGCTGTTGTATAGCGAGTGTTTGATGTCGATTGGTAACAAAAATTGGACATGAAGGACAGCAATAATCGATCAGGAGAGAAAAAAATAAAGAAAATAAAAATATAAATTAAAGTTTGATTACGATGTGTAACAGATTGGAATGATTCATTTGCTGTATTCGATTTGTAATCTAAATTAGGGATAGATACAAAATTTTAAAGCAGTTTGATCGTGACTCCAACAGAAAATCTGATTCTGTATAGTTTTATTCATTATTAAAATTAATATTTATTATTAGTAATTATAAATAAATATATTAATAATAATATTATTAGTATTAAAAATACTGATAATTATGACAATAATAATAACATTACTAATCAAAATAATACTAATAACAATAATAGAAATATTAATGATGATACAAATACTAATATTAATAATATTAAATAATGGTAGTTATAATAATAATTATAAAAATGGTAGTGATCATATTATTAATGATAATAATAAAAAATAATAATTTTTAATGATAGTGCTTTATAATAATACTAATAATAATAAGTTTTATGTTTCATTTCTCATATCTATATAATATATATTCTAATTATAATAATACAAATAATAATACTAACATTAATATTAATACAAATAATGAGAGTAATACCAATAATATTGATATAACACATTATGCTTATCAATCCTCATATTTATTTATGTATTTAATTAATAATATTAAAAATACTGATATCAATATTAATATTGAAAGTAATATTAATAATATTTGTAAGATATCAAATTAAATGCATTAAATTTCATATCTATATAACTAATACTGATATTAATGAAAGTAATTATAATATTACTATAACAACTATATTTTAACTTTTAATTAAACTTACTATATTAGTTATTAATATTACATATTATTAATTATGTAATATATATATATATATATATATATATATATATATATATATATATATATATATATATATATATATATATATATATATATATATTAAATATTTACTATTCAAACATTACAATATATATATATATATATATATATATTGTAATGTTTGAATAGTAAATATTTATATATATATATATATATATATATATATATATATATATATATATATATATATATATAGAATTCATATATACATTTATTTCATTAATAACTTGATTATTCTATATATTATTTTACATTTTAATTCAAATTATTAAAGTACATTTTATTAATTCATAATGTTATATATAGATATATATACTACATATTAATTACACACAATTGTTCGTGAATCGTCGGGATAAGTCAAGGTCATATGTATACATGAACACAGTTCAAAGTTTTTGAAATTCAGTTTAACAGACTTTGCTTATCGTGTCAAAATCATATTAAGATCAAGTTTAAATTTGGTCAAAAATCTCCGGGTCATCACAGTACCTACCCGTTAAAGAAATTTCATCCCGAAATTTGAGTGTGGTCGTCATGGCTAACAATGTAAATGCTTTCATGACTCATATGAGCTGACAAAATAGAGTTTTATTACCATTGAATAATAAGGATAAAATAATTCAATTATTCGAAGAGTACGAATGAAGCTATCACAAAAGAGTGAAAAGTTTCGTCTTAACTTTTGACGTAGTCAAGATTGAATTTAGAAAATAAGGTGCGTCTTAACTTTTGACGTTGTCTTGGTTGAATTCCGGAATTCAAGGGATTTGAAGAAAATCTTTGAAATCTGAATAAGATCTGATTTCCTCGGGATTAAGGAAATTAGGATCTCTCTAATTAAATTCAGAAATCTGTCTTGATTTCTTTATCGGTTATTTTACTATAAAGTAACTTCTTCCGTCCCATTATTTTTTTACCACTCCTATACTAAATTCCCAAATTCAAAAGACTGTGAAAATGCTTAATCCAGTTCTGATTCTTGTCCTTATCCTTACTATCTCAACAATCATTCTCCTTTTCCAACTACCACCGGAGGAATCTGTTTTCTTTTACTTCGCCCTTGGGGTTATAATATTTTTAATTCTCCCGTGTCTTTATGTTGCGATAAACATTGATATACATGGTTTGTAATTTATGTGTTGTTATTGGGCTTTATATTTTCTCTTATATTTTGGAGCTCTTTGCCTTTCTATTATCTTCTCAACCTCTAGTAAAGCGAGTAACGGTCCAGAATTTGTAAGTATGGAGTTTCGAATGAACATCATGTTCTAAACAAGAAGGAACGTATTAGCACGATTTGATTTGTCATATTACCAGAATCACTGAGAATAGAACTATCAAGAATATACTTTCTTGATATGTTTAGAAGTTAAGCAGAATGAAAGAGTTATGTAACATGACACATGATGACGTTATGATCTGTGAATCATCACGTTCCATTAGAAACTCAGCATGACTTATTGTAATATAATCACGTTGATCAAGTGTCATTATATTATACTAACTCATGCATCAGTTCCCAACATTACTTCAATAACATTCATATTTTAAGCTCGAAAGTTTACAGAATATAGAAACTAACAGTTTCTATATGATGTAACACTGATAGTACGAAGAGATTAATGATTTCAGATAAGAATAGTTATGAAAACATCCTCAGAAATATGGAGAATATTTATAATGGAAGATACGATGATATCTTGGAATTTCTAATATCGAAGGATGGTGAAGAAAATTTGTCCGCAAGAGTTTGGAGTCAGATGCAAGGTATTCGCTAAAGATTTCATCATAAACAGAATCATCAGGATTCTTAATGTACAAGTTTAGTCCTTGTGATTTGTTCAGAGACTCCTTCGTAGTTTGCTCAATCAGTTTTTCAGTTTCAAACTTTTTCTGAGCTTAGCCAACATACAATTCTTTATCATCAACTTTTGGCTGTTGAGGTCATTTACAGTTTTTGTTGCTTCATTCAACTTTTCAAAATTCAGAGTATTAATTCGCAGACTGGGTGCTTTTCAGAATTTTAGAATGGAAGATCATAGTTCTAAGAGATAAATGCTATATGTATACATATAATTGTTGATGTAGAATCGTTGCGAGATTTAAATTACTGATTGCCGATTCCTGGTACTTGGTATTGCAATTCTCTTTACAAGATGCGGATGAGTATATGATAGGGTTTCAATGAATAAATATAATAATTTATCAGAGAGATTTAAGTCAAGAAATAACGAGGTTGCTGGTACGTATGCTGGTAATATGGTGGAATATAAAAGGTTCCCCAGTAATAATAAAAGAGCACGCAGATATATCAAGATTATAATAAGGTTGTTCTGAATGAAAAATCGAAGTTGACTTACTGGAGCTGTGACAAAACTGGCTATCTCGAACAAGAATTGCAAAGTTATTTTTGATAATAATAACGCTAAAGGAATTAGCACAGCTACGTGTTAAACGTTTACTCAGTTTCCGATAGTTTTCAGGTGCATAACTATATGCATTAATCTTTTCTTACGTAGATGAAGTGCAGTTGGTTCATCCTCTCGATTGAGGTGTTTTCAAGAATTATGAAAGGTTTGAACGCAGATTGTAATCGGCAAGATAAAAATGAGGTTTAAGATGAAATCAAGTGGCAAACTTGAAGAATTGCTTAGTTTCATATGTTATAATCAATATTTTAATTCATTTTAATTGTCTAATGTTGGTAGTCCTCAGTTGATAGTCCACAGTTAGCAATTCAATAATTTATATATAGTTTAATATATAATATTCGAATTAATTAATACGTATAGTGACCGATGTACATGTCTCAGACTCGATCACAACTCAAATTATATATATTATTATAGAATCAACCTCAACTCTATATAGCGAACTCTAGCATTACAACATATATAGTGTCTATGGTGATTCCAAATAATATATATAGATGCGTCGATATGACATGTCAAAACCTTGTATACATGTCCCGATATTTAAAGTGCGTAAAATAAATAACAGAAATTAAATGACGATAAATAAAATTGCGAGAATTAAATTGCGATTAAATAAATTGCAATAAATAAATTGCGATAATTAAATTACAATAAATAAAATGTAATACGGAATTAACAGTTAGCTAGGAACAGTTAGCTAGGAATAGTTAGCGTGAATTCTTAACAAAATTTTTCATAATTAAATTTGTTTGTTTCTAACAAATTTTATTTTTTATCCAATGTTTTCTTCATTATGCCACTTGTTGGATTCTGATAGGTCAAAATCCAAATATGAAATTGAATGAAAATGATTATTCTGTGGTGAACGGATTCGTATATCTGTGGATGTAGATAGGATAGTGAATGACTGTTGAATCAGCTTCGAATAATGTACAGTGTAATTTATTAATGTGAAATCTAAATATTCCTCGGGTATTACCTACCCGTTAAAATATTTTCACCATTAACAGTTTGTACAAAAGAATTTTTTAATTACAATCTTTATGAAAATATACTTACATATATATTTTCTTTAGATGTAATCATAGATTTAATGAGTTAATATAATATTAATCTCATTTGATTCACTGTTAGATCTAGAATACATAATCTCTAAAACATTAGAGATTACATAATCATCATGAAGAATGAAGGTAATTGATGTAGAACGATACGTAGAACGATGATTATGTTCGAGGTACAGAATGTGATGTTGAGGCATGGATTGTTGAAGGTACGGGTGCTGTTACTGATGGTACTGTTGGTGTCGGTGATGTTGCTGAAGCTGGTATGTTTTGCACCATATTTTCCAAGGCTACAACTCGGGCGCGAAGTTCGTTGACTTCTTATATTATTTCGGGATGATTGTCGGTCGTAACGAGCGAATGAATAAGGTTTTGAATTTGAGATAGTATATAATCATGGCGAGATATTCGGGTAATGAGGGCGAAAATAGTGTTTCGGATTGGTTCGCCGGTGAATGCTTCAGGTTCTTCGCCAAGAGTGCAGGTTGGTGGGTGGAAGGGATCGCCTTCTTCTCGTCTCCATCGGTTAAGTTAACTACGAACCCATCAGATGAATTGGGGATGGATGATTGGTTGATTCATTCTAGTGACACTGCTTTTAGAGCTTAGGTGAAACTCCATATCGGTATAGCTGTCGGAATAACTATCGGAATAGTTATTGAAATCTGAGGGACTCGAACTAGTTGAGGGATTCATCTCGTACGATCAGATGGAGGATTTTCGATAAGAAATAGATTATAAGATGTAGATTAGTACCCTGCAATTCATAATTTACATATGCATATATAATACTAAAATCCCATAAATTACAGATGAATCTACGGAAGCTGCCAGGCAAAGTCTACAGTAATAGATACGCTAAGATATGAATTTTGTCTATACACTATTCATGCAATCAATGCAGTAAGATGTGTCTAGACTAGGAATGATAAGCAGGTAATTTCCTAAGGATAATAAGTAGATGATTTTCGACACGAATGGTAAGCAAAACTTTTGACATGCAGACACGGTCGAAGTCCAGACCCACTAATGCATCTAAACAACTATCAGTTAGACACACTAATGCAAGACCCGGTTCGCTAAGACCACTGCTCTGATACCACATGAGACGACCCGTCCTAATCCATAAGGACGAATACAATAACATATGATTACATTGCGAGGTACTTGACCTCTATATGATACATTTTACAAACATTGCATTCGTTTTTAAAAGACAAACTTTTATTTACATCAAAAGTTGACGGCATGCATACTCTTTCATAATATATCCATCTATAATTGACTTAATAATAATCTTAATGAAATCGACGACTCGAATGTAACGTCTTTTGAAATATGTCATGAATGACTCCAAGTAATATCTCTAAGATGATCAAATGCACAGCGGAAGATTTCTTTCGTACCTGAGAATAAACATGCTTTCAAGTGTCAACCAAAAGGTTGGTGAGTTCATTAGTTTATCATAAATAATCATTTCATAATTTTAATAGACCACAAGATTTCATATTTCCATTTCTCATAAACATACGTCCCATGCATAGAGACAAAAATCATTCATATGGATTGAACACCTGGTAATCGACATTAACAAGATGCATATAAGAATATCCCCTATCATTCCGAGACATCCATTTGACATGATAAAACAACATCGAAGTACTAAAGCATCCGCTACAACGGATGGGGTTCGTTAGGCCCAATAGATCTATCTTTAGGATTCGCGTCAATTAGTAGACTGGTTTACTAATTTGTAGGTTACCAAGTAAAAGGGGCATATTCGGCTTCAATCATTCAACCATATAATGTAGTTTCACTTACTTGTGTCTATTTCGTAAAACATTTATAAAAACAGCGCATGTATTCTCAGTCCCAAAAATATATATTGCAAAAGCATTTAAAAAGGGAGCAAATGAAACTCACTATAATGTATTTTGTAGTAAAAATACATATGACGACATTGAAGGATGCAGGGTTGGCTTCGGATTCACGAACCTATATCATTCATATATGTATTAAAACATATTCTTGTAATCGAATAAATCTATATATTTTTATTAGTGATGTAATTGTTATATTTAATAATTTGTAAGTTTTATTATTTATTTATATATTTTTATTTTGTACATAATAATATTAATATAGTTAAGTTAAGTATATTAAATATATCTTTATATATAATCTTAAATTTTTATAATTATTATCTTAACCAAGTCTTTTAAACTTCTATTTTTATAATTATTATTATTTTAATAATGATAATATAGATATTACAGATAATAATAATGATTGTTTTTAAGGATTACAAAAATATAATTATTGTAAAAATGACATTAATGATAATAACTTTTAATAATAATAATACTAATAATTGAAAATTCATATTAATGATAATATTTATAATATTAATGTTAATACTTATTTTAGTAATAAAACGATAAAGATCATAATTTAAATGATGATAATATTAATTATAAGTAAATTTATAATACTGAAGTTTATGAACTTTACTAATACTAATATTTATGAAAATAATAATAAATTGTATTGTTTTGAGAATAATTATAATAATAATAATCATAATCATAAAAATGATAATAATACTTAAAATGATAAAATTAATAATAATAATAATAATAATAATAGTTATATAAATAATACTTATAGTAATACTAATGATAATAATTCCTATAATACTTATAGGTATAATAATAATCATAATAATAATTATAGTACAAATAATAACAATAATATTCATAATACTAACAATAATAATTTTAATCATAATAATTAATAATAATAATAATAATAAAGGAAATAAAATTAAAAGTGTATACCCTTTAAAAGCTTTATCTAAAAAGAAAATATCCTGACGAGACTCGAACCCGAGACCTCTCGTTAACCCCAATCACCCATGAACCATTCATCTGTTTCTATTTATCCGACTAACCCATACCCAAAAATTATTTAAACGTTCTATCCTGTTTTCCTTTTTCTTCATTAACTCCAATCGATCAGATACCATATACCAATCATGAATGCAAATCTAAAGTTTGATTTAAGACTTGAAAGTGATCCATAATAATCAGGTGAGGTTTATTTTGATTGACAGAAAGGCGAAAAAAAAAATATTACAGCAGCAACAGCAAAAGCTCGATAGAGCACTTATGAACTCAATATATGATTCAATTTTCTAGACGTTTTTAGGCTAAGATCTCTATATGAAAGACGTAGTAAATTCCTCATAGAAACTTTGTGAATCATCAATTGATTCAGAAATATCAAAACAACTTCAAATTTCATGATGAACACTTATTTTGACTTTTTACTTCGAAACTTTGACCTCAAAATTTGATTTCGATATAAAGAATTGATTCGTGAAATTTTGCAGAAAGTGTTGTTACAAAATTCCGAACAATACTACATTTCTAGTTTTTGAAAATTATTTTGAAATCGAGCTTTTTATTTAAATAAGTAAGAACAGGGGACGTGACTCCTTTTTCTTCATCTGTTTTGATTTGAATTTGCTGAGAGTAATTGAATGAATTGGTTAATACTTATAACCAGTCAAGGTTGTTGTGTAGCGAGTGTTTGATGTCGATTGGTAACAAAAATTGGACATGAAGGACAGCAATAATCGATCAGGAGAGAAAAAATAAAGAATATAAAAATATAAATTAAAGTTTGATTACGATGTGTAACAGATTGGAATGATTCATTTGATGTATTCAATTTGTAATCTAAATTAGGGATAGATACAAAATTTTAAAGCAGTTTGATCGTGACTCCAACAGCAAATCTGATTCTGTATAGTTTTATTCATTATTAAAATTAATATTTATTATTAGTAATTATAAATAAATATATTAATAATAATAATATTATTAGTATTAAAATACTGATAATTATGACAATAATAATAACATTACTAATCAAAATAGTACTAATAACAATAATAGAAATATTAATGATGATACAAATACTAACATTAATAATATTAAATAATGGTAGTTATAATAATAATTATAAAAATGGTAGTGATCATATTATTAATGATAATAATAAAAATAATAATTTTTAATGATAGTGCTTTATAATAATACTAATAATAATAAGTTTTATGTTTCATTTCTCATATCTATATAATATATATTCTAATTATAATAATACAAATAATAATACTAACATTAATATTAATAATAATAATGAGAGTAATACCAATAATATTGATATAACACCTTATGCTTATCAATCCTCATATTTATTTATGTATTTAATTAATAATATTAATAATACTGATATCAATATTAATATTGAAAGTAATATTAATAATATTAGTAAGATATCAAATTAAATGCATTAAATTTCATATCTATATAACTAATACTTATATTCATGAAAGTAATTATAATATTACTATAACAACTATATTTTAACTTTTAATTAAACTTACTATATTAGTTATTAATATTACATATTATTAATTATATAATATATATATATATATATATATATATATATATATATATATATATATATATATATAATAACATATATTAAATATTTACTATTTAAACATTACAAATATAGAATTCATATATACATTTATTTCATTAATAACTTGATTATTCTATATATTGTTTTACATTTTAATTCAAATTATTAAAGTACATTTTATTAATTCATAATGTTATATATAGATATATATACTACATATTAATTACACACAATTGTTCGTGAATCGTCGGGATAAGTCAAGGTCATATGTATACATGAACACAGTTCAAAGTTTTTGAAATTCAGTTTAACAGACTTTGCTTATCGTGTCGAAATCATATTAAGATCAAGTTTAAATTTGGTCGGAAATCTCCGGGTCATCACATAGGTAAACCTGGAAATTGTTTTAGTGATAGTCACCTAGGTTGTAGGTTGACTTGTTGTTGCGGTGTACTTGTGTACACTTATTATTATATTGTATATAGGTGTATATATACATGTACCTATTTGGTGCGGTGTCCTAGGACGAATCTGTTGGAGAGATTCGAAAGTTTGGCAGTTTTGGGTGACCAAGTTCACGGTAAGAACTTTGGTCATTTGGGTGCTAGGAGTTATCGCGTGTTATTTGGTGTGAATGTTGCGTCAGTTCGAGTAAAGTACTTTGCGTGACCATGTGGAAATGGTAAGGTACGAAATTGTAAAAGTGACTGATCACCATTATTACCACCGTGTATCTTGACATCAAGCATGACATGACGAGTACCGAACGGAGGAAACGTGGCATGGTTGGGGTAGATTCGGGATAAATTAGGAATCTTCTATTGATTCCTAGGTTATAGTTGTCTTGGGGGATGTGCTTGTTGTCACATCGAGTTCATTGCGAGTCGGGAAGTGTTACGGTGGATTCGGTTAGTTAAGAGAGTGGGCCAACTTACGAGTTCGGCACGTACTTAGTCACCTTACGTAGTGGGTGCATTATTGAGATTGTCATTCGTTGTGGTTACTCATCGTAACTAGGATGACCGATTAATGTATGTGTGTTCGACGAGGACTTAAATCCCGTAATGGGGCGTATCAAGTCTAATGATTGTAGGATTAGGTCGCACTCCGTAGAGTGTGTGGTTAGAGAATCGCGTAAGGATTTTAGTTATGAGTCGTCTTGGAATTTGCGAATCGAGGAGTCTTCAGGTCGATAAGACACACTAATGCAAATTTTCTGGTTCTCTAAGACCAACGCTCGGATACCAACTGAAATGTCCCGTTCATATTGATTATAAACGTTCCATATTAATTGATTTCATTGCGAGGTTTTGACCTCTATATGAGACGTTTTTCAAAGACTGCATTCATTTTTAAAACAACCATAACCTTTATTTTATCAATAAAGGTTTTAAAAAGATTACGTAGATTATCAAATAATGATAATCTAAAATAGACTGTTTACACACGACCATTACATAATAGTTTACAATAGAAATATATTACATCGACATATGTTTCTTGAATGCAGTTTTTACACAATATCATACAAACATGGACTCCAAATCTTGTCCTTATTTTAGTATGCAACATCGGAAGCTCTTAGTATTCACCTAAGAATAAACATGCTTTAAACGTCAACAAAAATGTTGGTGAGTTATAAGTTTAACCTATATATATCAAATCGTAACAATAGACCACAAGATTTCATATTTCAATACACATCCCATACATAGAGATAAAAATCATTCATATGATGAACACCTGGTAACCGACATTAACAAGATGCATATATAAGAATATCCCCATCATTCCGGGACACCCTTCGGATATGATATAAATTTCGAAGTACTAAAGCATCCGGTACTTTGGATGGGGTTTGTTAGGCCCAATAGATCTATCTTTAGGATTCGCGTCAATTAGGGTATCTGTTCCCTAATTCTTAGATTACCAGACTTAATAAAAAGGGGCATATTCGATTTCGATAATTCAACCATAGAATGTAGTTTCACGTACTTGTGTCTATTTTGTAAATCATTTATAAAACCTGCATGTATTCTCATCCCAAAAATATTAGATTTTAAAAGTGGGACTATAACTCACTTTCACAGATATTTCCTTCCTCGAAAATAAGACTTGGCTACGGATCGATTCACGAACCTATACAAATATGTACATATATATCAAAGTATGATCAAAATATAATTACAACCATTTTTATTATGTTTTAAAGATTTGAGTGTATTAAGTCAGCTGTCCTCGTTAGTAACCTACAACTAGTTGTCCACAGTTAGATGTACAGAAATAAATCGATATATATTATCTTGAATCAATCCACGACCCAGTGTATACACGTCTCAGGCTAGATCACAACTCAAAGTATATATATATTTGGAATCAACCTCAACCCTGTATAGCTAACTCCAACATTACTGCATATAGAGTGTCTATGGTTGTTCCAAATAATATATATACATGGGTCGATATGATATGTCAAAACATTTGCATACGTGTCTATGGTATCCCAAGATTACATAATATATTAGAATATATGTATAATACAATATAAGTTAGCTAGTATATGATTTGTATAGATTTGTTAAACATTTTCCGTAGCTAAAATGAACAAAAATATCCAATCTTGTTTTACCCATAACTTCTTCATTTTATATCTGTTTTGAGTGAATCAAATTGCTATGGTTTCATATTGAACTCTAATTTAAGAATCCAAACATAAAAATTATAGGTTTATAGTCGGAAATTTAAGTTACATGTCAATTACTAAAGAGGTAGTCATTTCCGTCGAAAGAACGACATCTTGATGACCATTTTGAAAAACATACTTTCACTTTGAGTTTAACCAAGATTTTTGGATATAGTTTCATGTTCATATGAAAAATCATTTTCCCAGAAGAACAACTTTTAAATCAAAGTTTATCATAGTTTTTAATTATCCAAACCAAAACAGCCCCCGGTTTCACTACGACGGCGTATATCCGATTTTATGGCGTTCATCGTGTTTCCAGGTTTTAAATCATTAAGTTAGCATATCATATAGATATAGAACATGTGTTTAGTTGATTTTAAAAGTCAATTTAGAAGGATTAACTTTTGTTTGCGAACAAGTTTAGAATTAACTAAACTATGTTCTAGTGATTACAAGTTTAAACCTTCGAATAAGATAGCTTTATTTGTATGAATCGAATGATGTTATGAATATCATTACTACCTCAAGTTTTTTGGATAAAACTACTGGAAATGAGAAAAATGGATCTAGCTTCAAAGGATCCTTGGATGGCTTGAAAGTTCTTGAAGCAGAATCATGACATGAAAACAGTTCAAGTAAGATTTTCACTCGAAATAAGATTGTTATAGTTGTAGAAATTGAATCAAAGTTTGAATATGAATATTACAATGAATTAGAAAGATAACCTACTGTAAATAACAAAGGTTCCTTAATCTTAGATGATTACTTGGAATGGATTAGAAAGCTTGGAAGTAGACTTGCAAACTTGAAGATTAATCTTAGATGATTAATCTTGATTTTTATGAAACTATACTTATGGAATTTATGAAGAACACTTAGAAATTGAAGATGGAACTTGAGAGAGATCAATTAGATGAAGAAAATTGAAGAATGAAAGTGATTGTAGGTGTTTTTGGTCGTTGGTATATGGATTAGATATAAAGCATATGTAATTTTATTTTCATGTAAATAAGTCATGAATGATTACTAATATTTTTGTAATTTTATGAGATATTTCATGCTAGTTGCCAAATGATGGTTCTCACATATGTTAGGTGACTCACATGGGCTACTAAGAGCTGATCATTGGATTGTATATACCAATAGTACATACATCTAAAAGCTGTGTACTGTACGAGTACGAATACGGGTGCATACGAGTAGATTTGTTGATGAAACTGAACGGGGATGTAATTTTAAGCATTTTTGTTAAGTTGAAGTACTTTGATATGTGTCTTGATGTAACACCCCGTTTTTTCTAAACATGACGCTCGGGGCGTCATTTGAAGTCCAAGAATGATTATTTATTAGTTTGGGTGTTAATCACTAGATTGGAAGTGTGTTGGTGATTTAGATGTTCATAAGAACATGTTAGTTGGTTAAAATGGGTGTTAACCTTGATTTGGAGTCAAACTAAGATATGAGGTCAAGATTTGATGAATCAAGTATATAAATGTTTGATTTAGGTGTTAATTGGTGTTTTGGAAATATAATCACTAGTCGTTAGTAATTTTGGGGCGTTTTATGACTTTGGTCAAAATGAGCAATTTGAATTGGGTCAAAATTGAGGATGACACTAATTGGGATTAATTGGATGTTAAACGCTTTTGTTAAGTGTTAAATGATGCTTTTGATGTAATTACTCGCGAGAAGTGATTTTAGGTTAAAATTTGGTGTTTTAGCAATAAAGTCAAACTTAGTCAACCGTGGAATGGGTTTTGTGTAAAATACGAGCTAGTATGCGTTTAAAGGTTAAAGTTGACATAATTGGGTATTTCGAGAACGCGGGAACTAGTCTCGTTAGTTTTGGACCTTCAGGTAGCGTTAAAAGTGCAAAAGGGTATATTTTGCACTTGTTGTTCATTCGGGCGGGTCGAGAGTCCAAATGAGGTTGTATGTTGATTATGTGTATACCTATATGCGTATTATAGGTAAAATCTTGCTCGGTCGCATGTGGTGGGGATTTCGCGCATGGTTTGTAATGCTCGAGTTCATGAGGTGAGTGGAATGATTATACATGTGTGTATATAATGTATTTACTTGTACGAGATTCGATGTGGGTTTTAAGTTTGGGTGATCGATACCACATCGAGTCATTATATGATATGGGTTTAAAGTTCGGGCGTTCGATACCATGTCATATATGTGTGTGGGCGTGAAGTGTGGGTTTAAAGTTCGAGCGTTCGATACCACATTACACGTGACGGGTGGGTTTAAAGTTCGGGCGATCGATACCACTCCGGGGTTAGTGTTATAATTTGTTGTGCACTAATGGTTGTTGGGAACACCGATGGGAAATTCGAAGTACCATTCCTTATACTATTGGTTAACCATGATTATGTGTTGTAGTGTAGCATATTATATTGTTCGGGTTATATATGCTATTGTTTGTGCTAGCTTGTGGTCTTGGAGATTTAGCGATATACTTTGAGATGGTATGCCATGTAAATTACTAGAGTGTATGAGGTATTTGTGTAAGTATTTGCAAGTAGGTATATTATATATGTATATGTATAATTATTGCATTCACTAAGCTTTATGCTTACCCCTCTCGTTGTTTACCTTTTTACAGGTATTGTGTTTGTGAAGTTAGCTAGTCGTTAGACTAGATGCGTAGGAGCGCTTGGGCTCGATGGGGTAGCTTTTGGAGTTTTGGACGCGGATTGGGGATTTGGTAGTCCCCGAAATTATGCTCTTGGTATCGGGTTGGGTTATTGTGTACTAACCCATATTTCTTGTGTTCGGGTCATTATTACAAATGATTTTGTAAAGTGTAATTTGTGTACCAAGGGTCATGATAAATTGTTAAACGTATCATTACGATGTTATGTTTTGATTAAAACAGAGTTGAAAATGTATTGTATTAATGAGACCTAACTTATAAAAAAAAATGTGCTCCGTTTTTGGTTAAACGGATTGGGGTTGTTACAAGTGGTATCTGAGCATAGTCTAAGGGAATTAGGTGACCTTGGAATAGGTGCCTAGTCTTAGACTTATTGACAGTGGTGCATTAATTGCGGGACTTGTAGGATTACGGGTCGAATTGAGATTTGTTAGTGCCTTAGAGTAGGTGACTAACTAGGACTTGTGTTTGTCCAATGTGGAATTTTATGGGGCCTTATTTCGTGCGTAAATTAATGCCTTAGATTGCTAGTGCCTAATGTAAGTAGGCAAACTTGGACGTTGTTTTAGTGATAGTCACCTAGGTTGTAGGTTGACTTGTGTTGCGGTGTAATTGTGTATATTTATTATTATATTGTATATATGTGTATATATATACAGGTATCTAATTGTGCGGTGTCCTAGGGACGAATCTATTAGAGAGATTCGAATAATTGGCGGTTTTGAGTGATCAAGTTCGCGGTAAGGACTTTGGTCATTCGGGTACAAGGAGTTATCGCGTGTTATTTTGCGTGAATGTTGCGTCAGTCCAGGTAAAGTATTTGCGTGACCATGTGAAAATGGTAAGGTACGCATTTGTAATAGTGATTGATCACCATTATTACGAAAGTGTATCTTGACACCAAGCATGACATGACAAGTACCGAACGGAGGAAACGTGGCATGGTTGGGGTAGAACGGAACGAATTAGGAATCTTTTATTGGTTCCTAGGATATAGTGGTCTCGAGTGATGTGCTTGTTGTTACATCGAGTTCTTTGCGAGTTGGGAAGTGTTACTGTGGATTCGTTTAGTTAAGTGAGTGAGCCAACTCACGAGTTTGGTGCATGCTTAGTCACACTAAGTAGTGGGTGTATTTTGAGATTTGTCATTCGTTGAAGTTACTCATCGTAACTACGATGACCGATTTACATGTGCGTGTGTGCGACGAGGACTTGAATTCCATAATGGAATGCGACAAGTCTAATGATTGTGGTTTGAGTTACACTCGGTAGAGTGTGTGGTTAGAGAATCGTGTTAGGATTCTTGTTGTGAGTCGCCTTGGAATTGGCGAATCGGGGAGTCTTTGGGTCATTAAACTCATGGGAGTGGGACCCATATGACATTGGTGGCGTTAGTGTGTTGTGAATTATAGGGTAACATTCCTAACGGAATACCCATTGATGATGTGGTCCTGTCGATGTGCGAAAGAGTGTAAGACTTGGCATTTCCAAGCATCTCTTTAGTGTTAGATGAAGGGTTTCGTGAGGCTATATCGTTTGGCCTTGTGGACAATTGCGGGTAGCGTGTGATCGCTAGGAATTTTCGATAAGACGATAAACCATAAGGTTTGCCGGGTAGGTATGACTGCGGGTCATTATTATTGAGAGATGGGTGACATCGGGTGTATGGAACCTAAAGATCGGGTTTCTAAAAATTCGATTGATTGTGGTGGGAGTCTGTATGACACGGCGTCAGGTGCCTTCTTATACCTGCTAGTGTAATGTTCAACTCCGGTGATGGTGTGATCACTTTGTGCTTAGGGTGCCTGTGAGATACCCTTTGGAAGCATCGAAGATTTTAAATAGTGATCGACGGGTGATAGTAATTCGACGGTTGCGAAGATCAAAGTTTAGGAGCAATGCAGTAAATACTTCTTATGAAGTGGCAGATGAGCGAATCTTGTTGCTCTTATGTGATGGACGAGTAAGGATGACCAGTGAGCCGGTGATGGGCTTAATGGTCGATTAGGTCGAAGGTTATGATGAAGCGTTGATATTGTGGTCGATGCAATTATTGTGTCGGATTGGTCACTCTTCCCCATGAGAGTGAGCAATTGTTGATAATGGTTCGTTGCGTAGAAGGTCGGGTGATCTCGACTGAGATGCACGAATGATTTATCGGAGTGACGTATGCTTAGGCATAGAGACGTATGTGGGACTTTGGTGGAGTTCGATTTGCGAACGGTTAAGGCAGTCGATTGTGATTTGTGGTATGAAGGTGCGAAGTCTTCGCGTGTACGACGTCTCTGGTAATTTGGTATGACGGCTCTAAGAGCCTAAAGTGAATTTGCAGTGATTCGGTGTTTACGATCAATGATGAGAATGATCACGTGTGTTGCGAAAATGGTAATTCCGCGGGGTGTTATCATCTTGGCGGTGAGAATGTGAAGATGAATCCTAAGTGGGGGAGTTTTTACTGTCGAGGAATCTCCGGTGGTGTTAGATCAAGTGAAGCGTAAGTCTTCTTGTATAAGGTGGTCGTGCAGTACCAAGTGCGGTATGAGACCAAGTGTGAAGTTTGAGATCACGGACGTGAGAGAATGTAACTGTCATTGCGGGTGCTCTCGTGATGTAAAATTGGGTTGGTGCGAAACCCGGATAGTGCTGTTGAGTAGGTACGAGTTCGATTTCGGTATGGATACTGTATTTTCCCTTTCGGGAAATGTGATTGTGGATATTGTCAGTGGATTATTCCACTTTATGGATGATTGTGAGGCGGGGAGTTCTATTTCCGATTGTCTCACATAGAGACACGCGGGTTTTGTTTGTTTGCGAGGGTGCATTCCCTAGTGATGCGACCTGTTAGCCGCATTGAAATGTCGAAACCATCCTGAACGAACGGTCTAGGTTGGAGGATTCACCTGACATTGGTGAATACTTTTGGAGGTCGCGTGATGAATTGCGAATTGTTGGAATGATAATTCGCTATTGACAGGATTCTAGTACACAAATAGTTTCCATGCTAGTGCTAGGAAGCCGTATTGTATGGATGTGTTGTTGGGTTTAGGGGAGAAACCCTGTGTCGAGTGTTGATGTTTTTTCTAACTTGTGGTGTATTATTGTCGTCCTGTATTAATTCAGAGACGGAAGGCCGTGTGCGGATCCATTCATGGGAAAGTTTGTATCCCTAGTGTGATTAGTTGGTGATACCGAAATTTCTTCGTTGAAGGAATGACCCGGTTGTGGAGATGGGGGAAAGTTGGTTCTTGAAATAGAAGACATACATGATTGACCAGTTGAGTGGTGCATTGTGAGCCGATGAAGTGCTGAGCTTTGATGCAGCATGAATCCTTCTCGATTTGGATTAATGCAAGACTTGGTTCGCGGCGTAGTGGACCTAGTAGATCCCGTTGGGTGATGTAATTATGGATGTAGCTTGTTGCGAGATTTTAGTCGAGAGAACTTGAAGGGTTAATGGAGTTTTCCGTATTTTGACGTTGAGTGCAAGAGATACCGTTGGTTGCGGTAATGCAAGTTTGTGTTTATTAACATTGTACTTGGTGTGGGTACGCTAAGGAGTTGATATCTCGGTACGAGATTGGTTGAGTTTTTTTTTTTTTCCAATATGTGGAATTGAGCTAGTGTTAGTGCTCGGATTTGTGGATTTTGATAAATCACGGGTGACGATTTAGTTGTTGAAGGTGACTCTTTGAAAGGAATTGCTTAGAGGAGTTAGGATAATACAAGGCGATTCTGTGTATTCTATGTGATCGTTATAGACTTCGGATATTGTGTGTTGTACGTCTCGGAATGCGTGCAAGTGTGTATTTAGTTAATGAATTAATCTTCGGGTTAATGTGTAATGTGGTGGAAGTCGGATGGTAACGTTGTTTGAGAACCATATTGTGTAGGTTCGGATTGGTTAAGTGACTTGGATCACGAGGACGTGATCGAAACTAAGTGGGGGAGAGTTGTAACACCCCGTTTTTTCTAAACATGACGCTCGGGGCATCATTTGAAGTCCAAGAATGATTATTTATTAGTTTGTGTGTTAATCACTAGATTGTAAGTGTGTTAGTGATTTAGATGTTCATAAGAACATGTTAGTTGGTTAAAATGGGTGTTAACCTTGATTTGGAGTCAAACTAAGATATGAGGTCAAGATTTGATGAATCAAGTATATAAATGTTTGATTTAGGTGTTAATTGGTGTTTTGGAAATATAATCACTAGTCGTTAGTGATTTTGGGGCGTTTTATGACTTTGGTCAAAATGAGCAATTTGAATTGGGTCAAAATTGAGGATGACACTAATTGGGATTAATTGGATGTTAAACGCTTTTGTTAAGTGTTAAATGATGCTTTTGATGTAATTACTCGCGAGAAGTGATTTTAGGTTAAAATTTGGTGTTTTAGCAATAAAGTCAAACTTAGTCAACCATGGAATGGGTTTTGTGTAAAATACGGGCTAGTATGCGTTTAAAGGTTAAAGTTGACATAATTGGGTATTTCGAGAACGCGGGAACTAGTCTCGTTAGTTTTGGACCTTCGGGTAGCGTTAAAAGTGCAAAAGGGTATATTTTGCACTTGTTGTTCATTCGGGCGGGTCGAGAGTCCAAATGAGGTTGTATGTTGATTATGTGTATACCTATATGCGTATTATAGGTAAAATCTTGCTCGGTCGCGTGTGGTGGGGATTTCGCGCATGGTTTGTAATGCTCGAGTTCACGAGGTGAGTGGAATGATTATACATGTGTGTATATAATGTATTTACTTGTACGAGATTCGATGTGGGTTTTAAGTTCGGGCGATCGATACCACATCGAGTCATTATATGATATGGGTTTAAAGTTCGGGCGTTCGATACCATGTCATATATGTGTGTGGGCGTGAAGTGTGGGTTTAAAGTTCGGGCGTTTGATACCACATTACACGTGATGGGTGGGTTTAAAGTTCGGGCGATCGATACCACTCCGGGGTTATTGTTATAATTTGTTGTGCACTAACGGTTGTTGGGAACACCGATGGGAAATTCGAAGTACCATTCCTTGTACTATTGGTTAACCATGGTTATGTGTTGTAGTGTAGCATATTATATTGTTCGGGTTATATATGCTATTGTTTGTGCTAGCTTGTGGTCTTGGAGATTTAGCGATATACTTTGAGATGGTATGCCATGTAAATTGCTAGCGTGTATGAGGTATTTGTGTAAGTGTTTGCAAGTAGGTATATTATATATGTATATGTATAATTATTGCATTCACTAAGCTTTATGCTTACCCCTCTCGTTGTTTACCTTTTTACAGGTATTGTGTTTTCGAAGTTAGCTAGTCGTTAGACTAGATGCGTAGGAGCGCTTGGGCTCGATGGGGTAGCATTTGGAGTTTTGGACGCGGATTGGGGATTTGGTAGTCCCCGGGATTATGCTCTTGGTATCGGGTTGGGTTATTGTGTACTAACCCGTATTTCTTGTGTTCGGGTCATTATTACAAATGATTTTGTAAAGTGTAATTTGTGTACCAAGGGTCATGATAAATTGTTAATCGTATCATTACGATGTTATGTTTTGATTAAAACAGAGTTGAAAATGTATTGTATTAATGGGACCTAACTTATAAAAAAAAAATGTGCTCCGTTTTTGGTTAAACGGATTGGGGTTGTTACACTTGAAGTCTTTCAAAAGTGTAAGAATACATATCAAAACACAACATGCATATACATTCTAATGGAGTCGTTAAGTCTTCGTTAGTCGTTACATGTAAGTGTTGTTTTGAAACCTTTAAGTTAACGATCTCAATTAATGTTGTTAACCCAATGTTTATTATATCAAATGAGATGTTAAATTATTATATTATCATGATATTATGATGTATGAATATCTCTTAATATGATATATACATTAAAATATCGTTACAACGATAATCGTTACATATAAGTCTCGTTTCGTAATTCTTGAGTTAGTAGTCTTGTTTTTACATATGTAGTTCATTGTTAACACACTTAATGATATATTTAAATATCATTTTATCATGTTAAATATAGTGTATCAATATCTTAATATGATACATATATATTTAGTAGACGTTATCATAACGATAATCGTTATATATATATATATATATATATATATATATATATATATATATATATATATATATCATTTCGAGTTTCTTAACTTAGTAATCTCATTTCTTATGTATATCACACATTGTTAATATACTTATTGAGATACTTACTCATCATAATCTCATGTCCACCATATATATATGTCTATATATACCACAACATGTAGTTTTTACAATTTTGTAACGTTCGTGAATCGCCGGTAAACTTGGGTGATCAATTGTCTATATGAAACTTATTTCATTTAATCAAGTCTTAACAAGTTTGATTGCTTAACACGTTGGAAACATTTAGTCATGTAAATATCAATCTCAATTAATATATATAAACATGGAAAAGTTCGGGTCACTACATATATCGTTTGGCCTTGTGGAAATTGCGGGTAGCGTATGATCAGTAGAAACTTTCGATAAGACAATAAACCGTAAGGTTTGTCGGGTAAGTACGACTTTGGGTCATTATTGGGGAGAGATGGGCAATGTAGGGTGTATGGAACCCAAAGATCGAGTTTCTAAATCTCGATAGGTTACGGTGGGAGTTTGCATGACACGGCGTCAGGTGCTTTCTTATACCTGCTAGTGTAATGTTCAACTCCGGTGATGGTGTGATCATTTTGTGCATAGGGTGCTCGTGAGATACCCTTGGAAGCGTCGAAGGTTATAATAGTGATCGACGAGTGATAGTGTGACGACCCGAAAATTTCCGACCAAATTTAAACTTTAATCTTTATATTATTCCGACACGATAAGCAAAGTTTGTTAAGTTAAATCTCAAGAATTTTAAACTGTGTTCATACATTCATTATAAACTCGACCAAATTCTGACGATTCACGAACCATTATATATAAATAGATATGTATATGTATATATATATTATAACTTGAGAATATTAATAAAGTATTAAACGTATAATACCTTACACGAACGTATTTGTTTCAATATGATTTTCGATGAAATTAAAAAAATATATTAAATGATTGAATTATCAGAAACATTGAATTATGATTACAAGTCTCTGTTGAGAGGTCCACTATGATTTGAGAAAATCTATTCCTCTTAACGATATTCAGAATAATTTGTAAAGCTATTTATAAATAAAAACAAAAAGTGTCATTTACGAAAGTTAGACAAAAGTTAGTGGAGAATTGGTTTCCATAATATTCTATTAATTTAGTTTCAAAAGTACAAAAAACGTTTTCAGTTTAAAAAGAACTTTATTATTAAAACGTATATATCTTTTATAAATATCTAGAACCACTTTTGACAACTCATTACTTAACCAGTATGATAAAGATAACGATATTTATATTTTATTTTATTAAATATATATAACGATTTAAATTAATATTATATATACTTATACGCATTTTATACGTATATAGTTTTATACTTTTACTATACTTTAACTTTACCTTTACTTTACTTTTATTTTACTTTAACTTTAATAATTCATACTTTAATAATTCAATTTAATAATTCATACTTTAATAATTCATACTTTAATAATTCACTTTAATAATTCACTTTAATAATTCATACTTTAATAATTCACTTTAATAATTCACTTTAATAATTCATACTTTAATAATTCACTTTAAAAATTCACTTTAATAATTTATACTTTAATAATCCATACTTTAATAATTCACTTTAATAATTCATATTTTAATAATTCACTTTAATAATTCAAAAATCTGTTATAAATAGAATTCAATAGGTTTCATTATTTCATAGAAACTTGAAAATATATTTCTCTAAACTCTCTCAATCGAATTACATATATATATTTTCTTTGTATTATTTCAAGATATTATTAGTATACATAAAATATTACAACGGAGTGTTGTCCGAGTGATTTTAAAATAGTTTTTTTGAATGAGTCGAAGCTAAGGAAATTATGGGTTATAGCTATGGAGGTGATGTGTATGGTTCATGGGTATGCTCGTGAGGTCAATCTAGTGTTTATCATCTCCGTTGCGTCTACGTACTTTCCTGCAATATTGAATCTCAATATTGATACGTTCGTGAATCCGAGTCCAACCTTGCACTTGTTAAATGACGTTATATGTATTTTTACTATGAAATACAGTATTGTGAGTTTCATTTGCTCCCTTTTATATATATTTTTGGGACTGAGAATACATGCGCTGTTTTTATAAATGTTTTACGAAATAGGCACAAGTATTAAACTAATTCTACGTGGGTTTAAACCAGAAATATACCCTTAACTTGGTAACATTAAACTACTTGTCTATGTACGGTAGGCGCGAATCCTAAAGATAGATCTATTGGGCCTGACAAACCCCATCCTGACTATGGGATGCTTTAGTACTTCGAGGTTATTTTAAACACACCTGATCTGGTGTACTTCAGAGGGTAAAACATGAACGTTAAGGCTTGTTACCGGGTGCCTACAACTTATAGAATACTTTTATACACTTTCAAGTGTACATATATTTATAAACGAAAATCTTGTGGTCTATTAATATATTGAAATGATTGTTATGATAAACCTATGAACTCACCAACCTTTTGGTTGACACTTTAAAGCATGTTTATTCTCAGGTATTAAAGAAATCTTCCGCTGTGCATTAGCTCATTTTAAGGATATTACTTGGAGTCATTCATGGCATATTTTGAAAGACGTTGCATTCTAGTCATTGAGTTCATCAAGATTATTATTAAGCCAATTATAGTTGGATGTATTATGAAATGGTGTGCATGCCATCAACTTTCGTTGTAAAGAAAGTTTGTCTTTTAAAAACGAATGCAATGTTTGTAAAATGTATCATATAGAGGTCAAATACCTTGCGATGTAATCAACTATTGTGAATCGTTTATAATGTATATGAACGGGTCCTTTCAGTTGGTATCAGAGCGGTGGTCTTAGCGAACCAGGTCTGCATTAGTGTGTCTAACTGATAGTCGTTAGGATGCATTAGTGAGTCTGGACTTCGACCGTGTCTGCATGTCAAAAGTTTTGCTCATCATTTTTGTCGGAAATTATCTGATTATCATTCTTAGTCTAGACACATCTTATTGCATTGATTGCATGAATAGTGTATAGACAAAATTCATATCTTAGCGTATCTGCTAATTCATATCTTAGCGTATCTGTTACTGTAAACTTTGCCTGACATATTCCGTAAATTCCTCCGTAATCTACGAAACCTTTTGCTCTATATAATTAGAATACCACCTGATAGCCGGAAAATCATTTCATATCGAAAAATTAATTATTCAATCGTACGGAATGGAATTCGTCATTAGTTCAAGTCCCTCGGATTCCGAAATGGAATCCCACTCAAGTTCCGAAAGCAGTGTGACCGGAATGGATCAACCAATTAGTCATCATCTATTCTGGATGAATTGGAGATGGGTTCGTAGCCTCCTTAATCATTGGAGACAAGAAGAAGGTGATCCCTTCCATCCACCACATTGCCCTCTTGGCGAGGAACCTGAAGCACTTACCGGCGAACCTATTCGAAACACCATTTTCTCTTTCATTTCCAGAGTATCTCATCATGATTATATACTACACCAAATTCTAGATCTTATTTATCCGCTCGTCCGAACCGACAATCACCCCGGTGTAATAGAAGAAGTCAACGAGCTTCGCGCTCGGGTAGTGGCTTTGGAGAATATGGTGCAAAGGTTACAAACACCAGCAGCAGCACCAACAACATAACCAGTACCACCATCAACAACATCAACAGTACCATTACCACCACCAACAACAACCGCATCGCAAACCTCAACTTCACAATCTGTCCCATGAGCATCGACGTCATACGCCCTGTAGATACTAAGGAATACCACAACGATGAAGTATTGATTCATAACTTCATTGGGAAAACATTCTATGACGATTATGAAATTTCTAAAGTTTAGAAATTATCTATCCTAGCCTTAACCATAAATTAAGTGAGTTTAATTTAATATTAACTCATTAAATCAATATTACATCTGAAGAAATATACACATATATTTCCATAAAAACTGTAATAAAATTCTTTTGTACAAAATATTAATTGTGAAAATTTTTTTAATGGGTAGGTAATACCCGAGAGATATATAAATTCACAATTAATATGTTACATTCTTCGAATCTGATTCAGCAAATCATCCATTATACTCCCTACTTTCACAACAATATACATTCTTTTATAGAAATCAAAACAACCATACTCATTCAAAAATCTAATTACATATTCTGATTTTGAAATCGCCGAATTCAATTCAAGTTATAACCGGTATCATCACTCTTAGATTCTTACATCTTTCAAAGCTATACTTTAACTTCAAAACTGTGTTAGAACATCGTATGTATATTAACAATTATAATGTAACGACCCGGAAATTTCCGACCAAATTTAAACCTTAATCTTTATATGTTTCCGACACGATAAGCAAAATCTGTAATGTTGAGTCTACAAAGTTTGAAATCTATATTCGGATGACCAGTTATCCTTTGACCATGCTCAACGATTCACGAACCAGTAAATAATAAATAGAGTCAACTATGCATGTAAATAAATTATATATTATAAAAATTAAATATACTAATAAACTATCACACAATTTAGTTTGTTAGGAAATAAAGCTTAAACTGGTTATTTAAAATCTCTCACTTTAACATAGAGAAAAGATTGAATGTACATAATTTGTTAATGGTAGCAAAGTATTTAATGTTATACTCTGAGATTAATTGATTCAATATATATATACATTCATTTACTTGATATTTAAAAACGTAATTATATATATAGCAGTTGAGGTATCTATATATAATTTATTAATACCATCATTAACAATATTTTTTTTAACAACTAATGTTATCATAATTATTATTAATATTATTATTAGTATGACAATTATTATTAATATTAATTTTATTATTATTTTACATATATCATTTTGTTATTAGATTATATTAAGATTGTTATTAGTATTTAAATTAGTGATAAAATATCTACTATATCTATAAATAAACATGTATAAAATATATCAGATTAAAAGATTAATAACAGATAAATAATTTTAATAGATATATATTATATATTCAAACGGGTATTGATATTTGTATAACAACATAACAAAAAACGATACAGTTTCTATCCTTTTCAACCTATTTCTGATTTGTACTTCAGAATCTAATTTTTGATTTTAATCCCACAAATAATGCGAGTTGTTAAGCAGTCTCCATCAGTTTCATTAATTTAATTAAATCATCTATACTGAAAATTTTTTTTACAGCGAGCTTATGTCTATAAATGATGGAGTTGCTCGGCAATATCCATTAACCCATCCAAATATCCATTTAAACTATCACCTATAAACATTGCAGTTATTAAATGGATGAGGTTAACAGAAAAGAAAAACAAACAGATAGTTCTCCCCTGTTTCGACCCAAATCACCAATAACTTGAAATCAATTGATATTTCGAAATCCTTAAATGAGGTTTTGTTAGGAATGGACTAAGTGAACTATCTGCAAAATTACAAGATTTAATTCTTTCTAATGAATTCCAATTTTCAGGTTAAAGTTTTGATTTTTAAAAGACAACTAAAGTTCTTCATTCAAATTCGTTTTCTCTGTTGTAATTTAAATGAAATTAATGATGCCTATAGTTTCTAATAGAGATTATAAATATATTTCATATACAAGTTTTTCTGTGAAAAGGTTTTAATTTCGAAAATGGATTTTTAGGATTTCTTAACCCATCGAAGATACACGGCACTGTTTGTATTTTTTTTTAAAATTCGTTTTGATTAAATTACATCAAGTAACCATTAAATGATACTTTACAGTAGAGTCTCAAATCTTAAATAAAATTTAATTTGGCTATTTTGCTTGTGGCAAGTTATCGGGTCGAACAAATTGGGGAAGAGAGAAAAAGAACCAGAAACCGTCGGTTTAAAATAATTATAATCTGGGTTATATCAGAAAAATAAGATTAGACGAACGGTTAGGAAGGATGGGGTTTAACGAGGGGATCTTGGGTTCGAACCCTAGCTTGTTCGCTGTAATTGTTTTTGGCCGAATTTTTGAGGTAGATTCTTGGTACCATTTAACTTTATTATTATTATTATTGTTGTTAATACAAATTATTATTATTATTATTATTAGTGATAAAAATTACAAATGTTATTATATGTATATGTAGTATATCATTATTATTATATTTATCATTTTAAGTGTTAGTAGAAAACTTATCATTATTAGTATTATTATTATTCTATAATTATTAATATTATTATTATTATTATTTTTTTTCATATCATTATTATTATCAACATTAGTATTATTATTATTTAGTACATTTTTATTAAAATTATTATTTTATTATCATTAAAAATACCATAATTATAATTATCTAAAATTATCTATATTATCATGTTTACTAAAATTTAAAAGATTTAATAACGTTATTAAGGTAAAGATTTGTATATATAAAAATATATTTACATAATTTAATTATATATATATATATATATATTTACGCATATAAAATGAAGATATGAATAAATAATGAAACTTGTAATTTATTAATATAACAAATACATCATTAATAATAAATAGAATTAATTGATTATGAGTATGTGTTTTAATAGTTATACAATTAATATAGGTTCGTGAATCCAAGGCCAACCTTAAACTTGATCATTGATGTTATATGTATTTTTACTACAAAATACAGTATGGTGAGTATATAGATCCCTTTTAAACTTTAAATACTTTTGGGCTGAGAATACATGCGCTATTTTTATAAATGATTTACGTTATGGACACAAGTGACTAAAATTACGTTCTACATGGGTTTGAATCAAAAATCCCCTAGCTTGGTAACTTTAACTATTGGTTTATGAACTGGTAGACGCGAATCCTAAAGATAGATCTATCGGGTTTTACACCCCCACCCAGATGTTGTTCTAGTCACTACTAAACTAGAAGAACGGGTGTTTAGTACTTCGAGGTTAACGGAACGCACTTGATTCGGTGCACATATTATTATAACTCAGGGGTACACACTCTTGTTAAGGCTAGTTACCGGGTGCCCACTGCTTAGAATGTTTTTCATACACTTGCGAGTGTATTATGTTTATAAACTATAAATCTTGTGGTCCATAGTTATAACGCTGCTAGCATCAAACCTATATATCTCACCAACTTTATGTTGACTTTTTAAAGCATGTTATTCTCAGGTACGAAATAAGTCTTCCGTTGTGCATTTGCTCGTTTTAAGGACAGTACTTGGAGTCGATCATCGCAATGGAACCAACTGTTGAAGACTCCGTCCGGGAGGATTAGTTCGGGCTTTCACAGTTGGTATCAGAGCGTTGGTCTTAGTGAACCAGGTCTTGAATTAGTGTGTCTGACTAGTAGTTGTTAGAACACATTAATGAGTCTGGACTTTGACCGTGTCTATATGTCAAAAGTTTTGCTTATCATATTTAGTCGGAAATCATCTGCTTATCATCCTTAGGGATTGCCTGCTTAGTATTCTTAAGTCTAGATACGTCTTACTGCATTTATTGCATCGATAGTGTATAGACAAACTTCGTATCCTAGCGTATCTGTTGCTATAGACATTGCTTGACGAATTTCTAAGATTCTCCGCAAATCACGGGATTTTGAGTATTATAAATACATATGTAATTTATGTATTGAAGAATATCAAACCCAACTCCTATAATTTATCTCAAACCAAAAATTCATTCCCCGACTATACAATATGAACTCCGCGTCCAGTTCGAATTCCTCCGACTCCGACAGCTACGCTGATATGGATTTTCATTCGGGCTTCGAAGGCAGCGTCACTGGAATGGATCAACCAATATCCCATCATCTATTCTGGATGAATTGGGGATGGGTTCGTAGTGTACTAAATTATTGGAGACAAGAAGAAGGTGATCCCTTTCACCTACCGAATTGCCCTATTGACGACGAACCTGAAGCACTTATCGGCGAACCTGTTCGAGAAACCATTTTCTCTCTCATTTCTCGAGTATCTCGTCACGATTATATCCTATCCCATATTTCGGATCTTGTTCATTCGCTCACCCCAACCGTCAATCATCCTGGTGTACTAGCAGAAATTAACGAACTTCGCGCTCGTGTGACGGCTTTGGAGAACCTGGTGCGAAGGATACGAACACCAGCAGCAGCACCAGCAGCATAATCAGTACCACCATCATCGACGACGACAGTACCCTTATCATCTCTAAACCATAACCGCGCCGTAACTCTCAATATCACAATCTGTACCTCGAATATCAACATTACACGCCTCAATATCACCATTTATACTCGAGCATGATCTTCGTTCTACATATCGTTCTACATCGAATAATTTCGTTCTACGCATTGTTCTACCTCATTTATCTTCGTTCGACATGGCAATTATGTAATCTCTAATGCTTTAGAGATTATGTAATCTAGTATTAACGATAAATCAAATGAGTTTTGACTCGTTAAATCCATAATTATATCCGATGAAAATATATATGCAAGTATATTTTCATAAAGATTGTAATTAAAAATTCTTTCGTACAAACTATTAATGATGAAAATATTTTAACGGGTGGGTAGTACCCAAGGAATATTTAAAATTCACATTTACAAGTTACACTGTACATTCTTCGAATCTGATTCAACGGTCATCTATTATCCTACTTACAATCACCAATATTCGTATCCGCTCACTTCAGAATAACCATTTTCATTCAAATTTCATACTCGGATTTTGACCTATCAAGAATCCAACAAGTGGCATAAAGAAGAAAACATTGGACAAAATAAAATTTGTTAGAAACAGACGAATTAACTAATTGAAATATTGTTAAGGATTCCACGCTAACTGTTCCGGCTAACTGTTCCCAGCTAACTGATTAACATTTAATTTATCGCAATTTACATTCTCGCAATTTTATTTATCGTCATTTAATTTCTGTTATTTACTTTTATGCACTTTAAATAACGGGACACGTATGCAAGGTTTCGACTTATCATATCGACCCATCTATATATATATTTCGGAACAACCGTAGACACTCTATATGTGAAGGTAGGAGTTGGCTATACAGGGTCGGAGTTGATTCCAAAATATATATATACTTTGAGTTGTGATCGACACCGAGACCGGTACACGGGTCACGATACGTATTATTTAATTCGAATATTATATATATATATATATATATATTATTAAACTATTGAACTATTGGATAATCGAACTAACAGACTGCTAACTATGGACAAGTAAAATTAATTAAAATATTGATTATAACATATGAAACTAAACAATTCTTCAAGTTTGCCACTTGATTTTACCCTAAACTTCATTCGTATCTTGACGATTATAATTCGCATTCAAATCCTTTCATGATTCTTGAAAATATCTCGATCGAGAAGTCGAACCCGCCGTACCTCGTCTACAGAAGAAAAGATTTACGTACCTGAAAACCCTCGAATCCAAATTCATAGTTTAACACGTACCTGTGTTGAATTCTTTACCACTTAATAGCAAAAACAACCTTACAAATCCTTTCCAAAATAGCCAAGTTTGTCACAGCTCCACTTCGACATCTCCGTAAGATTACTCTTATTATAACCTCGTTATTTATACCTTGTCCCTTCGCCGTTACCACCGGAAGACCTTTTATATTTCACAACATCATCATCAAATGTACCAGCAACTCGTTATCCCTTTGGCGGAATCCGCAATCAGTATTTTGAAAATCTCGTAGAAATTCTCCCAGTTATATCGAAAACGTTTATCCCTAAGAATTTCATATTTCGAATGTGAAGTTTCTGAAAAACACCCTGAACTAAGAAGTAGTTCTTGAAATGCTGATGAAGCAGCAAAAACTGTAAACGACTTTAACAATCAAAAGATTGATGATAAAGAATGGTATGGTGGTAAAGCTAAGAAAAGATAAGGATTGAAACCGGAAAACGGATTGAGCAAAGTATGAAAGAGGCTGTGGATAAATCACAAGGACTAACCTGCTTTCAAAGAATCCAAACGATTCAGTGCCTGCTAAAATCGCTAGTAAGAACCCTAATCCTCATTCTAAACCTTTACAGACAAATCTTTCTCGTTATCCCTCGATATCATTATGCCTTTCATTATAAATATCCTCAAAATTTCTGAAGATATATTCACAATTTATCTGGGTTCATTTATCTCTCCGTAACATCTGTGTTACAACATAAAAAAAAAAAAAAAAAAAAACTGTGTTAGTTTCTAAATTCTGAAACCTTCAAAATAGGAATGTTCTGAAGCAGTGTTGAGAACTGATGCATGAATTAGTATAATATAATGAAACTTGATCAACTTCATTATATTACAGTAAGTCATGTTGAGTTTCTAATGGAATGTGATGATTCACAGTACCATCATCATGTGCCATATTACACGGCTCTTACATTCTAACTAATTCCCAAACGTATTAGGAACATATCGTCTTGATAGTTCGATCTTTTCCAGGATATGCTGGTAATTGGACAAATCAAAATCGTGCCATTACCATTTCTTTCTAAGGGCATTAGCTATGTTCATTTCAAATTTCATACCCACGAATTTCGGATCATTGCTCGCTTGACTCAAGGACGGGCAGAAGGAAAACGAAGGGGGTAATTTTATAAGTGAAATATCCGACAAAGAGATCACAACAGAATTGCCACAATAAATCAGAAAAGATCTTGATTACCGGAGAACCAAATCTTATTAAGTAAGATTTTCTTTAAATCCCTTAAATTCCGAAAATCAATAATAACTACGTCATCAGTTAAAACAATTTCATATTTACTCATTTCACTCTTTCGTGATAGCTTCACTCGTGCGTTTCACATGATCGAACCGTTTTATCTATATCTCTCAAATATGATAAAACTCCAGTATTACCCCATATTCGTCATGAAAATATTCCTATTGTTATCCATGACGACCTCTACCAAATTTCGGGGACGAAATTCTTTTAACGGGTGGGTACTGTAACGACCCGGAAATTTCCGACCAAATTTAAACCTTAATCTTTATATGTTTCCGACACGATAAGCAAAATCTGTAATGTTGAGTCTACAAAGTTTGAAATCTATATTCGGATGACCAGTTATCCTTTGACCATGCTCAACGATTCACGAACCAGTAAATAATAAATAGAGTCAACTATGCATGTAAATAAATTATATATTATAAAAATTAAATATACTAATAAACTATCACACAATTTAGTTTGTTAGGAAATAAAGCTTAAACTGGTTATTTAAAATCTCTCACTTTAACATAGAGAAAAGATTGAATGTACATAATTTGTTAATGGTAGCAAAGTATTTAATGTTATACTCTGAGATTAATTGATTCAATATATATATACATTCATTTACTTGATATTTAAAAACGTAATTATATATATAGCAGTTGAGGTATCTATATATAATTTATTAATACCATCATTAACAATATTTTTTTTAACAACTAATGTTATCATAATTATTATTAATATTATTATTAGTATGACAATTATTATTAATATTAATTTTATTATTATTTTACATATATCATTTTGTTATTAGATTATATTAAGATTGTTATTAGTATTTAAATTAGTGATAAAATATCTACTATATCTATAAATAAACATGTATAAAATATATCAGATTAAAAGATTAATAACAGATAAATAATTTTAATAGATATATATTATATATTCAAACGGGTATTGATATTTGTATAACAACATAACAAAAAACGATACAGTTTCTATCCTTTTCAACCTATTTCTGATTTGTACTTCAGAATCTAATTTTTGATTTTAATCCCACAAATAATGCGAGTTGTTAAGCAGTCTCCATCAGTTTCATTAATTTAATTAAATCATCTATACTGAAAATTTTTTTTACAGCGAGCTTATGTCTATAAATGATGGAGTTGCTCGGCAATATCCATTAACCCATCCAAATATCCATTTAAACTATCACCTATAAACATTGCAGTTATTAAATGGATGAGGTTAACAGAAAAGAAAAACAAACAGATAGTTCTCCCCTGTTTCGACCCAAATCACCAATAACTTGAAATCAATTGATATTTCGAAATCCTTAAATGAGGTTTTGTTAGGAATGGACTAAGTGAACTATCTGCAAAATTACAAGATTTAATTCTTTCTAATGAATTCCAATTTTCAGGTTAAAGTTTTGATTTTTAAAAGACAACTAAAGTTCTTCATTCAAATTCGTTTTCTCTGTTGTAATTTAAATGAAATTAATGATGCCTATAGTTTCTAATAGAGATTATAAATATATTTCATATACAAGTTTTTCTGTGAAAAGGTTTTAATTTCGAAAATGGATTTTTAGGATTTCTTAACCCATCGAAGATACACGGCACTGTTTGTATTTTTTTTAAAATTCGTTTTGATTAAATTACATCAAGTAACCATTAAATGATACTTTACAGTAGAGTCTCAAATCTTAAATAAAATTTAATTTGGCTATTTTGCTTGTGGCAAGTTATCGGGTCGAACAAATTGGGGAAGAGAGAAAAAGAACCAGAAACCGTCGGTTTAAAATAATTATAATCTGGGTTATATCAGAAAAATAAGATTAGACGAACGGTTAGGAAGGATGGGGTTTAACGAGGGGATCTTGGGTTCGAACCCTAGCTTGTTCGCTGTAATTGTTTTTGGCCGAATTTTTGAGGTAGATTCTTGGTACCATTTAACTTTATTATTATTATTATTGTTGTTAATACAAATTATTATTATTATTATTATTAGTGATAAAAATTACAAATGTTATTATATGTATATGTAGTATATCATTATTATTATATTTATCATTTTAAGTGTTAGTAGAAAACTTATCATTATTAGTATTATTATTATTCTATAATTATTAATATTATTATTATTATTATTTTTTTTCATATCATTATTATTATCAACATTAGTATTATTATTATTTAGTACATTTTTATTAAAATTATTATTTTATTATCATTAAAAATACCATAATTATAATTATCTAAAATTATCTATATTATCATGTTTACTAAAATTTAAAAGATTTAATAACGTTATTAAGGTAAAGATTTGTATATATAAAAATATATTTACATAATTTAATTATATATATATATATATTTACGCATATAAAATGAAGATATGAATAAATAATGAAACTTGTAATTTATTAATATAACAAATACATCATTAATAATAAATAGAATTAATTGATTATGAGTATGTGTTTTAATAGTTATACAATTAATATAGGTTCGTGAATCCAAGGCCAACCTTAAACTTGATCATTGATGTTATATGTATTTTTACTACAAAATACAGTATGGTGAGTATATAGATCCCTTTTAAACTTTAAATACTTTTGGGCTGAGAATACATGCGCTATTTTTATAAATGATTTACGTTATGGACACAAGTGACTAAAATTACGTTCTACATGGGTTTGAATCAAAAATCCCCTAGCTTGGTAACTTTAACTATTGGTTTATGAACTGGTAGACGCGAATCCTAAAGATAGATCTATCGGGTTTTACACCCCCACCCAGATGTTGTTCTAGTCACTACTAAACTAGAAGAACGGGTGTTTAGTACTTCGAGGTTAACGGAACGCACTTGATTCGGTGCACATATTATTATAACTCAGGGGTACACACTCTTGTTAAGGCTAGTTACCGGGTGCCCACTGCTTAGAATGTTTTTCATACACTTGCGAGTGTATTATGTTTATAAACTATAAATCTTGTGGTCCATAGTTATAACGCTGCTAGCATCAAACCTATATATCTCACCAACTTTATGTTGACTTTTTAAAGCATGTTATTCTCAGGTACGAAATAAGTCTTCCGTTGTGCATTTGCTCGTTTTAAGGACAGTACTTGGAGTCGATCATCGCAATGGAACCAACTGTTGAAGACTCCGTCCGGGAGGATTAGTTCGGGCTTTCACATATAATCTGTGTTCAAGCCCTTCGAAATACCTGAAGACACTTCAAATAATGAACAATCGAGATGATGATCCAACCACATGTTATCCACAGTTACGTACCTGAAAAACTCTTGAAACCAAAGTCATAATTTAACATGTATCCATGTCAGACCTTTTGGCATTTACTAGCTAAAATAACTTTTCAATCCCTTCTAAAAATAGACGGTTTTGTCACAGCTCCAGCAAACCAACTTCAATTGTTCAATCGAATAAGCCTTATTATAATGATTACCTCTTCATCAATATTACCGGGGAACCTTTCATATCTCGCCACATTAGCAGTAAACTTATTAATAACTTCATTGATCTTTGACTTTCTGAAAAATCTTTATATTTATCAAAACCCCATCATTTACTCATCTGCATCTTGTAACAAGAATTGCCATACCAATTATTGAGAATCAGCAATCCGTATTTTGAAACCTCGCAGCATGTCTACATCAACAATTACATATGCACAACGTCTACCTCCAAGACTTACATTCTTTGAATGAGAAATTTCTGAAAAACACCCTAAACTGCGAACCAGTTCTCGAAATTTTGAAAAATGCTGATGAAGCAGCAAAAACTGTAAACGACCTTAACAGTAAAAAGTTGGATGATAAAGGATAGTATATTGGCAAAGCTCAGAAAAAGAGAAGCTTTAGAACTGGAAAACGGATTGAGCAAAGTATGAAGGAGGCTGTGGACAAATCACAAAGGCTGAACCTGCCTTCAAAGAATCCAAATGATTCAGTACTTGCTGAATTCATTAACGAATACCTTGCTCCTGACTCTAAACCCATGCGGACAATATCCTTCATCATCCTCTGATATTACACATTTTAAGATATCATCGTATCTTTCATTATAAATATCCTCCATATTTCTGAAGATATTTCCATAATTATTCTTATCTGAAATCAGTTACCTCTTCGTGCTGTCTGTATTACATCATAAAAGAAACTATTTTAGTTTCTAAATTCTGAAACTTTCGAATTTAAAATAGGAATATTTTTGAAGTAGTGTTGTGAACTGAAGCATGAACTAGTATAATATAATGACACTTGATCAACGTGATTATATTACAGTAAGTCATGCTGAGTTTCTAAATGGAACGTGATGATTCACAGATCATAACGTCATCATGTGCTATGTTATACGACTCTTGTATTCTCTTTAACCTCTAAAATATCAAGAAAATATTTCTTGATGATTCCGCCTTTTTCGAGGTATTCTAGTAATTTGACAAGTCAAGATCGTGCCATTACAATTTCCTTCTTAGAACATTAACAATGTTCATTTCGAAATTCATATATGCGAATTCTGGACCATTACAAGCGGTGCTTAATCGCAAGAAGAAGAAACAAAAGGACAAAACTCCGAAATAGAAATTGGGGTATAAATCGCAGCAAATAAAAGAGAGCATTAATTGGGGATGACAATGATTATAGAAGAAGCAAGGACTTTGAAATATAAGGGAAGATATAAAACCCAACAACAACCCAGAAATCACAAACCGTATATATCAATGCATATAGCAATATAAAGACACGGGAGAACTAAAAACACTATAAAACCAAGAGTATAGTAGAAGTAAATAGATTCTTTCGAAGGCAGATGAAAAAGAAAAGCGACAGATATGAAAGTGAGGAGTATATCAAGAATCAGCACTGGATGAAGCATATTGACAAATACTTTAAAATATGAGTTGAGAAGGTGTGAGTTGTAAGAAAACAAATGAGGTGGATTTATAGTGAAATATCCGACAGAGAAATCAAAATGGATTATCGCATTAATTCGAAGAGGATCATAATTTCCTTAATCGCCGAATAATCAAATCCAATATAGATTACAAAGATTTTCTTTTCGGAGATCAATCGTGATGACGTCAAAAGATACGACGAATCAATATTATCTTATTTCATTCATTTACGATAACTTCACTCACACGTTTCTATTAATCGAATTATTTTATCCATTCTTCTTGAACATGATAAAACTCTATAATCGTTATAATAACATTCTCATTGTTAGTCATGACGACCTCTATCAAATTTCGGGGACGAAATTTCTTTAACGGGTAGGTACTGTGACGACCCGAAAATTTCCGACCAAATTTAAACTTTAATCTTTATATTATTCCGACACGATAAGCAAAGTTTGTTAAGTTAAATCTCAAGAATTTTAAACTGTGTTCATACATTCATTATAAACTCGACCAAATTCTGACGATTCACGAACCATTATATATAAATAGATATGTATATGTATATATATATTATAACTTGAGAATATTAATAAAGTATTAAACGTATAATACCTTACACGAACGTATTTGTTTCAATATGATTTTCGATGAAATTAAAAAAATATATTAAATGATTGAATTATCAGAAACATTGAATTATGATTACAAGTCTCTGTTGAGAGGTCCACTATGATTTGAGAAAATTTATTCCTCTTAACGATATTCAGAATAATTTGTAAAGCTATTTATAAATAAAAACAAAAAGTGTCATTTACGAAAGTTAGACAAAAGTTAGTGGAGAATTGGTTTCCATAATATTCTATTAATTTAGTTTCAAAAGTACAAAAAACGTTTTCAGTTTAAAAAGAACTTTATTATTAAAACGTATATATCTTTTATAAATATCTAGAACCACTTTTGACAACTCATTACTTAACCAGTATGATAAAGATAACGATATTTATATTTTATTTTATTAAATATATATAACGATTTAAATTAATATTATATATACTTATACGCATTTTATACGTATATAGTTTTATACTTTTACTATACTTTAACTTTACCTTTACTTTACTTTTATTTTACTTTAACTTTAATAATTCATACTTTAATAATTCAATTTAATAATTCATACTTTAATAATTCACTTTAATAATTCATACTTTAATAATTCACTTTAATAATTCACTTTAATAATTCATACTTTAATAATTCACTTTAATAATTCACTTTAATAATTCATACTTTAATAATTCACTTTAAAAATTCACTTTAATAATTTATACTTTAATAATCCATACTTTAATAATTCACTTTAATAATTCATATTTTAATAATTCACTTTAATAATTCAAAAATCTGTTATAAATAGAATTCAATAGGTTTCATTATTTCATAGAAACTTGAAAATATATTTCTCTAAACTCTCTCAATCGAATTACATATATATATTTTCTTTGTATTATTTCAAGATATTATTAGTATACATAAAATATTACAACGGAGTGTTGTCCGAGTGATTTTAAAATAGTTTTTTTGAATGAGTCGAAGCTAAGGAAATTATGGGTTATAGCTATGGAGGTGATGTGTATGGTTCATTGGTATGCTCGTGAGGTCAATCTAGTGTTTATCATCTCCGTTGCGTCTACGTACTTTCCTGCAATATTGAATCTCAATATTGATACGTTCGTGAATCCGAGTCCAACCTTGCACTTGTTAAATGACGTTATATGTATTTTTACTATGAAATACAGTATTGTGAGTTTCATTTGCTCCCTTTTATATATATTTTTGGGACTGAGAATACATGCGCTGTTTTTATAAATGTTTTACGAAATAGGCACAAGTATTAAACTAATTCTACGTGGGTTTAAACCAGAAATATACCCTTAACTTGGTAACATTAAACTACTTGTCTATGTAAGGTAGGCGCGAATCCTAAAGATAGATCTATTGGGCCTGACAAACCCCATCCTGACTATGGGATGCTTTAGTACTTCGAGGTTATTTTAAACACACCTGATCTGGTGTACTTCAGAGGGTAAAACATGAACGTTAAGGCTTGTTACCGGGTGCCTACAACTTATAGAATACTTTTATACACTTTCAAGTGTACATATATTTATAAACGAAAATCTTGTGGTCTATTAATATATTGAAATGACTGTTATGATAAACCTATGAACTCACCAACCTTTTGGTTGACACTTTAAAGCATGTTTATTCTCAGGTATTAAAGAAATCTTCCGCTGTGCATTAGCTCATTTTAAGGATATTACTTGGAGTCATTCATGGCATATTTTGAAAGACGTTGCATTCTAGTCATTGAGTTCATCAAGATTATTATTAAGCCAATTATAGTTGGATGTATTATGAAATGGTGTGCATGCCATCAACTTTCGTTGTAAAGAAAGTTTGTCTTTTAAAAACGAATGCAATGTTTGTAAAATGTATCATATAGAGGTCAAATACCTTGCGATGTAATCAACTATTGTGAATCGTTTATAATGTATATGAACGGGTCCTTTCAGATAGTAATTCGACGCTTGCAAAAGTTGAAGTTTAAGAGCATTGCGGTAAATACTTCTTATGAAGTGACGGGTGAGCGAATCTTGTTGCTCTTAAGTGATAGGCGGTTAAAGATGACCAGTGAGTCAATGATGGACTTAATGGTCGGTTAGGCCGAAGGTTATGATGAAGCGTTGATATTACGGTCGATGCAATTATTGTGTCGGATTGGTCACTCTTCTCCATGAGAAGTGAACAATTATTGATATAGGTTCGTTGAGTGAAGGGTCGGGTGATCTCGACTGGGATGCACGACTGATTAAGCGGTGTGGAATATGCCTAGTCTTAGAGGCGTACATAGGATTTTGGTGGAGTTCGCTTTGCGAACGATGAAGGGCTGTTAGTTGTTAATCGTGGTATGAGGGTTCGATTTCGTCGCATGTACGACATCTCTAGTGATTTTGTATGACAGCTCTGAGAGCCTAAGGTGAATTTATGGTGATTTGGTGTGTATGACCAACGATGAGGATATGTGTGTCGTGGAATGACAATTCCGCGGGATGTTATCATCTTGGCGGTGAGAATGTGGAGCTGAATCCTAAGAGGGGGAGTTTTTACTGTCGTATGAGGAAGCTCCGGTGGTGTTAGATCAAGTGAAGTGTAAGACTTCTTATGTAAGGTGGTCGTGTAGCACCAAAGTGCGGTATGAGAGCAAGTGCGAAGTTGGAAATCACGGAGGTGAGAGAATGAAGTTGTTATTGCAGGTGCTCTCATTATGTAAAATCTGGGTTGCTATGAATCTCATACAGTATTATTGAATGGGTACAAGTTCGATATTGTGGTGGATACTGTAATTTCCCTATCGGGAAACGTGATCGTGGAAATTGTCAAGTGGATTATTCCACTTTATGGACGATTGTGAGGCGGAAGTGTCGGTATTGATTATCTCATGTAGAGACACGCAGTTGTTGTCTGATTGCGAGAATGTGTACCCTAGTGATGTGACCCTTAGGTTTCATTGAAATGTCGAGGCCATCCTTAACGGACGGCCTAGGTAGGAAGGTTCACCCGGCGTTGGTGAATATTTTGTGGGTCGCGTGATGAATTGCAGATTGTTGTGACGAAAATTTCTCTGTTGACGGGATTCTGGTATATGAATAGCTCCTGTGCTAGTTCTAGGAGGCCGTATTGTATTGTTCGGAGGAGAAACCCTGTGGCGATGTGTTGATGTTTTGTCTAACTCGTGGTGTATTATTGTCGTCCTGGATTAATCCAGTGACAGATAGTCGTGTGCGGATCGATCAGTGGGAAAGTGTTATTTCTAAAGTGTTTATTTTGGGGTTACCAAAATTTCTTTGTTGAAGAATGACCCGGGTATGGAGCCGGAGTAAGTTGGTTCTTGGTCTAGAAAATATTCAGGAATGATCGGTTGAGTAGTACGTTTATGAACCGATGGAGTACGGAGTTTTAAGGAAGCATGAATCCTTCTCAATTTGGATTAATGCAAGACATGGTTCATGACGTAGTGGATTTAGTAGATTGCATCTGGTGATATGGTTATGGATGTAGCTTGTTGCGAGTTGTAGCCGAGAGAACTTGAAGGGATATGTGGTGTTTTTCGTATTTCCTAAATGGAAATTCTAGACATTGGGAGTATGAGACATCGCTTGTTGCGGTAGTGCACGCTAATGATTATTAGCGTGTGGTGAGATCTTGGAATTCACGGAAGATGTTATGGATGTAGGGCTTGGTTGTGTTTCGTAGGATCGTGAGGCGTGACGACAATGATTGTCGGTGAATTGTTCTACTCTTAGGATGATTGTAAGTGTATGGTACGAGTTTGGATACTCGGCGTAAGAGAAACGGTTGCGATTGTTTTGACTCATGGGTTGATTACCCGATACCGTTGAAAATGACGGAATGATAAGGCCATTGGAAGAATATTATGAAATTTTCACGGTGTACTTCCGAGTGAGTGGTAGAAATTTTGGTCGAATGGAAGGGTGAAGTACGGTTGTTGTAATATGACGCGTTAGTGTATGAAGCGAGATTCCGGATGCGTGATTGCTACTTGTGTGACTTCGCGCTGGAATCGAAAATGTTCGAGGGAGAAGTGCTTAACTCCTAGTGTAGGTGCGGATCACGAGGATGTGATCCAATTTAAGTGGGGGAGAGTTGTAACACCCAGTGTTTCAGTTAAGCGTTATTTTGGACGTTATTCGAATTACGAGGCATGTAACCATATATTTGGATCCCAAATAAAGTTTGAGTTGATGTTCTAAAACATTACCATTGGATAGTAAATCTCATTACGTTTCCAACGATATTTGATTCATAGAAAAAGGAGTTACTGTTTGAAAGTTACGACCAAAACAAGTTCCAGTTTCAGTCTCAGTTCATTAGGACGCCGTCCAGCCATTTTGGACGCCGTCCAAAAGGCCTGACGGGCCAGCAGCTGCAATTTACTTAAATTAAAAGGGGTACTTTGGTCTTTTCACTTGTGGACGGATTTGTGGCTTTAATATCAGTTTTAGATCCACTTTTGGATCATTTTCACATCCATTTTCACTTACACTCCAAACCCTAGAGAGAGAAGCAAGGTTTAGAGAGGGAAAGCTCCATTGGAGAAGAAGGATGTTGATTTCGGGTTGAGGTGCAAAAGTTAATGTTGTTCACCTCATTCAAGGCTACGTTTTGATTGTTATGGTTAATTCTAAATCCGAATTTCATTGTTTAAGATTCGTGTTTGAGTTAGGGTTTGTGTTAGTTAGAGTTATAAACCCATTTATTGTGAAATTTGGGGGTTTTGGGTAAGATTCTTGTAAGTAAACCCAAATTGGTGACTTAGGATTTTGATTAATGAAATTGTAGGTTTGCGTCTTGCATGTGTTGGATAAACCTTAGAACACTTGTGTACTAGCGATTTTGGTGTTGTGTTGACTTGATTTTTGGGTGTAAACTCTAATTTGGGTTCAAATGGGTTTTGTGTTGAAATGGGTCAAGTGTTATTGAATTTTGATGTCAAATGATGATTTTGAGATACAATTACTAGTTGTTAGTGATTGTAGGTACTTTGGGTGTAATTTGACAAGTCAAGCGAGTTAAACCTAATTTTAGATTAATTGGATGATAAGCACTTTTGTTAAGTGTTAAAAGGCGTTTGAAATGATTACTACCTAAGTAGTAATTTAGTGTTAAGACCTAGGTTGGTTTAAATGGCGTCAAGTATAATTTAGGTTAAATTGTACTTGTTTGAATGGGTCGAAATTACCACCCGTAGTGGTAATTGGTGAAGTCCATTTTAGGTGGCTAAATGGGCGGGTCGTTGTGTTAGATAGAAACACGGAGTTAAGGGTGTTGGCGTCGAATTCTCTTGTAGAGAATGTATGTTGATTGTGTGTATATCTATATGCGTATTATAGGTAAAAGCTTGCTCGGTTGAGTTTAGAGACGATTTACATATATGAATTGTGCGGGCATTTCGAGGTGAGTGGAATAGTTATACGTGTATGTGTATAATGTATCTATTTGTGGGATGGGGGAGCGATCGGATATGCGTTGTCTAAACCGCCCAAGAGTTAGTGCTATATGTCGTTGTACACTAACGGTTACTATGAATGGATATGTGTTGTCCAAACCGCCCAAGAGTTAGTGCTATATGTCGTTGTACGCTAACCATTACTATGAACGGATATGTGTTGTCCATACCACTCGGGGGTTAGTGATATATTTTGTTGTACACTAACGGTTGTTATGAACACCGATGGAAAATTCGAGTACCATTTCCTTGTACTATTGGTTAACCATGGTCACGTGTTGTAGTGTAACATATAATATTATTCGAGTTATATATGCTATTGTTGTGCTAGCTTGTGATCTTGAAGATTTTAGCGTTATACTTTGCGATGGTATGCTATATAAATTGCTAGCATGTATGAGGTATTTGTGTAAGTGTTTGCAAGTAGGTATATTATATATGTATATATATAATTATTGCATTCACTAAGCTTTAGCTTACCCTCTCGCTATTTACCTTTTTACATGTATTGTGTTATGAAGCTAGCTAGTTGTTAGACCAGACGTGTAGGAGCGCTTGGGCTCAATGGGGTAGCTATTGGATTTTTGGACGCGGATTGGGGATTTGGTAGTCCCCGGGATTATGCTCTTGGTATTGGGTTGAGTTATTGAGTCATAATCCGTGGTTCGTGGTGTAAACACTTTTATTTAACGTTTTAGTTGTTGTAAAACTTGAATTAGATGTTACAAAGTGTTTGGTTGTTGATTTAAAGTGTTAAGCGTGTTTTGAAAAGAAATGGGACTGATCAGGTATCCTGGACGTCGTCCAGATTGATTGGACGCCGTCCAGTATAACGTGGGTTGGGATTTTTCTGGGACAGTCAACTTTAGTTCATTTGGACGCCGTCCTAAACTCTTGGACGTCGTCCTGTCTTTCATTACTGGACGCCGTTCCAATCCTGGACGCAGTCCAGATGTACTGTACTATTAAAATATTTTTTTTAAGGCGTGTTTTTGGTAAAACGAGGTCGGGTCGTTACACTCCGCACAGCAGTTTAAGGTACGTATATATATATATATATATATATATATATATATATATATATATATATATATATATATATATATATATATACTTATATATTAGTTTTTTTTAAATATCTATATTTTTTATTTTTATTTTTTATTTTTTTTCACGTCCCTATCATATGAGGTAACAGCAAGCGTCGATTTATTGGCGACTTGACTACCGTTTAGGGGCTAAATTGAACACCATGCTTGATTTAAAACCCATGAAAATTTGATTTTACAATTTTCATGGCGTCTATTTTTATTACCTTTTATCATGTTTGTATTTATTTTATTATATCTATTTATTTAATTCATTCTATTTAAATTATTTTAACTTATTTATTTTTATTCCTATTTTTATTTGTTTTATTTTATTTTTTCTTACTTTTTGGGTCGGGGGTCCTTTTGGAACCAATCTCTTTATCCGTCGAATAGAAAGATGGAGGACTTTCTTTACTCTTGTGAGTGTTTCACTCGGGGTGGGGAAATGATTTCTCTCTATTCTACGATAGAGGTAGGATTGTCTACGTCTCACCTTTTCCATACCTCACACATGTGAGATTGGGTCTGTTGTTGTTGTTGTTGTTGTATATTATAATATACCAAGAGTATTTAACATAATAAATACCCAATCCGTTTGACCACAAGCAATATATGTTTTAAGATAACCTCTGTGAACTATAACATGTATCACATAAATGGTTGAACCAGAATAAACATGTTATCAAAGGCAGAGTCAGATCAGAATTATATCATAAGTTGAAACGAAATTATATCAACATATTTATATTAGTAGATCAACATATAACAATAGATCAGTTTTTTTAATCACACAATCTCTTTCAAAAAACAAGCAACATATAAACCTATTATTATAGATGCGATTATAATCATATTATTTCGTGAAACACAAATCTGTTTAAGTATATAGGAAAGACCTTAAAGATGAAAATCTGAAACAAAGTAAAAACCGTAATACCTTAATAGAACTTGGCTTGTGTTTGACATCATTCCCTTAAACAGATCCGTTGTCTAGTCTTAGGGTACAACTGAGGGACTTGAACACTTTTCCGAAAAATAATCAGAACGAGAATACAATGTTGCGGCTAAAAGAAGAAAAAAAATGTGTATGGCTACACAACTTGTGGTGTGTGTTGTCATGTTTTGTGTGCATCTTTCAACAAATCCTAAAGGCTGCATTTAGTAGAGACTAAGGCCTTTAGTTTGTTTCCATTTTCGATGTGTGACAACTTCTATTTCTTTTCAATCCTCTCAATTTTGCACCAAACTAGCAATTTTGAGACTCGATATCTTATTACCTTTGATCTGTATTGGACACGCATTAGTTCGTTGTAAAGCCCTCGTTAGGGACTACAAAACTCACTGAATACTCGTTCATATATAATACTCTATTATATATTATTTATCTCCAAAGTTGATGAAAACACACATTTTTACTATATTTTCCAACAGTTCTATCACCACGATAATCCTCCAGGAAAGACTTAAGATCTAGGTCAAGTGAAGCATATACATGAGAAAGACATTCCATGTTAGCTGTAGGTGTTTATTACATTTATTACTAACCTAATTTATGCATTATGTTTATTGTTGAGCGTGACACATTTCCTCTTTTATATGAACAAATTTATATGTCAGATAAGAAATTGATACATATGGAAAAATGACATTTGAATATGGCTTTCATTGTGTATGATTTTAGGGATTTCGATGATTTAGGGGAAGTTAAATTTATGAATTTTTAAAGAATTGAGTGTGGTATGATTTATAGTTTGGCAATCGTCAAGGATGTAGACATATGTTATCAAAGGATGATATAAAAAGGATAGAAAATACTCTCATATGCCTAGGGCATGACTCAACTTAACAAAATAATTTAACGGTTTTCTAACAATGGTTTTATTTATGCAAAAATTGCAAACGATGAGGACCACCACTGCAAAATAAAAAGTTTAGGGACTATATTCGTGAACATTTATTTCATTGAGATAAAGGGTATAATTCTAAAACTTAAGTATTAGAAGATTATCTAATTATTGAACTCCTGACATCTTAAGAAAAAATAATTAAAGATCAAACCTCGTTAGCAATATATCTTAACTTAGGTGGTCAAAAAAATTGTAAAAGACATCTCTTCAAAGATAGTTTTATCCTATTTTATCTTATCTTATAAGACAAATGATCTGAAAAGGTAACATAAGTTACATGATTTGTCAACAAGGTAATATGAGTTTTGTTGATGCCCGAAAAAAAAATTACAGAGTACATGCTTCAATTTCTGACCAAAAGGATTATGAGTGTGAAAAAATGTGCAATTGGGGGTAATATCAGTAAATTCATTAACGAACGTTAGTCAAATTTCGATAAGTACTCACATGCGTTCAACATGTGAGTAGGGATGACAATGGAGATCCGATCCATCAGATATACATTCGATCCGATCCATTTACATGGATATGGACGATCTAAATAGATGATAAATGAACATAAATTATGTGAAAAGTTACTGGATTGGATATAAAAGACAATTTATCATCCACAAATATATTTATTTATCACCCGAAATACATATATATACATATAAATATGTACATATTAATTTAAATATATACATATACATATCCTTGTTAATGTACACTTTAAACTATTAAAATGTTATCAAAAATATAAATTGTGAAGATATAACTAAGTAAATAGTATTAAAGTCATATATATTACATATATTTATCAAAAATAGTTTTATAATTTCATTTTATAATAGGATATTCTTTATAAAAAATTTACATCCAACGGATACCCGTAACCCGCTTAATCCAAAAAATATGAATATAGATGAATGAATTATATTTAAATGGATACAGATATGGATTTGAAAATTAAATGAATGAATATGGATATGAATATAGGACCATTCAATCCATATGCGATCCATTGTCATCCCTACATGTGAAGGACAAAATTACACGGTTGGTCTCTAAATCTTATAAAAAAATATTAATAAATAATAAAATAATAAAAAATTTAAAAATAAATTAAAAAATTAAAAGATTATTTTTTATTTTTCTTAATTTTTTTTATTTTAATTTTTAAAAACTTTTTTGAACTTTTTTATTATTTATTTTTATTAAAAAATAATAAAATTTTTGAAAAATTTAAAAATTAAATTTATTTTAATTTTATTACTTTTTAATTTATTGCTACCTCCGTCCCATCTTAAGTGTCTCATGTTGACTTTTCAAAGTCTTTCTTTGTCAACTTTGACCGTAAATATCTTTATTTGTGTTATATAATATTAGATGAAAATTATATGGAATGAAAACACATTTAAAACTCAATCCATTCTTATAATTTCCATCAAATATTATATAGCACAAATAAAAATGTTTATAGTCAAAGTTGACAAAGAATAACTTTGAAAAGTCAACAGTGGACACTTAAGATGGGACGGAGGGAGTATTATTTTTTGTTTTTTTATAACGTTCAGGGACCAACCGTGTAATTTTGTCCCTCACATGTAACCACATGTGAGTACTTAACGAAAATTGACTAACAGTCGTTAATAAATTTACGATATTACCCTCAATTACACATTTTTTTCAAATCATAATCATTTTCGAGCAAAATTTGAAACACTATATTACCTTTATAGGCAAATCGTGTAACTTATGTTACTTTTTCGACCATTACCCTATATTATATTATTTTATCTTAGAATTTTGCTCGTGTGTTTCTTAATTTAATGAGAAGGTATAAATGTAGATATTAACTTTTGAAAAATATTGTTAAAGTTACGCTCTTGATGATATTCTCACATAATGCTTCAAAATCAAACATCACTAGCAGTATATCTTGGGTAGTAAAAAATAATCGAAAAACTTGGTTATGTTATCTCCTTCTCCGGATAGCAAGCATAAATAAGATGCACCATATACTTGTAAAAGTTTATTAGATGATTATGTTAAGCGTGTTGAACCCCTAGTAGAGATACTTTATTTTTAGCTCGATTTAACGATATGGTATGAAATTAAAACGTGTAGTGGGAGACTTTTGATTAACGAGAAAATAGGCAATAAAGTCATAAGATTAGTGTGATCCATTTGACAAAAGGAATATGAGTTTGTGGGTTGGTAATTAACTAACTAGATTGTGCGTGTTGGTTATTTAGATTGATATACGACATTTTTCTCGCGTTATTGTAAGACTTTGAAAATGTCAACGGTCTAAAACAGGAAGCCTTTCACTAAATGTATTATATAACCTGGATATAAATTCAACTACAGTATGTCTAACTTTACTCTTTGTAGGGTCGTAGTAGTGAGTAGGGATGACAATGGCTACCCGATTCAGTGGATATCCACCCGATCCTTCCGCTTCGTGGTGGATATGGACGAACCTAAATGGATATGGATACGGATATGGATGAACCTAAATGGATGGATATAGATATGGACATGGATACGGATGAAAAGTTTCACCCATGGATATATCCATTAACACCCGAAATATATATACAAATACATAAATATAGATATATGCTTACATATTTGGTATTACAAATGCATTTATCGTTAAACACACATTTTTTTACAACTATATAATGAATTAACTATGATTTATTATAATAAAACAGTTATATCTAATAAAATAAACGTACTAATTACACATTTTTAATATGTCATAATACATGTTTGATACTGTATTCAACAAAGTATGTTCTATTTTCGACAAACATTACAGGTTTGTGTGGATAGATTTCAATTATGTTATGTTATATTCATTTTTGTTATATTACATTTATGTTTTGATCGCATATTTCGAAAATATTACTACATTTTTTGAATATCCAATGGATATCCATTAACCCGTTTAATCCGTTGGATATGGATATGGTTGGATGAACTGAAATCTACTGAATATGGATATGGATATGGATATGGATGAACAAAACTAAATGGATATTGATATAGATATGGCATCACCCGATCTATATCTGATCCATTGCCATTTCTAGTAATAAGTGATGGAAATTAACTGTTGAAATTGATTATTATGCTTAAAAAAAGGTAGTTAGACAATATGTACCCTGTTCTAAGGTTTTGTTGAATTTTAAATAAATTTGATAATGTGAGTTTGGCCTTTTAATAAGTAGGTTTAACTAAATTTAATTTAAAAATATGAGTATATGATTGACGTAATAAATGAGGGTAAAATATAAATAGACATAGGACTGACTATCCACACAAAAAAACTGCAATTCAAAAGATTATCAAAGGAAAAAAATGTACAGAAACTACGGGTAGAAAATAGGGTAAACTATATGAACTATCCATATAATCTTATCTATTTAATAATTATATTTTTCTAGGGAGTGGACAATTATTTTGGGTTATTATTAGGATGGCAATGGATTCAAAAAAAATCCGAGATTTGCGGGTACTCGCGTTCGTGATGGGCGGATAAAATCAAATTTTTTTACCTGTGGGTGGGCGATGGATGTAATCTTGTACCCGCTGACGGGTCGTGGGTGGGTGATGGTTGTAATATATCCGTTGCGGGTAAAATCTGATCTCTAAATCCGTGATACCCGTTTAAACAATCCACGGATATACCCATTCTGAATGGGTGAAAATCGGCACCTTGAATAAATGGCCAATAGGTAATAATTTACTCTGTATGAGTTTCTACATTCCTTATATCATTTTGATATTGAAATTTTTAGTAACTATAGCTTCCCACAACTACACATTACATGTATTATATAATCAAAGCATGATGTTGTTTGATTCGTTTATTAGACTATCTTAATAAATATAATTTTTACCTATCATTTTAGTAATTCGTCAACCTACTATCACATTTGTTTTAGAAAATAAATTTTGATTGGTAATTTTAAACATTGTAGCTTCACATTTTGATTGGTAATTTTGCTGCATGGCTATGTCATGCGCTTCGAAATCTCCGCTGACTTGACTGCATACTAGCTTTGAATCCACATAAGCGTGCAAAATTTTAACATTTAACCTATGCGCAATGCGCATACCTGCTAACAGAGCCTCATACTCTGCTTCGTTGTTTGTAACAGCAAAATTAAACCGCAGTGCGTATGTATGCTCTTCGCCATCCGGGCCTGTTAAAATTACACCCGCACCTGCACCAGATGCGCTGCATGCACCATCGGTGTACAATTCCCATGGTGACAAAGTTGGTGCAGGTGGATCCTGATGTTCTGCTGATGCCTCGACCTCCGCAGGTAATTCTGCTAGGTAATCAGCAAGTATTTGACCCTTAACCGCACTGCGCGAAGAAAAATTTATTTCATGTTCACCTAATTCAACTGCCCACTTAGCCATTCGGCCAGAAATCTCAGGCTTGTACAACACCTGAAAGAAAAATGATTGTGTTAGTCAATGCGGTAACCCCGGTCATTGCCGCAAAGTAGGCGTTTACCAACCTGTTTGATTGGTTGATCAGTTAGAACCACGATTGGATGTGCTTGAAAATATCGGCGCAAACGCCGCGCCGTATGGACCAGCGCATATACAAGCTTTTCTATTGGTGAGTAGTTTACTTCGCTTGATGTCAGCGTCTTGCTTACGAAGTAGACCGGCATTTGTGTCTGAGAAAAACCTCAGTCGTTAAATTTCTGCGATATAAATAAAGCATGTAAATTAATGGATTACCTTTCCGCGATCCGCGATGAGGACTGAGCTGACAGCTTCCTTCGATGCCGCGAGGTACAGCGTTAGCGTTTCTCCTGATACTGGCGCAGTAAGTGTTGGTAATTCTGCAAGCACATTTTTCATCTCCTGAAAGGCTGATTCCGCTTCCTGAGTCCATACGAAGTCTTTTTTCTTCAAACAATTTTTCAAAGTATTGAAGAATGGCAACTGTCGTTCTGCGGCTTTCGACAGAAACCGTGTGATAGCCGCCAGCTTCCCCGTTAGACTCTGCACATCTTTCTTTGTCTTCGGAGATGGCAAATTATCAATGGCTTCAATCTTTTTGGGATTGGCCTTGATACCCCGCGCTGTCACCACATGACCTAAAAACTTGCCTTCCTCTTCCTCGAAACTACATTTTAGCGGGTTAAGCTTCATGTTGATCCTGCGCAGAGATGCAAACGTTTCCAGGATGTCCGCGAGCATGTCTTCCTCGGTGTTACTTTTAATTACCAAGTCGTCGACGTACGCTTCAAGATTTCTACCGATTTGGTGCTTGAATGCTGCGTCAATTACACGCTGATAGGTCGCGCCAGCATTCTTTAAACCGAAAGGCATCTTCGTGTAACAATAAATACCCTGCGGCGTATGAAAAGCAGTCTTGTCCTCATCTTCCGCAGCCATTAAGATTTGGTGATAACCCTTGTACGCGTCCAGAAAACACTTGTACCTAAATCCCGATAGTGATTCTACCTTCCAGTCTATCTCCGGGAGAGGGTAATTGTCCTTGGGACATGCCTTATTGATATCTTTGAAATCAACGCACATCCTCCAGTTACCGTCAGCCTTTTTTACCAATACAGGATTTGCAACCCATGTCTGATAACACACTTCCCGGAGAATGCCTGCTTTGACAAGGTTGTCCACCTCTGCGCACAACCAATCACTGCGGTCTAGGGCCATATGCCGCTTCTTTTGCCTAACGGGTGTCAATGATGGATTAACGTTTAACTTATGTTCCGCAATATCCCGCGGAACCCCTGTCATGTCTGACTCGCGCCATGCGAAAATATCTGCGTTAGCTGACAGTATTCCATGCAACTTGCCCTTTGTTTCGGCTGACAAGCCTGCGCCAATTTTAATTCGCTTATCCGGATGCAAGCGATTTGCTATTACTGCACAGTTTGCAAGTTGCTCTCCTACGCTAGGAGCGCTTACAGACGCGACAGAGCCACACAGCTCGGTTGCTTGATGTGACGCAACTGTGGCAACGCCTCCTACTGTGGGAAACTTAATCAAACCATGCACTACCGATGGGATAATGTTAAAACGCCGTATGAAGTTTCTCCCTAGCAGTGCGTTATGTCGTGAAGTTGAACGAACCACATAAAAATCGACCAATTCACGCCTGATCATCTGCGGGTTCCTGTCATCCGCAAGCTCTATCATTAATTCTATTCGGCCTAGCGGCCACGAGTTTTCTCCAGAAAACCCTGATAGCGTAATATCAGGCTGACGTAACTGCGCTTTGACTTCTGCAGGAAGGAAACGATAACAATGCTCATACATAATATCGACACCGCTGCCAGTATCAACATGCATGCGCTTAACCTGGATTCCGCAATCGGGGATGCGACACTTGATGATAATGGGCTCATTAATAGAATCAATTGACATTACAGGAGGGAAAGTGATCGGGAGAAGCTCCCAATCCTGGTGATCGTTGTACTTTCTCCGCTGGCTGATTTTCTCTGCGTCAACCATGTTAATGGTTAAGTCGGCATTTTTCGCTTTGTCAACTTTCTGCCACGCGAAAGTCTTAGACTTCGGAGCCTCTTCTGCGACCTTTCCCTTGTCCTTTTTAGGTGGTTTTAGATGATCCAATTTGCCTGCGCGAAGCACTTCCAGAACCCGTTCCATCAAATTTTTACACCGATTGGTGTCGTGACCATAATCGTCATGAAATTCACAATACTTTGTTTTGTCCCACTTGCTAAATTCTGTAAGCGGAGTTGGAACCGCGAAGGTCGCGCATACTGGCTCCGTTGCCAAAATTTCCTTGGGCGTTTTGGACAAAATTTTGAGTAGCGCATAGTTCTGATTATTGATGCTGCGCTGATTATTGTTTCGATAATTGCCACTTGATTTCCCTTTATCATTCCTGATGGGACCACCGCTAGGATACCTTCCACGAGAGTTGTTACCGCGACTTTGATCGCGCGAACGATCATCATCGTCCTTTCTCTCATTGCGTGAGCTAGCTGTTGGAATGTCATTATCTTCGCCACTCCGCATATAGTCGTGGCATTCATTAAGCGCCTCAGCATAAGTTGTTGGGACTGTATGGCGCAGACGCCTTACCAGTGTTGGATGACGTTCTGAGTTTATACCATGTATGAGTCCGGAAATCTGTTGCTCTGGTTTGAGATCTGGTATACGCAGGCACTCATTAGTATACCTTGTGAGAAATTCGCCCAAAGATTCCTTGGGCTTCTGCACGATGTCATGGCATTCAATGTGAGTGCGCTTGCGTGGTCTCTGATTCTGATATTGCAGTAAAAACTTCGTCCGCAGATCCATAAACCCGGCAATACTACCCGCCGGCAACTTATTAAACCACTCACGAGCAATACCCTGTAGTGTCATAGGAAATATCTGACACGCAACCGGATCCACCCAGCCTTGAGTGCGCATTGCGCCTTCGAAGCTCTGTAAAAAATCATCTGGATCGGTCAGGCCATTGTAAGTACCCAACGTGCTAGGTATCTTTGGTGCTGATGGAAACGGGTATGCGGATATATGCGGAGGAAACTTGTCAAAGGTAGTCGGTAGCTCGAAGGGTGGTTTAACAGGATCCCCTTTCAAATTTGCAAAGAAACGCTTCATCATGTCCTGAACAAAGTCAGGTTGTGAAAATAAGTGAACCATATCGGGAGGTGCGGCCTGCATGAATTGACTTGCAAGATTTGCCTGCCCTTGAACATTTTGCCAAGGTTGACCCTGCGTCTGCGGATATAACCAAGGCTGCTGCGTTGGAAAAGAGGGATAACTTGAAGACGCAGAGTACACAGGTGGCTGTAAAGGAAGCGAAACCTGTGGCGCAGATATCTGCGAAACTTGAGGATACACACTTAAAAGCCCAACTGTATGCGCTGTGCTTTGCTGCTGCGCTGTTATCGGCGCCCAATGAGAGTTCGCATCTGGGATGACCCCAAATCCCCAACTATTAAGTAACGCCTGCGCATTCGCAGGAGTTAAAAATTGTGAAACTGGGTGCGGTGGTTGCCAAGGTTGCAACGGTGTAAATGACGAATTCTGCTGAATGCTCTGCGTATGCAGAGGTATTGAAACAGTGGTACTGTAAATAGGTACCTGGCCGCAGCAAACCACATGCGGCCCCGTTGTTCCACCGCCAGTGCCTGCAAAGATGACCCTTGGATCCACTGACGAAAAGTCCAGCCGCGTGGTTGTGACTGGTGAGTTTGCTCTTGGCGGTGTGACCCCGTCTGAATATATCGGCTTGTACCTCTGAAAGGGTTCGCCGGATATAGGTGGAGGGTATATCGTGTATCCCACCTGAGTAGCGGCCCCCGTAGTCATAACCGGTGTATGTTGACTACCAGACGGTGCGTTCTGAACATCTGTTTGGGTATGTTCCGATGATTCCTCGGAAGTCATGATACTGTTAAAGAAAAAATTCAAAAATTTTGTAAATAACGAGTCATACAATTCAAAACCTTAAAAGAAAAAGCAATTAAACAGTCTTGAATTAATTCGACTCTCAATGAAAGCACCACTTGATCATGCATATTTTAACCGAGGGGTTTAATATGCCTGCTCAATACGTAAAGAGGGGTTTAAGGACCTTAGAACATGGCTCTCCGGTCCGGCTACCGTGAATAACCCTGGCCGACATGATGATGTCGGCGGGGTGGCCAAGTGATTAAGTCCACCTTCAATAGCGGTCACTGATCGGAAGGCCCCAAATAAGGTCGTAGGTACTAGCTTACAAAAGACTAACCTGTTAACCTTGAAAAGATGCTGAATGATGCTGCTTTACGTAATGTGTATCGTATGCGATGGTTACGTAATGTGCTGTGTCCGGTAAACGATGATCAGGGTTTGTATATATAGGCAAACCCTAATTCTAGAACTGTCCCAGATCATGATAATCTCATCCATAACTGACTCCCCCGAATCACGGATATAATTATGGAAAAGATATTTACTTGACAGCTAAGCAACCGCCGTACCGGGAACAAAGGCATTCGCACGCCGCATACCGCACACAAGAACACGCATACGCACAATAGTGATTGTCCGCATACATTCGCGGTGCGCCTGCGGGTTGCGGTATCATTAAATTAATATATTTTTGTATCATATTATATCATAAACCTAGGTATATGATTGGATAGTGTTTTATATGTCACTTTGAATTATGTAATGATAGTTATTTCTGATATTTGAATACTTTAATTTACATAAAAAGTACATTATGAATAAAATTCGCGGGTAACCCGCGACCCACGAATATCCGTGGATACGAACATGGGTCTAAAAATAAATCCGTTAACCAAGATTCGCGGGCTAATGGATCATCAAAAAATCCGCGGGTGCGGGTGATGGATGTAGTGGATCCGCGCCCACAACCCGCGGGTGCCATCCGTAACTTATTATTAATACCAAGGAGAACATTTTCTTTTAGACGAGGAGAGAACAAATTAAGAGGAAGTCCCCAGTGTACTTCGGAATGAACCATGCTAATCTGAATGAGGAAGGCCCTAGTGTACTTCGGGGCATTCCTTGTGCAATGCCCCGTGTAAACCCAACGTGTACGGATCATCAACAACAGGATCATTGTAGTGACCCGAACTTTTCCATGTTTATATATATTAATTGAGATTTATATTTACATGATTAAATGTTTCCAACATGTTAAGCAATCAAACTTGTTAAGACTTGATTAATTGAAATATGTTTCATATAGACAATTGACCACCCAAGTTGACCGGTGATTCACGAACGTTAAAACTTGTAAAAACTATATGATGACATATATATGGATATATATATATAGTTAACATGATACTATGATAAGTAAACATATCATTAAGTATATTAACAATGAACTACATATGTAAAAACAAGACTACTAACTTAATGATTTTTAAACGAGACATATATGTAACGATTATCGTTGTAAAGACATTTAATGTATATATATCATATTAAGAGATATTCATACATGATAATATCATGATAATATAATAATTTAAAATCTCATTTGATATTATAAACATTGGGTTAACAACATTTAACAAGATCGTTAACCTAAAGGTTTCAAAACAACAATTACATGTAACGACTAACGATGACTTAACGACTCAGTTAAAATGTATATACATGTAGTGTTTTAATATGTATTTATAAACTTTTGAAAGACTTCAATACACTTATCAAAATACTTCTACTTAACAAAAATGCTTACAATTACATCCTCGTTCAGTTTCATCAACAATTCTACTCGTATGCACCCGTATTCGTACTCGTACAATACACAGCTTTTAGATGTATGTACTATTGGTATATACACTCCAATGATCAGCTCTTAGCAGCCCATGTGAGTCACCTAACACATTTGGGAACCATCATTTGGCAACTAGCATGAAATATCTCATAAAATTACAAAAATATGAGTAATCATTCATGACTTATTTACATGAAAACAAAATTACATATCCTTTATATCTAATCCATACACCAACGACCAAAAACACCTATAAACACTTTCATTCTTCAATTTTCTTCATCTAATTGATCTCTCTCAAGTTCTATCTTCAAGTTCTAAGTGTTCTTCATATATTCTACAAGTTCTAGTTACATAAAATCAAGAATACTTTCAAGTTTGCTAGCTCACTTCCAATCTTGTAAGGTGATTATCCAACCTCAAGAAATCTTTGTTTCTTACAGTAGGTTATCATTCTAATACAAGGTAATAATCATATTCAAACTTTGGTTCAATTTCTATAACTATAACAATCTTATTTCAAGTGATGATCTTACTTGAACTTGTTTTCGTGTCATGATTCTGCTTCAAGAACTTCGAGACATCCAAGGATCCGTTGAAGCTAGATCTATTTTTCTCTTTTCCAGTAGGTTTATCCAAGGAACTTAAGGTAGTAATGATATTCATAACATCATTCGATTCATACATATAAATCTATCTTATTCGAAGGTTTAAACTTGTAATCACTAGAACATAGTTTAGTTAATTCTAAACTTGTTCGCAAACAAAAGTTAATCCTTCTAACTTGACTTTTAAAATCAACTAAACACATGTTCTATATCTATATGATATGCTAACTTAATGATTTAAAACCTGGAAACACGAAAAACACCGTAAAACCGGATTTACGCCGTCGTAGTAACACCGCGGGCTGTTTTGGGTTAGTTAATTAAAAACTATGATAAACTTTGATTTAAAAGTTGTTATTCTGAGAAAATGATTGTTATTATGAACATGAAACTATATCCAAAAATTATGGTTAAACTCAAAGTGGAAGTATGTTTTCTAAAATGGTCATCTAGACGTCGTTCTTTCAACTGAAATGACTACCTTTACAAAAATGACTTGTAACTTATTTTTCCGACTATAAACCTATACTTTTTCTGTTTAGATTCATAAAATAGAGTTCAATATGAAACCATAGCAATTTGATTCACTCAAAACGGATTTAAAATGAAGAAGTTATGGGTAAAACAAGATTGGATAATTTTTCTCATTTTAGCTACGTGAAAATTGGTAACAAATCTATTCCAACCATAACTTAATCAACTTGTATTGTATATTATGTAATCTTGAGATACCATAGACACGTATACAATGTTTCGACCTATCATGTCGACACATCTATATATATTTCGGAACAACCATAGACACTCTATATGTGAATGTTGGAGTTAGCTATACAGGGTTGAGGTTGATTCCAAAATATATATAGTTTGAGTTGTGATCAATACTGAGATACGTATACACTGGGTCGTGGATTGATTCAAAATAATATTTATCAATTTATTTCTGTACATCTAACTGTGGACAACTAGTTGTAGGTTACTAACGAGGACAGCTGACTTAATAAACTTAAAACATCAAAATATATTAAAAGTGTTGTAAATATATTTTGAACATACTTTGATATATATGTATATATTGTTATAGGTTCGTGAATCAACCAGTGGCCAAGTCTTACTTCCCGACGAAGTAAAAATCTGTGAAAGTGAGTTATAGTCCCACTTTTAAAATCTAATATTTTTGGGATGAGAATACATGCAGATTTTATAAATGATTTACAAAATAGACACAAGTACGTGAAACTACATTCTATGGTTGAATTATCGAAATCGAATATGCCCCTTTTTATTAAGTCTGGTAATCTAAGAATTAGGGAACAGACACCCTAATTGACGCGAATCCTAAAGATAGATCTATTGGGCCTAACAAACCCCATCCAAAGTACCGGATGCTTTCGTATTTCGAAATTTATATCATATCCGAAGGGTGTCCCGGAATGATGGGGATATTCTTATATATGCATCTTGTTAATGTCGGTTACCAGGTGTTCACCATATGAATGATTTTTATCTCTATGTATGGGATGTGTATTGAAATATGAAATCTTGTGGTCTATTATTATGATTTGATATATATAGGTTAAACCTATAACTCACCAACATTTTTGTTGACGTTTTAAGCATATTTATTCTCAGGTGATTATTAAGAGCTTCCGCTGTCGCATACTTAAATAAGGACGAGATTTGGAGTCCATGCTTGTATGATATTGTGTAAAAACTGCATTCAAGAAACTTATTTTCTTGTAACATATTTGTATTGTAAACCATTATGTAATGGTCGTGTGTAAACAGGATATTTTAGATTATCATTATTTGATAATCTACGTAAATCTTTTTAAACCTTTATTGATGAAATAAAGGTTATGGTTTGTTTTAAAATGAATGCAGTCTTTGAAAAACGTCTCATATAGAGGTCAAAACCTCGCAACGAAATCAATTAATATGGAACATTTTTAATCAATAAGAACGGGACATTTTAGTTGGTATCCGAGCGTTGGTCTTAGAGAACCAGAATTTTGCATTAGTGTGTCTTATCGAGTTTGTTAGGATGCATTAGTGAGTCTGGACTTCGACCTTGTTTACTTGAAAAATGATTGCTTAACAAATTTTGTTGGAAACTATATATTTTTAACATGTGAATATTATGTGATATATTAATCTCTTAACGCGTTTGATATTATGTGATAGATGTCTACCTCTAGAACAAGTCCCATTGACTCACCTAATAATAATGAAGAGTCAAATGTAAATTGGAATGATTGGTGGACTGATTCACAAGTTCCCGAAGAGGAACCGGAAGAAGAGTCGGAACCGGAAGAAGAATCGGAACCGGAAGAAGAATCGGAACCGGATGAAGAAATAGAACCGGTGGGGGAAATAATAAAACGGTTAAGTAAAAGAAAATCCTCAACCAACCGACCAAGGTTAATTATGGTCAATGGTGTTTCCGCCAAGGAAGCAAAATATTGGGAGGATTACCAATTCTCCGATGAATCGGATTCCGATGAGAATTCCGATGATGTTATAGAAATTACCCCAACTGAATTTAAAAAGGCAAAAGAAAATAATAAGGGAAAGGGCATAAAAATAGAGAAATCTAATTCCAACCCCGATGAACTTTATATGTATCGTCAACCCCCGAAGTCCTTAAGTTGTAACAATGACCCGGGAACCTCTAAACCACCAGGTTTTTCTAAACCAATGTGGAAAACGACGGCTCGTATTAGGGGAACATCATATATCCCTAGAAACTTGGCAAAATGAACCAAAACCGAAGAAGAAGAAGAAATAAGCGAGTCAGAATAAGATAGTTGTATTCGTGTGGTGTAATATATGTAATATAGTGTGCTTATGCTTTATGATATATGTAAAAATTGCTTGTATTAATAAGTTTTTTTTTTTATGAATCTAACTCTTGTCTATTTTACAGTATAAAAACACAAAATGGATAGACAACCCAATATTTTAAGAGACCTACCCGGAGACATGATTGATGAAATCTTGTCTAGAGTCGGTCAGAATTCTTCGGCACAACTATTTAAGGCGAGATCAGTTTGTAAGACATTCGAAGAACGTTTCAAGAATGCCTTGGTTTATAAAAGGCTTTCGTTCGAAAGATGGGGGATATCACATTGGGAAATCCATAAGTTACGATGTGTTTACTTTGACGCATATATTGCGGGGAACCCAAATGCTATTTTACGCAATGGGTTAAGAAATTATTTTGACTCAATATATCCGAATATTGGACTTCGTGATTTAGAAAAAGCGGCTAACATGCAACATAAAGAAGCATGTTATGCTTACGGATTAGTAATGTTTGCTTCTCACCATAGTGAGAACAAGAACATCGGGCTACAACTATTAAACAAAACATTCCCACAAGTGACGAATTCGGTAATTGGGGTAAGAAATGAGGTTTTTAGATTGTTACGGGACTGTTGGATATTACGTAACCCTCGTCCCTTTGACGACGTTACAACACGCTGTCTTATCAACGGCCATAACGGTTATGTTCCACAAGACCAAGGATGGGAAGTAATCCTAGCAAAACCAGAATGCATGACTTGTTTCTGGACGTATGAATTACGTGTCTTTATTGCCTTTGCTGAACGACTTGTGTACTAGCTAGAATTATCTTCACAACCATCTTGTATCAAATTTATTGTGTGCTATATTTCATGCTATATGTAAAATAAGCGGTAATGTAAGTTTGTAAAATATTGTGTAAAAGTTTGAACGCGAAATATTATTATAATCAGTTTTTCATATAGAATTGTAGTAGTTGAATTGTATATTAGCTACTAAGTATGAACTTAACGGGTAGGAACTACCCGAATTTAAGTTTATAAAACGCTAATATGAAGAAAAAGCTTTTATAAATGAGTTCATATTATGCTACGAAATACTATTAACTACTCTTAATATTATGTATGATTAACTTGTTCCATTTGACTATTTTGAAGGAAATGGCACCGACTAATCGACACACCGTGAATATGAATGAAGAGGAATTCTGTACTTTTCTAGCTTCAAACATAGCCGCAGTACAGGCTGCGCTACATACCAACAATAACCTTGGATCTAGCAGTACAGGAAATTGTGTAGGATGCACCTACAAAGAATTCACTGCCTGCAAACCTTTGGAATTTGATGGAACCGAAGGACCGATCGGATTGAAACGGTGGACCGAGTAGGTCGAATCGGTGTTTGCCATAAGTAAGTGTACTGAAGAGGACAAAGTGAGGTACGCTACGCATACCTTCACAGGTTCTGCGTTAACATGGTGGAATACCTATCTAGAACAAGTGGGACAAGATGATGCGTACGCACTACCGTGGTCAGCATTCAAGCACTTGATGAACGAGAAGTACCGTCCCAGAACCGAGGTTAATAAGCTCAAGACAGAACTTAGAGGGTTACGAACCCAAGGATTTGATATTACCACGTACGAAAGACGATTCATAGAATTGTGCCTATTGTGTTCGGGAGCATTCGAAGATGAGGAAGAGAAGATCGACGCGTTTGTGAAAGGATTACCGGAAAGAATCCAAGAAGATATAAGTTCACACGAGCCCGCCTCCATACAACAGGCATGTAGAATGGCTCACAAACTAGTGAACCAGATTGAAGAAAGAATTAAAGAACATACTGCTGAAGAGGCCAATGTGAAGCAAGTCAAAAGAAAGTGGGAGGAAAACGGTGATAAGAATCACCAATACAACAACAACAGCAATTACAACAATAATCGCAACAATTATCCCAACAATCGCAACATCAATCGCAACTACAACAAATGGCCCAACAACAACAACAACAACAACTACAACAATCATCCCAACAAAAATAATAACCGCAACAACAACAACAATCAGAAGCAGCTATGCCAAAGGTGTGAAAAGTATCACTCGGGGTTCTGCACCAAATTTTGCAACAAGTGTAAAAGAAATGGTCATAGCGCGGCGAAGTGTGAGGTCTACGGACTAGGGGTTAATAGAACGAAAGGAACAAATGGTGTCGGAACGAGTAATGGCGGAGCAAGTAGTGTCGGAGCAAGTTATGCCAATGTAGTTTGTTATAAATGTGGAAAACCGGGCCACATTATTAGAAATTGCCCGAACCAGGAGAACACGAATGGACAAGGCCGCGGAAGAGTTTTCAATATTAATGCGGCAGAGGCACAGGAAGACCCGGAGCTTGTTACGGGTACGTTTCTTATTGACAATAAATCTGCTTACGTTTTATTTGATTCGGGTGTGGATAGAAGCTATATGAGTAGAGATTTTTGTGCTAAATTAAATTGTCCATTGACGCCTTTGGATAGTAAATTTTTACTCGAATTAGCAAATGGTAAATTAATTTCAGCAGATAATATATGTCGGAATCGAGAAATTAAACTGGTTAGCGAAACATTTAAGATTGATTTGATACCAGTAAAGTTAGGGAGTTTTGATGTGATAATCGGTATGGACTGGTTGAAAGAAGTGAAAGCAGAGATCGTTTGTTACAAAAATGCAATTCGCATTATACGAGAAAAAGGAAAACCCTTAATGGTGTACGGAGAAAAGGGCAACACGAAGCTACATCTTATTAGTAATTTGAAGGCACAAAAACTAATAAGAAAAGGTTGCTATGCTGTTCTAGCACACGTCGAGAAAGTACAAACTGAAGAAAAGAGCATCAATGATGTTCCCATTGCAAAAGAATTTCCCGATGTATTTCCGAAAGAATTACCGGGATTACCCCCACATCGATCCGTTGAATTTCAAATAGATCTTGTACAAGGAGCTGCACCAATAGCTCGTGCTCCTTACAGACTCGCACCCAGCGAGATGAAAGAACTGCAAAGCCAATTACAAGAACTTTTAGAGCGTGGTTTCATTCGACCAAGCACATCACCGTGGGGAGCTCCTGTTTTGTTTGTCAAGAAGAAAGATGGTACATTCAGGTTGTGTATCGACTACCGAGAGTTGAACAAACTTACCATCAAGAACCGCTACCCACTACCGAGAATCGACGACTTATTTGATCAACTACAAGGCTCGTCTGTTTATTCAAAGATTGACTTACGTTCCGGGTATCATCAAATGCGGGTGAAAGAAGATGATATTCCAAAGACTGCTTTCAGAACACGTTACGGTCATTACGAGTTTATGGTCATGCCATTTAGTTTAACTAATGCACCAGCTGTGTTCATGGACCTTATGAACCGAGTGTGTGGACCATACCTTGACAAGTTTGTCATTGTTTTCATTGATGACATACTTATTTACTCAAAGAATGACCAAGAACACGGTGAACATTTGAGAAAGGTGTTAGAAGTATTGAGGAAGGAAGAATTGTACGCTAAGTTTTCAAAGTGTGCATTTTGGTTGGAAGAAGTTCAATTTCTCGGTCACATAGTGAACAAAGAAGGTATTAAGGTGGATCCTGTAGTGACCCGAACTTTTCCATGTTTATATATATATTAATTGAGATTGATATTTACATGATTAAATGTTTCCAACATGTTAAGCAATCAAACTTGTTAAGACTTGATTAATTGAAATATGTTTCATATAGACAATTGACCACCAAAGTTGACCGGTGATTCACGAACGTTAAAACTTGTAAAAACTATATGATGACATATATATGGATATATATATATAGTTAACATGATACTATGATAAGTAAACATATCATTAAGTATATTAACAATGAACTACATATGTAAAAACAAGACTACTAACTTAATGATTTTTAAACGAGACATATATGTAACGATTATCGTTGTAAAGATATTTAATGTATATATATCATATTAAGAGATATTCATACATGATAATATCATGATAATATAATAATTTAAAATCTCATTTGATATTATAAACATTGGGTTAACAACATTTAACAAGATCGTTAACCTAAAGGTTTCAAAACAACACTTACATGTAACGACTAACGATGACTTAACAACTCAGTTAAAATGTATATACATGTAGTGTTTTAATATGTATTTATACACTTTTGAAACACTTCAATACACTTATCAAAATACTTCTACTTAACAAAAATGCTTACAATTACATCCTCGTTCAGTTTCATCAACAATTCTACTCGTATGCACCCGTATTCGTACTCGTACAATACACAGCTTTTAGATGTATGTACTATTGGTATATACACTCCAATGATCAGCTCTTAGCAGTCCATGTGAGTCACCTAACACATGTGGGAACCATCATTTGGCAACTAGCATGAAATATCTCATAAAATTACAAAAATATGAGTAATCATTCATGACTTATTTACATGAAAACAAAATTACATATCCTTTATATCTAATCCATACACCAACAACCAAAAACACCTACAAACACTTTCATTCTTCAATTTTCTTCATCTAATTGATCTCTCTCAAGTTCTATCTTCAAGTTCTAAGTGTTCTTCATATATTCTACAAGTTCTAGTTACATAAAATCAAGAATACTTTCAAGTTTGCTAGCTCAATTCCAAACTTGTAAAGTGATCATCCAACCTCAAGAAATCTTTGTTTCTTACAGTAGGTTATCATTCTAATACAAGGTAATAATCATATTCAAACTTTGGTTCAATTTCTATAACTATAACAATCTTATTTCAAGTGATGATCTTACTTGAACTTGTTTTCGTGTCATGATTCTGCTTCAAGAACTTCGAGCCATCCAAGGATCCGTTGAAGCTAGATCCATTTTTCTCTTTTCCAGTAGGTTTATCCAAGGAACTTAAGGTAGTAATGATGTTCATAACATCATTCAATTCATACATATAAAGCTATCTTATTCGAAGGTTTAAACTTGTAATCACTAGAACATAGTTTAGTTAATTCTAAACTTGTTCGCAAACAAAAGTTAATCCTTCTAACTTGACTTTTAAAATCAACTAAACACATTTTCTATATCTATATGATATGCTAACTTAATGATTTAAAACCTGGAAACACGAAAAACACCGTAAAACCGGATTTACGCCGTCGTAGTAACACCGCGGGCTGTTTTGGGTTAGTTAATTAAAAACTATGATAAACTTTGATTTAAAAGTTGTTATTCTGAGAAAATGATTTTTATTATGAACATGAAACTATATCCAAAAATTATGGTTAAACTCAAAGTGGAAGTATGTTTTCTAAAATGGTCATCTAGACGTCGTTCTTTCGACTAAAATGACTACCTTTACAAAAACGACTTGTAACCTATTTTTCCGACTATAAACCTATACATTTTCTGTTTAGATTCATAAAATAGAGTTCAATATGAAACCATAGCAATTTGATTCACTCAAAACGGATTTAAAATGAAGAAGTTATGGGTAAAACAAGATTGGATAATTTTTCTCATTTTAGCTACGTGAAAATTGGTAACAAATCTATTCCAACCATAACTTAATCAACTTGTATTGTATATTATGTAATCTTGAGATACCATAGACACGTATACAATGTTTCGACCTATCATGTCGACACATCTATATATATTTCGGAACAACCATAGACACTCTATATGTGAATGTTGGAGTTAGCTATACAGGGTTGAGGTTGATTCCAAAATATATATAGTTTGAGTTGTGATCAATACTGAGATACGTATACACTGGGTCGTGGATTGATTCAAGATAATATTTATCGATTTATTTATGTACATCTAACTGTGGACAACTAGTTGTAGGTTACTAACAAGGACAGCTGACTTAATAAACTTAAAACATCAAAATATATTAAAAGTGTTGTAAATATATTTTGAACATACTTTGATATATATGTATATATTGTTATAGGTTCGTGAATCAACCAGTGGCCAAGTCTTACTTCCCGACGAAGTAAAAATCTGTGAAAGTGAGTTATAGTCCCACTTTTAAAATCTAATATTTTTGGGATGAGAATACATGCAGGTTTTATAAATGATTTACAAAATAGACACAAGTACGTGAAACTACATTCTATGGTTGAATTATCGAAATCGAATATGCCCCTTTTTATTAAGTCTGGTAATCTAAGAATTAGGGAACAGACACCCTAATTGACGCGAATCCTAAAGATAGATCTATTGGGCCTAACAAACCCCATCCAAAGTACCGGATGCTTTAGTACTTCGAAATTTATATCATATCCGAAGGGTGTCCCGGAATGATGGGGATATTCTTATATATGCATCTTGTTAATGTCGGTTACCAGGTGTTCACCATATGAATGATTTTTATCTCTATGTATGGGATGTGTATTAAAATATGAAATCTTGTGGTCTATTATTATGATTTGATATATATAGGTTAAACCTATAACTCACCAACATTTTTGTTGACGTTTTAAGCATGTTTATTCTCAGGTGATTATTAAGAGCTTCCGCTGTCGCATACTTAAATAAGGACGAGATTTGGAGTCCATGCTTGTATGATATTGTGTAAAAACTGCATTCAAGAAACTTATTTTGTTGTAACATATTTGTATTGTAAACCATTATGTAATGGTCGTGTGTAAACAGTGTATTTTAGATTATCATTATTTGATAATCTACGTAAAGCTTTTTAAACCTTTATTGATGAAATAAAGGTTATGGTTTGTTTTAAAATGAATGCAGTCTTTGAAAAACGTCTCATATAGAGGTCAAAAAACGAAATCAATTAATATGGAACGTTTTTAATCAATAAGAACGGGACATTTCAGTTGGTATCCGAGCGTTGGTCTTAGAGAACCAGAATTTTGCATTAGTGTGTCTTATCGAGTTTGTTAGGATGCATTAGTGAGTCTGGACTTCGACCGTGTTTACTTGAAAAATGATTGCTTAACAAATTTTGTTGGAAACTATATATTTTTAACATGTGAATATTATGTGATATATTAATCTCTTAACGCGTTTGATATTATGTGATAGATGTCTACCTCTAGAACAAGTCCCATTGACTCACCTAATAATAATGAAGAGTCAAATGTAAATTGGAATGATTCGTGGACTGATTCACAAGTTCCCGAAGAGGAACCGGAAGAAGAGTCGGAACCGGAAGAAGAATCGGAACCGGAAGAAGAATCGGAACCGGATGAAGAAATAGAACCGGTGGGGGAATAATAAAACGGTTAAGTAAAAGAAAATCCTCAACCAACCGACCAAGGTTAATTATGGTCAATGGTGTTTCCGCCAAGGAAGCAAAATATTGGGAGGATTACCAATTCTCCGATGAATCGGATTCCGACGAGAATTCCGATGATGTTATAGAAATTACCCCAACTGAATTTAAAAAGGCAAAAGAAAATAATAAGGGAAAGGGCATAAAAATTGAGAAATCTAATTCCAACCCCGATGAACTCTATATGTATCGTCAACCCCCGAAGTCCTTAAGTTGTAACAATGACCCGGGAACCTCTAAACCACCAGGTTTTTCTAAACCAATGTGGAAAACGACGGCTCGTATTAGGGGAACATCATATATCCCTAGAAACTTGGCAAAACGAACCAAAACTGAAGAAGAAGAAACAAGCGAGTTGGAATAAGATAGTTGTATTCGTGTGGTGTAATATATGTAATATAGTGTGCTTATGCTTTATGATATATGTAAAAATTGCTTGTATTAATAAGTATTTTTTTTTATGAATCTAACTCTTGTCTATTTTACAGTTTAAAAACACAAAATGGATAGACAACCCAATATTTTAAGAGACCTACCCGGAGACATGATTGATGAAATCCTGTCTAGAGTCGGTCAGAATTCCTCGGCACAACTATTTAAGGCGAGATCAGTTTATAAGACATTCGAAGAACGTTCCAAGAATGTCTTGGTTTATAAGAGACTTTCGTTTGAAAGATGGGGGATATCACATTGGGAAACCCATAAGTTACGATGTGTTTACTTTGACGCATATATTGCGGGAAACCCAAATGCTATTTTACGCAACGGGTTAAGAAATTATTTTGACTCAATGTATCCGAATATAGGACTTCATGATTTAGAAAAAGCGGCTAACATGCAACATAAAGAAGCATGCTATGCTTACGGATTAGTAATGTTCGCTTCTCACCAAAGGGAGAACAAGAACATCGGGCTACAACTATTAAACAAAACGTTCCCACAAGTGACGGAGTCGGTAATTGGGGTAAGAAATGAGGTTTTTAGATTGTTACGGGACTGTTGGACATTACATAACCCTCGTCCCTTTGACGACATTACAACACGATGTATTATCAACGGCCATAACGGTTATGTTCCACAATACCAAGGATGAGAAGTAGTCCTAGTAAAACCAGAATGCATGACTTGTTTCTGGACGTATGAATTACGTGTCTTTATTGCCTTTGCTGAACGACTTGTGTACTAGCTAGAATTATCTTCACAACTATCTTGTATCAAAGTTATTGTGTGCTATATTTCGTGCTTTATGTAAAATAAGCGGTATTGTAAGTTTGTAAAATATTGTATAAAAGTTTGAACGCGAAATATTATTATAATCAGTTTTTCATATAGAATTGTAGTAGTTGAATTGTATATTAGCTACTAAGTATGAACTTAACGGGTAGGTACTACCCGAATTTAAACTTATAAAACGCTAATATGAAGAAAAAGCTTTTATAAATGAGTTCATATTATGCTACGAAATACTATTAACTACTCTTAATATTCTGTATGATTAACTTGTTCCATTTGACTATTTTGAAGGAAATGGCACCGACTACTCGACACACCGTGAATATGAATGAAGAGGAAATGACACCGACTACTCGACACACCGTGAATACTTTTCTAGCTTCAAACATAGCCGCAGTATTTCCATTTGACTATTTTGAAGGAAATGGCACCGACTACTCGACACACCGTGAATACTTTTCTAGCTTCAAACATAGCCGCAGTATAGGCTGCGCTACATACCAACAATAACCTTGGATCTAGCAGTACAGGAAATCGTGTAGGATGCACCTACAAAGAATTCACTGCCTGCAAACCTTTGGAATTTGATGGAACCGAAGGACCGATCGGATTAAAACGGTGGACCGAGAAGGTCGAATCGGTGTTTGCCATAAGTAAGTGTACTGAAGAGGACAAAGTGAAGTACGCTACGCATACCTTCACAGGTTCTGCGTTAACATGGTGGAATACCTATCTAGAGCAAGTGGGACAAGACGATGCGTACGCACTACCGTGGTCAGCATTCAAGCACTTGATGAACGAGAAGTACCGTCCCAGAACCGAGGTCAATAAGCTCAAGACAGAACTTAGAGGGTTACGAACCCAAGGATTTGATATTACCACATACGAAAGACGATTCACAGAATTGTGCCTATTGTGTCCGGGAGCGTTCGAAGATGAGGAAGAGAAGATCGACGCGTTTGTGAAAGGATTACCGGAAAGAATCCAAGAAGATATAAGTTCACACGAGCCCGCGTCCATACAACAGGCATGTAGAATGGCTCACACACTAGTGAACCAGATTGAAGAAAGAATTAAAGAACAGACTGCTGAAGAGGCCAATGTGAAGCAAGTCAAAAGAAAGTGGGAAGAAAACGGTGATAAGAATCACCAATACAGCAACAACAGCAATTACAACAATAATCGCAACAATTATCCCAACAATCGCAACATCAATCGTAACTACAACAAACGGCCCAACAACAACAACAACAACAACAACAACAACAACAACAACAACAACAACAACAACAACAACAACAGCAACTACAACAATCATCCCAACAACAATAATAACCGCAACAACAACAACAATCAGAAGCAGCTATGCCAAAGGTGTGAAAAGTATCACTCGGGGTTCTGCACCAAATTTTGCAACAAGTGTAAAAGAAATGGTCATAGCGCGGCGAAGTGTGAGGTCTACGGACCAGGGGTTAATAGAACGAAAGGAACAAATGGTGTCGGAACGAGTAATGGCGGAGCAAGTAGTATCGGAGCAAGTTATGCCAATGTAGTTTGTTATAAATGTGGAAAACCGGGCCACATTATTAGAAATTGCCCGAACCAGGAGAACACGAATGGACAAGGCCGCGGAAGAGTTTTCAATATTAATGTGGCAGAGGCACAGGAAGACCCGGAGCTTGTTACGGGTACGTTTCTTATTGACAATAAATCTGCTTACGTTTTATTTGATTCGGATGCGGATAGAAGCTATATGAGTAGAGATTTTTGTGCTAAACTAAGTTGTCCATTGACGCCTTTGGATAGTAAATTTTTACTCGAATTAGCAAATGGTAAATTAATTTCAGCAGATAATATATGTCGGAATCGAGAAATTAAACTAGTTAGCGAAACATTTAAGATTGATTTGATACCAGTAGAGTTAGGGAGTTTTGATGTGATAATCGGTATGGACTGATTGAAAGAAGTGAAAGCAGAGATCGTTTGTTACAAAAATGCAATTCGCATTATACGAGAAAAAGGAAAACCCTTAATGGTGTACGGAGAAAAGGGCAATACGAAGCTACATCTTATTAGTAATTTGAAGGCACAAAAACTAATAAGAAAAGGTTGCTATGCTGTTCTAGCACACATCGAGAAAGTACAAACTGAAGAAAAGAGCATCAATGATGTTCCCATTGCAAAAGAATTTCCTGATGTATTTCCGAAAGAATTACCGGGATTAGCCCCACATCGATCCGTTGAATTTCAAATAGATCTTGTACCAGGAGCTGCACCAATAGCTCGTGCTCCTTACAGACTCGCACCCAGCGAGATGAAAGAACTACAAAGCCAATTACAAGAACTTTTAGAGCGTGGTTTCATTCGACCAAGCACATCACCGTGGGGAGCTCCTGTTTTGTTTGTCAAGAAGAAAGATGGTACATTCAGGTTGTGTATCGACTACCGAGAGTTGAACAAACTTACCATCAAGAACCGCTACCCACTACCGAGAATCAACGACTTATTTGATCAACTACAAGGCTCGTCTGTTTATTCAAAGATTGACTTACGTTCTGGGTATCATCAAATGCGGGTGAAAGAAGATGATATTCCAAAGACTGCTTTCAGAACACGTTACGGTCATTACGAGTTTATGGTCATGCCGTTTGGTTTAACTAATGCACCAGCTGTGTTCATGGACCTTATGAACCGAGTGTGTGGACCATACCTTGACAAGTTTGTCATTGTTTTCATTGATGACATACTTATTTACTCAAAGAATGACCAAGAACACGGTGAACATTTGAGAAAGGTGTTAGAAGTATTGAGGAAGGAAGAATTGTACGCTAAGTTTTCAAAGTGTGCATTTTGGTTGGAAGAAGTTCAATTCCTCTGTCACATAGTGAACAAAGAAGGTATTAAGGTGGATCCGGCAAAGATTGAAACTGTTGAAAAGTGGGAAACCCCGAAAACTCCGAAACACATACGCCAGTTTTTAGGACTAGCTGGTTACTACAGAAGGTTCATCCAAGACTTTTCCAGAATAGCAAAACCCTTGACTGCATTAACGCATAAAGGGAAGAAATTTGAATGGAATGATGAACAAGAGAAAGCGTTTCAGTTATTGAAGAAAAAGCTAACTACGGCACCTATATTGTCATTGCCTGAAGGGAATGATGATTTTGTGATTTATTGTGACGCATCAAAGCAAGGTCTCGGTTGTGTATTAATGCAACGAACGAAGGTGATTGCTTATGCGTCTAGACAATTGAAGATTCACGAACAAAATTATACGACGCATGATTTGGAATTAGGCGCGGTTGTTTTTGCATTAAAGACTTGGAGGCACTACTTATATGGGGTCAAAAGTATTATATATACCGACCACAAAAGTCTTCAACACATATTTAATCAGAAACAACTGAATATGAGGCAGCGTAGGTGGATTGAATTGTTGAATGATTACGACTTTGAGATTCGTTACCACCCGGGGAAGGCAAATGTGGTAGCCGATGCCTTGAGCAGGAAGGACAGAGAACCTATTCGAGTAAAATCTATGAATATAATGATTCAAAATAACCTTACTACTCAAATAAAGGAGGCGCAACAAGGAGTTTTAAAAGAGGGAAATTTAAAGGATGAAATACCCAAAGGATCGGAGAAGCATCTTAATATTCTGGAAGACGGAACCCGGTATAGGGCTGAAAGGATTTGGGTACCAAAATTTGGCGATATGAGAGAAATGGTACTTAGAGAAGCTCATAAAACCAGATACTCAATACATCCTGGAACGGGGAAGATGTACAAGGATCTCAAGAAACATTTTTGGTGGCTGGGTATGAAAGCCGATGTTGCTAAATACGTAGGAGAATGTTTGACGTGTTCTAAGGTCAAAGGTGAGCATCAGAAACCATCAGGTCTACTTCAACAACCCGAAATCCCGGAATGGAAATGGGAAAACATTACCATGGATTTCATCACTAAATTGCCAAGGACTGCAAGTGGTTTTGATACTATTTGGGTAATAGTTGATCGTCTCACCAAATCAGCACACTTCCTGCCAATAAGAGAAGATGACAAGATGGAGAAGTTAGCACGACTGTATTTGAAGGAAGTCGTCTCCAGACATGGAATACCAATCTCTATTATCTCTGATTTGGATGGCAGATTTATTTCAAGATTCTGGCAGACATTACAGCAAGCATTAGGAACTCGTCTAGACATGAGTACTGCCTATCATCCACAAACTGATGGGCAGAGCGAAAGGACGATACAAACGCTTGAAGACATGCTACAAGCATGTGTTATTGATTTCGGAAACAGTTGGGATCGACATCTACCGTTAGCAGAATTTTCCTACAACAACAGCTACCATTCAAGCATTGAGATGGCGCCGTTTGAAGCACTTTATGGTAGAAAGTGCAGGTCTCCGATTTGTTGGAGTGAAGTGGGGGATAGACAGATTACGGGTCCGGAGATTATACAAGAAACTACCGAGAAGATCATCCAAATTTAACAACGGTTGAAAACCGCCCAAAGTCGACAAAAGAGCTACGCTGACATTAAAAGAAAAGATATAGAATTTGAAATTGGAGAGATGGTCATGCTTAAAGTTGCACCTTGGAAAGGCGTTGTTCGATTTGGTAAACGAGGGAAATTAAATCCAAGGTATATTGGACCATTCAAGATTATTGATCGTGTCGGACCAGTAGCTTACCGACTTGAGTTACCTCAACAACTCGCGGCTGTACATAACACTTTCCACGTCTCGAATTTGAAGAAATTTTTTGCTAAAGAAGATCTCACTATTCCGTTAGATGAAATCCAAATCAACGAAAAACTTCAATTCATCGAAGAACCCGTCGAAATAATGGATCGTGAGGTTAAAAGACTTAAGCAAAACAAGATACCAATTGTTAAGGTTCGATGGAATGCTCGTAGAGGACCCGAGTTCACCTGGGAGCGTGAAGATCAGATGAAGAAGAAATACCCGCATCTATTTCCAGAAGATTCGTCAACACCTTCAACAGCTTAAAATTTCGGGACGAAATTTATTTAACGGGTAGGTACTGTAGTGACCCGAACTTTTCCATGTTTATATATATATTAATTGAGATTGATATTTACATGATTAAATGTTTCCAACATGTTAAGCAATCAAACTTGTTAAGACTTGATTAATTGAAATATGTTTCATATAGACAATTGACCACCAAAGTTGACCGGTGATTCACAAACGTTAAAACTTGTAAAAACTATATGATGACATATATATGGATATATATATATAGTTAACATGATACTATGATAAGTAAACATATCATTAAGTATATTAACAATGAACTACATATGTAAAAACAAGACTACTAACTTAATGATTTTTAAACGAGACATATATGTAACGATTATCGTTGTAAAGACATTTAATGTATATATATCATATTAAGAGATATTCATACATGATAATATCATGATAATATAATAATTTAAAATCTCATTTGATATTATAAACATTGGGTTAACAACATTTAACAAGATCGTTAACCTAAAGGTTTCAAAACAACACTTACATGTAACGACTAACGATGACTTAACGACTCAGTTAAAATGTATATACATGTAGTGTTTTAATATGTATTTATACACTTTTGAAACACTTCAATACACTTATCAAAATACTTCTACTTAACAAAAATGCTTACAATTACATCCTCGTTCAGTTTCATCAACAATTCTACTCGTATGCACCCGTATTCGTACTCGTACAATACACAGCTTTTAGATGTATGTACTATTGGTATATACACTCCAATGATCAGCTCTTAGCAGCCCATGTGAGTCACCTAACACATGTGGGAACCATCATTTGGTAACTAGCATGAAATATCTCATAAAATTACAAAAATATGAGTAATCATTCATGACTTATTTACATGAAAACAAAATTACATATCCTTTATATCTAATCCATACACCAACGACCAAAAACACCTACAAACACTTTCATTCTTCAATTTTCTTCATCTAATTGATCTCTCTCAAGTTCTATCTTCAAGTTCTAAGTGTTCTTCATATATTCTACAAGTTCTAGTTACATAAAATCAAGAATACTTTCAAGTTTGCTAGCTCAATTCCAAACTTGTAAAGTGATCATCCAACCTCAAGAAATCTTTGTTTCTTACAGTAGGTTATCATTCTAATACAAGGTAATAATCATATTCAAACTTTGGTTCAATTTCTATAACTATAACAATCTTATTTCAAGTGATGATCTTACTTGAACTTGTTTTCGTGTCATGATTCTGCTTCAAGAACTTCGAGCCATCCAAGGATCCGTTGAAGCTAGATCCATTTTTCTCTTTTCCAGTAGGTTTATCCAAGGAACTTAAGGTAGTAATGATGTTCATAACATCATTCAATTCATACATATAAAGCTATCTTATTCGAAGGTTTAAACTTGTAATCACTAGAACATAGTTTAGTTAATTCTAAACTTGTTCGCAAACAAAAGTTAATCCTTCTAACTTGACTTTTAAAATCAACTAAACACATGTTCTATATCTATATGATATGCTAACTTAATGATTTAAAACCTGGAAACACGAAAAACACCGTAAAACCGGATTTACGCCGTCGTAGTAACACCGCGGGCTGTTTTGGGTTAGTTAATTAAAAACTATGATAAACTTTGATTTAAAAGTTGTTATTCTGAGAAAATGATTTTTATTATGAACATGAAACTATATCCAAAAATTATGGTTAAACTCAAAGTGGAAGTATGTTTTCTAAAATGGTCATCTAGACGTCGTTCTTTCGACTGAAATGACTACCTTTACAAAAACGACTTGTAACCTATTTTTCCGACTATAAACCTATACTTTTTCTGTTTAGATTCATAAAATAGAGTTCAATATGAAACCATAGCAATTTGATTCACTCAAAACGGATTTAAAATGAAGAAGTTATGGGTAAAACAAGATTGGATAATTTTTCTCATTTTAGCTACGTGAAAATTGGTAACAAATCTATTCCAACCATAACTTAATCAACTTGTATTGTATATTATGTAATCTTGAGATACCATAGACACATATACAATGTTTCGACCTATCATGTCGACACATCTATATATATTTCGGAACAACCATAGACACTCTATATGTGAATGTTGGAGTTAGCTATACAGGGTTGAGGTTGATTCCAACATATATATAGTTTGAGTTGTGATCAATACTGAGATACGTATACACTGGGTCGTGGATTAATTCAAGATAATATTTCTCGATTTATTTCTGTACATCTAACTGTGGACAACTAGTTGTAGGTTACTAACAAGGACAGCTGACTTAATAAACTTAAAACATCAAAATATATTAAAAGTGTTGTAAATATATTTTGAACATACTTTGATATATATGTATATATTGTTATAGGTTCGTGAATCAACCAGTGGCCAAGTCTTACTTCCCGACGAAGTAAAAATCTGTGAAAGTGAGTTATAGTCCCACTTTTAAAATCTAATATTTTTGGGATGAGAATACATGCAGGTTTTATAAATGATTTACAAAATAGACACAAGTACGTGAAACTACATTCTATGGTTGAATTATCGAAATCGAATATGCCCCTTTTTATTAAGTCTGGTAATCTAAGAATTAGGGAACAGACACCCTAATTGACGCGAATCCTAAAGATAGATCTATTGGGCCTAACAAACCCCATCCAAAGTACCGGATGCTTTAGTACTTCGAAATTTATATCATATCCGAAGGGTGTCCCGGAATGATGGGGATATTCTTATATATGCATCTTGTTAATGTCGGTTACCAGGTGTTCACCATATGAATGATTTTTATCTCTATGTATGGGATGTGTATTGAAATATGAAATCTTGTGGTCTATTATTATGATTTGATATATATAGGTTAAACCTATAACTCACCAACATTTTTGTTGACGTTTTAAGCATGTTTATTCTCAGGTGATTATTAAGAGCTTCCGCTGTCGCATACTTAAATAAGGACGAGATTTGGAGTCCATGCTTGTATGATATTGTGTAAAAACTGCATTCAAGAAACTTATTTTGTTGTAACATATTTGTATTGTAAACCATTATGTAATGGTCGTGTGTAAACAGTATATTTTAGATTATCATTATTTGATAATCTACGTAAAGCTTTTTAAACCTTTATTGATGAAATAAAGGTTATGGTTTGTTTTAAAATGAATGCAGTCTTTGAAAAACGTCTCATATAGAGGTCAAAACCTCGCAACAAAATCAATTAATATGGAACGTTTTTAATCAATAAGAACGGGACATTTCAGATCCGGCAAAGATAGAAACTGTTGAAAAGTGGGAAACCCCGAAAACTCCGAAACACATACGCCAGTTTTTAGGACTAGCTGGTTACTACAGAAGGTTCATCCAAGACTTTTCCAGAATAGCAAAACCATTGACTGCATTAACGCATAAAGGGAAGAAATTTGAATGGAATGATGAACAAGAGAAAGCGTTTCAGTTATTGAGGAAAAAGCTAACTACGGCACCTATATTGTCATTGCCTGAAGGGAATGATGATTTTGTGATTTATTGTGACGCATCAAAGCAAGGTCTCGGTTGTGTATTAATGCAACGAACGAAGGTGATTGCTTATGCGTATAGACAATTGAAGATTCACGAACAAAATTATATGACGCATGATTTGGAATTAGGCGCGGTTGTTTTTGCATTAAAGACTTGGAGGCACTACTTATATGTGGTCAAAAGTGTTATATATACCGACCACAAAAGTCTTCAACACATATTTAATCAGAAACAACTGAATATGAGGCATCATAGATGGATTGAATTATTGAATGATTACGACTTTGAGATTCGTTACCACCCGAGGAAGGCAAATGTGGTAGCCGATGCCTTGAGCAGGAAGGACAGAGAACCCATTCGAGTAAAATCTATGAATATAATGATTCATAATAATCTTACTACTCAAATAAAGGAGGCGCAACAAGGAGTTTTAAAAGAGGGAAATTTAAAGGATGAAATACCCAAAGGATCGGAGAAGCATCTTAATATTCGGGAAGACGGAACCCGGTATAGGGCTGAAAGGATTTGGGTACCAAAATTTGGAGATATGAGAGAAATGGTACTTAGAGAAGCTCATAAAACCAGATACTCAATACATCCTGGAACGGGGAAGATGTACAAGGATCTCAAGAAACATTTTTGGTGGCCGGGTATGAAAGCCGATGTTGCTAAATACGTAGGAGAATGTTTGACGTGTTCTAAGGTCAAAGGTGAGCATCAGAAACCATCAGGTCTACTTCAACAACCCGAAATCCCGGAATGGAAATGGGAAAACATTACCATGGATTTCATCACTAAATTGCCAAGGACTGCAAGTGGTTTTGATACTATTTGGGTAATAGTTGATCGTCTCACCAAATCAGCACATTTCCTGCCAATAAGAGAAGATGACAAGATGGAGAAGTTAGCACGACTGTATTTGAAGGAAGTCGTCTCCAGACATGGAATACCAATCTCTATTATCTCTGATAGGGATGGCAGATTTATTTCAAGATTCTGGCAGACATTACAGCAAGCATTAGGAACTCGTCTAGACATGAGTACTGCCTATCATCCACAAACTGATGGGCAGAGCGAAAGGACGATACAAACGCTTGAAGACATGCTACGAGCATGTGTTATTGATTTCGGAAACAGTTGGGATCGACATCTACCGTTAGCAGAATTTTCCTACAACAACAGCTACCATTCAAGCATTGAGATGGCACCGTTTGAAGCACTTTATGGTAGAAAGTGCAGGTCTCCGATTTGTTGGAGTGAAGTGGGGGATAGACAGATTACGGGTCCGGAGATTATACAAGAAACTACCGAGAAGATCATTCAAATTCAACAACGGTTGAAAACCGCCCAAAGTCGACAAAAGAGCTACGCTGACATTAAAAGAAAAGATATAGAATTTGAAATTGGAGAGATGGTCATGCTTAAATTTGCACCTTGGAAAGGCGTTGTTCGATTTGGTAAACGAGGGAAATTAAATCCAAGGTATATTGGACCATTCAAGATTATTGATCGTGTCGGACCAGTAGCTTACCGACTTGAGTTACCTCAACAACTCGCGGCTGTACATAACACTTTCCACGTCTCGAATTTGAAGAAATGTTTTGCTAAAGAAGATCTCACTATTCCGTTAGATGAAATCCAAATCAACGAAAAACTTCAATTCATCGAAGAACCCGTCGAAATAATGGATCGTGAGGTTAAAAGACTTAAGCAAAACAAGATACCAATTGTTAAGGTTCGATGGAATGCTCGTACAGGACCCGAGTTCACCTGGGAGCATGAAGATCAGATGAAGAAGAAATACCCGCATCTATTTCCAGAAGATTCGTCAACACCTTCAACAGCTTAAAATTTCGGGACGAAATTTATTTAACGGGTAGGTACTGTAGTGACCCGAACTTTTCCATGTTTATATATATTAATTGAGATTTATATTTACATGATTAAATGTTTCCAACATGTTAAGCAATCAAACTTGTTAAGACTTGATTAATTGAAATATGTTTCATATAGACAATTGACCACCCAAGTTGACCGGTGATTCACGAACGTTAAAACTTGTAAAAACTATATGATGACATATATATGGATATATATATATAGTTAACATGATACTATGATAAGTAAACATATCATTAAGTATATTAACAATGAACTACATATGTAAAAACAATACTACTAACTTAATGATTTTTAAACGAGACATATATGTAACGATTATCGTTGTAAAGACATTTAATGTATATATATCATATTAAGAGATATTCATACATGATAATATCATGATAATATAATAATTTAAAATCTCATTTGATATTATAAACATTGGGTTAACAACATTTAACAAGATCGTTAACCTAAAGGTTTCAAAACAACACTTACATGTAACGACTAACGATGACTTAACGACTCAGTTAAAATGTATATACATGTAGTGTTTTAATATGTATTTATACACTTTTGAAAGACTTCAATACACTTATCAAAATACTTCTACTTAACAAAAATGCTTACAATTACATTCTCGTTCAGTTTCATCAAGAATTCTACTCGTATGCACCCGTATTCGTACTCGTACAATATACATCTTTTAGATGTATGTACTATTGGTATATACACTCCAATAATCAGCTCTTAGCAGCCCATGTGAGTCACCTAACACATGTGGGAACCATCATTTGGCAACTAGCATGAAATATCTCAAAAAATTACAAAAATATGAGTAATCATTCATGACTTATTTACATAAAAACAAAATTACATATCCTTTATATCTAATCCATACACCAATGACTAAAAACACCTACAAACACTTTCATTCTTCAATTTTCTTCATCTAATTGATCTCTCTCAAGTTCTATCTTCAAGTTCTAAGTGTTCTTCATATATTCTACAAGTTCTAGTTACATAAAATCAAGAATACTTTCAAGTTTGCTAGCTCACTTCCAATCTTGTAAGGTGATCATCCAATCTCAAGAAATCTTTGTTTCTTACAGTAGGTTATCATTCTAATACAAGGTAATAATCATATTCAAACTTTGGTTCAATTTCTATAACTATAACAATCTTATTTCAAGTGATGATCTTACTTGAACTTGTTTTCGTGTCATGATTCTGCTTCAAGAACTTCGAGCCATCCAAGGATCCGTTGAAGCTAGATCCATTTTTCTCTTTTCCAGTAGGTTTATCCAAGGAACTTAAGGTAGTAATGATGTTCATAACATCATTCGATTCATACATATAAAGCTATCTTATTCGAAGGTTTAAACTTGTAATCACTAGAACATAGTTTAGTTAATTCTAAACTTGTTCGCAAACAAAAGTTAATCCTTCTAACTTGACTTTTAAAATCAACTAAACACATGTTCTATATCTATATGATATGCTAACTTAATGATTTAAAACCTGGAAACACGAAAAACACCGTAAAACCGGATTTACGCCGTCGTAGTTGTAGTGACCCGAACTTTTCCATGTTTATATATATTAATTGAGATTGATATTTACATGATTAAATATTTCCAACATGTTAAGCAATCAAACTTGTTAAGACTTGATTAATTGAAATATGTTTCATATAGACAATTGACCACCCAAGTTGATCGGTGATTCACGAACGTTAAAACTTGTAAAAACTATATGATGACATATATATGGATATATATATAGTTAACATGATACTATGATAAGTAAATATATCATTAAGTATATTAACAATGAACTACATATGTAAAAACAAGACTACTAACTTAATGATTTTTAAACGAGACATATATGTAACGATTATCGTTGTAAAGACATTTAATGTATATGTATATATCATATTAAGAGATATTCATACATGATAATATCATGATAATATAATAATTTAAAATCTCATTTGATATTATAAACATTGGGTTAACAACATTTAACAAGATCGTTAACCTAAAGGTTTCAAAACAACACTTACATGTAACGACTAACGATGACTTAACGACTCAGTTAAAATGTATATACATGTAGTGTTTTAATATGTATTTATACACTTTTGAAAGACTTCAATACACTTATCAAAATACTTCTACTTAACAAAAATGCTTACAATTACATCCTCGTTCAGTTTCATCAACAATTCTACTCGTATGCACCCGTATTCGTACTCGTACAATACACAGCTTTTAGATGTATGTACTATTGGTATATACACTCCAATGATCAGCTCTTATCAGACCATGTGAGTCACCTAACACATGTGGGAACCATCATTTGTCAACTAGCATGAAATATCTCATAAAATTACAAAAATATGAGTAATCATTCATGACTTATTTACATGAAAACAAAATTACATATCCTTTATATCTAATCCATACACCAACGACCAAAAACACCTACAAACACTTTCATTCTTCAATTTTATTCATCTAATTGATCTCTCTCAAGTTCTATCTTCAAGTTCTAAGTGTTCTTCACAAATTCCAAAAGTTATAGTTTCATAAAATCAAGAATACTTTCAAGTTTGCTAGCTCACTTCCAATCTTGTAAGGTGATCATCCAACCTCAAGAAATCTTTGTTTCTTACAGTAGGTTATCATTCTAATACAAGGTAATAATCATATTCAAACTTTGGTTCAATTTCTATAACTATAACAATCTTATTTCAAGTGATGATCTTACTTGAACTTGTTTTCGTGTCATGATTTTGCTTCAAGAACTTTGAGCCATCCAAGGATCCATTGAAGCTAGATCCATTTTTCTATTTTCTAGTAGGTTCATCCAAGGAACTTAAGGTAGTAATGATGTTCATAACATCATTCGATTCATACATATAAAGCTATCTTATTCGAAGGTTTAAACTTGTAATCACTAGAACATAGTTTAGTTAATTCTAAACTTGTTCGCAAACAAAAGTTAATCCTTCTAACTTGACTTTTAAAATCAACTAAACACATGTTCTATATCTATATGATATGCTAACTTAATGATTTAAAACCTGGAAACACGAAAAACACCGTAAAACCGGATTTACGCCGTCGTAGTAACACCGCGGGCTGTTTTGGGTTAGTTAATTAAAAACTATGATAAACTATGATTTAAAAGTTGTTATTCTGAGAAAATGATTTTTATTATGAACATGAAACTATATCCAAAAATTATGGTTAAACTCAAAGTGGAAGTATGTTTTCTAAAATGGTCATCTAGACGTCGTTCTTTCGACTGAAATGACTACCTTTACAAAAACGACTTGTAACTTATTTTTCCGACTATAAACCTATACTTTTCTGTTTAGATTCATAAAATAGAGTTCAATATGAAACCATAGCAATTTGATTCACTCAAAACGGATTTAAAATGAAGAAGTTATGGGTAAAACAAGATTGGATAATTTTTCTCATTTTAGCTACGTGAAAATTGGTAACAAATCTATTCCAACCATAACTTAATCAACTTGTATTGTATATTATGTAATCTTGAGATACCATAGACACGTATACAATGTTTCGACCTATCATGTCGACACATCTATATATATTTCGGAACAACCATAGACACTCTATATGTGAATGTTGGAGTTAGCTATACAGGGTTGAGGTTGATTCCAAAATATATATAGTTTGAGTTGTGATCAATACTGAGATACGTATACACTGGGTCGTGGATTGATTCAAGATAATATTTATCAATTTATTTCTGTACATCTAACTGTGGACAACTAGTTGTAGGTTACTAACGAGGACAGCTGACTTAATAAACTTAAAACATCAAAATATATTAAAAGTGTTGTAAATATATTTTGAACATACTTTGATATATATGTATATATTGTTATAGGTTTGTGAATCAACCAGTGGCCAAGTCTTACTTCCCGACGAAGTAAAAATCTGTGAAAGTGAGTTATAGTCCCACTTTTAAAATCTAATATTTTTGGGATGAGAATACATGCAGGTTTTATAAATGATTTACAAAATAGACACAAGTACGTGAAACTACATTCTATGGTTGAATTATCGAAATCGAATATGCCCCTTTTTATTAAGTCTGGTAATCTAAGAATTAGGGAACAGACACCCTAATTGACGCGAATCCTAAAGATAGATCTATTGGGCCTAACAAACCCCATCCAAAGTACCGGATGCTTTAGTACTTCGAAATTTATATCATATCCGAAGGGTGTCCCGGAATGATGGGGATATTCTTATATATGCATCTTGTTATTGTCGGTTACCAGGTGTTCACCATATGAATGATTTTTATCTCTATGTATGGGATGTGTATTGAAATATGAAATCTTGTGGTCTATTGTTACGATTTGATATATATAGGTTAAACCTATAACTCACCAACATTTTTGTTGACGTTTTAAGCATGTTTATTCTCAGGTGATTATTAAGAGCTTCCGCTGTCGCATACTTAAATAAGGACGAGATTTGGAGTCCATGCTTGTATGATATTGTGTAAAACTGCATTCAAGAAACTTATTTTGTTGTAACATATTTGTATTGTAAACCATTATGTAATGGTCGTGTGTAAACAGGATATTTTAGATTATCATTATTTGATAATCTACGTAAAGCTTTTTAAACCTTTATTGATGAAATAAAGGTTATGGTTTGTTTTAAAATGAATGCAGTCTTTGAAAAACGTCTCATATAGAGGTCAAAACCTCGCAACGAAATCAATTAATATGGAACGTTTTTAATCAATAAGAACGGGACATTTCAGTTGGTATCCGAGCGTTGGTCTTAGAGAACCAGAATTTTGCATTAGTGTGTCTTATCGAGTTTGTTAGGATGCATTAGTGAGTCTGGACTTCGACCGTGTTTACTTGAAAAATGATTGCTTAACAAATTTTGTTGGAAACTATATATTTTTAACATGTGAATATTATGTGATATATTAATCTCTTAACGCGTTTGATATTATGTGATAGATGTCTACCTCTAGAACAAGTCCCATTGACTCACCTAATAATAATGAAGAGTCAAATGTAAATTGGAATGATTTGTGGACTGATTCACAAATTCCCGAAGAGGAACCGGAAGAAGAGTCGGAACCGGAAGAAGAATCGGAACCGGAAGAAGAATCGGAACTGGATGAAGAAATAGAACCGGTGGGGGAAATAATAAAACGGTTAAGTAAAAGAAAATCCTCAACCAACCGACCAAAGTTAATTATGGTCAATGGTGTTTCCGCCAAGGAAGCAAAATATTGGGAGGATTACCAATTCTCCGATGAATCGGATTCCGACGAGAATTCCGATGATGTTATAGAAATTACCCTAACTGAATTTAAAAAGGCAAAAGAAAATAATAAGGGAAAGGGCATAAAAATAGAGAAATCTAATTCCAACCCCGATGAACTTTATATGTATCGTCAACCCCCGAAGTCCTTAAGTTGTAACAATGACCCGGGAACCTCTAAACCACCAGGTTTTTCTAAACCAATGTGGACAACGACGGCTCGTATTAGGGGAACATCATATATCCCTAGAAACTTGGCAAAACGAACCAAAACCGAAGAAGAAGAAACGAGCGAGTCGGAATAAGATAGTTGTATTCGTGTGGTGTAATATATGTAATATAGTGTTCTTATGCTTTATGATATATGTAAAAATTGCTTGTATTAATAAGTATTTTTTTATGAATCTAACTCTTGTCTATTTTACAGTTTAAAAACACAAAATGGATAGACAACCCAATATTTTAAGAGACCTACCCGGAGACATGATTGATGAAATCTTGTCTAGAGTCGGCCAGAATTCTTCGGCACAACTATTTAAGGCGAGATCAGTTTGTAAGACATTCGAAGAACGTTCCAAGAATGTCTTGGTTTATAAGAGACTTTCGTTTGAAAGATGGGGGATATCACATTGGGAAACCCATAAGTTACGATGTGTTTACTTTGACGCATATATTGCGGGGAACCCAAATGCTATTTTACGCAACGGGTTAAGAAATTATTTTGACTCAATATATCCGAATATTGGACTTCGTGATTTAGAAAAAGCGGCTAACATGCAACATAAAGAAGCATGTTATGCTTACGGATTAGTAATGTTCGCTTCTCACCAAAGTGAGAACAAGAACATCGGGCTACAACTATTAAACAAAACGTTTCCACAAGTGACGGAGTCGGTAATTGGGGTAAGAAATGAGGTTTTTAGATTATTACGGGACTGTTGGACATTACGTAACCCTCGTCCCTTTGATGACGTTACAACACGCTGTCTTATCAACGGCCATAACGGTTATGTTGCACAAGACCAAGGATGGGAAGTAGTCCTAGTAAAACCAGAATGCATGACTTGTTTCTGGACGTATGAATTACGTGTCTTTATTGCCTTTGCTGAACGACTTGTGTACTAGCTAGAATTGTCTTCACAACTATCTTGTATCAAAGTTATTGTGTGCTATATTTCATGCTTTATGTAAAATAAGCGGTATTGTAAGTTTGTAAAATATTGTATAAAAGTTTGAACGCGAAATATTATTATAATCAGTTTTTCATATAGAATTGTAGTAGTTGAATTGTATATTAGCTACTAAGTATGAACTTAACGGGTAGGTACTACCCGAATTTAAACTTATAAAACGCTAATATGAAGAAAAAGCTTTTATAAATGAGTTCATATTATGCTACGAAATACTATTAACTACTCTTAATATTCTGTATGATTAACTTGTTCCATTTGACTATTTTGAAGGAAATGGCACCGACTACTCGACACACCGTGAATATGAATGAAGAGGAATTCCGTACTTTTCTAGCTTCAAACATAGCCGCAGTACAGGCTGCGCTACATACCAACAATAACCTTGGATCTAGCAGTACAGGAAATCGTGTAGGATGCACCTACAAAGAATTCACTGCCTGCAAACCTTTGGAATTTGATGGAACCGAAGGACCGATCGGATTGAAACGGTGGACCGAGAAGGTTGAATCGGTGTTTGCCATAAGTAAGTGTACTGAAGAGGACAAAGTGAAGTACGCTACGCATACCTTCACAGGTTCTGCGTTAACATGGTGGAATACCTATCTAGAGCAAGTGGGACAAGATGATGCGTACGCACTACCGTGGTCAGCATTCAAGCACTTGATGAACGAGAAGTACCGTCCCAGAACCGAGGTCAATAAGCTCAAGACAGAACTTAGAGGGTTACGAACCCAAGGATTTGATATTACCACGTACGAAAGACGATTCACAGAATTGTGCCTATTGTGTCCGGGAGCATTCGAAGATGAGGAAGAGAAGATCGACGCGTTTGTGAAAGGATTACCGGAAAGAATCCAAGAAGATATAAGTTCACACGAGCCCGCCTCCATACAACAGGCATGTAGAATGGCTCACAAACTAGTGAACCAGATTGAAGAAAGAATTAAAGAACAGACTGCTGAAGAGGCCAATGTGAAGCAAGTCAAAAGAAAGTGGGAGGAAAACGGTGATAAGAATCACCAATACAACAACAACAGCAATTACAACAATAATCGCAACAATTATCCCAACAATCGCAACATCAATCGCAACTACAACAAACGGCCCAACAACAACAACAACAACAACAGCAACTACAACAATCATCCCAACAACAATAATAACCGCAACAACAACAACAATCAGAAGCAGCTATGCCAAAGGTGTGAAAAGAATCACTCGGGGTTCTGCACCAAATTTTGCAACAAGTGTAAAAGAAATGGTCATAGCGCGGCGAAGTGTGAGGTCTACGGACCAGGGGTTAATAGAACGAAAGGAACAAATGGTGTCGGAATGAGTAATGGCGGAGCAAGTAGTGTCGGAGCAAGTTATGCCAATGTAGTTTGTTATAAATGTGGAAAACCAGGCCACATTATTAGAAATTGCCCGAACCAGGAGAACACGAATGGACAAGGCAGTGGAAGAGTTTTCAATATTAATGCGGTAGAGGCACAGGAAGACCCGGAGCTTGTTACGGGTACGTTTCTTATTGACAATAAATCTGCTTACGTTTTATTTGATTCGGGTGCGGATAGAAACTATATGAGTAGAGATTTTTGTGCTAAATTAAGTTGTCCATTGACGCCTTTGGATAGTAAATTTTTACTCGAATTAGCAAATGGTAAATTAATTTCAGCAGACAATATATGTCGAAATCGAGAAATTAAACTGGTTAGCGAAACATTTAAGATTGATTTGATACCAGTAGAGTTAGGGAGTTTTGATGTGATAATCGGTATGGACTGGTTGAAAGAAGTGAAAGCGGAGATCGTTTGTTACAAAAATGCAATTCGCATTATACGAGAAAAAGGAAAACCCTTAATGGTGTACGGAGAAAAGGGCAACACGAAGCTACATCTTATTAGTAATTTGAAGGCACAAAAACTAATAAGAAAAGGTTGCTATGCTGTTCTAGCACACGTCGAGAAAGTACAAACTGAAGAAAAGAGCATCAATGATGTTCCCGTCGCAAAAGAATTTCCTGATGTATTTCCGAAAGAATTACCGGGATTACCCCCACATCGATCCGTTGAATTTCAAATAGATCTTGTACCAGGAGCTGCACCAATAGCTCGTGCTCCTTACAGACTCGCACCCAGCGAGATGAAAGAACTACAAAGCCAATTACAAGAACTTTTAGAGCGAGGTTTCATTCGACCAAGCACATCACCGTGGGGAGCTCCTGTTTTGTTTGTCAAGAAGAAAGATGGTACATTCAGGTTGTGTATCGACTACCGAGAGTTGAACAAACTTACCATCAAGAACCGCTACCCACTACCGAGAATCGATGACTTATTTGATCAACTACAAGGCTCGTCTGTTTATTCAAAGATTGACTTACGTTCCGGGTATCATCAAATGCGGGTGAAAGAAGATGATATTCCAAAGACTGCTTTCAGAACACGTTACGGTCATTACGAGTTTATGGTCATGCCGTTTGGTTTAACTAATGCACCAGCTGTGTTCATGGACCTTATGAACCGAGTGTGTGGACCATACCTTGACAAGTTTGTCATTGTTTTTATTGATGACATACTTATTTACTCAAAGAATGACCAAGAACACGGTGAACATTTGAGAAAGGTGTTAGAAGTATTGAGGAAGGAAGAATTGTACGCTAAGTTTTCAAAGTGTGCATTTTGGTTGGAAGAAGTTCAATTCCTCGGTCACATAGTGAACAAAGAAGGTATTAAGGTGGATCCGGCAAAGATAGAAACTGTTGAAAAGTGGGAAACCCCGAAAACTCCGAAACACATACGCCAGTTTTTAGGACTAGCTGGTTACTACAGAAGGTTCATCCAAGACTTTTCCAGAATAGCAAAACCCTTGACTGCATTAACGCATAAAGGGAAGAAATTTGAATGGAATGATGAACAAGAGAAAGCGTTTCAGTTATTGAAGAAAAAGCTAACTACGGCACCTATATTGTCATTGCCTGAAGGGAATGATGATTTTGTGATTTATTGTGATGCATCAAAGCAAGGTCTCGGTTGTGTATTAATGCAACGAACGAAGGTGATTGCTTATGCGTCTAGACAATTGAAGATTCACGAACAAAATTATACGACGCATGATTTGGAATTAGGCGCGGTTGTTTTTGCATTAAAGACTTGGAGGCACTACTTATATGGGGTCAAAAGTATTATATATACCGACCACAAAAGTCTTCAACACATATTTAATCAGAAACAACTGAATATGAGGCAGCGTAGGTGGATTGAATTATTGAATGATTACGACTTTGAGATTCGTTACCACCCGGGGAAGGCAAATGTGGTAGCCGATGCCTTGAGCAGGAAGGACAGAGAACCCATTCGAGTAAAATCTATGAATATAATGATTCATAATAACATTACTACTCAAATAAAGGAGGCGCAACAAGGAGTTTTAAAAGAGGGAAATTTAAAGGATGAAATACCCAAAGGATCGGAGAAGCATCTTAATATTCGGGAAGACGGAACCCGGTACAGGGCTGAAAGGATTTGGGTACCAAGATTTGGAGATATGAGAGAAATGGTACTTAGAGAAGCTCATAAAACCAGATACTCAATACATCCTGGAACGGGAAAGATGTACAAGGATCTCAAGAAACATTTTTGGTGGCCGGGTATGAAAGCTGATGTTGCTAAATACGTAGGAGAATGTTTGACGTGTTCTAAGGTCAAAGCTGAGCATCAGAAACCATCAGGTCTACTTCAACAACCCGAAATCCCGGAATGGAAATGGGAAAACATTACCATGGATTTCATCACTAAATTGCCAAGGACTGCAAGTGGTTTTGATACTATTTGGGTAATAGTTGATCGTCTCACCAAATCAGCACACTTCCTGCCAATAAGAGAAGATGACAAGATGGAGAAGTTAGCACGACTGTATTTGAAGGAAGTCGTCTCCAGACATGGAATACCAATCTCTATTATCTCTGATAGGGATGGCAGATTTATTTCAAGATTCTGGCAGACATTACAGCAAGCATTAGGAACTCGTCTAGACATGAGTACTGCCTATCATCCACAAACTGATGGGCAGAGTGAAAGGACGATACAAACGCTTGAAGACATGCTACGAGCATGTGTTATTGATTTCGGAAACAGTTGGGATCGACATCTACCATTAGCAGAATTTTCCTACAACAACAGCTACCATTCAAGCATTGAGATGGCGCCGTTTGAAGCACTTTATGGTAGAAAGTGTAGGTCTCCGATTTGTTGGAGTGAAGTGGGGAATAGACAGATTACGGGTCCGGAGATTATACAAGAAACTACCGAGAAGATCATCCAAATTCAACAACGGTTGAAAACCGCCCAAAGTCGACAAAAGAGCTACGCTGACATTAAAAGAAAAGATATAGAATTTGAAATTGGAGAGATGGTCATGCTTAAAGTTGCACCTTGGAAAGGCGTTGTTCGATTTGGTAAACGAGGGAAATTAAATCCAAGGTATATTGGACCATTCAAGATTATTGATCGTGTCGGACCAGTAGCTTACCGACTTGAGTTACCTCAACAACTCGCGGCTGTACATAACACTTTCCACGTCTCGAATTTGAAGAAATGTTTTGCTAAAGAAGATCTCACTATTCCGTTAGATGAAATCCAAATCAACGAAAAACTTCAATTCATCGAAGAACCCGTCGAAATAATGGATCGTGAGGTTAAAAGACTTAAGCAAAACAAGATACCAATTGTTAAGGTTCGATGGAATGCTCGTAGAGGACCCGAGTTCACCTGGGAGCGTGAAGATCAGATGAAGAAGAAATACCCGCATCTATTTCCAGAAGATTCGTCAACACCTTCAACAGCTTAAAATTTCGGGACGAAATTTATTTAACGGGTAGGTACTGTAGTGACCCGAACTTTTCCATGTTTATATATATTAATTGAGATTGATATTTACATGATTAAATATTTCCAACATGTTAAGCAATCAAACTTGTTAAGACTTGATTAATTGAAATATGTTTCATATAGACAATTGACCACCCAAGTTGACCGGTGATTCACGAACGTTAAAACTTGTAAAAACTATATGATGACATATATATGGATATATATATAGTTAACATGATACTATGATAAGTAAATATATCATTAAGTATATTAACAATGAACTACATATGTAAAAACAAGACTACTAACTTAATGATTTTTAAACGAGACATATATGTAACGATTATCGTTGTAAAGACATTTAATGTATATGTATATATCATATTAAGAGATATTCATACATGATAATATCATGATAATATAATAATTTAAAATCTCATTTGATATTATAAACATTGGGTTAACAACATTTAACAAGATCGTTAACCTAAAGGTTTCAAAACAACACTTACATGTAACGACTAACGATGACTTAACGACTCAGTTAAAATGTATATACATGTAGTGTTTTAATATGTATTTATACACTTTTGAAAGACTTCAATACACTTATCAAAATACTTCTACTTAACAAAAATGCTTACAATTACATCCTCGTTCAGTTTCATCAACAATTCTACTCGTATGCACCCGTATTCGTACTCGTACAATACACAGCTTTTAGATGTATGTACTATTGGTATATACACTCCAATGATCAGCTCTTAGCAGCCCATGTGAGTCACCTAACACATGTGGGAACCATCATTTGGCAACTAGCATGAAATATCTCATAAAATTACAAAAATATGAGTAATCATTCATGACTTATTTACATGAAAACAAAATTACATATCCTTTATATCTAATCCATACACCAACGACCAAAAACACCTACAAACACTTTCATTCTTCAATTTTATTCATCTAATTGATCTCTCTCAAGTTCTATCTTCAAGTTCTAAGTGTTCTTCATAAATTCCAAAAGTTATAGTTTCATAAAATCAAGAATACTTTCAAGTTTGCTAGCTCACTTCCAATCTTGTAAGGTGATCATCCAACCTCAAGAAATCTTTGTTTCTTACAGTAGGTTATCATTCTAATACAAGGTAATAATCATATTCAAACTTTGGTTCAATTTCTATAACTATAACAATCTTATTTCAAGTGATGATCTTACTTGAACTTGTTTTCGTGTCATGATTTTGCTTCAAGAACTTTGAGCCATCCAAGGATCCATTGAAGCTAGATCCATTTTTCTCTTTTCTAGTAGGTTCATCCAAGGAACTTAAGGTAGTAATGATGTTCATAACATCATTCGATTCATACATATAAAGCTATCTTATTCGAAGGTTTAAACTTGTAATCACTAGAACATAGTTTAGTTAATTCTAAACTTGTTCGCAAACAAAAGTTAATCCTTCTAACTTGACTTTTAAAATCAACTAAACACATGTTCTATATCTATATGATATGCTAACTTAATGATTTAAAACCTGGAAACACGAAAAACACCGTAAAACCGGATTTACGCCGTCGTAGTAACACCGCGGGCTGTTTTGGGTTAGTTAATTAAAAACTATGATAAACTTTGATTTAAAAGTTGTTATTCTGAGAAAATGATTTTTATTATGAACATGAAACTATATCCAAAAATTATGGTTAAACTCAAAGTGGAAGTATGTTTTCTAAAATGGTCATCTAGACGTCGTTCTTTCGACTGAAATGACTACCTTTACAAAAACGACTTGTAACTTATTTTTCCGACTATAAACCTATACTTTTATGTTTAGATTCATAAAATAGAGTTCAATATGAAACCATAGCAATTTGATTCACTCAAAACGGATTTAAAATGAAGAAGTTATAGGTAAAACAAGATTGGATAATTTTTCTCATTTTAGCTACGTGAAAATTGGTAACAAATCTATTCCAACCATAACTTAATCAACTTGTATTGTATATTATGTAATCTTGAGATACCATAGACACGTATACAATGTTTCGACCTATCATGTCGACACATCTATATATATTTCGGAACAACCATAGACACTCTATATGTGAATGTTGGAGTTAGCTATACAGGGTTGAGGTTGATTCCAAAATATATATAGTTTGAGTTGTGATCAATACTGAGATACGTATACACTGGGTCGTGGATTGATTCAAGATAATATTTATCAATTTATTTCTGTACATCTAACTGTGGACAACTAGTTGTAGGTTACTAACGAGGACAGCTGACTTAATAAACTTAAAACATCAAAATATATTAAAAGTGTTGTAAATATATTTTGAACATACTTTGATATATATGTATATATTGTTATAGGTTTGTGAATCAACCAGTGGCCAAGTCTTACTTCCCGACGAAGTAAAAATCTGTGAAAGTGAGTTATAGTCCCACTTTTAAAATCTAATATTTTTGGGATGAGAATACATGCAGGTTTTATAAATGATTTACAAAATAGACACAAGTACGTGAAACTACATTCTATGGTTGAATTATCGAAATCGAATATGCCCCTTTTTATTAAGTCTGGTAATCTAAGAATTAGGGAACAGACACCCTAATTGACGCGAATCCTAAAGATAGATCTATTGGGCCTAACAAATCCCATCCAAAGTACCGGATGCTTTAGTACTTCGAAATTTATATCATATCCGAAGGGTGTCCCGGAATGATGGGGATATTCTTATATATGCATCTTGTTATTGTCGGTTACCAGATGTTCACCATATGAATGATTTTTATCTCTATGTATGGGATGTGTATTGAAATATGAAATCTTGTGGTCTATTGTTACGATTTGATATATATAGGTTAAACCTATAACTCACCAACATTTTTGTTGACGTTTTAAGCATGTTTATTCTCAGGTGATTATTAAGAGCTTTCGCTGTCGCATACTTAAATAAGGACGAGATTTGGAGTCCATGCTTGTATGATATTGTGTAAAAACTGCATTCAAGAAACTTATTTTGTTGTAACATATTTGTATTGTAAACCATTATGTAATGGTCGTGTGTAAACAGGATATTTTAGATTATCATTATTTGATAATCTACGTAAAGCTTTTTAAACCTTTATTGATGAAATAAAGGTTATGGTTTGTTTTAAAATGAATGCAGTCTTTGAAAAACGTCTCATATAGAGGTCAAAACCTCGCAACGAAATCAATTAATATGGAACGTTTTTAATCAATAAGAACGGGACATTTCAGTAGTAACACCGCGGGCTGTTTTGGGTTAGTTAATTAAAAACTATGATAAACTTTGATTTAAAAGTTGTTATTCTAAGAAAATGATTGTTATTATGAACATGAAACTATATCCAAAAATTATGGTTAAACTCAAAGTGGAAGTATGTTTTTTAAAATGGTCATCTAGACGTCGTTCTTTCGACTGAAATGACTACCTTTACAAAAATGACTTGTAACTTATTTTTCCGACTATAAAACTATACTTTTTCTGTTTAGATTCATAAAATATAGTTCAATATGAAACCATAGCAATTTGATTCACTCAAAACGGATTTAAAATGAAGAAGTTATGGGTAAAACAAGATTGGATAATTTTTCTCATTTTAGCTACGTGAAAATTGGTAACAAATCTATTCCACCCATAACTTAATCAACTTGTATTGTATATTATGTAATCTTGAGATACCATAGACACGTATACAATGTTTCGACCTATCATGTCGACACATCTATATATATTTCGGAACAACCATAGACACTCTATATGTGAATGTTGGAGTTAGCTATACAGGGTTGAGGTTGATTCCAAAATATATATAGTTTGAGTTGTGATCAATACTGAGATACGTATACACTGGGTCATGGATTGATTCAAGATAATATTTATCGATTTATTTCTGTACATCTAACTGTGGACAACTAGTTGTAGGTTACTAACGAGAACAGCTGACTTAATAAACTTAAAACATCAAAATATATTAAAAGTGTTGTAAATATATTTTGAACATACTTTGATATATATGTATATATTGTTATAGGTTCGTGAATCAACCAGTGGCCAAGTTTTACTTCCCGACGAAGTAAAAATCTGTGAAAGTGAGTTATAGTCCCACTTTTAAAATCTAATATTTTTGGGATGAGAATACATGCAGGTTTTATAAATGATTTACAAAATAGACACAAGTACGTGAAACTACATTCTATGGTTGAATTATCGAAATCGAATATGCCCCTTTTTATTAAGTCTGGTAATCTAAGAATTAGGGAACATATACTCTAATTGACGCGAATCCTAAAGATAGATCTATTGGGCCTAACAAACCCCATCCAAAGTACCGGATGCTTTAGTACTTCGAAATTTATATCATATCCGAAGGGTGTCCCGGAATGATGGGGATATTCTTATATATGCATCTTGTTAATGTCGGTTACCAGGTGTTCACCATATGAATGATTTTTATCTCTATGTATGGGATGTGTATTGAAATATGAAATCTTGTGTTCTATTATTATGATTTGATATATATAGGTTAAACCTATAACTCACCAACATTTTTGTTGACGTTTTAAGCATGTTTATTCTCAGGTGATTATTAAGAGCTTCCGCTGTCGCATACTTAAATATGGACGAGATTTGGAGTCTATGCTTGTATGATATTGTGTAAAAACTGCATTCAAGAAACTTATTTTGTTGTAACATATTTGTATTGTAAACCATTATGTAATGGTCGTGTGTAAACAGGATATTTTAGATTATCATTATTTGATAATCGACGTAAAGCTTTTTAAACCTTTATTGATGAAATAAAGGTTATGGTTTGTTTTAAAATGAATGCAGTCTTTGAAAAACGTCTCATATAGAGGTCAAAACCTCGCAACGAAATTAATTAATATGGAACGTTTTCAATCAATAAGAACGGGACATTTCAATCATTACACGGTTACAACACTATATGCTGTTTAAAAACAAGTTTTGCATTCATGACAAGATAACGTCTTTACCAACGTCAAATGTATTACAATAGATAACGTGCTTCTACGAATAGAAAGCATTAACATAAGTACGTGACACAAAGGTCATTAAAAAGCCATTGTTCAAATGTAACATAAGTTGTGAATGAAAAATAAAAGTTCCATGATTGAGACATCTCTAAACAATGCAGCGAAAGTCTAACACAGCGAGTCTATAACAGCAAGTCTAACAGCGGAAGCAACAATGTCTAAGCACCTGAGAAATAACATGCTTTAAAATGTCAACACGAATGTTGGTGAGCTATAGTTTTTGTAAACAACGATATAATGTAGACCACGAGATTTCTTATTCAAAACAGTATGAAAGGTATATGCTTGTCCGTGGGTACCCGGTAACTAACTTAACAAAGTAATATAAATATCACCCCCTAAAAGTACACTTGGCGAGTGCGTAAGTTTACGAAGTATTAAACATCCGTTAAATGCTAGCGCGACTAGCCCGAGTGGGGATGTCAAACCCTATGGATCGATATCTAAGATTCGCGTTCACGGGTTCAAAAACCAATGACTAAACGTTACCGTGCTAAGGGGAATCTTTGTGCCATTATATCACCCACACATATATAAAGTTTAAGTACTCGTGTCTAGTATGTAAAACATAAAAAGCGCATGTATTCTCAGTCCCAAAAATAGTTAAAGTAAAAAGTGTAAGATCCTGAATTTTGTGCATCAGAAAATGTTCCTGAAAGTGTCAGTAAATGTGCACATCAGAAAGCGCCACTAAACGTCTACCTAACACTTATGCATTTTCAGAATTTACATCAGAATCAGGATTTGTCCGAATCAGTCCCTGAACTTCAGAATCTGTTTAGACCCTCGTGCGCGCCGCGCACATTCAAGGGAGCGCGCCGCGCACTCTGCCTGGCGACAGTTTTCTGTTTTTTCTATTTTTGAGTTAAATGAGGGGCTTTTTGGTCTTTTCACTTGAGGTCGGATCTGTGGCCATATTAGCAGTTTCAGATCCAATTATGGATCACTTTCACATCCACAACTCTCTCATCCTCAAACCCTAGAGAGAGAAGAGTTTTTAGAGAGGGAAAGCTTCACTTGGAGAAGAAGAAGGTTGATTCGGGCTAAGGTGCAAGAGTTAAGGTTGTTCACCTCGTTAACGACAACGTTTTGGTTGTGGTGGTAAGCTCTAACTCCGAATTTAATTGTAAGATTCTTGTTTATGTTTAGGGTTTGAGCTTGTTGGGGTTCTAAACCCCATTTCTCATGAAATTGGGGGTTTTTTTGTATTGCTAGTGTAAGTAAACCCGATTATTGTGGGTTTACAGTTTGATGATGAATTTGAAAGTATTTGTCATGGTTTGAGTGTTAAATCACTAGATTATAATGTGTTAGTGTTTTGATGTTCTTAAAGAACAAGTTTGCTAGTCAAAATGGGTGTTGACTTGGTTTGGTGTCGAAATGATTTTGAGTCAAGTTTTGGTGAATCAAGTATGTAAATACTCAATTTAGGAGTTAATTGGTGTTTTGAAAATATAATCACTAGCCGTTAGTGATTTTGGGCGTTTTCGGGACATATGTCAAAATGGGTGAGTTGAATTAGGTCGAATTTGGTTATGACACTAATTTTGGATTAATTGAATGATAAGCACTTTTGTTAAGTGTTAAATAGCGTTTGGTATGATTACTACCTAAGTAGTAATTTAGTGTTAAGACCTAGGTTGGTTTAAATGACGTCAAGTATAAACGAGGTTAAATTGTACTTGTTTGAATGGGTCGGAATTACCACCCGAAGTGGTAACTGGTGAAGTCCCATTTAGGTGTCTAAATGGGCTGTTTATGGAGGTAGGTATAAACCCTTAGTTAAGGGTGTTGAAGTTGAATTCTCTTATAGAGAATGTATGTTGATTGTGTGTATATCTATATGCGTATTATAGGTAAAAGCTTGCTCGGTCGCGTTTGGAGGCGATTTACATATATGACTTGTGCGGGCATTTCAAGGTGAGTGGAATAATTATATGCGTAGGTATATAATGTATTTATTTGTTGTAGCGTGAGATGTAAAGTGTCAATGTGCTAAGACACCACATTTCACGTGACGAGTGAAGTGTCGATGTGCTAAGACACCACTCAAAGTAATATGACGGATGAAGTGTTGATGTGTTAAGACGCCACCGGGGTGAAGTGCCGATGTGTTAAGACGCCACCCGGAGTGAAGTATCGATGTGCTAAGATGCCACTCTAAGAAAGTAACGGATGAAGTGTTGACGTGCTAAGACGCCATCCGGGGTGAAGTATCGATGTGTTAAGATGCCACCCTAAGCAATATGAAGAGTGAAGTGTCGACATGTTAAGACACCACTCGGAGTGAAGTATCGATGTGTTAAGATGCCACTCCAAGAACTATCACGGGTGAAGTGTCGATGTGTTAAGACGCCACCCTGGGTGAAGCATCGACATGTTAAGATGCCACCCGTGGGATTAGTGTACGACGTGTTAAGTACTCTAATGGTTGTTATGAACACCGATGGGAAATTCAAGTACCATTCCTTGTACGATTGGTTAACCATGGTTATGTGTTATAGTATAGCATAATATATTGTTCGTGTTATATGCTATCGTTTGTGCTAGCTCGTGATATCGGGAATTTAGCGTTGTACTTTGAGATGGTATGCTAATTTAAAATGCTAGCGTGTATGAGGTATTTGTGTATGTGATTGCAAGTAAGTAGGTTATATATTTATGCGTATAATGTGACAACCCGGAAATTTCCAACCAAATTTAAACTTTAATCTTTATATGTTTCCGACACCAAAAATTTCCAACCAAATTTAAACTTTAATCTTTATATGTTTCCGACACGATAAGCAATATTTGTTAAGTTAAATTTCAAGAATTTTAAACTATGTTCATACATTCATTCAACTTCAACCAAGTTCCAACGATTCACGAACCATTAAACGAATATGATTATATACGTATATGTGTATATATATTATAACTTGAAACGTAAACAAAATATTAGATTAAATACTTTATATGATTGTATCTGTTTCAAAATGTTTATCAATGGAATTAGAAGATAAGATCAAATGATTGAATTATCAGATATATTGAATTATGATTACAAGTCTCTGTTGAAAGGCCCACGTTGATTTGAGAAATCTTTCCATTTTAACAATATTCGGAAAATGGTAAAGTGATTTATAAATAAGAACAAATTGTCAATCATTGAGAACTAGACAAAGGATAGTGGAAGATTGAATCTCATAAAGACTCGATTGATCTATTTAGTTTCAAACGTACAAAAACGTTTTCAGTTTAAAAAGAACTTTATTATTAAAACGTATATAGCTTTTATAAATATCTAGAACCACTTTTGACAACTCATTACTAAACTAGTATGATAAAGATAACGATATTTATATTTTATTTTATTAAATATATATAACGATTTAAATTAATATTATACGCGTATTATACGTACATAGTTTTATACTTTTACTATACTTAAACTTTACCTTTACTTTATTTTTACTTTACTTTAACTTTAATAATTCATACTTTAATAATTCACTTTAATAATTCATACTTTAATAATTTACTTTAATAATTCATTCTTTAATAATTCACTTTAATAATTCATACTTTAATAATTTACTTTAATAATTCAAAAATCTATTATAAATAGAATTCAATAGGTTTCATTATTTCATAGAAACTTGAAAATATTTTTCTCTAAACTCTCTCAATCGATTTACATATATATATTTACTCCGTATTATTTCAAGATATTATTAGTATACATAAAATATTACGACGGAGTGCTGTCCGAGTGATTTCGAAATTGTTTTTCGAACGGGATAGAGCTAAGGAGGTGATTGAGTATGGTTCATGGGTATGCTCGTGAGGTCAATATAGTGTTTATCATTTCCGTTGCGTCTACGTACCTTTCCTGCAATATTGAATCTCAATATTGATACGTGAGTACTCATAATTTAACTTTTACATACTAATAGTGTATCCCTGACTAGTGCTCGAGTATTTAGGATTATGCATGCTTGTACTTTTGATATTGCCCTTAGACAGGTTAGGTTGAATCTTGAATTAGTTACACTTGCGGTTGAGATAAGGTATAAGATATGCATGTCCTTAGAAAGCTAGCGAAAAATTAAAAACTTTTACTTTAGATATCGAATGGTTTCGATGAACGGATTAGAAGTTATAATTAATTGAATTGTCGATATTTTTATTAAAAATGATTATTATTATCGTCATTTTTATCGTCGTTCTAGTTTTATCTTATTATTATCATTATTATTATCTTTATCAATAAAAGGGATTTATCATTAAAAATTGTTATTTTTTTTATTACTATCGTTATTATCGTTAAAGTTATAATTAGTATTATTATTATTATCCAATTATTATTATTATTATTATTATTATTATTATTATTATTATTATTATTATTATTATTATTATTATTATTAGTATTATTATTATTATTATTATCATTATTAATATATATATATATATATATATATATATATATATATATATATATATATATCATTATTTAAAAATAGTTATTGTTATTGTTATTATTATTATTACTATATTATCATTAAGATAATTATTAGTATTATCGTTAATAATGTTATAGTAACTATCATTATTAATATTAGTGTAATTAAAACAAATATTTGTAACACCTAATTATTTTGATTACTATTATTATCATTATTATGAACACGATATAAAAGACGATTAAAAGCTATTAAACGAAATGATTAGGAAATAATGAATAAGAGTATCATGATGAAATTAAAATATTATAAGATATTGATTTAGATAAAATTATCGTTCTTATTATTTTTATCATTACTATTATTATTAAAAGTATCGTTAGTATTAAAACTATCATTTTAACAAAAATTATCATTTTAATAGAAATGTCATTGTTACTATAAAATATCATTATTATTATTATTATTTTAAATAGAATTATTATTTTAAAGATAATATTAAAAATTATCGTAAATTATAAAAGTTATCATAATTAGAATTATCGTTTAATCATAATGTCATCTTAGTAATTATAAATATTGATATTTTTATATTAATAATTATTATTACAAAACAATACAACTTTTACTTACTATCATTATAGATATTATTTTATCAAATAAATATGTGATACAAACATATTTTACTACGTGTTATATCATAATTTAATAATACCTATCATATTATCTTTATGATATTAAATGAACCCTATAAATTTTATTACTTAATATATATAAAAGTATATTTTATTATATATTCAATATAAAATATTATTTATTAATAAATAAATTATATTATTTACTCTAATAAATCTTTTAAAAATATTTAAAAATATAAAACGACGATATTTAAACTATATATTAATCATGTATAGATTTTTGGAAATTATTTTGAGTCAAATTTACTTTTGTTGACTTTTGCATATTAGTCTCGAGCATTAGGATTGTGGTACACTATGACTTGACCTAATTTGTTAGACAAATATTGACCAACACATAAATATATATAATTAATTTAGGTTCGTGAATCCGAGGCCAACCTTGCACTTGTTCAATGACGTTATATGTATTTTTACTACGAAATACAGTATGGTGAGTTTCATTTGCCTTTTTACCCTTTATATTTTTGGGATTGAGAATACATGCGCTTTTATAAATGTTTGACGAAATAGACACAAGTAATTGAAACTACATTCTATGGTTGAATTATCGAAATCGAATATGCCCCTTTTTATTAAAGTCTGGTAATCTAAGAATTAGGGAACATACACCCTAATTGACGCGAATCCTAAAGATAGATCTATTGGGCCTAACAAACCCCATCCAAAGTACCGGATGCTTTAGTACTTCGAAATTTATATCATGTCCGAAGGAGGATCCCGGAATGATAGGGGATATTCTTATATATATCTAGTTAATTTCGGTTACTAGGTGTTCACCATATGAATGATTATTTTTGTCTCTATGCATGGGACGTATATTTATGAGAACTGGAAATGAAATTCTTGTGGTCTATTAAAATGATGGAAATAAATGATTATGATAAACTACTGAACTCACCAACCTTTTGGTTGACACTTTAAAGCATGTTTATTCTCAGGTGTTAAAGAAATCTTCCGCTGTGCATTTGCTCATTTTAAAGATATTACTTGGAGTCTTTCATAGCATATTTCGAAGAATGTTGCATTCGAGTCATTGAGTTCATTAAAGATTATTATTAAATCAATTTATAGTTGGATAGTGGATATTATGAAATGGTATGCATGCCTGTCAATTTTCGACGTAAAGAAAGTTTGTCTTTTAAAAACGAATGCAATGTTTGTAAAATGTATCATATAAAGGTCAAATACCTCGCAATGAAATCAACTATTGTGAATCGTTTATAATGTATATGAACGGGTCCTTTCAGTTGGTATCAGAGCGGTGGTCTTAGCGAACCAGTTCTGCATTAGTGTGTCTAACTGATAAGTCGATAGGATGCATTAGTGAGTCTGGACTTCGACCGTGTCTGCATGTCAAAAGTTTTGCTTATCATTTTGTGTCGAAAATTAACTACTTATCATCCTCAGGAAATTACCTGCTTATCATTTTTAGTCTAAGACACGTCTTGCTGCATTGATTGCATGAATAGTGTATAGACAAAAATTCATATCTTAGCATATCTGCTAAATCATATCATATCTTATCGTATCTGTTACTTTAAACTTTGCCTGACATATCCCGCAAAGTCCTCCGTAATCTATGAAATCTTTTGATCTATATATATATATATATATATATATATATATATATATATATATATATATATATATATATATATATATATATATATATATATATATATATATATTCTATGTAATTAGAATACCATCCGTTAGCCAAAATCATTTCATATCGAAAAAAAAATAATCCTTTATCCAATCGTACGAAATGGAATTCGTCATCAGTTCAAGTCACTCAGATTCCGAAATGGAATCCCATTCAAGCTCCGAAAGCAGTGTGACCGGAATAGATCAACCAATCAGTCATCACCTATTCTGGATGAATTGGGGATGGGTTCGTAGCCTCCTCAATCATTGGAGACAAGAAGAAGGTGATCCCTTCCATCCACCACATTGCCCTCTTGACGAAGAACCTGAAGCACTTACCGGTGAACCTGTCCGAAACACCATTTTCTCGCTCATTTCCAGAGTATCTCGTCACGATTATATATTACATCAAATTTTAGATTTTATTTATCCGCTCGTCCGAACCGACAATCACCCTGGTGTAATAGAAGAAGTCAACGAGCTTCGCGCTCGGGTAGTGGCTTTGGAGAATATAGTGCAGAGATTACAAACACCAGCAGCAGCATCAGCAGCATAACCAGTACCACCATCATCAACGCCAACAGTACCATTACCACCTCCAACCACAACCGCGTCGTAAACCTCAACTTCACAATCTGTCCCACGAGCATCAACATCATACGCACCATAGATACCAAGGAGTACCAACAATAATAACTGATGAAGTATTAATTCATAACTTCATTGGAGAAACATTCCGTGGCGATTATGTAATCTCTAAAGTCTTAGAGATTATCTAATCTAGCCCTAACCATAAATCAGTTAAGCGAACCAAAATGATAGGAGGAAGAGTAGAAACCCTGACAAAAATGGTGTGTGATTAACAAGCTAAACTTGCTTTACTAACAACATCAACAGTACCGTCAGCGTTACCAGCATCGTCAGTACAGTCAACATCCGAATCAACAACACTAATAACATCACAAACTCCGTCAGTTCAAGAATCACTGTGGACATCATTACGAATCAATAACGTGTATATTGTATCAACGAGTTATGAAGAATTAACTCATTCCCTCTGAAGAAATTATATGTATATTATATATATATATATATATATATATATATATATATATATATATATATATATATATATATATATATATATATATATATATATATATATATATATATATATATATATATATTTTGAAATAAATCTTTCCGTGCTAAGCTATTATGTGTGAATCTTAACTACTCGGTTAATTCATATTACAAATATGCAATAATGTACGTCCTTTAGCCGCAACTTAATCAGCATTAACTACAATCTCTGTCGCAATTCAACAAATTCCAATTCATAATAAATCAAGTATATATTTGATTTTACACTTTCATCATAGATGTACCCGAAACTTTTCAGATAACATCATTCGTACTTTGCGAAATTCACAAGAATTCCACAAACCGAACATCATACATCAACAAATAACGAAGTATTGATTCATAATTTCAATGTCATTAAAGAAATACTGCGTAAAAGTTATGTACTTTTTAAAGCCTTTAGGGAATATTCAATTCTAGTTTCAACCGTAAATCAAATGAGTTTAATTTAACATTAACTCATTAAATCTATGTTACATCTGAAGAAAATATACATATATATATTTTCATAAAGACTGTAATAAAATTCTTTTGTACAAAATATTAAAATTTTTTTAACGGGTAGGTAATACCCGAGAGATATATAAATTCACAATTAATATGTTACATTCTTCGAATCTGATTCAGCAAATCATCCATTATACTCCCTACTTTCACAACAATATACATTCTTTTATAGAAATCAAAACAGCCATACTCATTCAAAATTTAATTACATATTCTGATTTTGAAATCTCAAAATTCAACTTGAGATATGACCAAAATCATCACTCTTAGATCCTTACATCTTTCACAAGATATATTTTGACTTCAAAACTGTGTTAGAATATCAAATGTATGTTAACGATTACAATCTGTGTTCAAACCCTTCGAAAATTTCTGAAGACACTTCGAATGATGAGCAATCGAGATGATGATCCACCACATGTTACCCGCAGTTATGTACCCGAAAAACTCTTGAAACCAAAGTAAAAGTTTAAACAACGTATCCTCGTCAGATTCTTTGGCATTTATTAGTAAAAATAACTTTGCGACTCCTATTCAAAGTAGCCAGTTTTGTCACAGCTCCAGCAAGTCAACTTCGACTTTTCAGTCAGACTAACCTTATTATAACCTTGAGATATGCACCATCGTTACCAGGAAACCTTTTACATTCCACCATATTATTAGCAGATGTACCAACAACTTCATTACCCTTTGACTTTAGCCTCTCCAAAAAGTCATTATAATTATTCATTGAAACCCCATCATTTACTCATTCGCATCTTGTAATGAGAATTGCCATACGAATCATTGGGAATTAGCAATCAGTATTTTGAAATCTCGCAGCATGTCTACGCCAACAGTTATATGTGTATATATAACGTCTATCTTCTGGACTTAATTTGAATGTGAAGTTTCTGAAAAACACTCCGAACTACGAATTGGTTCTCCGAAAATGGAAAAAATGCTGATGAAGCAGCGAAAACTATAAACGACTTTAAACGGGTAAAGCTGGATGATAATGATGAAGTGTGCTGGCAAAGCGCAGAAAAAGAGAAGTTTTGGAACTAGAAAACGGATTGAGCAAAGTAGGAAGGAGGCTGTGGACAAATTACAAAGACTGAACCTGACTTCAAAGGATCCAAATGATTCAGTACCTGCTAAAGTCATTAACGAATACCTTGCTCCTGACTCTAAACCCCCGCGGACAATATTCTTCATCATCCTCTGATATTAAAAATTCTAAAATATCATCATATCTTTCATTATAAATATCCTCCATATTTCTGAAGATATTTTCTTAATTTTTCTTATTTGAAATCATTTACCTCTTCGCGCTATCTGTATTACATCATAAAAGAAACTATTTTAGTTTCTAAATTCTGAAACATTCAAGTTTAAAATAGGAATATTTTGAAGTAGTGTTGGGAACTGATGCATGAATTAGTATAATATAATGACACTTGATCAATGTGATTATATTACAGTAAGTCATGCTGAGTTTCTAAATGGAACGTGATGATTCACAGATCATAACATCATCACGTGCCATGTTATACGACTCTTGTATTCTATTTAACCTCTAAAATATCAAGAAAATATTTCTTGATGATTCGGCCTTTTCCAAGGTATTCTAGTAATTTGACAAGTCAAGATCGTGCTATCACAATTTCCTTCCTAGAACATTAACAATGTTCATTCCGAAATTCATATCTGTGAATTCTGGACCATTAAAAGCGGTGCTTAATCGCAATAAGAAGAAACGAAAGGACAAAACTCCAAAATAGAAATTGGGGTATAAATTGCAGCAAATAAAAGAGAGCATTAACTGTGAATGATAATGATTATAGAAGACAGAAGCAGAGACTTTGAAATATAAGGGAACATATAAAGCCTAACGACAAACCAGAAATTATAAACCATATATATCGATGCATATAGCAATATAAAGAAACGGGAGAACTAGAAACACTATAAACCCAAGAGTATAGTAGAAGTAAATAGATTCTTTCGGCGGTAGATGAAAAAGAAGAATGACCGATATGAAAGTTAGAAGTATATCGAGAATCAGAACTGGATGGAGCATATTGATGAATACTTTAAAATATGAGTTGAGGGGGAAAGAATAGAAGGTGATGAAACATGACTAGGAACTTAGAAATCAATAGATTTAACTCACACAATGGCGGAATATGTGAATCAAACCCTCTAGTGAATAGGTTAATTTTTTTTTGATTAATTTAGTCAAACCACAACTAAATCAAGTGTGATTAGATCAACACCTAGAGCTATTATTCACCACCTGGGTGATTTGGACTGAGAGAGAATCGGAGGAGCTCACTAGATCTGAGAGTGTGTAACAAATAAGAGGCTTAACCTAAAATGAAGAACATAAGACTTTATATACCCCTGCTGTTGACTCACCCATACGATTCATTCATCACACGTACGAGTTGGCTTCATCAGCTGTACGGGTGATCACTCACTCGTGTCTTCTCATTTAGGTTGTAATTGTGACTTAGCTCAGCATCAACCGTGCGTATGAGCCTGTCAGCCGTACTAGTGAGGCTTCACTCGTACGTCTGACTAAGTCTAACATAGTAAAACATCTAAATCTCGTTCCTGCAGTTCCTGTAACCACATACAAACACGGATAGGATAATAACGAGCAATCATGGTAGCCTGTAAACTGTTGTACCTGCAATGGACGTGGGTAGATCTCTAGGGACTTGCATAAAATGCATCAACAGAAGGTGTGAGTTGTAAGGATACGAAGGAGGTGAATTTATAAGAAAATCTCCGACAGAACAATTAAAATGGACGATCGCATTTAAAGCGGATCCTAATTCTCTTGATTACCGGAGAGTCAAATCTTATTAAGAAGATTTTCTTCAAATCCCTTGAAATCTGGGAATCAATCATATCTACGTCAAATGATAAGATGAATCTACACTTACTCATTTCACTCTTCTATGATAGCTTCATTCGTACTCTTCATATAAATGGATTGTTTATCCAAATTATTCGCTGATGATAAAACTCTAATTTTCAGCCCGTATGCATCATGAAAACATACTTATTATCATTCACGACCTTTCCACTCAAATTTCGGGACGAAATTTCTTTAACGGATAGGTACTGTGACAACCCGAAAATTTCCAACCAAATTTAAACTTTAATCTTTATATGTTTCCGACACCAGAAATTTCCAACCAAATTTAAACTTTAATCTTTATATGTTTCCGAGACGATAAGCAATATTTGTTAAGTTAAATTTCAAGAATTTTAAACTATGCTCATACATTCATTCAACTTCAACCAAGTTCCAATGATTCACGATCCATTAAACGAATATGATTATATACGTATATGTGTATATATATTATAACTTGAAACGTAAACAAAATATTAGATTAAATACTTTATATGATTGTATCTGTTTCAAAATGTTTATCAATGGAATTAGAAGGTAAGATCAAATGATTGAATTATCAGATATATTGAATTATGATTACAAGTCTCTGTTGAAAGGCCCACGTTGATTTGAGAAATCTTTCCATTTTAACAATATTCGGAAAATGGTAAAGTGATTTATAAATAAGAACAAATTGTCAATCATTGAGAACTAGACAAAGGATAGTGGAAGATTAAATCTCATAAAGACTCGATTGATCTATTTAGTTTCAAACGTACAAAAACGTTTTCAGTTTAAAAAGAACTTTATTATTAAAACGTATATAACTTTTATAAATATCTAGAACCACTTTTGACAACTCATTACTAAACTAGTATGATAAAGATAACGATATTTATATTTTATTTTATTAAATATATATAACGATTTAAATTAATATTATACGCGTATTATACGTACATAGTTTTATATTTTTACTATACTTAAACTTTACCTTTACTTTATTTTTACTTTACTTTAACTTTAATAATTCACTTTAATAATTCATACTATAATAATTCACTTTAATAATTCATACTTTAATAAGTTACTTTAATAATTCATACTTTAATAATTCACTTTAATAATTCATACTTTAATAATTCAAAAATCTATTATAAATAGAATTCAATAGGTTTTATTATTTCATAGAAACTTGAAAATATTTTTCTCTAAACTCTCTCAATCGATTTACATATATATATTTACTCCGTATTATTTCAAGATATTATTAGTATACATAAAATATTATTACGGAGTGCTGTCCGAGTGATTTCGAAATTATTTTTCGAGTAGGACAGGATTAAGGAAATTATGGGTTATAGCTATGGAGGTGATTGAGTATGGTTCATGGGTATGCTCGTGAGATCAATATAGTGTTTATCATTTCCGTTGCGTCTACGTACCTTTCCTGCAATATTGAATCTCAATATTGATATGTGAGTACTCATAATTTAACTTTTACATACTAATAGTGTATACCTTACTAGTGCTCGAGTATTTAGGATTATGCATGCTTGTACTTTTGATATTGCCCTTAGACAGGTTAGGTTGAATCTTGAATTAGTTACACTTGCAGTTGAGATAAGGTATAAGATATGCATGTCCTTGGAAAGCTAGCGAAAAATTAAGAACTTTTCCTTTAGATATAGAATGGTTTCGATGAACGGATTAGAAGTTATAATCAATTGAATTTTCGATATTTTTATTAAAAATGATTATTATTATCGTCATTTTTATCGTCGTTCTAGTTTTATCTTATTATTATCATTATTATTATCTTTATCAATAAAAGGGATTTATCATTAAAAATTGTTATTTTTTTTATTATTACTATCGTTATTATCGTTAAAGTTATAATTAGTATTATTATTATTATCCAATTATTATTATTATTATTATTATTATTATTATTATTATTATTATTATTATTATTATTATTATTATTATTATTATTATTATTATTATTATTATTATTATCATTATTAATATATATATTATTATTTAAAAATAGTTATTGTTATTGTTATTATTATTATTACTATATTATCATTAAGATAATTATTAGTATTATCATTAATAATGTTATAGTAACTATCATTATTAATATTAGTGTAATTAAAACAAATATTTGTAACACCTAATTATTTTGATTACTATTATTATCTGTGAGGAACCGTCCTTATCCACCTGGACGAAGTCATCATCATCTGGTCCCATTGCGAAGTACTGTCCTAAATATGCCATGAATGACTCCAAATAATATCTTTCAATTGAGCAAATGCACAGCGGAAGACTTAATTCGTACCTGAGAATAAACATGCTTAAAACTGTCAACCAAAAGGTTGGTGAGTTCATAGGTTTATCGTAACAATCATTTCAATATATTAATAGACCACAAGATTTCATATTCATAAATGTTTTAATAAAAATATTCTAAGTGGTTGAGCACTTGGTAACCATACTTAACATTTAATCAATGTCGCATATTCCCTTTATTATGAAATCTCACTACACCGTACCAAGTGTAGTCACCGAAACGAAGTACTCTGCAACCGTTGAATACTGGTCATCCAGTCAGGTTGGGGTTGTCAGGCCCGATAGATCTATCAACAGGATTCGCGTTTACAATACCCATGTAAATATTAGTTACCAAGCTACAGGAAAATATGCCAGTGGTACAACTCAACGTAGAATATATTTTTAAGTACTTGTGTCTATTTCGTTAAACAGTTATAAAAGCAGCGCATGTATTCTCAGCCCAAAAATATATATTGCAAAAGCAATTAAAAAGGGAGCAAATGAAACTCACCTAATGTATTTTGTAGTAAAAATACATATGACTATATTGAACAACTGAACAACGCAGGATTGGCCTCGGATTCACGAACCTATATTCAATTATGTGTATTAAAACATGTAATGGTAATTGAACAATTTTATATTTTAGTTAGTGATTTAATTGTTATATGTTTTATCAATAAATAATTTAAATGTTTCTATTTTATGTATTTTAACTAAATAATTAGTATTCATTATAAAACATTAATATAGATATCTTATATGTATTAACTATAGTGTTTATATAGCTAAAAATCATTTGATAAAATAGTATTAATAATATTAAATAAAAAGTTGTATTATTTTATAATAATAATATTAGTAAATATACTTAATAATGATAATAATAATAATTATGATTCTAAAAATAATAATACTTATAATGATAGTAATATTAGTAGTAATGTTGATAATAACAATAATGATAGTTTTTTTAATGATAATCATACTTATAATAATAATGAAAATGAAAATTTTAATAAAAATACTTTTGTTAATAATAATAATTTTAGAAAATGAATATTTTGATATTAATACTAATAATGGTATTAATAATAATAATAATAATAATAATAATAGTGATGATAATCATAATACTCATTTTAATGATAATAATAATAATAATAAGTATAATATTTATGTTAGTATAGTAATAATAATAATAATAACAACAATCATAATAATAATAATAATAATAATAATAATAATAATAATAATAATAATAATAATAATAATAATAATAATAATAATAATAATAATAATAATAATAATAAAATTACTACCTCATATATAATAGGCTTAAAAAAAACTAGAATGTCATTGCCCAGACTCGAACCCTCGACCTCCCTTTTAACCCGAAACACCTCCAACCATTCGACCATTTACGTTTTTCAGTAATTATACCAATCGAATAACTATTTAACTGACCCTAATCTGGTCCAGACTTGATTCGGCCCAACAGGAAAACTGGATCTCGACGGCCCAATATCAATAAATCGTTCATGGCCCAACTGAGAGGAATATGTCCCAACAGTTTCTCTTGATAATTAAAAATAATGTTGTAGTGGCCTGGGTTTGAACCTAGGACCTCTCGTTTATCAACCTACCCCAAAACCATCTGCTCTGCCTATGATTTACAGATATAAATTGTATTTAAATTCTTTTAACCCTATTATTCGGTTTTCTTCTTCTTCATTATCTAAAGTCATCACATAACTACCATCATCATTATCGAATCACGTTCATCATCATCAAATCATCACAAAACAGAAACACGAGTAGCAGGAACAAAAGTAGTAATAACAAAATAGTATCATCATCATTTTCGCGTCTTATCAAATCATGTATCATTGTATTTAACACCATCATCAATATCATCGATCTTCCATCTCTTGTCACTGTTCATCGTCTCTTTTATATGGAAACAAAAACAACATAGCGTACAGAAGCTGCAATAGTAGATTTTGATGGTTGCAGGTGGTTATTGAAGTTATTTTGATGGCGGATAAATAGCAAAATAAACTGCTGTAGCAGGAACGAATAACAGGCGATGGTAGCGGTGGTTTGTCATGGTTTTTCACAGACTGAGACAGAAAACAGCTGCAACTACAGTAGCAGTTTGCAGTAGCGAACGGCAGTAGCTGTTTTGATGATCAAAAGAAAACATAAACAAAAGAAAAGCATGGGTCTTGCAGATGCGGTGGTGGTATTTAAAAACTGAAAACAGAAGGAAACCGGTGTTTATAGTGATGGATTGCAACAGAAAAGAAACAGTAGTAGAACATAGTGATGGTGGCGGTTTGGTTGTTCATGATGGTGGAAGTGGGTTTAGTTAAATTTCAAACCGAATAGTGGAGTAGGGGTGTTCATGGTGGTTTGTAAGACGGTGTCGTGAAGGTGATCAAGGAGGTGGTTCATGGTGATGATCTTTGGTGGTGATGGGAAGCTGTGATGTTTGTGGGTGTCGATGTACACATGTATATGTATATATATAAGGATGAAGTGATGGTTCTACCGGTGGTCGACGGGGGTAGTTCACGTAGGGTAGTAACGGGTTTAGTGATGGTTGAATAAGTTGGCAAGGTGGTGGTTACCGAGTTGCTGGAAGAAGATAACATGCGGTGGGTTATGGTGGTGTTTACGCTGGTTGAAGATGATGTCCCGGTTCATGAATGTAATCATATACATATCACATTATAAATCCAATTCACAGATTCAAATATTAATAAATAATACAATGATTGATATATACTTATATAATAATAATTATAAATTAAAACGTGGGTAAACCTTAGCCGTCTTTTACTATTTCTTTTACGGACTAGATTTCGTACTCCGTGGTTAATTAGTGTCGGATAAAAGTCTTCAGAAAAATCCCAAATTTTCTCAGTAATTATTTTTATTTATTTCAATCGTTATGGTATAAAATTTGATCATTAATTATTAAATAAAAATTACATTAATTATTCACTCCCAACCCCAAGTGAAATATAACAACTTCTAAATATATTATTAATAAGCTTAAAATTTATAAAACTCATTTTCGGATCACCGTTTATCTTAACATTATATAAGTTTGAATTTAACTTACTTAATATCGATCAGAACATCAAACGATTATTACAATCATTAATCATTTATTTTTATTATACTTTATATTTATTTATTTTAGTAATTATAATTTATTTTTATTTTACATAGTTAACTAAAGCATATAGTATTTTAAATTTTAGACTTCAAATATATACATACCTATATATATTGAAATATATATTATTTTATTTACAAATAGCTGTTCGTGAATCGTCAAGGACAGTCGAAGGTCAATTGAATATATGAAACAGTTCAAAATTTTTGAGATCCAACCTAACAGACTTTGCTTATCGTGTTGAAAATACAATATCGTATCGAGAGTTTGGTTTAAAATTAGTCGAATTTTTTCCGGGTCGTGACATTATCATTATTATGAACACGATATAAAAGACGATTAAAAGCTATTAAACGAAACGATTAGGAAATAATGAGTAACAGTATCATGATGAAATTAAAATATTATAAGATATTGATTTAGATAAAATTATCGTTCTTATTATTTTTATCATTACTATTATTATTAAAAGTATCGTTAGTATTAAAACTATCACTTTAACAAAAATTATCATTTTAATAGAAATGTCATTGTTACTATAAAATATCATTATTATTATTATTTTAAATAGAATTATTATTTTAAAGATAATATTAAAAATTATCATAAATTATAAAAGTTATCATAATTAGAATTATCGTTTTATCATAATGTCATCTTAGTAATTATAAATATTGATATTTTTATAATAATAATTATTATTACAAAACAATACAACTTTTACTTAATATCATTATAGATATTATTTTATCAAATAAATATGTGATACAAACATATTTTACTACGTGTAATAACTTACTTTAATAATACCTATCATATTATCTTTATGATATTAAATGAACCCTATAAATTTTATTACTTAATATATATAAAAGTATATTTTATTATATAAATTCAATATAAAATTTTATTTATTAATAAATAAATTATATTATTTACTCTAATAAATCTTTTAAAAATATTTAAAAATATAAAACGACGATATTTAAACTATATATTAATCATGTATAGATTTTTGGAAATTATTTTGAGTCAAATTTACTTTTGTTGACTTTTGCATATTAGTCTCGAGCATTAGGATTGTGGTACACTATGACTTGACCTAATTTGTTAGACAAATATTGACCAACACATAAATATATATAATTAATTTAGGTTCGTGAATTCGAGGCCAACCTTGCACTTGTTCAATGACGTTATATGTATTTTTACTACAAAATACAGTATGGTGAGTTTCATTTGCCTTTTTACCCTTTATATTTTTGGGACTGAAAATACATGCGCTTTTATAAACGTTTGACGAAATAGACACAAGTAATTGAAACTACATTCTATGGTTGAATTATCGAAATCAAATATGCCCCTTTTTATTAAAGTCTGGTAATCTAAGAATTAGGGAACAGACACCCTAATTGACGCGAATCCTAAAGATAGATCTATTGGGCCTAACAAACCCCATTCAAAGTACCGGATGCTTTAGTACTTCGAAATTTATATCATGTCCTAAGGAGGATCCCGGAATGATAGGGGATATTCTTATATATATCTAGTTAATATCGGTTACCAGGTGTTCACCATATGAATGATTATTTTTGTCTCTATGCATGGGACGTATATTTATGAGAACTTGAAATGAAATTCTTGTGGTCTATTAAAATGATGGAAATAAATGATTATGATAAACTACTGAACTCACCAACCTTGTGGTTGACACTTTAAAGCATGTTTATTCTCAGGTGTTAAAGAAATCTTCCGCTGTGCATTTGCTCAGTTTAAAGATATTACTTGGAGTCTTTCATAGCATATTTCGAAGAACGTTGCATTCGAGTCATTGAGTTCATCAAAGATTATTATTAAATCAATTTATAGTTGGATAGTGGATATTATGAAATGGTATGCATGCCTGTCAATTTTCGATGTAAAGAAAGTTTGTCTTTTAAAAACGAATGCAATGTTTGTAAAATGTATCATATAAAGGTTAAATACCTCGCAATGTAATCAACTATTGTGAATCATTTATAATGTATATGAACGAGTCCTTTCATATAACTATTGCATTCACTAAGCGTTTAGCTTACCCCTCTCGTTGTTTACCTTTTTACAGGTATTGTGTTATGAAGCTAGCTAGTTGCTAGACTAGTTGCGTAGGAGCGCTTGGGTTCGATGGGATAGCTTTTGGATTTGTGGACGCGGATTGGGGATTTGGTAGTCCCCGGGATTATGCTCTTGGTATCGGGTTGGGTTATAGAGTCCTAACTCGTCTAAATGTATATTGGGTTGAAACTTGTATTTTGTACGTAAGTAGTACAACGGGCCGATGTGGGCCCGGTGTCGTGAAACTTGTTTTATTATGAAAACGTGTTAGTTTTACCTACTAGAATGTGTTGTGAAAATCCTTTCGTCTAAAATTGTCGAGAAGCGGGAGATCTTTAAACCAAAATTGGGAAATTCGGACTGAAGCTGAAAGGCTCTGTGCGCGCCGCGCACAGAGAGGGTTGCGCGCCGCGCACCCTACCTGTTTAAAAAAAATATCTTTTTCTGCGTATTCGGTCATATAACGAGTTGAGTCGTTACAAGTTGTATTAGAGCATAGTCTAAGGGAATTAGGTGACCTTGGAATAGGTGCCTAGTCTTAGACTTATTGATAGTTACGTATTATTTGCGGGACTTGTTGGAATACGGGTCGGATTGAGATTTGTTAGTGCCTTAGAGTAGGTGATTAACTAGGACTTCTGTTTGTCCAAAGTGTGATTATGTGGGGCCTTATTTCGTGAGTAAATTAGTGCCTTAGGTGGATAGTGCCTAATGTAAGTAGGCAAACTTGAACGTTGTTTTAGTGACAGTCACCTAGGTTGTAGGTGTACTTGTTGTTGCGGTGTACTTGGGGTACATTTTTTATTTTATTGTATATAGGTGTATGTATATACATGTATCTATTTGATGCGGTGTCCTAGGGATGAATCTATTGGAGAGATTCAAATGTTTGGCGGTTTTGAGTGATCAAGTTCACGATAAGGACTTTAGTCATTCGGGTACTAGGAGTTATCGCGTGTTATTTTGTGTGAATGTTGCGTCAGTCTGAGTAAAGTACTTTGCGTGAACATGTGAAAATGGTAAGGTACGCATTTGTAATAGTGACCGATCACCATTATTACGAAAGTGTATCTTGACATCAAGCATGACACGACAAGTACCGAACGGAGGAAACGTGGCATGGTTGGGGTTGATTCGGGATGAATTAGGAATCGTTTTTAGGTTCCTAGGATATAGATGTCTCGAGTGATGTGCTTGTAGTCACATCGGGTTCATTGTTAGTCGGGAAGTGTTACGGTGGTTTTGGTTAGTTAAGTGAGTGAGCAAACTCACGAGTTCGACGCGTACTTAGTCACCCTACGTAGTGGGTGCATTATTGATATTGTCATTGGTTGTAGTTACCCATCGTAACTAGGATAACCGATTAGTGTATGTGTGTACGACGAGGACTTAAATCCCGTAATGGGACGTAACAAGTCTAAGATGGTAGAATTAGGGTTACACTCCGTAGAGTGTGTGGTTAGAGAATCGCGTAAGGATTCTAGTTATGAGTTGTCTTGGAATTTGCGAATCGAAGAGTCTTCGGGTCATTAAACTCATGGGAGTGAGATCCGTATGATAATTGTTGCGTTAGTGTGTTATGGATTATAGGGTAACATTCCTAACGGAATATCCCTCGTTGTAGTGGATGTGTCGATGTGCGGAAGGGTGTAAGACTTGGTGTTCCAAGCACCTCTTAGCGTTAGATGGAAGTTTTCGTTAGGCTATATCGTTTGGCCTTGTGGAAATTACGGGTAGCGTGTGATCGATAGAAACTTTCGATAAGACAATAAACCGTAAGGTCTTTCGGGAAGGTATGACTTCAGGTCATTATTATGAGAGGTAGGTGATGTCGGGTGTATGGAACCCAAAGATCGAGTTTCTAAATCTCGATAGGTTGCGGTGGGAGTATGCATGACACGGCGTCAGGGGCCTTTTTATACCTGCTAGTGTAATGTTCAACTCCAGTGATAGTGTGATCACTTTGTGCTTAGGGTGCCCGTAAGATACCCTTGGAAGCATCGAAGGTTATAATAGTGATCGACGAGTGATAATAATTCGACGGTTTCACAGGTTGAAGTTTAAGAGCATTGCGGTAAATACTTCTTATGAAGTGACGAGTGAGCGAATCATGTTACTCTTAAGTGATAGGCGGGTAAATATGACCAGTGAGTCAATGATGGACTTAGTGGTCGGTTAGGCCGAAGGTTAGGATGAATTGTTGATATTGCGGTCGATGCAATTATTGTGTCGGGTTGGTCACTCTTCTCCATGAGAGTGAGCAATTGTTAATAAAGGTTCGTTGCTGGGAAGGTCGGGTGATCTCGACTGAGATGAACGACTGATTAAGCGGAGTGACGTATGCCTAGGCTTAGAGGCGTACATAGGATTTTGGTGGTGTTCGCTTTGCGAATGATGAAGGGCTGTTAGTTGTTAATCGTGGTACGAAGGTGCGATGTCGTCGCGTGTACAACATCTCTAGTCAGTGTGTATGACGGCTCTGAGAGCCTAAGGTGAATTTACGGTGATTTAGTATGTATGACTAACGATGAGGAAGGTCATGTGTGTCGTGAAATGACAATTCCGCGGGATGTTATCATCTTGGCGGTGAGAATATGGAGCTAAATCCTAAGTGGGGGAGTGTTTACTGATGTATGAGGAAGCTCCGGTGGTGTTAGATCTAGTGAAGTGTAAGACCTCTTATGTAAGGTGGTCGTGTAGCACCAAAGTGCGGTATGAGACCAATTGCGAAGTTGGAGTTCACAGAGGTGAGATAATGAAGTTGTTGTTGCAGGTGCTCTCAAAATGTAAAATCTGGGTTGCTATGAAACTTGGATCGTATTGTCGAATAGGTACAATTTTGATATTGTGGTGGATACTGCATTTTCCCTGTCGGGAAACGTGATCGTGAAAATTGTCAAGTGGATTATTCCACTTAATGGACGATTGTGAGGCGAGAGTGTCGGTTCTGATTGTCTCACATCGAGACAAGCAGATGTTGTTTTTTTGCGAGAGTGTGTTCCATGGTGATGCGACCCGTTAGTTGCATTGAAATGTTGAGGCCATCCTTAACGGACGATCTAGGTAGGAGGATTCACCAGGCGTTGGAGGATATTTTTATGGGGCGTGCGGCGAATTGCGAATTTGTTGTGATAATAAATCGCTGTTGACGGGATTCTAGTATACGAATAGTTTCCATGCTAATACTAGGAAGCCGTCTTGCGTGGTTGTGTTGTATGGTTCAGAGGAGAAACCCTATAATGATTTGTTGATGTTACGTCCAACTCGCGGTGTACTATTGTCGTCCTGGATTAATCCAGTGACGGATGGCCGTATGCGGATTGATCGGTGGGAAAGTGGTGCTCCGAGAGTGATTATTTTGGGATTTCCAAAAATTCTTCGTTGAAGGAATGACCCGGTGTGGAGCCGGAGGAAGTTGGTTCTTGGTTCAGAGGATATTCATGAATGACCAGTTGAGTAGTACGTTTATGAACTGATGGAGTACGGAGTTTTAAGGAAGCATGAATCCTTCTCGATTTGGATTAATGCAAGACTTGGTTCACGACGCAGTGAATTTAGTAGATCACGTTGGGTGATATAGTTATGGATGTAGCTTGTTGCGAGTTGTAGCCGAGAAAAATTGAAGGAATATATAGTGTTTTCCGTATTTTCTAAATGGAAATTATATGGACATCGAGTTTGGATGTGTGTCGAAGTACCATAGTGTGTGGTTCCAGTGGATTAAGTGACGGAGATCACGGGGACGTGATCCAGTTTAAGTGGGGGAGAGTTGTAAGATCCTGAATTTTGTGCATCAGAAAATGTTCCTGAAAGTGTCAGTAAATGTGTACATCAGAAAGCGCCACTAAAAGTCTACCTAACACTTTCACATCCACAACTCTCTCATCTTCAAACCCTAGAGAGAGAAGAGTTTTTAGAGAGGGAAAGCTTCACTTGGAGAAGAAGGAGGTTGATTCGGGCTAAGGTGCAAGAGTTAAGGTTGTTCACCTCGTTCACGGCAATGTTTTGGTTGTGGTGGTAAGCTCTAACTCCGAATTTAATTGTAAGGTTCTTGTTTATGTTTAGGGTTTGAGCTTGTTGTGGTTCTAAACCCCATTTCTCATGAAATTGGGGGTTTTGTTGTATTGCTAGTGTAAGTAAACCCAATTATTGTGGGTTTAGGGTTTGATGATGAATTTGGAAGTATTTGTCATGGTTTGGGTGTTAAATCACTAGATTATAATGTGTTAATGTTTTGATGTTCTTAAAGAACAAGTTTGCTAGTCAAAATGGGTGTTGACTTGGTTTGGTGTCGAAATGAGTTTTGAGTCACGTTTTGGTGAATCAAGTGTGTAAATACTCGATTTAGGAGTTAATTGGTGTTTTGAAAATATAATCACTAGCCGTTAGTGATTTTGGGCGTTTTCGGGACTTATGTCAAAATTGGTGAGTTGAATTGGGTCGAATTTGGTTATGACACTAATTTTGGATTAATTGAATGATAAGCACTTTTGTTAAGTGTTAAATGGCATTTGGTATGATTACTACCTAAGTAGTAATTTAGTGTTAAGACCTAGGTTGTTTTAAATGACGTCAAGTATAAACGAGGTTAAATTGTACTTGTTTGAATGGGTCAGAATTACCACCCGAAGTGGTAATTGATGAAGTCCCATTTAGGTGTCTAAATGGGCGGTTTGTGGAGGTAGGTATAAACCCTTGGTTAAGGGTGTTGAAGTCAAATTCTCTTATAGAGAATGTACGTTGATTGTGTGTATATCTATATGCGTATTATAGGTAAAAGCTTGCTCGGTCGCGTTTGGAGGCGATTTACATATATGACTTGTGCGGACATTTCAAGGTGAGTGGAATAATTATATGCGTAGGTATATAATGTATTTATTTGTTGTAGTGTGAGATGTGAAGTGTCGATGTGCTAAGACACCACATTTCACGTGACGAGTGAAGTGTCGATGTGCTAAGACACCACTCAAAGTAATATGACGGATGAAGTGTCGATGTGTTAAGATGCCACCCGGGGTGAAGTGTCTATGTGTTAAGACGCCACCCGGAGTGAAGTATCGATGTGCTAAGATGCCACTCCAAGAAAGTAACGGATCAAGTGTCGACGTGTTAAGATGCCATTAGGGGTGAAGTATCGATGTGTTAAGATGCCACCCCAAGCAATATGAAGAGTGAAGTGTCGACGTGTTAAGACACCACTCGGAGTGAAGTATCGATGTGTTAAGATGCCACTCCAAGAACTATCACGGGTGAAGTGCCGATTTGTTAAGACGCCACCCGGGGTGAAGCATCGACGTGTTAAGATGCCACCCGTTTTGTGTTAAGTACTCTAATGGTTGTTATGAACACCGATGGGAAATTCAAGTACCATTCCTTGTACGATTGGTTAACCATGGTTATGTGTTGTAGTATAGCATAATGTATTGTTCGTGTTATATGCTACCGTTTGTGCTAGCTCTTGATATCGGGAATTTAGCGTTGTACTTTGAAATGGTATGCTAATTTAAAATGCTAGCGTGTATGAGGTATTTGTGTATGTGATTGCAAGTAAGTAGGTTATATATTTATGCGTATAACTATTGCATTCACTAAGTGTTTAGCTTACCCCTCTCGTTGTTTACCTTTTTACAGGTATTGTGTTATGAAGCTAGCTAGTTGCTAGACTAGTTGCGTAGGAGCGCTTGGGTTCGATGGGAGTAGCTTTTGGATTTGTGGACGCGGATTGGGGATTTGGTAGTCCCCGGGATTATGCTTTTGGTATTGGGTTGGGTTATAGAGTCCTAACTCGTCTAAATGTATATTGGGTTAAAACTTGTATTTTATACGTAAGTAGTAAAACGGGCTGATGTGAGCCCGGTGTCGTGAAACTTGTTTTATTATGAAAACGTGTTAGTTTTACCTACTAGAATGTGTTGTGAAAATCGTTTCATCTAAAAGTGTCAGGGAGCGGGAGATCTTTAAACCAAAATTGGGAAATTCGGACAGAAGCTGAAAGGCTCTGTGTGTGCCGCACACAGAGAGGGTTGCGCGCCGCACACCCTACCTGTTTAAAAAAAATATCTTTTTCTGCGTATTCGGTTGTATAACGAGTTGAGTCGTTACAAAAAGGGAGCTATAACTCATAGTGAATGTACGGTAAAAGTCGATATGAAAAGTTTGCAAGTAGTAAGTCGGTCCGAAAGGTCTTCAACCTAAGTCAAAGGTTACTAAGTCAGTAAATCGTCCCCAAAAGTTTTAAAGTAAATAAGTTAAGTCTTAAGTATCATCATCATCATACGTAAAAGATAAAGTAAGTTTTCAACAAGAATAGAGATCGAAACAAAGGGCTGACTTCGGGCAGCTGCTACGACCTATATACAAACTGAAAAGATGCGTGGTCAGTGGCCAAGGTTCCGTATGTGATTCCTCTTACCGCTATCCAATTTTCAAATACTAACTCGATATCGTTTGACCGTGGCGATGGTTCAAGCGCGAGTAGGTCAGAAATTTCAGTACGTCGTTACAAAGGCGTAGTGATTTTTGGAAGGCTATAAATCCTAAACCGTATATCGGATTTAGGCAAGTCTTAAACGAAAAATCATATAATCGAACCGAACTATCTGAAAATCAACTTTACAGAAGTCTCAGGAGTCTGATCAGACCCTGAAAAATAGAAAATAAGTGCTCCATTGGGTTTCTTGGTGCTTGATGCTTATCACGGTTCTCATCCTTGATGCGTTTAAGCCTCAAGTGTACAACTCTTTGATGTTTTAAAATCACTTTGACCAAGGTTCAACCATCAAAACACCATGTCAAGACTAAGGAGAAATACAACTCACTTAAGAGTTTTAGATGGATGATGAACCAAGGTTACATCATGTTCTTAGTCTCAACACAAATACAAGTTCTAAAATTTAAAGCTACAAACTTTGATTCAATCAACCAAGCAAGACCTTAAGTTACATAAATTTGATCAAACGAAGTAATGAAACCCTAAGCTAGAAAGCTTTGATCCCTTAACAATAATTATGAGATTTCAAAGCTAGAAAGCTTGAATCTTTTATGTCCTTGAAGATCTTTAAAGCAAAAAAGCTAGATCTTCAAGTTTCATGAAGATCATAAACACAAGTTTTGATCTTTTAACAAAAATAAAGTGATCTTAAGCTATAAAGCTTAGATCCAACAAAGTAATGAAGATCCAAAGCTAGAAAGCTTGAATCTTTTATGTTCTTGAAGATCTTTAAAGCAAAAAGCTAGATCTTCAAGTTTCATGAAGATCATAAACACAAGTTTTGATCTTTTAACAAAAATAAAGTGATCTTAAGCTATAAAGCTTAGATCCATCAAAGTAATGAAGATCCAAAGCTAGAAAGCTTGAATCTTTTATGTTCTTGAAGGATTCAAATCAAAGTTTAAATCTACAAGATATAACAAGATCAAAAAGCTAAAAAGCTTGATCTCTTATAATTTTAGTGTGAGAAAGACTAGAGAGAAAATTAGAGAGCAAGTGTGTGTAAAATGAGAATGAAATCAAGTGTGAAATGAAGAATCAAGTGTGATATTTATAGTGGTGGTGGTGGTGGTGGTGGTTTGGACGACAGCCTAGGGGGGATAAGGGGGAGACAAACTTTGCTTTTTGCATGGTGGTGGTCTAAAGGTGGTGCTTGTTGTTGGGATACCATGCAACATATGTAGTAATGGCTAACAAAAATGCTAGTATGTTGGCTCATTTTAATGGGTTTTTGTCCTACATCTTAATGGATCATAAATCCATTAAAGTTGGGCTAATTTAATGGTCCATTAACTAGAGTAGGGTGGGTCTAAGTCAATTAAGGTAAAAAGTCCAATAAGAATAACTAGTGTGCATTAGTAAATTACTAAGCGTAATTAAGCAACCAATAAGTCAAGTAATTGTCATTAGAAAATAACAATTAGTATTACGTAGTCATAATATTCTAATTACGATAAAAGTTTAACGTGTACAAAGTACATAGCTCGTTCTAAATGTCAAGTGACACTAACGGTCATAAAAGCATTGGAGGATCAAGTTAGGTGATTACGCACTTAATAACACGTAGTAAGGTATTAACGAAAGTAATTAACATGAATAATTATCCCAGAATATAATTGATAATGCTAAAAACGAACATATATTTCATAGCATTATTCCTCAAGAAAGACAAGCTTTTAGTTGCAATTGTTCTATTTACAAGTGATATTCGTTTAAATAATAAAAGGTGAAGACAAAAGACAGATTCGACGAATTGAAGACGCAAACGACCAAAAAGCTCAAAAGTACAAAATACAATCAAAGAGGTTCCAATTATTGATAAGAAACGTCTCGAAATTACAAGTGTACAAGATTCAAAACGCAAAGTACAAGATATTAAATTGTACGCAAGGACGTTCGAAAATCCGGAACCGGGACATGAGTCAACTCTCAACGCTCGACGCAATGGACTAAAAATTACAAGTCAACTATGCACATAAATATAATATAATATTTAAATAATTCTTATAATTATTTAATATATTATATTTATTTATAAAACCGTCGGTAAACAAAGAGCCAAACTTGTGTGAGCTGTAAAAGCAAACTCCGCGACTCGCGGAGTTTGAAGGCAAAAAATGCCGCGAGTCGCGGAGCCCCAATTTCTGAAACTCCCTATAAAGCCAACCGAATTCTGATCATTTTTATCATCCTTTTTCTTCTTCTCTCATAATACGTAAATATTTATATTTATATTTTAATTTTAATTTTAATTTTAATTATAATTCTAATAATAAGGGTATGTTAGCGAATGTTGTAAGGGTGTAAGTCGAAATTCTGTCCGTGTAACGCTACGCTATTTTTAATCATTGTAAGTTATGTTCAAACTTTTTAATTTAATGTCTCGTAGCTAAGTTATTATTATGCTTATTTAATCCAAAGTAATCATGATGTTGGGCTAATTACTAAAATTGGGTAATTAGGCTTTGTACCATAATTGGGGTTTGGATAAAAGAACGACACTTGTGGAAATTAGACTATGGGCTATTAATGGGTTTTATATTAACTGAACAATACCTTGTTAATTTAATATACAAAGTTATAATTCGACGTATTTATATATAACCACATACGCTTGACTGGGTACGGTGGGCGGGATATCTATAAATACCAATAATTATTCATTTTACTGGACACGGAACTGGATTAATAGTTAATAGACTTGTTGAAACAGGGGTGAATTACATTCAAGGGTAATTGGTGTAATTGTTAACAAAGTAGTAAAACCTTGGTTTACACGCAGTCGATAACCTGGTGTATTCATTAAACAAAGTATTAAAACCTTGTTACAATTCGAATCCCCAATTAGTTGGAATATTTGACTTCGGGAATAAGAATAATTTGACGAAGGCTTTCGCTCTTTATATTTATGACTGATGGACTATTATGGACAAATCCGTATGGACATATTAAATAATCCAGGACAAAGGACAATTAACCCATGGGCATAAAACTAAAATCAACACGTCAAACATCATGATTACGGAAGTTTAAATAAGCATAATTATTTTATTTCATATGTTATTTCCTTTATTTTATATTTAATTGCACTTCTAATTATCGCATTTTTTATTGTTATTGTATTTAATTGCACTTTTAATTATTGTACTTTTTAATTATCGCAAGTTTATTTTATCGCACTTTTATTATTCGCAATTTCATTATCGTTATTTACTTTACGCTTTAAATTAAGTATTGTATTTATTATTTTACATTAAGTTTTAACTGCGACTAAAGTTTTAAAATCGACAAACCAGTCATTAAACGGTAAAAACCCCCTTTATAATAATAATATTACTTATATATATATATATATTTGTATTTTTATAAAAGTAAACTAATATAGCGTTAAGCTTTGTTTAAAAAGATTCCCTGTGGAACGAACTGGACTTACTAAAAACTACACTACTATACGATTAGGTACACTGCCTATAAGTGTACCATAATTGGGGTTTGGACAAAAGAACGACACTTGTGGAAATTAGACTATGGGCTATTAATGGGTTTTATATTAACTAAACAATACCTTGTTAATTTAATATACAAACTTATAATTCGACGTATTTATATATAACCACATACGCTTGACTGGGTACGGTGGGCGGGATATCTATAAATACCAATAATTATTCATTTTACCGGACACGGAACTGGATTAATAGTTAATAGACTTGTTGAAACAGGGGTGAATTACATTCAAGGGTAATTGGTGTAATTGTTAACAAAGTAGTAAAACCTTGGTTTACATGCAGTCGATAACCTGGTGTATTCATTAAACAAAGTATTAAAACCTTGTTACAATTCGAATCCCCAATTAGTTGGAATATTTGACTTCGGGAATAAGAATAATTTGACGAAGGCTTTCGCTCTTTATATTTATGACTGATGGACTATTATGGACAAATCCGTATGGACATATTAAATAATCCAGGACAAAGGACAATTAACCCATGGGCATAAAACTAAAATCAACACGTCAACCATCATGATTACGGAAGTTTAAATAAGCATAATTCTTTTATTTCATATTTAATTTCCTTTATTTTATATTTAATTGCACTTCTAATTATCGCATTTTTATTGTTATTTTATTTAATTGCACTTTTAATTATCGTACTTTTTAATTATTGCAAGTTTATTTTATCGCATTTTTATTAATCGCAATTTCATTATCGTTATTTACTTTACACTTTAAATTAAGTCTTGTATTTATTTATTATTTTTACATTTGGTTTTAACTGCGACTAAAGTTTTAAAATCGACAAACCGGTCATTAAACGGTAAAAAACCCCCTTTATAATAATAATATTACTTATATATATATATATATATATATATATATATATATATATTTGTATTTTTATAAAAGTAAACTAATATAGCGTTAAGCTTTGTTTAAAAAGATTCCCTGTGGAACGAACCGGACTTACTAAAAACTACACTACTGTACGATTAGGTACACTGCCTATAAGTGTTGTAGCAAGGTTTAAGTATATCCATTCTATAAATAAATAAATATCTTGTGTAAAAATGTATCGTATTTAATAGTATTTCCTGTAAAAATAATAGCTATTTCGTATACCCCGCTGCAAACATCAAGTTATTTTTGGCGCCGCTGCCGGGGAACTCTTAAACGCCGGAAGCGCAACGCTAATATAAAAAAAAAAAAGATTTTTAGTTTACTTTTATTAAAATTCGCTTTTGTAAAAACACGTTTTAAATATTCAAAAATATTAAAAGAAAAACAAAAATTTATACATTTTTAAGATTTTGTTAAATATTTAAGTTTTATAAAGTTTCTTTAGTTTGTAAAAATATAAGTTTTATTTAATTTATTTTATAAATATATTTTATAAATATAAAAAACCGAAAAAAAAATATAAATATATATAAATCTATTTTTTTAGATTGTTATAAAGTATTTTATTTTTATCTTAGTTATTAAAGATAAGTTTTATTTAAATTATATAAATAGTTTAATTAGATTTTAAAACAGAAAAATATAAAACAGAAAAAAAAAACGTCGAATTAAAACTGTACCTGAGTTGAATTCGGGATCCCCGCGACTCGCGGAGTTTTCTGCTTAGATTACCGCGACTCGCGGAGCCACTCTGACACGGGTACACAGAAACCCTAATCGCATTTAATACGGTGTAATAATAATTATTATTAATTAATTAAGATTTAGGTTTTAATTATATTAATATTTAATTTTAATTATTTAGTTATATTAAGTTTTAATTAGTTTTATTTATATATTTAAATTAATGCTTTTATAAAATAATATAAAAATAATATTTTTATAAAAATTGTACTTTTTACAACTTTTTGTATATTTTTATATTTTGTCCCTTTTTAATCGTTTTAGCATAATATTTGTATTTTTAGCTCATATTTAGTTTTAAACTTAGTTTTTGCCATAGTTATTTTTACTTCTAGATTTTTAAGCTTTGCCGTAGAATTCCTTAAGTGCTTTTTCTTTAGATTAAGATTTAGGTGCTTTAGAATTTTGCGACGCCTTTTTAAGTTTTAGTTTCTTTTTACGTTATTTCCATTTGGGATATAGTTTTTCTTGTAAGCTTTAATATTTTTAGACGACTTTTACCTATGTATCAATTATCATTCCAATTAGTAATCTCAATTAGCGATTATAATTTTAAGTTAGTTGTAGTAATAAGGTTAGGTTAGTCAAGTGTTTTTAAGTTTTATAAGTTCCTTTTATTTTTCCGTCACCTTTTATTTTTCAACCATTTTTCTTTTTCGATCTTTTTCGACGAACTCTTTTTCTTTCTTATTTCTCGCTATTCTAGTTTTAGGACATAGATTTTTATTCTACTTCTTATCTAAATTTCTTAAAATTATGAAAATTTATTTTAAGTGGTTAAATTGATAGACATCAAAATTTTCTGGTTCGTAGTAATAGTTGGATTTGTACGTGGACCGGGTTATTGGAGCCAAACAGTCCTCAATTATATTGAGACCAAACGAATCCTGCCCCTCTGCTGCATCTTTTGGCTATTCGAAACGTGGGCAAAATCAGAAAAGTCTATTGATTGGATAACTTATTATAATTTTTCTTTCCTTTTAAAAACTAATAGGATATTCAGTGAATGCACCGAGCAAGACGTTCACCACCTTTTGTACGTTCACCACCTGTAACTAGATCAAGACATTTAGCAAATATTACTACCGTTGATTTTTGTTTAGAATCGTCATCCAGTCGACCAAGTACTTCAGTTCAAATTTCCGATAATCCATTTTTTGAACCCGACCTCACAATTGAGAATCCGGAGAATATTCAGGAACGATTCGTAGATCCTGAACCACTAAACTTTCCTCCGGAACCACCAATCATTCAAACAGAGATTGTTGAGGAACGAACCATTAAATCAGAATCCTCTAGTGATTCCGATTTAACAAATTCAATTATGGAGAATCTGGAACCTTTAAGTATGGAAGACCGAATGAGAGCTAAACGCACTGGCCAAGGTCACGCAAATACTCATCCAGACATTAATGCGCCAGATTATGAAATCAAAGGACAAATTCTACACATGGTGACTAATCAATGCCAATTTAGTGGTACGCCGAAGGAAGATCCAAATGAACATTTACGTACCTTTAATAGGATCTGCACACTATTTAAAATCCGAGAAGTTGAGGATGAACAGATATATCTCATGTTATTTCCCTGGACTTTAAAGGGAGAAGCCAAAGATTGGTTGGAATCGTTACCTGAAGGGGCGATTGATACATGGGATGTTTTAGTTGAAAAATTTCTTAAACAATTCTTTCCTGCATCTAAAGCCGTAAGACTTCAAGCAGAAATTGTTACGTTCACACAGAAACCAAATGAAACTCTATATGAGGCATGGACAAGATATGGAAAGTTGTTAAGAGGATGTCCGCAACATGGTTTAGACACCTGTCAAATAGTACAAATATTCTACCAAGGATGCGACATCACTACAAGGAAAGACATAGATATAGCAGCTGGTGGTTCTATTATGAAGAAAACCGAAACTGATGCTTACAAAATTATTGATAACACTGCTTCCCACTCACATGAGTGGCACCAAGAAAAAGATATCGTTAGATCGTTTAAAGCAGCTAGAGCCGATTCTAGCCATGACTTAGATTCCATTTCCGCAAAGATAGATGCTGTGGAGAGACAAATGGAAAAGATGACTAAAGATATTCACTCAATACGAATTAGTTGTGAGCAGTGTGGAGGACCACATTTGACAAAAGATTGTCTCAGTATTGAATTAACAATGGAACAAAGAGAGAATATTTCATACATAAACCAAAGGCCTGGAAATAATTATCAGAATAATTATCAACCGCCAAGACCAATTTACAATCAAAACCAGAATTATAACAGAAATATTCCATACAACAACCAACAAGGTCCTAGCAATCAACAAGTATCCAATAATAATTACAATCAGCAAAGACCTAATTTTCAAAACAAACCACCACAACAAACCGATGATAAAAAGCCGAATTTAGAAGATATGATGACAAAGCTAGTTGAAACTCAAACGCAGTTTTTCACATCTCAGAAACAAACCAATGAACAAAATACTCAAGCATTTAGAAATCAACAAGCTTCTATTCAAAATCTGGAACAAGAAGTAAGTAACCTAGCAAGGTTAATAGGTGAAAGAAAACCGGGAAGTCTACCTAGTGATACAAATGCTAACCCCCGGAATGAAACAGCTAAAGCCATTACCACAAGAAGTGGTACAACGCTTAAACCACCTGAAATACCTGTAACTTCTGATGAAGCTATTCCTACTCCACAAGAACCACAACCTGATCAAGATAAGGAAAAAGAACCGGTAGTTGAAAAGGTTAATGAAGATAACACAGTTAAGGATAAACCTTATGTTAAACCATACCAACCACCACTTCCTTATCCGAGTAAAATGAAGAAAGAGAAACTTGAAGCCGAGCAATCCAAATTCTTGGATATGTTTAAACAGATAAATGTAAATCTTCCTTTCATTGATGTGATTCCAGGAATGCCTAGATATGCTAAATTCTTGAAAGATCTAATTTCAAATAGAAAGAAAATGGAAGAACTCTCGGCTGTTACCATGAATGCTAATTGTTCAGCAGTGCTGTTGAATAAGATACCAGAAAAACTATCTGATCCAGGAAGTTTCACAATTCCATGTTTTCTGGGTAGTCTTAGTTCAATAGAAGCATTGGCAGACTTAGGTGCTAGTATAAATCTAATGCCGTATTCACTATACGCTAAACTAGACCTTGGAGAATTGAAACCAACCAGAATAAGCATACAACTAGCCGATAGATCAATAAAATATCCTAGAGGGATAATGGAGAACATGCTAGTTAAAGTTGATACTTTAGTATTTCCAGTAGATTTTGTTGTTTTGGACATGGAAGAAGATTCTCAAGTTCCTCTCATATTAGGAAGACCATTCTTAAACACGGCTAAAGCAATGACAGACGTGTTCGGTAAGAAATTGACCCTAAGTATAGAGGATGAGAGTGTTACCTTTTCAGTTGATAGAGCAATGCAACATTTACAATCTGCAGATGATACATGTTATTATATTCAAACTATAGATGCACATGCAGAATTATTAGAAGAATTTCCAGAATTACAAGGAACAGGAGAATGTTCTTTAGGAGAAGGTAATGAACCAATTGATGAAGCTGAAATGTTAGCTACACTTATAGCTAATGGATATGAACCAACAACAGAAGAAATTCAAATGCTAAAAGAAGAAGACAGATATCGATACAAATCATCGATAGAAGAACCTCCGAAATTAGAGTTAAAGCCACTTCCAAACCATTTGGAATACGCTTATTTACATGGTGAATCTGAATTACCTGTAATAATATCGTCTTCTCTTACTGAAAATGAGAAATCACAACTCATTTCTGTGTTGAAAGCTCATAAACTAGCCATTGCATGGAAGATTCATGATATTAAAGGAATAAGCCCTTCGTATTGCACACATAAAATCCTTATGGAAGAAGGTCATAAAACGTATGTGCAACGCCAACGAAGACTAAATCCTAATATGCAAGATGTAGTTAAGAAAGAGATTATTAAACTGCTAGATGCAGGTCTAATTTATCCAATCTCTGATAGTCCATGGGTAAGCCCAGTTCAATGCGTGCCTAAGAAGGGTGGCATGACTGTCATTACAAATGAGAAAAATGAGCTTATTCCTACTAGAACTGTAACAGGATGGCGTGTGTGTATTGATTATAAAAAATTAAATGACGCCACCAGAAAAGATCACTTTCCCTTACCTTTCATAGATCAAATGTTGGAAAGATTAGCCGGAAATAGTTACTATTGTTTTCTAGATGGATTTTCCGGATATTTTCAAATTCCAATAGCACCCGAAGATCAAGAGAAAACCACATTCACGTGCCCTTATGGTACTTTTGCTTACAAACGCATGCCATTTGGACTTTGCAACGCCCCTGCAACCTTTCAAAGGTGTATGATGGCGATTTTTCACGACATGATAGAAGAATGCATGGAAGTTTTCATGGATGACTTTTCAGTCTTCGGTGATACATTTGAATCATGTATAGTTAATCTGGAACGAATGCTTATTAGATGCGAACAATCAAATCTAGTACTTAATTGGGAGAAATGCCATTTCATGGTTAAAGAAGGCATCGTTCTTGGACATAAAATTTCAAAAGAAGGAATTGAAGTGGATAGAGCTAAAGTAGATGTAATTGCCAGACTTCCACATCCCACCAATGTTAGAGGAGTTAGGAGTTTTCTAGGGCATGCCGGTTTTTACCGACGTTTCATAAAAGATTTTTCTAAAATTGCCACTCCTATGAATAAACTCCTAGAAAAGGATGCTCCATTCATCTTTTCAGATGAGTGTATCAAATCTTTTAATATTCTTAAAGAGAAACTCACTAATGCACCGATCATGATAACACCAAATTGGAATCTACCATTTGAACTAATGTGCGATGCAAGTGATTTTGCAATGGGAGCCGTTTTAGGACAAAGGATTGAAAAACGATTTCAACCTATATATTATGCTAGTAAGACGTTACAAGGAGCACAAACGAACTATACAACTACTGAAAAAGAACTCCTTGCTATTGTCTTTGCTTTTGACAAATTTCGATCATATCTCGTTCTAGCAAAAACGGTGGTCTATACCGACCATTCTGCTCTTAGATACCTATTTTCAAAACAAGATGTTAAACCAAGATTAATCCGTTGGATCTTACTCTTACAAGAGTTTGATATTGAAATTCGAGATAAAAGAGGAGCAGAAAATCTCGCCGCTGATCATCTTTCTCTTCTTGAAAATCCCGAATTAGAAGTTCTAAATGAATCGGTCATACAAGACAACTTTCCTGATGAATATCTATTGAAGATTGATTATAATGAAATTCCATGGTTTGCAGACTATGCAAACTACTTAGTTTGTGGATTCCTTGAAAAAGGATTATCGTACCAAAGATGAAAGAAATTCTTCAGTGATATAAAACACTATTTTTGGGAAGATCCACATCTGTTTAAAAGTTGTCCCGATGGAATAATACGCCGATGTGTATTTGGAGATGAAGCTAGTAAAATTTTAAACCATTGTCACACAGGACCAACAGGAGGGCATTATGGGCCTCAACTAATAGCAAGAAAAGTTTATGATGCTGGATTCTATTGGCCTACAATTTACAAAGACGCACACCTTCTTTGCAAATCCTGTGATGCTTGTCAAAGGGCCGGAAAAATAAGTCAACGTGATGAAATGCCACAAAATGTCATCCAAGTATGTGAAGTATTTGACATTTGGGGTATTGACTTTATGGGTCCATTTCCAAAATCTCATAATAATCTCTATATTCTCGTAGCCATTGATTATGTATCTAAATGGGCGGAAGCACAAGCTCTCCCAACTAACGATGCACGAGTTGTAGTCAACTTTTTAAAACGTCTTTTTGCAAGGTTTGGAACACCGAAAGCTTTAATAAGTGATCGGGGTACTCATTTCTGTAATAATCAACTTGAGAAAGTTCTTAAAAGATATGGAGTAACTCATAAAATCTCAACCGCATATCATCCACAAACAAGTGGACAAGTTGAAAATACCAACCGAGCTTTAAAACGTATTCTAGAGAAAACCGTAGGATCAAATCTGAAGGAATGGTCCATTAAATTGGAGGATGCACTCTGGGCTTTTAGAACAGCCTACAAAACTCCAATTAGAACCACACCTTTTAGACTTGTTTATGGAAAAGCATGTCATCTTCTAGTAGAAATTGAACACAAAGCATTTTGGGCTTTGAAGACATGTAATCTTGATTTACATGAAGCCGGACGTTTACGATTAAGTCAACTAAACGAATTAGAAGAATTAAGACATGAAGCATACGAAAATTCGTTAATATATAAAGAAAGAACGAAGAAATGTCTTGATAAAAGAATCAGAAGTTCAAAAGAATTTAAAGAAGGAGACAGAGTCCTTCTTTTCAATTCATGTTTCAAGCTATTTCCTGGAAAATTGAAATCAAGATGGTCTGGACCATTCATAGTCAAAAGAGTTTTCCCATACGGAACGATAGAATTAATAAATTCAAATGGGATTGAATTTAAAGTTAATGGTCACAGAGTTAAACATTACATACATGGTCCGATGGAAGTTGACAACGAAGTTAATCACAATTTTGATACCACAGCTGACTAAGTGTGGGGAGAATCAAGGGGTTTATGTATTTCTGTTAGAGTTAGATTGTCTGTTTTCGTGTAGTTCTCGAAAATGGAACCCGAATGGTCTTTCCCTAGCAGACCCTAAAGAACTAGTCTTCTCCCCCCATTCTGAATTTTTATTTTTTTTTAGGTTTTTACAAAATGAAGACTGCCTGTGAACTAAACCATGGTCTAATGCTACACGCTTTGATCACTAAACGTAATAATGACACACTTCCGAGTGAAATAGTATCAGTAATCAGAGAAAGAATGGACGGAGTTAGAAAAGAATCCAGATGCGAAGATAATAAGTTACAATTTGGTAAAGGAAAATCAAAATCCGCAGCGAAAAGAAGAGCACGACACCTAGAAAGATGTCACAAATGCGGAAAATGGTCACATGGAGGTAAATGTTCAAATAATCAAACCTATTCAAACACCGAATTTGTTACTTTATGCAGAGACGGACCATTCATATGTTTAGAAGAAAAGACACTGAATGCTCGAGGTTACGCCTATGTAGCTATGGAAAACCAATTAAACCGACTATCTTATGAATGGGATAGATCATATAACTAAGAAATCTATTTCACAGGTATTTCTGTACAGTTTTTATTTTTTATTTATTTTTATTTTTAAACCTTTTGATAATAAACGCTAATTTGTTCGCTATAAAGTATTAAATTGGTATTAAATAAAATTAGGTTTGGCGACCGAAATTATTGATATCATTCAAAAAATTTATTACATTACTGCGAAATTTAACGTTTATTCTTAAGGTATAAATATCTTTAATCAATCAACCCAAAATATTTTAAAAATTCGTCATGAGTTAAATTAGGTCTTGGAACCGAAATTACTTTACCGAAAAGAGGGGCGCATATTTTTGATAATATTTGATTGATTAAAGTGGGATAAAAAGCCAAAAAGATTTTAATTTTATTTTTACCATGTTTTTAAAATTAATATATAAATCTTAAATTAATATTGTAAACTTTGTAAAAACAATATATTTAAAATTGTAAATATTTGAAAAAATTAATATAAGTTTGGTGTGAATTTTTAATGTTATGCATTTTAAATTGTAAGTTTGGTGTGAATTTATAATATGAATTTTTAAATTAAGTTTGGTGAGAATTTTTAATTTTTAAAATATGAATTTTTAATTTTATGCATTTTAAATTGTAAGTTTGGTGTGAATTATTAATATTAATTTTGAATTTTATATTTAAATTGTGTGAATTTAAAAACAAAAATTTACTTTATCTCATTAAGTTAAAAATATGATTTTTAAAATTCGTCGTAAGTTGAAGACTAGGTCTTTGAACCGAAATTGCTTTACCCAAGGGAGGGACGAGAACTTTTATTATCAATATTTTTAATCTTATTGAATTAAAGTATGCCAAAAACATTAAAAACCCAAAAATCTTAGCTTTTAAAACAATCGCTACAAAAAGACAAATTTTAAAATTTTGTCGAAGGACGGACTAGGACATCGATCCGAAACGACCTCGTCCTAAATAACAAGGGAAACAAAATTTTAAAATTAATTACTTAATTGTTTTAATTAATATAAGATGTTATAAAAAAAACAAAAAAAAAAAAAAACAAACTCCGCGACTCGCGGAGTTTGAAGGGGAAATCTCCGCGAGTCGCGGGAGGACCGAAATACAGAAAAAAATATATACTGATCAAAACTGATCAGACCACAAAACCAAAGAAAAACACTGCGAAAAACCTGCACAAAAACCCGAAAAATACACCCCAAAATCACAATTTTTAACCGTTAATCATCAAATCTTTTACTAAAATCATGTTGAGAAGGATGCTATCAAGGAATTACTCAAGAAAAACGGTAAATTTCTACACCTAAACACCATTTAATTCGAAAATTAGTGTTCTTGAGCAATTTTTTCCCCAATTTGATTTTGATGCTTTTTAGTGTAATTAGGCTTAAATTGTTTATGTATTATGCTTGTATAACCTAGATTGATGCTGTTTAACATGATTAGAAGCTTTAAACTTCAAATTTAGAGTAATCTAGGGTTTGTGTTCTTGAGCAAGTTTGGGGCTTTTTGATATAAACAGGTTATGGCCGATTTTTGTCATGAATTGTTGCTAAATTAAGTAGTGTAACATGTTTAGGTAGTTAAATGATCCAAACTTTGAGCCTAAGCATGATTTTGAGAATTAAAGTGGACTTTTTCAAGTCTAAAATTCATGAACTTGATTTTTGAGAGATAATGCCATTTGAAACTTGTTTAATTGCTAGTAATGATTATTTTGACATGTTATTTGAGTTGAATGCTTATGAACTTGGCGAACATTTTCGTATATGCTATTTTGAAAAAGTGTAGATTTGATGAAAATATGAAAATGAGCTTAAGTTTGATATAAATTGATCATGTCATTGTAATTATTTTGATTGATGATTTTGCTGACACTAATGCATATTTGGATGCACAAAAAATTGTGTTTGATGTGTTTTGCAGACTGAAAGGGGTGAATCTTCATCCTAAACTCGCAATGCTCCTGCTGAGAATGCAGAACAACAGGAGGTGGATAACTACTACAAGCAAGATATACCTCATCCAGTCATGACCTTTTCTGATATGCACTTGGAAGATTTGCACCCGAACCTGAGATTTGACAGACTTTGGATAGATTATCCAAAATACCAAAGGGGTTTGCATACTCTTCATTCTAAGGTTGTTGAGGTACCTAGGGTCATAGAATGGGGACCATTAGAAGCTGTAGAATTGGCCGGGACAATTAGAGAATTACTTGTACAGAGGTATGGTAATTCTACTTTTAATGACTGGGTACGTTTATTCACCATGCGTAGACCTGTATATAAAGTATGGTGTGAAGAATTGTTATGTAGTATAGAATTAAACGATCGGGTAGCTAGTTTAACCGATCGATCTTTTATTAGATTTTTGTTAGGAGGTTCGATGCGCCACATGTCTTTACTAGACATGGCTCAGGCTTTACGTATATATACGCCTGAGGAGTTAGCATCTGCCGATTGTAGAGGGTTGATACTAAATGGTAGAAAGATAGATGAAAATTTTGATACACACGGTGTATGGAGTCAAATGACAAGCCATCACCGATTCAAAGGGGGAAATTACTCTTATTTGGATATAGATAGAGCTGAATTAAGAGTGATTCATAGGTTTTTAGCTAATTCGATTACACAAAGAGGTAAGAACAAGGAAAAGGTAAATGAACAGGATTTGTTTTACCATATGTGTATTCGAGACCCACAAAGTGCTGTAAGTATACCTTATTGTGTGGGTTATTATTTATCAGCTATGGTTAGGGGGATGAGACCGCATAGCATAATAGGATGTGGTATTTTTATTACTTTGATTGCTGAATATCTCGGTGTGGATATAAGTCGGGGCAGATTATTAGTCGAAGAACCAGAACCCCGCGATACTATAGGTTTAAATGTATACCATGGTGCGAAAGTTTTGAAAAGGCGAAATAACGCCGCAATACAATACCATGGTAGACATCCACAGGTTGAGAGAAACCAACAGCAAGGTAATGTAGGAGGGGGAAATGAAATGCAAGAAATGCAAAGGTTTATAGCTTCACAGGAGTACGAAAATGCTAGACAGAGAGCATTTGAAGATTGGCAAGTTCATCAAAACTAAATCATAGCTCATTGCCAACATATAGGTAGAAACTATATTCATTCACCCTCAATAATTTAAATTGTTACTGATTTCTTGCAAATGAGGGCATTGCAAGATCTTAAGTGTGGGAAGGGGTTATATTCTTTCGGATTTTAAAATTTTTATCTTATACACTTGGTTACCATTAAAAATACTAGTAAAGCAGTAGTTGTATTAGAATCTAGTGCTCTCTGATAATAAAAAACAGCCCTAGTCTTATATACTGACTACCCAATTCTAGTAAAATTTTTCAAAATTTTCAATTAAATGAACTCAAAATCATATTTATACATATTTATGAACGATAAAACTAGGTTTTAACACCGAAATTATTGTTACCTCAGAAAGGACATAAATTGAGAAACAAACCAAAATGTTAAAATTCATTTAAAATGGAATAGAGGACGATAAAAAGGAAAATAAAAGCCAAGTGTGGGAAAATTTACCAAGTTATCTTAAACATATGTCACATATATCTGTAACAAATAACTAAAAATACTTTTGCTTTGGACTAAACTAAACTGTTTTACCCGATGAAAGAAAAGAAGAGATGGATCTACACGATGAATCAATTCCATCATTAAAAGGAAGTAAAGTCTTCCGAAAAAGACACGCGCTTCTTGATTTAGGTCATGAAGTTGTCGTCCAGACCAGCTGTAGGTTGACGAAAAATCTAGAAAAGTCATCACTAAAATCAGCAGGAAATCCACGGACCTCGGCATTAAACAGGGTCGCCAAGTGGTCAGATTTATCCTAACCATGAGAAGGATTTATCTCGTAAAATGGGGGGGCACCATGCAAATTAGCTGGATAAGACTAATAAATCAGATCCCCAGAAAGGATAATCTCCTTAAAAGATCAAAAATCAGCTTTTAAGCCTGATATTACTCAATCCTTGAGATTGACCTTAAAGATTGAGAATTACAAACTCATGGAATTCAATGATATCTAAACTCGAGCTTGAACGAGAAAATATTTTGATAAAAAATAAAACCGATTTGTTTTCTAAAAACCTATTTTCAATGCGTTCATTACCATTGAACGTAAAATCCTGAGAATTCATCAGAATTCATTAGGTCACCTGAACCAAATCGGGTGTCAACCGTAAGAACGGTGGTTGCATAGTGGTCAAAGACAGGACCTTGTGCCAGACTGAAAAATTATAAGGGTGAGCTTTACTATTGCTCCTACCAAGGATAGTAATTGCGTCCGACACGTTATAGACCATAATTAAAAGCATGTCAGGGGACATTGCCTTAACAGTTGCTTGTTCAACGCTTTCCTTTACAAACCGGACGGTAGTTTACCGAAAGGTAATATACGAGACAAGTAAACTGGACGTGTTGCTTTCCAAATACAAGGTTAGCAAGTGGGTGACACAAAACCATAAGTTTTGAGCTAAAATTTTCAAATCTGAAACCCACCAAACCCACAAAAATATTTTGCAAACACCGGTAAAGGGTTATTCCGGAAAACTTATCTAGGGTAAAAACTAGATTTAATTTTCAAAAGATCCAATTTCCTTAATGGATCTAAATTTTTATAGTCATGTGGGACTGTAAACCATATCGTTACTACCATTGTTTATACCGCCGTATAGAAATCACTGATGTACAAAGTGTGAAGAATAAAGAAGTGATTCTAGTATTTCAAGACGATATTGCTTGAGGACAAGCAACGCTCAAGTGTGGGAATATTTGATAATGCTAAAAACGAACATATATTTCATAGCATTATTCCTCAAGAAAGACAAGCTTTTAGTTGCAATTGTTCTATTTACAAGTGATATTCGTTTAAATAATAAAAGGTGAAGACAAAAGACAGATTCGACGAATTGAAGACGCAAACGACCAAAAAGCTCAAAAGTAAAAAATACAATCAAAGAGGTTCCAATTATTGATAAGAAACGTCTCGAAATTACAAGAGTACAAGATTCAAAACGCAAAGTACAAAATATAAAATTGTACGCAAGGACGTTCGAAAATCCGGAACCGGGACCAGAGTCAACTCTCAACGCTCGACGCAACGGACTAAAAATTACAAGTCAACTATGCACATAAATATAATATAATATTTAAATAATTCTTATAATTATTTATATATTATATAAATATTTAAAACCGTCGGTAAACAAAGAGCCAAACTCGTGTGAGCTGTAAAAGCAAACTCGGCGACTCGCGGAGTTTGAAGGCAAAAAATGCCGCGAGTCGCGGAGCCCCAAAGTCTGAAACTCCCTATAAAAGCAACCGAATTCTGAGCATTTTTCATCCATCATATATCCATCTCTCTATCTATATCGTATATATTTATATTTATATTATAATTTTAATTTTAATTTTAATTTTAATTCTAATAATAAGGGTATGTTAGCGAATGTTGTAAGGGTGTAAGTCGAAATTCTGTCCGTGTAACGCTACGCTATTTTTAATCATTGTAAGTTATGTTCAACCTTTTTATATTAATGTCTCGTAGCTAAGTTATTATTATGCTTATTTAATCCGAAGTAATCATGATGTTGGGCTAATTACTAAAATTGGGTAATTGGGCTTTGTACCATAATTGGGGTTTGGACAAAAGAACGACACTTGTGGAAATTAGACTATGGGCTATTAATGGGTTTTATATTAACTAAACAATACCTTGTTAATTTAATATACAAACTTATAATTCGACGTATTTATATATAACCACATACGCTTGACTGGGTACGGTGGGCGGGATATCTATAAATACCAATAATTATTCATTTTACCGGACACGGAACTGGATTAATAGTTAATAGACTTGTTGAAACAGGGGTGAATTACATTCGAATCCCCAATTACCCTGACAATGCAGAACAACAGGAGGTGGATAACTACTACAAGCAAGATATACCTCATCTAGTCATGACCTTTTCTGATATGCACTTGGAAGATTTGCACCCGAACCTAAGATTTGACAGACTTTGGATAGATTATCCAAAATACCAAAGGGGTTTGCATACTCTTCATTCTAAGGTTGTTGAGGTACCTAGGGTCATAGAATGGGGACCATTAGAAGCTGTAGAATTGGCCGGGCCAATTAGGGAATTACTTGTACAGAGGTATGGTAATTCTACTTTTAATGACTGGGTACGTTTATTCACCATGCGTAGACCTGTATATAAAGTATGGTGTGAAGAATTGTTATGTAGTATAGAATTAAATGATCGGGTAGCTAGTTTAACCGATCGATCTTTTATTAGATTTTTGTTAGGAGGTTCGATGCGCCACATGTCTTTACTAGACATGGCTCAGGCTTTACGTATATATACGCCTGAGGAGTTAGCATCTGCCGATTGTAGAGGGTTGATACTAAATGGTAGAAAGATAGATAAAAACGAACATATATTTCATAGCATTATTCCTCAAGAAAGACAAGCTTTTAGTTGCAATTGTTCTATTTACAAGTGATATTCGTTTAAATAATAAAAGGTGAAGACAAAAGACAGATTCGACGAATTGAAGACGCAAACGACCAAAAAGCTCAAAAGTACAAAATACAATCAAAGAGGTTCCAATTATTGATAAGAAACGTCTCGAAATTACAAGAGTACAAGATTCAAAACGCAAAGTACAAAATATAAAATTGTACGCAAGGACGTTCAAAAATCCGGGACCGGGACCAGAGTCAACTCTCAACGCTCGACGCAACGGACTAAAAATTACAAGTTAATTATGTATATAAATATAATATAATATATAATTAATTATATTAATTATATATATATATTATATTTATAAATAAATCGTCGGCAAGAAAGACTCCAAAAGCTGGTGAGCTGTATTTACAAACTCCGTGACTCGCGGAGTTTGAAGGCAAAAAATGCCGCGAGTCGCGGAGCCCCAAAGTTTGAAACTCCCTATAAAAGCAACCAAATTCTGAGCATTTTTTATCCATCATATATCCATCTCTCTATCTATATCGTTTATATTTATATTTATATTATAATTTTAATTTTAATTTTAATTTTAATTCTAATAATAAGGGTATGTTAGCGAATGTTGTAAGAGTGTAAGTCGAAATTATGTCCGTGTAACGCTAAGCTATTTTTAATCATTGTAAGTTATGTTCAACCTTTTTACATTAATGTCTCGTAGCTAAGTTATTATTATGCTTATTTAAAACGAATTAATCATGATGTTGGGCTAATTACTAAAATTGGGTAATTGGGCTTTGTACCATAATTGGGGTTTGGATAAAAGAACGACACTTGTGGAAATTATACTATGGGCTATTAATGGGTTTTATATTAACTAAACAATAACTTGTTAATTTAATATACAAACTTATAATTCGACGTATTTATATATAACCACATACGCTTGACTGGGTACGGTGGGCGGGATATCTATAAATACCAATAATTATTCATTTTACCGGACACGGAACTGGATTAATAGTTAATAGACTTGTTGAAACAGGGGTGAATTACATTCAAGGGTAATTGGTGTAATTGTTAACAAAGTAGTAAAACCTTGGTTTACACGCAGTCGATAACCTGGTGTATTCATTAAACAAAGTATTAAAACCTTGTTACAATTCGAATCCCAATTAGTTGGAATATTTGACTTCGGGAATAAGAATAATTTGACGAAGGCTTTCGCTCTTTATATTTATGACTGAAGGACTATTATGGACAAATCCGTATGGACATATTAAATAATCCAGGACAAAGGACAATTAACCCATGGGCATAAAACTAAAATCAACACGTCAAACATCATGATTACGGAAGTTTAAATAAGCATAATTATTTTATTTCATATTTTATTTCCTTTATTTTATATTTAATTTCACTTCTAATTATCGCATTTTTTATTGTTATTGTATTTAATTGCACTTTTAATTATTGTACTTTTTAATTATCGCAAGTTTATTTTATCGCACTTTTATTATTCGCAATTTCATTATCGTTATTTACTTTACGCTTTAATTTAAGTCTTGTATTTATTTTTAATATTTTACATTTGGTTTTAACTGCGACTAAAGTTTTAAAATCGACAAACCGGTCATTAAATGGTAAAAACCCCCCTTTATAATAATAATATTACTTATATATATATTTGTATTTTTATAAAAGTAAACTAATATAGCGTTAAGCGTTGTTTAAAAAGATTCCCTGTGGAACGAACCGGACTTACTAAAACTACACTACTGTACGATTAGGTACACTGCCTATAAGTGTTGTAGCAAGGTTTAAGCATATCCATTCTCTAAATAAATAAATATCTTGTGTAAAATTGTATCGTATTTAATAGTATTTTCTGTAAAAATATAAGCTATTTTATATACTACTCTGCTCCCACATCAAGTATTTTTTGGCGCCGCTGCCGGGGATGTTAGCTACATCAAGTATCAAGTATTTCCCTGAAATGTTAGCTACACTTATAGCTAATGGATATGAACCAACAACAGAAGAAATTCAAATGCTAAAAGAAGAAGACAGATATCGATATAAATCATCGATAGAAGAACCTCCGAAATTAGAGTTAAAGCCACTTCCAAACCATTTGGAATACGCTTATTTACATGGTGAATCTGAATTTCCTGTAATAATATCATCTTCTCTTACTGAAAATGAGAAATCACAACTCATTTCTGTGTTGAAAGCCCATAAACCAGCCATTGCATGGAAGATTCATGATATTAAAGGAATAAGTCCTTCGTATTGCACACATAAAATCCTTATGGAAGAAGGTCATAAAACGTATGTACAACGCCAACGAAGACTAAATCCTAATATGCAAGATGTAGTTAAGAAAGAGATTATTAAACTGCTAGATGCAGGTCTAATTTATCCAATCTCTGATAGTCCATGGGTAAGCCCAGTTCAATGCATGCCTAAGAAGGGTGGCATGACTGTCATTACAAATGAGAAAAATGAGCTTATTCCTACTAGGACTGTAACAGGATGGCGTGTATGTATTGATTATAGAAAATTAAATGACGGGGGCAGAAAAGATCACTTTCCCTTACCTTTCATAGATCAAATGTTGGAAAGATTAGCCGGAAATAGTTACTATTGTTTTCTAGATGGATTTTTCGGATATTTTCAAATTCCAATAGCACCCGAAGATCAAGAGAAAACCACATTCACGTGCCCTTATGGTACTTTTGCTTACAAACGCATGCCATTTGGACTTTGTAACGCCCCTGCAACCTTTCAAAGGTGCATGATGGCGATTTTTCACGACATGATAGAAGAATGCATGGAAGTTTTCATGGATGACTTTTCAGTCTTCGGTGATACATTTGAATCATGTCTAGTTAATCTGGAACGAATGCTTATTAGATGCGAACAATCAAATCTAGTACTTAATTAGGAGAAATGCCATTTCATGGTTAAAGAAGGCATCGTTCTTGGACATAAAATTTCAAATGAAGGAATTGAAGTGGATAGAGCTAAAGTAGATGTAATTGCTAAACTTCCACATCCCACCAATGTTAGAGGAGTTAGGAGTTTTCTAGGGCATGCCGGTTTTTACCGACGTTTCATAAAAGATTTTTCTAAAATTGCCACTCCTATGAATAAACTCCTAGAAAAGGATGCTCCATTCATCTTTTCAGATGAGTGTATCAAATCTTTTAATATTCTTAAAGAGAAACTCACTAATGCGCCGATCATGATAACACCAAATTGGAATCTACCATTTGAACTAATGTGCGATGCAAGTGATTTTGCAATGGGAGCCGTTTTAGGACAAAGGATTGAAAAACGATTTCAACCTATATATTATGCTAGTAAGACGTTACAAGGAGCACAAACGAACTATACAACTACTGAAAAAGAACTCCTTGCTATTGTATTTGCTTTTGACAAATTTCGATCATATCTCGTTCTAGCAAAAACGGTGGTCTATACCGACCATTCTGCTCTTAGATACCTATTTTCGAAACAAGATGCTAAACCAAGATTAATCCGTTGGATATTACTCTTACAAGAGTTTGATATTGAAATTCGAGAAAAAAGAGGAGCAGAAAATCTCGCCGCTGATCATCTTTCTCGTCTTGAAAATCCCGAATTAGAAGTTCTAGATGAATCGGCCATACAAGACAACTTTCCTGGTGAATATCTATTGAAGATAGATTATAAAGAAATTCCATGGTTTGCAGACTATGCAAACTACTTAGTTTGTGGATTACTTGAAAAAGGATTATCGTACCAAAGACGAAAGAAATTCTTCAGTGATATAAAACGCTATTTTTGGGAAGATCCACATCTGTTTAAAAGTTGTCCCGATGGAATAATACGCCGATGTGTATTTGGAGATGAAGCTAGTAAAATATTAAACCATTGTCACACAGGACCAACAGGAGGGCATTATGGGCCTCAACTAACAGCAAGAAAAGTTTATGATGCTGGATTCTATTGACCTACAATTTACAAAGACGCATACCTTCTTTGCAAATCTGGTGATGCTTGTCAAAGGGCCGGAAAAATAAGTCAACGTGATGAAATACCACAAAATTTCATCCAAGTATGTGAAGTATTTGACATTTGGGGTATTGACTTTATGGGTCCATTTCCAAAATCTCATAATAATCTATATATACTCGTAGCCATTGATTATGTATCTAAATGGGCGGAAGCACAAGCTCTCCCAACTAACGATGCACGAGTTGTAGTCAATTTTTTAAAACGTCTTTTTGCAAGGTTTGGAACACCGAAAGCTTTAATAAGTGATCGGGGTACTCATTTTTGTAATAATCAACTTGAGAAAGTTCTTAAAAGATATGGAGTAACTCATAAAATCTCCACCGCATATCATCCACAAACAAGTGGACAAGTTGAAAATACCAACCGAGCTTTAAAACGTATTCTAGAGAAAACCGTAGGATCAAATCCGAAGGAATGGTCCATTAAATTGGAGGATGCACTCTGGGCTTTTAGAACAGCCTACAAAACTCCAATTGGAACCACACCTTTTAGACTTGTTTATGGAAAAGCATGTCATCTTCCAGTAGAAATTGAACACAAAGCATTTTGGGCTTTGAAGACATGTAATCTTGATATACATGAAGCCGGACGTCTACGATTAAGTCAACTAAACGAATTAGAAGAATTAAGACATGAAGCATACGAAAATTCGTTAATCTATAAAGAAAGAACGAAGAAATGGCATGATAAAAGAATCAGAAGTTCAAAAGAATTTAAAGAAGGAGACAGAGTTCTTCTTTTCAATTCACGATTCAAGCTATTTCCTGGAAATTTGAAATCAAGATGGTCTGGACCATTCATAGTCAAAAGAGTTTTCCCATACGGAATGATAGAATTAATAAATTCAAATGGGATTGAATTTAAAGTTAATGGTCACAGAGTTAAACATTACATACATGGTCCGATGGAAGTTGACAATGAAGTTAATCATAATTTCACCACCCAAGAAAACCTTCAAAATGAAAACATAAATATGTTATCAACAACATATGAAAAATCAAAACTGGAATATAGGGAGGATTCAAATTTGAGTGATGAAGAAGAATTCCTATACAAACCTCCCATTCCAAGAAACGAAGAAAAATGTGAATAAGAAATTCAGATAGAAATGAAAGAACCAAGGAAAGAACACCCGAAAAAGGTTTACAAACCAACTCGACTTATTAAAGCAGGAGACCCGGGTGAATTTATCATTTCTTGCTTACTTAATGATGGTGTTGTATATAATGGACTCGTAGATTTAGGAGCAAGTGCAAATATTATGCCTCTTTCCTTATACAAAATATTAGGCATGGGTAAATTAAAACCAACCAAAATAGGTGTTCAATCATTTGACCAAACCATTAAACACCCGGTTGGAATAGCAGATAATTTACTTGTTAACGTGGGAAGTTTGACCTTTGTTGTAAACTTCATAGTGATTAATATGGAGGAAAACCTTGATATTCCTCTAATTCTAGGTCGCCCATTTTTAGCAACCACCGAGGCATTCATTGATGTAAGAAAAGGTAGAATGACACTTAGGGATGGTGATACATCGATCACCTTTGTGAACCGAAAGTTTAGATCCCCACAAACCAAAACTGTTAGACCAATAAAAACGCATAAGTGTGGGGAAGATGAAGAAACACTTAATGATGATCCAATCACAAAGAATGCCGTTGATGATACGAAATTAGATGAATCCATTTTTAACAGTTCAACGAAGAAACTTTATAAACGGATTCACGATGCTAAGATTAAAGGAAACTTTAAGTTATATAATTGATTAATATCCAATTTATCGTCAAAAGAAAAGGCAATGTTAGTTGAATTTGTGAAAGTTACGGAGGAAATCAACAAATGGATTGAAGTAAAAGTCAAAGATATACAAGTTGTTGATGATTCAATTGAAAATAATGTTAATCACAATTTCGACACCACAGCTAACTAAGTGTGGGGAGAATCAAGGGGTTTATGTATTTCTGTTAGAGTTAGATTGTCTGTTTTCGTGTAGTTCTCGAAAATGGAACCCGAATGGTCTTTCCCTAGCAGACCCTAAAGAACTAGTCTTCTCCCCCTATTCTGAATTTTTATTTTTTTAGGTTTTTACAAAATGAAGACTGCCTGTGAACTAAACCATGGTCTAATGCGACACGCTTTGATCACTAAACGTAATAATGACACACTACCGAGTGAAATAGTATCAGTAATCAGAGAAAGAATGGACGGAGTTAGAAAAGAATCCAGATGCGAAGATAATAAGTTACAATTTGGTAAAGGAAAATCAAAATCCGTAGCGAAAAGAAGAGCACGACACCTAGAAAGATGTCACAAATGCGGAAAATGGTCACATGGAGGTAAATGTTCAAATAATCAAACCTATTCAAATACCGAATTTGTTACTTTATGCAGAGACGGACCGTTCATATGTTTAGAAGAAAAGACACTGAATGCTCGAGGTTACGCCTATGTAGCTATGGAAAACCAATTAAACCGACTATCTTATGAATGGGATAGATCATATAACTAAGAAATCTATTTCACAGGTATGTCTGTACAGTTTTTATTTTATTTTTATTTTTATTTTTAACCTTTTAATAATAAACGCTAATTTGTTCGCTATAAAGTATTAAATTGGTATTGAATAAAATTAGGTTTGGCGACCGAAATTATTGATATCATTCAAAAATTTATTACATCACTGCGAAATTTAACGTTTATTTTTAAGGTATAAATATCTTTAATCAATCAACCCAAAATATTTCAAAAATTCATCATGAGTTAAATTAGGTCTTGGAACCGAAATTACTTTACCGAAAAGAGGGGCGCATATTTTTGATAATATTTGATTGATTAAAGTGGGATAAAAAGCCAAAACGATTTTTAATTTTATTTTTACCATGTTTTTTAAAATTAATATATAAATCTTAAATTAATATTGTAAACTTTGTAAAAACAATATATTTAAAATTGTAAATATTTGAAAAATTAATATAAGTTTGGTGTGAATTTATAATATGAATTTTTAAATTAAGTTTGGTGTGAATTTTTAATTTTTAAAAAATGAATTTTTAATTTTATGCATTTCAAATTTTAAGTTTGGTGTGAATTTTTAATATTAATTTTGAATTTTATATTTAAATTATGTGAATTTAAAAACAAAAATTTACTTTATCTCATTAAGTTAAAAATATGATTTTTAAAATTCGTCGTAAGTTGAAGACTAGGTCATTGAACCGAAATTACTTTACCCGAGGGAGGGACGAGAACTTTTATTATCATTATTGAATTAAAGTATGCAAAAAAAAAAAAAACATTAAAAAACTCAAAAATCTTAGCTTTTAAAACAATCGCTACAAAAAGACAAATTTTAAAATTTTGTCGAAGGACGGACTAGGACATCGATCCGAAACGACCTCGTCCTAAATAACAAGGGAAACAAAATTTTAAAATTAATTACTTAATTGTTTTAATTAATATAAGATATATAAAAAAAACAAACTCCGCGACTCGCGGAGTTTGAAGGGTCCAAACACCGCGAGTCGCGGGAGGACCGAAATACAGAAAAAAATATATAAGAGCTGGAACAGATCAGTCCCAACCCACAAACACACCAAAACTGCGAAAATAACTGCCGCAAAAACCCGAAAAATACACCCCAAAATCACAATTTTTAACCGTTAATCATCAAATCTTTTACTAAAATCATGTTGAGAAGGATGCTATCAAGGAATTACTCAAGAAAAACAGTAAATTTCTACACTTAAACACCATTTAATCCGAAATTAGTGTTCTTGAGCAATTTTTTCCCCAATTTGATTTTGATGCTTTTTAGTGTAATTAGGCTTAAATTGTTTATGTATTATGCTTGTATAACCTAGATTGATGCTGTTTAACATGATTAGAAGCCTTAAACTTCAAATTTTGAGTAATATAGGGTTTGTGTTCTTGAGCAAATTTGGGGCTTTTTGATATAAACAGGTTATGGCCGATTTTTGTCATGAATTGATGCTAAATTAAGTAGTGTAACATGTTTAGGTAGTTAAATGATCCAAACTTTGAGCCTAAACATGATTTTGAGAATTAAAGTGGACTTTTTCAAGTCTAAAATTCATGAACTTGATTTTTGAGAGATAATGCCATTTGAAACTTGTTTAATTGCTAGTAATGATTATTTTGACATGTTATTTGAGTTGAATGCTTATGAACTTGGCGAACATTTTCGTATATGCTTATTTGAAAAAGTGTAGATTTGATAAAAATGTGAAAATAAGCTTAAGTTTGATATAAATTGATCATGTCATTGTAATTATTTTGATTGATGATTTAACTGACACTAATGCATATTTGGATGCACAAAAATTGTATTTGATGTGTTTTGCAGACTGAAAGGGGTGAATCTTCATCCCAAGCTCGCAATGCTCCTGCTGAGAATGCGGAACAACAGGAGGTGGATAACTACTACAAGCAAGATATACCTCATCCAGTCATGACCTTTTCTGATATGCACTTGAAAGATTTGCACCCGAACCTAAGATTTGACAGACTTTGGATAGATTATCCAAAATACCAAAGGGGTTTGCATACTCTTCATTCTAAAGTTGTTGAGGTACCTAGGGTCATAGAATGGGGACCCTTAGAAGCTGTAGAATTGGCCGGGCCAATTAGGGAATTACTTGCACAGAGGTATGGTAATTCTACTTTTAATGACTGGGTACGTTTATTCACCATGCGTAGACCTGTATATAAAGTATGGTGTGAAGAATTGTTGTGTAGTATAGAATTAAATGATCGGGTAGCTAGTTTAACCGATCGATCTTTTATTAGATTTTTGTTAGGAGGTTCGATGCGCCACATGTCTTTACTAGACATGGCTCAGGCTTTACGTATATATACGCCTGAGGAGTTAGCATCTGCCGATTGTAGAGGGTTGATACTAAATGGTAGAAAAATAGATGAAAATTTTGATACACATGGTGTATGGAGTCAAATGACAAGCCATCACCGATTCAAAGGGGGAAATTACTCTTATTTGGATATAGATAGAGCTGAATTAAGAGTGATTCATAGGTTTTTAGCTAATTCGATTACACAAAGAGGTAAGAACAAGGAAAAGGTAAATGAACAGGATTTGTTTTACCATATGTGTATTCGAGACCCACAAAGCGCTGTAAGTATACCTTATTGTGTGGGTTATTATTTATCAGCTATGGTTAGGGGGATGAGACCGCATAGCATAATAGGAGGTGGTATTTTTATTACTTTGATTGCTGAATTTCTCGGTGTGGATATAAGTCGGGGGGGATTATTAGTCGAAGAACCAGAACCCCGCGATACTATAGGTTTAAATGTATACCATGGTGCGAAAGTTTTGAAGAGGCGAAATAACGCCGCAGTACAATACCATGGTAGACATCCACAGGTTGAGAGAAACCAACAGCAAGGTAATGTAGGAGGGGGAAATGAAATGCAAGAAATGCAAAGGTTTATAGCTTCACAGGAGTACGAAAATGCTAGACAGAGAGCATTTGAAGATTGGCAAGTTCATCAAAACCAAATCATAGCTCATTGCCAACATATAGGTAGAAACTATATTCCTACACCAAAACCCATATTCCCTCCCTGGTCTATAGAGATGCAACCACCGTATCCTACGTATGACCCTGCCGAAGCATTTTATAGCACCTATGGTTATGCTTGGAACCCCTATTGGTACCAGTATCATCCCTAGTCTACTTAGTTTTAATTATTTTGTAATTTGTAATATTGATACGTTTAATACTTATGTTAATATTGTAATAGTTTTTATAATTTTCTAACTTTTATTCTTAGATTTTAATAATTTTTGAATGTGGGGTAATATACCAAACTTCAAAAATATGTATATATGTTTGCAGTTTATCTTATGTACACAACATGGTAAAACAACGCATTTTCAAAGACTGGCATTAAGTTCAGCAAAAGCAACTAATTTTGACGACAAGATGCAAAATATATGTGAAATAACAACAAGACGGAATGAACAAATGATGTGCACCATTTATCATTCAGCAAACAAACGCCAATATATTATGGATACTTTGGTAAAATTTAATCATTTTCACACAAATCACCCTCAATAATTTAAATTGTTACTGATTTCTTGCAAATGAGGGCATTGCAAGATCTTAAGTGTGGGAAGGGGTTAAATTCTTTCAGATTTTAAAATTTTTACTTTATACACTTGGTTACCATTAAAAATACTAGTAACGTAGTAGTTGTATTAGAATCTAGTGCTCACTGATAATAAAGAACAGCCCTAGTCTTATATACTGACTACCCAATTCTAGTAAAATTTTACAAAATTTTCAATTAAATGAACTCAAAATCATGTTTATACATATTTATGAACGATAAAACTAGGTTTTAACACCGAAATTATTGTTACCTCGGAAAGGACATAAATTGAGAAACAAACCAAAATGTTAAAATTCATTTAAAATGGAATAGAGGACGATAAAAAGGAAAATAAAAGCCAAGTGTGGGAAAATTTACCAAGTTATCTTAAACATATGTCACATATATCTGTAACAAATAACTGAAAATACTTTTGCTTTGGACTAAACTAAACTGTTTTACCCGATGAAAGAAAAGAAGAGATGGATCTACGCGATGAATCAATTCCATCATTAAAAGGAAGTAAAGTCTTCTGAAAAAGACACGCGCTTCTTGATTTAGGTCAAGAAGTTGTCGTCCAGACCAGCTGTAGGTTGACGAAAAATCTAGAAAAGTCATCACTAAAATCAGCAGGAAATCCACGGACCTCAGCATTAAACAGGGTCGCCAAGTGGTCAGATTTATCCTAACCATGAGAAGGATTTATCTCGTAAAATGGGGGGGCACCATGCAAATTAGCTGGATAAGACTAATGAATCAGATCCCCAGAAAGGATAATCTCCTTAAAGATTAAAAATCAGCTTTTAAGACTGATATTACTCAATCCTAGAGATTGACCTTAAAGATTGAGAATTCAAACTCATGGAATTCAATGATATCTAAACTCGAGCTTGAACGAGAAAATATTTTGATCAAAAATAAAACCGATTTGTTTTCTGAAAACCCTATTTTCAATGCGTTCATTACCATTGAACGTAAAATCCTAGGAATTCACCTGGAATTCATTAGGTCACCTGAACTAAATCGGGTGTCAACCGTAAGAACGGTGGTTGCATAGCATGGTCAAAGACAGGACCTTGTGCCAGACCGAAAAATCATAAGGGTGAGCTTTACTATTGCTCCTACCAAGGATAGTAATTGCGTCCGACACGTTATAGACCATAATTAAAAGCATGTCAGGGGACATTGCCTTAACAGTTGCTTGTTCAACGCTTTCCTTTACAAACCGGACGGTAGTTTACCGAAAGGTAAAATTTTCAAATCTGAAACCCACCAAACCCACAAAAATATTTTGCAAACACCGGTAAAGGGTTATTCCGGAAAACTTATCTAGGGTAAAAACTAGATTTAATTTTCAAAAGATCAAATGTTTTCATAAAGATCCAATTTCCTTAATGGATCTAAATTTTTATAGTCATGTGGGACTGTAAACCATATCGTTACTACGATTGTTTATACCGCCGTATAGAAATCACTGATGTACAAAGTGTGAAGAATAAAGAAGTGATTCTAGTATTTCAAGACGATATTGCTTGAGGACAAGCAACGCTCAAGTGTGGGAATATTTGATAATGCTAAAAACGAACATATATTTCATAGCATTATTCCTCAAGAAAGACAAGCTTTTAGTTGCAATTGTTCTATTTACAAGTGATATTCGTTTAAATAATAAAAGGTGAAGACAAAAGACAGATTCGACGAATTGAAGATGCAAACGACCAAAAAGCTCAAAAGTACAAAATACAATCAAAGAGGTTCCAATTATTGATAAGAAACGTCTCGAAATTACAAGAGTACAAGATTCAAAACGCAAAGTACAAGATATTAAATTGTACGCAAGGACGTTCGAAAATCCGGAACCGGGACATGAGTCAACTCTCAACGCTCGACGCAACGGACTAAAAATTACAAGTCAACTATGCACATAAATATAATATAATATTTAAATAATTCTTATAATTATTTAATATATTATATTTATTTATAAAACCGTCGGTAAACAAAGAGCCAAACTTGTGTGAGCTGTAAAAGCAAACTCCGCGACTCGCGGAGTTTGAAGGCAAAAAATGCCGCGAGTCGCGGAGCCCCAATTTCTGAAACTCCCTATAAAACCAACCGAATTCTGATCATTTTTATCATCCTTTTTCTTCTTCTCTCATAATACGTAAATATTTATATTTATATTTTAATTTTAATTTTAATTTTAATTATAATTCTAATAATAAGGGTATGTTAGCGAATGTTGTAAGGGTGTAAGTCGAAATTCTGTCCGTGTAACGCTACGCTATTTTTAATCATTGTAAGTTATGTTCAACCTTTTTAATTTAATGTCTCGTAGCTAAGTTATTATTATGCTTATTTAATCCAAAGTAATCATGATGTTGGGCTAATTACTAAAATTGGGTAATTGGGCTTTGTACCATAATTGGGGTTTGGATAAAAGAACGACACTTGTGGAAATTAGACTATGGGCTATTAATGGGTTTTATATTAACTAAACAATACCTTGTTAATTTAATATACAAACTTATAATTCGATGTATTTATATATAACCACATACGCTTGACTGGGTACGGTGGGCGGGATATCTATAAATACCAATAATTATTCATTTTACCGGACACGGAACTGGATTAATAGTTAATAGACTTGTTGAAACAGGGGTGAATTACATTCAAGGGTAATTGGTGTAATTGTTAACAAAGTAGTAAAACCTTGGTTTACACGCAGTCGATAACCTGGTGTATTCATTAAACAAAGTATTAAAACCTTGTTACAATTCGAATCCCCAATTAGTTGGAATATTTGACTTCGGAAATAAGAATAATTTGATGAAGGCTTTCGCTCTTTATATTTATGACTGATGGACTATTATGGACAAATCCGTATGGACATATTAAATAATCCAGGACAAAGGACAATTAACCCATGGGCATAAAACTAAAATCAACACGTCAAACATCATGATTACGGAAGTTTAAATAAGCATAATTATTTTATTTCATATTTTATTTCCTTTATTTTATATTTAATTGCACTTCTAATTATCGCATTTTTTATTGTTATTGTATTTAATTGCACTTTTAATTATTGTACTTTTTAATTATCGCAAGTTTATTTTATTGCACTTTTATTATTCGCAATTTCATTATCGTTATTTACTTTACGCTTTAAAATTAAGTCTTGTATTTATTATTTTACATTTGGTTTTAACTGCGACTAAAGTTTTAAAATCGACAAACCGGTCATTAAACGTTAAAAACCCCCCTTTATAATAATAATATTATTTATATATATATATATTTGTATTTTTATAAAAGTAAACTAATATAGCGTTAAGCTTTGTTTAAAAAGATTCCCTGTGGAACGAACCGGACTTACTAAAAACTACACTACTATACGATTAGGTACACTGCCTATAAGTGTTGTAGCAAGGTTTAAGTATATCCATTCTATAAATAAATAAATACCTTGTGTAAAAATGTATCATATTTAATAGTTTTTCCTGTAAAAATATAAGCTATTTCGTATACACCCCGCTGCAAACATCAATAATCTAACATAGTACGCACAAATACGCAGTTTCGTGAAAGTATAAAATATAACTATAAGTCGAAAAAGTCGGGTCGTTGCATTACCCACCTGTTAAAGAAAATTTCGTCCCGAAATTTTAAGCTGAGGTAGACGGTAGAGTTGTGAAGAGGTGAGGATATTTCTGCTTCATCTGATCCTCTAGCTCCCAAGTAAACTCGGGTCCTCGTTTAGCATTCCAACGGACTCAGACAATTGGAATCTTGTTGCGTTTCAAGGTCTTGACCTCACGATCCATAATTTCAACAGGTTCTTCCACGAAGTGGAGTTTGTCATCAATCGTAAGGTCATCAAGAGGTATGACAAGTTCTGGTTCAGCAAGACACTTCTTTAGATTCGATACGTGGAAAGTGGGATGAACTGAGCTCAATTGAGTCGGAAGATCCAAACGGTAAGCAACGGGTCCAACACGCTCCAAGATTTCAAAAGGACCAATATATCGCGGATTTAGCTTCCCAGGCTTTCCGAAACGGATTACACCTTTCCAAGGTGCGACTTTCAACATTACACGGTCACCTACTTGGAATTCGAGATCTTTACGTTTAAGGTCGGCATAGCTCTTTTGACGATCACGGGCCGACTTGAGCCTTACTTGGATTTGGACAATCTTCTCGGTTGTTTCATGGACGAGTTCGGGTCTGGTGATTTGCTTTTCACCTACTTCGGCCCAACAAATAGGATAACTTCATTTGTGGCCATATAAGGCTTCAAAAGGTGCAGCCTTAATGTTCGAATGGTAGCTATTGTTGTAAGAGAATTAGGCTAGGGGTAAATGCTTTTCCCAAGCTTTTCCGAAATCAATAACACAAGCTCGTAACATGTCCTCCAAGGTTTGAATCGTGCGTTCACTTTGTCCGTCGATTTGTGGGTGATATGCGGTGCGCATGTATAGACGGGTTCTCAAGGCTTCTTGTAAGGAACGTCAAAATCTAGAAGCGAAACGGGCATCTCGGTCTGAAATGATCGACATGGGTACGCCGTGACGAGATACAATTTTCTTTATGTATAGTTGCCCAAGTTTGTCCATTGTATTGGTTTCTTTCATGGCTAGGAAGTTAGCAGATTTGGTAAGACGGTCAATAATAACCCAGATGGTATCATAACTGCCTACCGTCTTTGGTATCTTCGTGATAAAGTTCATCGTTATTCTTTCCCACTTCCATTGCGGGATTTCGGGTTGCTGAAGTAACCCGGATGGCTTCTGATGCTCGGCTTTAACCTTGGAACAAGTTAAACACTTTTCAACGTAAATAGCAACATCCTTTTTAAGGTTTGGCCACCAATATTGTTCCTTGAGATCGTGGTACATCTTACCAGCTCCTGGATGAATTGAATACCTTGACTTATGGGCTTCGTCTAGAATAAGACTTCGTAAATCCCCATAACTAGGCACCCAAATTCTTCTGGTGAAATATCGGAGTCCAGTCTCCTTAATCTCGAATCGAGAGACGAGAATGTTGAGATTTGCTATTGAGATTTGCGTGGATGGTAATGTTTAAGGCTCGGACACAAAGAGGTACCATTCTTTCCTTTCGGCTCAAGGCATCGGTTACTACATTTGCTTTGCTAGGATGGTAATGATGGAATTCAACATGACAACAAGTTCATATATTTATATAATCACAAAACCCATTTTATGAATATTAAGACAAGCGGAAGCATTAAGTTATTTATAAACAAGTGTATATGTTAAACCATTTTAGATTGAACTCCATTAATAATTATCTAGCCTTGAATATATGCTTACATATAACAATAAAGGAAGTAAGATTCAATACCTCCTCAAGCTAGTTGAGGGTTGTTTGATACAAGAAGATGATGAACAAGTGTGTTAAAACCCCAAGCTTTTGATTCACCAACACCACCCTTGAACTTGGTTATGTTTTAGGCACTTAATCACCTTAAAACCAAGTAGAAACCCACTTCCTTTGAACCCAAAATTCTGGACAGCAGCTTGTCAAAAGATGATGATGAATGGAGTCTCAAAACTATGAAACCTCAAGAGATAATACCCCAAACCTATCACCAACACCCTAGCCTTTAGTTAGGATTTTACTAGACACTTAATATGAGCTTGAAGAACAATATTTGGACTCCCTTTGAGTCCCAAAAATCACGGCCAACAGCTGCCAGGAAACCTGGTTATGCAGTTTGTTTTTCAAGCTAAAATGTAAAGATTCACTTGATAGAAGTGGTCAAGCCTTGGTTCAAGTAAATAGCATGCACCTCTAAAGTTGTATGTGGGTTGGAAGTCACAAAATGAGCATGGGATCTTTTCTTGAAGACCAAAATTCTGCATCTTCTTTATATTAAATAATAATGTTATATATATATATATATATATATACATAAACTTGATATATATATATATATATATATATATATATATATATATATATAAACATGTATTTATTTTGTTACTTCCACATTTTATAAACATTTTTATAAAATATAACACAACATAATCATTTAAACCTATAAACAATTATATATAAATTATCCAAATAATTTATCTCAAGTGATTACATTTTAGAAAACCGATTTTCTAAAATTCAAGTGTCGCGTATTTATTTAACGATCCAATCGTTAAGATTAAATACATATAAGGTGTCGGTAAGTTTGTTATTGGGTATGACCCGACTTGGATCATAACATATTAGCCACATTAATTTAATATGTCTCTCGGGCATACGAAATACCATCAATCTCCCACTTGCACGAGAAACATAAGAAATTAATGCAAGTGACGGATACCACCTAACGACCGTCCATCACCCCCAATATGTTATGACTTTTGCCATTCAATAACATCATCCCTTTCGAGTTCACATCTCGAATATGAATAGGTGAATCTTTTCATTACATCCTTTCGTCCTAGATGTCATGTTAATTCCAAGAGATACAGAGTGATCACTCTCTTTTAGATTTAACTTTATCAGGCCTTAGACATCTGACTCTCAATGAATAAGAGGGACAAATTCCATCTTGACTACATACGTCCTAAATATACACCTTGCATTATACCTGAGCTCTTCCTTATGAACTACCATATTTCAGACTAGCGAAGGAAAGAATCAAGGCACAATACTTGGTAAATATCCGAACCCAATATGTATCTCAGGTCAGAGGATACAATGATATTCGCCTTTAATCAAGACTACATGTGATCGACCACAAAGGCTCTATTTAGTAAGTCTTGAGAGCGGGTCTTCCAATATTTGTGTCCCACAAATATCTATGAACCTTGGTTGCAACCTTGCCCCACATTCATCCCGTGAATGTATACCAATCCAAGTTCATAATAGTCTAAACCTCACACATGTTCCCACGAATGTGATCGACTACGGAATTTTAGAATAATTACTTATTCATGGATAAAATATGCAAAATAGGAACATAACTCAAGATAAATTAATGCCATAATTGTATAAATGAGTTTGAACTACTTCGTTCCGTTACAATACTTAAAACAGATCATGACCAATCACTAGAATATCGAAGCCCTAATGCACAAACATGTCCAGCATGTTTTGATCCATGTAAGAGCTTCGTGAGAGGATCCGCTATATTAAGATCTGTGTGAACTTTGCGAATACATATCTTTCCCTTTTCAACTTCATCCCTTATGTAGTTGAATCTCCGCTCAATGTGACGGGTCTTTTGATGAGCACGAGGTTCCTTGATTTGAGCAATTGCACCCTCGTTGTCACAAAAGATCTTAAGAGGGTCCTGAATGGAAGGGACTACTCCTAAGTTGTCGATGAATTTCTTCATCCATGCAGCTTCCTGAGCTGCCAATGATGCGGCGATGTACTCCGACTCTGTAGTGGATAGAGCAACAACATCCTGTTTTGAACTCTTTCAAGAGACCGCACCTCCATTTAATGTGAAGACATAACCGGATTGTGATCGAGAATCATCACGATCAGTTTGGAAACTCGCGTCCACGTAACCTTTTACAGCGAGTTCCTCCTCACCAGACCCATATATCAAAAACATATCCTTAGTCCTCCTAAGGTATTTCAATATACTTTTAACAGCAATCCAATGACTGTTTCTTGGGTTATTCTGGTATCTACTTGTCAGGCTAAGAGCGCATGACACATCCGGTCTAGTGCATATCATTGCATACATGATTGACCCAATGGCAGAAGCATATGGGACTTTCTTCATTCTCTCCTGTTCATCTTTCGTGGTGGGGCACTGAGATGAACTGAGAAGTGTTCCCTTTTGAATAGGTACCAAACCTTTCTTAGAGTTCTCCATCTTGAACCTTTTCAAGATTTTTTCAATGTATGCGCTTTGATTTAAACCTATCAGTTTCTTGGATCTATCCCTGTAGATCCCAATCCCCAAAACGTATTGTGCTTCTCCAAGATCCTTAATGGAGAAGCATTTGCTTAACCAAGTTTTAACACCTTGCATTGCCGGAATATCATTTCCAAATAACAATATATCATCCACATATAGTACAAGGAACATGATAGTGCTCCCACTAGCTTTCTTGTATACACAAGCTTCATCACCATTTTTAATGAAGCCAAATTTCTTGGCCTCCTCATTAAAACGATGATTCCACATTCTAGATGCTTGTTTCAATCCATAGATTGACTTCTTTAACTTGCATACCTTTTTAGGATATTTCGGATCAACAAAACCCTCAGGCTGAACCATATAGACATCTTCCTCAAGATGTCCGTTTAGGAAAGCGGTCTTGACATCCATCTGCCATATTTCATAATCATAATGAGCAGCAATGGCAAGTAATATCCTAATAGACTTTAGCATCGCCACAGGCGAAAAAGTTTCATCATAGTCAACCCCTTGAGTTTGAGTGAAACCTTTTGCTACAAGTCTAGCTTTATATGTATCCAAGTTTCCATGTATGTCAGTTTTCAATTTGAACAGCCATTTACAATCAACTAGCCTAGAGCCAGGAGGTTGCGCAACAAGTTCCCAAACTTGGTTGTCATACATGGATTGCATCTCAGCGTTCATGGCTTCCTGCCATTTATCTTTATCAATCCTTGATAAAGCATCTTGGTAGTTTGTTGGTTCATCCAAATCAACCACATAGCAACCATCCATGAGAAACCCATATCTCTCAGGAGGATTACTAATCCTACCAGATCTGCGAACGTCTTGTGTATTTTGATCATCCATCTGATCACTCTCAACATTTTCATGTTGAGTGCTAGTGTCAGCCAATTGTGTATCATCTACTTGATCTTGAACCTCTTCAAGATCTATCTTCCTTTCACTTTTGCCTTCCATTAGGAACTTAGTTTCAAGGAATTCAGCCTTCCGAGCAACAAATACATTCTGCTCGGAAGGATCATAGAAATAGTATCCCATATCATCCTTGGGATATCCTATGAAGATACACTTCGTGGATCGAGCATTCAACTTATTAGGGACGTAACGCTTAGGATAAGCTTCACATCCCCATACCTTTAAGTATGATAGAGATGGAGGTTTTCCAAACCACATCTCATGAGGAGTTCGTTCCACTTTCTTGGTTGGGGCCATATTTAAAATACGAGCCGCGGAGCATAGACAATAACCCCAAAATGATAGAGGTAACGAGCTTCTAGCCATCATAGATCGAACCATATCCATTAGGGTTCGGTTCCTCCTTTCGGACACACCATTAAGCTGTGGTGTCCCGGGTGGAGTAAGTTGCGAGATAATCCCACAACTTCTAAGATGATCTTGGAAGGCATCGCTTAGGTATTCACCTCCTCTATCGGTTCGAAGTACCTTAATTGTCTTATTGAGTTGATTTTGTACTTCGTTTTGATACTCTTTGAATGCTTCAAAAGTTTCGTCCTTATGTCTTAACAAGTAGACATATCCGAAACGACTGAAGTCATCAATGAAAGTAACGAAGTATCTTTCACCATTCCTAGCTATGGGCTTAAAGGGTCCACATACATTCGAATGTATTAATCCCAATAAGTCCTTAGCCCTTTCGTAGGTCCCTTTGAAAGGTGCTTTAGTCATTTTGCCTTGTAAACAAGATTCACATACATCAAACGAGTCTAGTTCATTTGATTTCAAAAGGCCATTCTTTTGGAGTGTATGCATTCGATTCTTGTTTATGTGACCAAGGCGACAATGCCATAAGTAGGAATCACTCAAATCCCTTTTGAGTTTCTTGGTGCTAGTATGGTATATTGAGCTACTAGATGATGTGTCATCATGAACCAATTCATAAATTCCATTTGAAGGCGAAGCCTTAAAATAAAATACATTATCTAAATAAACGTGGATATCATCATTAACAAAATTAAGATAAAAACCACATTGTTTTAAACGGGAAACTGAAATAATGTTTCGACATAAATCCGGTGCATACAAAACATTGTTCAAAATAAGTTCCAAACCACTTGGAAGTTTTAATATAAAGTCTCCTTGAGCCTTCACTTGCACTTTGGCTCCATTACCCATAAAGAGACTTGATGTTCCCGTTTGCTTGCTACTTCTTTTAAACCCCTGCAAAGAATTGCAAATGTGAGTTCCACATCCAGTGTCTAATACCCATGTATTAGAAGAAGTAATACTAAGCTCTATATATACCATATATATGTTACCTGAGGATTGCCCCGCATCCCTCTTTTCCTTCAACTCCTTAAGGTAGACCGGGAAATTGCGTTTCCAGTGACCCATTTCACCGCAACCGAAGCACGGGTCTTCCTTGGGGTTTGCTTGTCCGGCAACCTTTTGCTTCTTGTTCTTGTTTTTGGTTGGGGTAACCATCCTCCCCTTTCCCTTGCCTTGATGGGCGGGTCCTTTCCTCTTAGCCGCCTTTGGCTTAGAGGTGTTGTTACCTTTGGACCCACCATCATTGATCATTAGCACGGGTGAAGCCCTCTTACCCATGCTAGTTTCCGCCGTCCTTAACATGCCATGAAGTTCACCAATGGTCTTATCCATCCCATTCATATTGTAATTAATTACAAATTGGTCAAACCTCTTTGACAGGGAGTTTAGGATAAGATCAGTGGCTAGCTCATTAGATATGTTGAGATTAAGACGGTTTGCGCGATCAATAAGGCTTTTCATTTTGAGGACATAAGAGGATACGGATTGGGTGTCATCCATACGACATGCATGTAACGCTCGAACTGTTTCGAAGCGCTCGACACGTGCTTGTTGAAGGAACATCTCCTTCAATTGCGTAATCATGTCATATGCACTATGATGTTCGAAATCCTTTTAGAGTTCGGGTATCATAGTCCCAAGCATTAGGCAAGCGACTTGCACCGAATCGGCGCAATACTTATCCCAATAAGCCATGCCTTCCGTATCATCCTCGTCGGATTGATCGGGAATGGGGTCTTCCAACACATACGCCTTATCCTCAAGTTTGAGGACAATCCTAAGATTGCGGAACCAATCCATAAAGTTCGTATGGTTGAGTTTGTCTTTCTCGAGGAGAGACCTTAACGATAGGTTGTTCAAGTTAATAGATGCGTTTTGCGTGTTGTTGTTATTGGCGGCCATCTACAAAATTTAACAAAGTTCATTTAAGTATCGATTTTAATTTAACAATCAATACCCTTTAAATCCAATTGATATTTATTAAATTTTAGAATCCAACGGTAAACCAAATTTCGGTTAGGTGACCTTTATCCCGTCATTTGATTTAGCTAGGTAGTCATTGTATGACAATTGCAATCCTTTTGCAACTTCTAAGTTATGGGATCATGCAATCCTTTTGAATGGCATATTATCCCATCAACGCCTATTTGTTCATCATGCTTCGGTGACCCTAAGTTCATGATTTCCAAATCAAGTCATCCTACTTGTATAGACATGTAAACTTAGCATACAAGTGGTTAGGTGACCTTTATCCCACAAGTGTGCGAAATTTACCTTAATCATATTAGTTTACTCATAACGGTTAGGTGACCTTTATCCCATTATAAGTTCCCTAATATTTTTAAGTGTCATACAATAGGATGGCGTTTAAACTTGTTGACCTAGTGTAAAGGGTTTTAAGTTTTCTTTAATTCTAGTTTGAGAAAACATTTATGCCATACACCAACATGCATTTAGTGTATGGTTTATTTGAAATCCATTTTCAAGTCTAGTAATTTTAACCAATTACTTGATATAAACCAATTTATATATATGATCCTTATCATGTTCTTAATAACCGTTTATTAATGTCCTTTTAGAGATTTCTAATTTAACCAATTAAATTGTCGTTTTGTTCATTGCATATAGTTAATAATTTAACCAATTAAATTGTAGTTTTGCTTGTTGTTAACTTGTGTGATAACTTGTTGTAGTAACATACACAATCCATAATCATACAAGAAATTAAAACAACCACGCATGCAAAACAAATGTTCACAATCAAGCCTATTGGTAGACATTTTGTTTAGCCGAAAACAAAATGCCACCGGTCAATGGGTAAAACACAAAGTAAGAGGTTTTAACCTCCCACTTAACCTTGCATCCACATGCTTCTTGTGTTCTTCATGCATCTTCATCTTGTTACCAAATATATCCTAATACATTTTGTCTAGAAAATGAAAATACAACCTAATCTATTTTACATGCCAAATATAAAATAAATTACATAACCAAATGAATATTATTACAAACCAATTGAATGAATAATTACAACCATATTGAAATTAACAAATCAACCAAACAAACATTCATTCAACCGCAAGGTCTTGGCTATGATTGTGAACAACAACATATGAACAAAATATGAACCAAATGGCAAACCAAAACCAATTTTGGAGCCCCCAACAATTCGGCCTAAGCCTTAACCCACCCAAAACCAATAATTTTTGCATTCTATTTTCATGCATGTACATAAAATGCAAAGTTATGGTGAGTTCAAAAAACCATCACGAAGCATATTTCAAGACTTCGGCTCTAGATACCATTGATGGAATTCAACATGACAACAAGTTCATATATTTATATAATCACAAAACCCATTTTATGAATATTAAGACAAGCGGAAGCATTAAGTTATTTATAAACAAGTGTATATGTTAAACCATTTTAGATTGAACTCCATTAATAATTATCAAGCCTTGAATATATGCTTACATATAACAATAAAGGAAGTAAGATTCAATACCTCCTCAAGCTAGTTGAGGGTTGTTTGATACAAGAAGATGATGAACAAGTGTGTTAAAACCCCAAGCTTTTGATGCACCAACACCACCCTTGAACTTGGTTATGTTTTAGGCACTTAATCACCTTAAAACTAAGCTAGAAACCCACTTCCTTTGAACCCAAAATTCTGGACAGCAGCTTGTCAAAAGATGATGATGAATGGAGTCTCAAAACTATGAAACCTCAAGAGATAATACCCCAAACCTATCACCAACACCCTAGCCTTTAGTTAGGATTTTACTAGACACTTAATATGAGCTTGAAGAACAATATTTGGACTCCCTTTGATTCCCAAAAATCACGGCCAGCAGCTGCCAGGAAAACTGGTTATGCAGTTTGTTTTTCAAGCTAAAATGTAAAGATTCACTTGATAGAAGTGGTCAAGCCTTGGTTCAAGTAAATAGCATGCACCTCTAAAGTTGTGTGTGGGTTGGAAGTCACAAAATGAGCATGGGATCTTTTCTTGAAGACCAAAATTCTGCATCTTCTTTATATTAAATAATAATGTTATATATATATATATATATATATATATATATATATATATATATATATATATATATATATATATATATATATACATAAACTTGATATATATATATATATATATATATATATATATATATATATATATATATATATATATATATATATATATATATATAACATGTATTTATTTTGTTACTTCTACATTTTATAAACATTTTTATAAAATATAACACAACATAATCATTTAAACCTATAAACAATTATATATAAATTATCCAAATAATTTATCTCAAGTGATTACATTTTAGAGAACCGATTTTCTAAAATTCAAGTGTCGCGTATTTATTTAACGATCCAATCGTTAAGATTAAATACATATAAGGTGTCGGTAAGTTTGTTATTGGGTATGACCCGACTTGGATCATAACATATTAGCCACATTAATTTAATATGTCTCTCGGGCATACGAAATACCATCAGGTAACGAAGTTCACAATCATAATCATTCAATGTCTCGATCCACCGTCGTTGTCTCATATTCAGTTGCTTCTGATTGAAAATGTGTTGGAGGCTTTTGTGGTCGGTGAAGATGGTACTTTTGGTTCCGTAAAGATAGTGTCTCCACAGTTTGAGTGCAAATACAATGGCTCTGATAATGCTAAAAACGAACATATATTTTATAGCATTATCCTTCAAGAAAGACAAGCTTTTGGTTGCAATTGTTCTATTTACAAGTGATATTCGTTTAAATATTAAAAGGTGAAGACAAAAGACAGATTCGACGATTTAAAGACGCAAACGACCAAAAAGCTAAAATGTGCAAAATACAATTCAAGTGGTTCAATTTATTGATAAGAAACATCTAAAAGTTACAAGAGTACGAGCCGCGAAACACAAAGTACAAGATATTAAATTGTACGAAAGGACGTTCGAAAATACGGAACCGGGACCTGAGCCAACTATCAACACGCGATGCAATGGAGCTAAAATGACAAGTCAACTATGCACATGAATATAATATAATATATAAATAATTCTTAAAATTATATATATATATATATATATATATATATATATATATATATATATATATATATATATATATTAAAAACCGTCGGCAAACTAGCAAACAAGAGGATGTGGTCTGATCCAGCTGGCCATGCGATCGCATGGCCTGGACACACAAAAACCATGCGGTCGCATGGCTTCCTGTAGCAGGCCAAGTCCTATAAAGTTCACGAATTCTGGCCAATTTATTTACACATAATTCAATCTCTCTTACTCTCTGATATATAAATATATTTATAATTATAATTTTAATTTTAATATTAAGTTAATAATAATAAGGTAATAGTGGCGAATGTTTTAAGTTTGTATGTCAAAATTCAGTCCGTGTAACACTACGCGATTAATACTCATTGTAAGTTATGTTCAACCTTTTTAAATTAATGTCTCGTAGCTAAGTTATTATTATGCTTATGTAAGTCGAAGTAATCGTGATGTTGGGCTAAATATTAAAGACGGGGTTATTGGGCTTTGTACCATAATTGGGGTTTGGACAAAAGACTGACACTTGTGGAAATTGGACTATGAACTATTAATGGGCTTTATATTTGTTTAACTGAATGATAGTTCATTAATTTAATATAGAGATTTACAATTTGACGTATCTATAAATCATTTACACTCGATCGGACACGATGGGTGGGATATTTATAAGTACTAATAATCGTTCATTTGACCGGATACGGGAATGGATTAATAGTCAATGGACTCATTAAAACAGGGGTGGATTACATACAAGGACACTTGGTGTAATTGATAATAAAGTATTAAAACCTTGGATTTCACACAGTCGATAACCTGGTGTAATCATTAACAATGTATTAAACCTTATTACAGTTGAAGTCCCCAATTAGTTGGAATATTTGACTTCGGGTATGAGGATAATTTGACGAGGACACTCGCACTTTATAATTATGACTGATGGACTGTTATGGACAAAAACCGTATGGACATATTGAATAATCCAGGACAAAGGACAATTAACCCATGGTAATAAACTAAAATCAACACGTCAAACATCATGATTACGGAAGTTTAAATAAGCATAATTCCTTTATTTTATATCTTATCGCATTTTTAATTATCGTATTTTTAATTATCGCAATTTTATTTATCGACATTTTAATTATCGTACTTTTTAATTATCGCAATTTTATTTACCGTCATTTTATTTATCGCACTTTAATTTATCGCACTTTAATTATCGTTATTTACTTTACGCTTTAAATTAAGTTATATTTATATTTAATATTTTACATTAGGTTTTAATTGTAACTTAAGACATAAAATCGACAAACCGGTCATTAAACGGTAAAACCCCCCTTTTATAATAATAATAATATTACTTTTATATATATATATATATATATATATATATATATATATATATATATATATATATATATATATATATATATATATATATATATATATATATATACAAATATAGTTTAAAAATATAGCGTTAAACTTGGCTAGCTCCCTGTGGAACGAACCGGACTTACTAAAAACTAAACTACTGTACAATTAGGTACACTGCCTATTGTGTTGTAGCAAGGTTTAGGTATATCCACTCTATAAATAAATAAATAACTTGTGTAAAATTGTATCGTATGTAATAGTATTTTGCAATAAAAATATAACTATTTCGTATACACCTCGCATAACATCAAGTATTTTTGGCGCCGCTTTGATTACTAAACGTAATAATAACATCTTCCCGAGTGAACTGGTATCATTCATAAGAGGAAAAATGGACGAAGTGAGGAAAGAACTCAGGAAAGATAATTATAAGACACATTTTGGTAAAGGAAAATCAAAATCCGCAACAAAAAGAAGAGCACGATACCTTGAAAGATGTCATAAATGCGGAAAATGGTCACACGAAGGTAAATTTTCGAACAATCAAACATATTCAAAACCAAATTTGTTACTCTATTTAGAGAAGGACTGTTCATATGTTTAGAAGAAAAGTTATTGAAGAATCGAGGTTACGCCTACGTATCTATGAAAACCAAATCACACGACTCTCCTATGAGTCGGCTAAAGCAGGTCTCTGAGAATTCTATCTCACAGGTAAGTATGTACAGTTTTTATTTGTTTTTATTGCTTTTAACCTTTTGATAATAAACGCTGAATCATTCGCTTTAAAGTATTAAATTGATATTCAATAAAATTAGGTATGCGAAACCGAAATTATTGATATCATACAAAAATTTATTACATCACTGCGAAATTTAACGTTTATTCTTAAGGTATAAATATCTTTAATTAATCAATCCAAAATATTTCAAAAATTCGTCATGAGTAAAACTAGGTAATATAGCCGAAATTACTTTACCCAATGAGAGGGGCGTATATTTTTGATAATATTTGATTGATTAAAGTGGGATAAAAGACCAAAAAAGATTTTTCATTTTAATTTTTACCTTATTTTTAAAATTAATATATAAATATTAAATTATTATTGTAAATTTTCTATAACCAATATATTTAAGTTTTTAAATATTTTAAAAATTAATATTTTTAATATAAGTTTGTAAAATTAATGTACAAAAATATTAATAATATTAATATGAATTTTTAAATTTATGCATTTTAAATTTAAGTTTGGTGTGAATTTAAAAAAAAAACAAAAATTACTTTATTTCATTAAGTTAAAAATATGATTTCTAAAATTCGTCGTGAGTTGAAGACTAGGTCGTTGAACCGAAATTGCTTTACCAGAAGGCGGGATGAGAAATTTTGTTATCATTATTTTTAATCTTATTAGATTTAAAGTATGCCAAAAACACAAAAAAAAAAAAAATATCTGGGCCCATGCGATCGCATGGGGTTTGAACTGTCAAGCCATGCGATCGCATGACCTTAGAAATCTGGTCAGAAACATAAAAGCAGACGAGCTGCTTCTGCCTTCTCACTTTCAACACACACATACACGAACAAACACACACAATCACCCCTAAAATCATCATTTTTCAACCAAAATTCACCAAATTTCTCACAATAATCCGCTACAATCATGCCTATATTCAGATGGGTAGGCAGGAAGGTAAAGATTTCACCCCTAAAACTCTTTAAATTCGAATTTTAGTGTTCTTGAACTAATTTTTACCTAATTTAATTTTGTTAATTTATAATGTAATTAGAGTTAAATTGTTAGTATAATATGCATGTATAACCTAGATTGTTGCTATTTAACATAATTTGAAGCCAAAAACTTCAAAATTTTTAGAAATCTAGGGTTTGTGTTCTTGAGCAATTTGGGGCTTTTTGATATAAACAGGTTATGGTCGATTTTTGTCATGAATTATTGCTAAATTAAGTCGTGTAACATGTTTAGGTAGCTAAATGATCCAAACTTTGATCCTAAACATGATTTTTGAGAATTAAAGTAGACTTTTTAAGTATAAAATTTATGAACTTGATTAATTTGATATAAATGCCATTTGAAACTTGTTTAATTGCTAGTAATGATTATTTTAACATGTTATTTAAGTTGAATGCTTATGAACTTTGTAAACATTTTCATATATGCTTATTTGAAAAAGTGTAGATTTGATATAAATATGAAAATGAGTATAAGTTTAATATGGATTAAACATGTTATTGTAATTGTTTTAATTTGTTATTTTGCTAACACTAATGCATATTTGGATGCACAAATTTTGTGTTTAATGTGTTTTGCAGAGAAATACCGATACTGATGGTGCATCATCATCATCTAGGCAACTTGATCCGGAACCACAGCCAGAAATGCAATATCACGAACCGGAACACCAACCTGAACAACAACAACAACAACCTGATCAACACGTACCATACTATGAACCAGACCCACAATTTTTTATTGCCTACGTTGTATTTCCCGCTCACCATATAGTAGAACACCCAACAATTCATGAAGAACAGTTGCATCCCAATTTAAGGATTGATAGAAGTTGGAGAGATTACCCGACGTACCAAAGTAACAAATTTAAGCTTTGGACCAAAAATGTAGAAGTTCCAAGGGTAATAGATTGGGAGCCTTTGGAAAGGGTCCACCTAGCTAACCCAGTTAGGCAGCATCTAATCCAAAGGTATGGTAGCTCTTCTTTTCCCGATTGGGAACGTTTATTTACCACTCGTAGGCCTGTATATAAAGAGTGGTGTGTTGAGCTTATGAGTACTATAGCTTTTAATAAGGATGTAGCTAGGTTAGACGATAAGAGTTTTCTTAGATTTTTACTTGGCCGTAGGATGTATAGGATGTCCATGCTAGACATGGCCAGGGCTTTACAGATTTATACTCCCGCTGAATTACTATTACCTGATTATACAAATTTGATTTATCATGGTGAGAGGGTAGATAGGAATTTTGACGCGAACGCCATCTGGAGGCGTATGTCAAATTATATTGTTTTTTCGCGGGGAGGAAGACACTCCTATTTAGATATTAATAAAGCCGAGCTTCATATAATACATAGATTCTAAGCAAACTCGATTACACAAAGAGGTAACAATAAGGAGAAAATGACCTTACACGATATATTTTACCTTAAGTGCATTTGAAACACTAGAAGCTTTGTTAATATCCCCTACTGTGTTGGTTTTTATCTGTCCAAAATGGTGGAAGATATACAGGAAGGGGGAATAATAGGAGGAGGTATTTTTGTTACTCTTATTGGAGAGTATTTAGGTGTAGATACGGATCAAGGGGGTCCGATGATGGTATGTAGGGAACAAGACGAGACTTTAGGTTTGCAAGTCTATCAAGGTGCAAAGGTATTGACTAGGAGACGCAATCAGGCATTCCCATATTAGGTCCGTCATCCACAGGTAGAGAGGGGTTCGGATGATGAGATGGAGGAAGTAGATGACATCAGGGATGTCATTAGGGATAGTTTTACTGACGTTTTCCAGCGTATAGATGAGGTGGAAATGACTAATGAGGAAAGGCATCATCGGTATGAGCAGTGGCAAGCCGCGAATGAGTATGAGACTTCCAGGCGACGCCAACACGATAGCTGGAAAGTTCATCATCACCAAATCATAAGCCAGCTATCATATCAGGTACCAAATAACTACATCCTGACTCGGCCTGCTTTTTATCCTTCACATCAGCCCGACATGCGACCACCCTTTGACCTATACAACCCAAACCAAGCCTACCAAAACACCTATCATCAACCATGGAACCCGAACGATGATATGAATTGGAATCCCTATCCAAATCAATAGTGTTCCATTGGTGATGTCTTCTCTTTTATTATTTTTATCTATTTATGTTAAACATTTAACATTTTGATACTTTAATGTAATGTTTAATATTTTTATTATTTTGTACTAATATTTCATTTTTGTAATTTGAAAGTGGGATATTAAATCCCATTTCAAATTACCATGCATGTTTATATTTGTATTGTATGTATTTTATCTCATGTACACAACAGGGTAACACAACACATTTTCAAAGACTGGCATTAAGTTCAGCAAAAGCTATTAATTTTGACTACAAAATGAAAAACAAGTGTGATGTAACAATAGACGGAATGAACAAATGATGTGCACCATTTATCATTCAACACAAACAACAACATGTTTGGAAAATTTGGTAAAATTTAATCATTTTTCTACGCTAATCACCCTCAATAATTTAAATTATTACTGATTTCTTGCAAATGAGGGCATTGCAAGATCTTAAGTGTGGGAAGAGGTTAAATTCTTTCGGTTTTAAAATTTTTTTTGACTTATACACTTGGTTACCATTAAAAATACTAGTAACGCAGTAGTTGTATTAGAATCTAGTGCCCTCTGATAATAAAGAACAGCCCTAGTCTTATACACTGACTACCCAATTCTAGTAAAATTTTTAAAATTTTCAAATAAATGAATTCAAAATCATATTTATACATATTTATGAACGATAAAACTAGGTGTTAACACCGAAATTATTGTTACCTCGTAAAGGACATTAATTGAGAAACAACCCAAAATCTTAGAATTCATTTAAACTGGAATAGAGGAGAATAAAAAGGCAAAGAAAGGAAAATAAAAGCCAAGTGTGGAAAAAATTTACCAAGTTATTTAGAATATATATCACATATTTTTGTACAAATAATTGAAGATACTTTTGTTTTGAACGATATTAATCAGTTTTACCCAGTTTATTGTAATATAAATAGAATTTATAAGGAAGTACAGTCTTCCGAGAAAAAGACACGCGCTTCTTGATTTAGGTCAGGAACTTGTCGTCCAGACCAGTTGTAGAGTCTACGAAAAACCTTGAAAAATTTTCTCGAAAATCAGCTGGAAATCCACGGACCTTAGCATCAAACAGGGTTGCCAAGTGGTCAGACTTATCCTAAGCATGAGAGGATCTGTCTCGTACAATGGGGGCACCGTGAAAAATAGCTTATAAGACTAATAAATCAGATCCCCAGAAAGGATAATCTCCTTAAAGATCAAAAATCAGCTTTTAAGACTGATATTACTCAATCCTTGAGATTGACCTTAAAGATTGAGAATTCAAACTCATGTAATTCGATGATATCTAAACTCGAGCTTGAACGAGAAAATATTTTGATCAAATTACAAACCGATTTGTTTCTGAAAACCCATTTTTAATGCGTTCATTACCATTGAACGTAAAATCCTAAGAATTCACCGGAATTCATTAGTTCACCTGAACCAAATTGGGTATCAACCGTAAGAACGGTGGTTGCATAGCATTGTCGAAGACAGGTCCTTGTGCCAGACCGAAAAAACTATAGGGTGATCTTTGCTATTGCTCCTACAAAGGATAGTAATTGCATCCGACACGATATAGACCAGAATTATCAGTATGTCACGGGACATTGCCTTAACAGTTGCTTGTTCAACGCTTTCCTTTACAACCGGACTGTAGTTTACCGAAAGGTAATATATGGAGCAAGTAAACTGGACGTGTTGCTTTCCTAATACAAGGTTAGCAAGTGGGTGATACAAAACCATAAGTTTTAAGCTAAAATTTTAAAATCTGAAACCCACAAAACCCACAAACAATTTGGAAACACTGGTGAAGGGTTATTCCGGAAAACTTATCTAGGGTAAAAGCTAGATTGAATTTTTAAAAGATCAAATGTTTTCATAAAGATCCAATTTCCTAAAGGATCTAAATTTTTATAGTCATGTGGGACTATAAACCACATCGTTACTATCATTGTTCATACCGCTGTATTAAAATCACTGATGTACAAAGTGTGAAGAATAAATAAGTGATTCTAGTAAAGTTATATTCAAGTTCTATATTGCTTGAGGACAAGCAACGCTCAAGTGTGGGAATATTTGATAATGCTAAAAACGAACATATATTTCATAGCATTATCCTTCAAGAAAGACAAGCTTTTGGTTGCAATTGTTCTATTTACAAGTGATATTCGTTTAAATATTAAAAGGTGAAGACAAAAGACAGATTCGACGATTTGAAGATGCAAACGACCAAAAAGCTAAAATGTGCAAAATACAATTCAAGTGGTTCAATTTATTGATAAGAAACGTCTAAAAGTTACAAGAGTACGAGCCGCGAAACGCAAAGTACAAGATATTAAATTGTACGAAAGGACGTTCAAAAATCTGGAACCGGGACCTGAGCCAACTATCAATACGCGACGCAACAGAGCTAAAATGACAAGTCAACTATCCACATGAATATAATATAATATATAAATAATTCTTAAAATTATATATATATATATATATATATTATATTATATATTAAAAACCGTCTGCAAACTAGCAAACAAGAGGATGTGGTCTGATCCAGCTGGCCATGCGATCACATGGCCTAGACACACAAAAACCATGCGGTCGCATGGCTTCCTGTAGCAGGCCAAGTCCTATAAAGTTCACGAATTCTGGCCGATTTATTTACACATAATTCAATCTCTCTTACTCTCTGATATATAAATATATTTATAATTATAATTTTAATTTTAATATTAAGTTAATAATAATAAGGTTATCGTGGCGAATGTTTTAAGTTTGTAAGTCGAAATTCTGTCCGTGTAACACTACGTGATTAATACTCATTGTAAGTTATGTTCAACCTTTTTAAATTAATGTCTCGTAGCTAAGTTATTATTATGCTTATTTAAGCCGAAGTAATCGTGATGTTGGGCTAAATATTAAAGACGGGGTTTTTGGGCTTTGTACCATAATTGGGGTTTGGACAAAAGACCGACACTTATTGAAATTGGACTATGGACTATTAATGGGCTTTATATTTGTTTAGCTGAATGATAGTTCGTTAATTTAATATAGAGATTTACAATTTGACGTATCTATAAATAACCATTTACACTCGATCGGACACGATGGGCGGAATATTTATAAGTACTAATAATCGTTCATTTGACCGAACACGGGAATGGATTAATAGTCAATGGACTCATTAAAACAGGGGTAGATTACATACAAGGACACTTGGTGTATTTGATAATAAAATATTAAAACCTTGGATTGCACACAGTCGATAACCTGGTGTAATCATTAACAATGTATTAAACCTTATTACAGTTTAAGTCCCCAATTAGTTGGAATATTTGACTTCGGGTATAAGGATAATTTGATGAGGACACTCGCACTTTATATTTATGACTGATGGACTGTTATGGACAAAAACCGTATGGACATATTGAATAATCCAGGACAAAGGACAATTAACCCATGGTAATAAACTAAAATCAACACGTCAAACATCATGATTACGGAAGTTTAAATAAGCATAATTCCTTTATTTTATATCTTATCGCATTTTTAATTATCGTATTTTTAATTATCGCAATTTTATTTATCGTCATTTTGATTATCGTACTTTTTAATTATCGCAATTTTATTTACCGTCATTTTATTTATCGCAATTTAATTTATCGCACTTTAATTATCGTTATTTACTTTACGCTTTAAATTAAGTTATATTTATATTTAATATTTTACATTAGGTTTTAATTGTGACTTAAGACATAAAATCGACAAACCGGTCATTAAACGGTAAAATCCCCCTTTTATAATAATAATAATATTACTTATATATATATATATATATATATATATATATATATATATATATATATATATATATATATATATATATATATATATTTATTTATTTATTTATACAAATATAGTTTAAAAATATAGCGTTAAACTTGGCTAGATCCCTGTGGAACGAACCGGACTTACTAAAAACTACACTACTGTACGATTAGGTACACTGCCTATAGTGTTGTAGCAAGGTTTGGGTATATCCACTCTATAAATAAATAAATAACTTGTGTAAAATTGTATCGTATTTAATAGTATTTTGCAATAAAATATAACTATTTCGTATACATCTCGCTTAACATCAGGCTCCAATCTCGAGATAGTGCGTCGTGTAGTTTCGTTCGTGAATCTTCAATTATCGGGAGGCGTAAGCAATAACCTTCTTTCGTTGCATCAATACGCACCCAAAACCATGTTTTGGGGCGTCACAATACACAACGAAGTCGTCACTGCCTTCAGGAAGGGACAGGATAGGAGCGGTGGTTAACTTTTGCTTCAGGGTTTGGAATGCCGACTCTTGTTTGGCTGCCCAAGTGAATTTCTTTCCTTTGTGAGTTAACGCAAAGGAAGTGCAATCAAAGAGAAACCTTCGATGAACCTACGATAATAACCGGCGAGGCCTAAAAATTGGCGGATATGAGTAGGAGTAGTGGGGGTTTCCCACTTGCTAATGGCTTCGATCTTCGAGGGGTCGACTTTGATACCCTGATCGCTTACAATATGACCAAGAAATTGAACCTCCTTCAACCAAAATTCACACTTGGAGAATTTGGCATAGAGTTGCTCCTTCCCCAAAAGTTCAAGCACGAGTCGAAGATGTTGCTCATGTTCTTCTTCGCTTTTGGAATAGATTAAGATATCATTTACGAAGACGATAACGAATTTTTCTAGGTAAGGCTTGCATACGCGGTTCATAAGATCCATGAACACGACAGGTGCATTAGTAAAACCGAATGGCATCACCAGGAACTCATAGTGACCATAACGAGTTCGGAACGCCGTCTTAAATACATCGCTCTCCTTCACCCTCAACTGGTGATAACCTTATCGCAAATCGATCTTGGAGTAAACACTTGATCCTTGCAGCTGATCGAATAGATCGTCAATCCTGGGAAGGGGATACCGGTTCTTGATTGTCAGCTTGTTTAATTCGCGATAGTCGATACACATGCGGAAAGATCCATCCTTCTTCTTTACAAACAAAACAGGATCACCCCAAGGCGAATAACTTGGTCGAATAAATCCACTGTCTAGCAATTCCTGTAGTTAACTCTGCAAATCTTGCAGTTCGGAAGGTGCAAGTCGATAAGGTGCGCGAGTTACAGGTGCAGCTCCTGGCACTAGATCGATCCGAAACTCCACTGATCGCGGCTGGGGTAATCCCGGCAACTCTTCTGGAAAGACTTCGGGAAATTCGTTCACAATTGGCACATCCTTCACGCTTTTCTCCTCGGTTTCCAACTTCTTCACATGCACCAAAATAGCAAAACGCCCTTTTCTCATGACCTTTTGTGCCTTCATACAACTAACAAGTTTCAGCTTTGGGCTACATCTCTCTCCGTAAACAATTAGTGGCTCACCATCTTCGCGAGGTATACGAAGAATCTTCTCTCCACAAACAACTTCTGCTCTTACTTTGGATAGCCAGTCCATGCCGACTATCACATCAAAGCTTCCTAACTTAATGGGTATCATCAACAACACTATATGTTGTTTAAAAACAAGTTTTGCATTCATGAAAAGATAACGTCTTTACCAACGTCAAATGTTTTACAAAAGATAACGTGCTTCTACGAATAGAAAGCATTAACATAAGTACGTGACACAAAGGTCATTATAAAGCCATTGTTCAAATGTAACATAAGTTGTGAATGCAAAATAAAAGTTTCATGATTGAGACATCTCTAAACAATGCAGCGGAAGTCTAACACAGTGAGTCTATAACAGCAAGTCTAACAGCGGAAGCAACAACGTCTAAGCACCTGAGAAATAACATGCTTTAAAATGTCAACACGAATGTTGGTGAGCTATAGTTTTTGTAAACAACGATATAATGTAGACCACGAGATTTCGTATTCAAAACAGTATGAAAGGTATATGCTTGTCCGTGGGCACCCGGTAACTAACTTAACAAAGTAATATAAATATCACCCCCTAAAAGTACACTTGGCGAGTGCGTAAGTTTACGAAGTATTAAACACCCGTTAAATGCTAGCGCGACTAGCCCGAGTGGGGATGTACAACCCTATGGATCCATATCTAAGATTCGCATTCACCGGTTCAAAAACCAATGACTAAACGTTACCGTGCTAAGGGAAATCTTTGTGCCGTTATATCACCCACACATATATAAAGTTTAAGTACTCGTGTATGGTATGTAAAACATAAAAAGCGCATGTATTCTCAGTCTTAAAAATAGTTAAAGTAAAAAGGGAGCTATAACTCACAGTGAATGTGCGGTAAAAGTCGATATGAAAAGTATGCAAGTAATAAGTCGGTCCGAAAGGTCTTCAACCTAAGTCAAAGGTTACTAAGTCGGTAAATCGTCCCCAAAAGTTTTAAAGTAAATAAGTTAAGTCTTAAGTATCATCATCATCATATGTAAAAGATTACGTAAGTTTTCAACAAGAATAGAGATCGAAACAAAGAGCTGACTTCGGACAGCTGCTACGACCTCTATACAAACTGAAAAGATGCGTGGTCAGTGGACAAGGCTCCGTATGTGAGTCCTCTTACCTCTATCCAATTTTTAGATCCTAAATCGATGTTGTTTGACCGTGGAGACGGTTTAAGCGCGAGTAGGTCAGAAATTTCAGCACGTCGTTTAAAAGGCGTAGTGATTTTTGGAAGGCTATGAATCCAAAACCGTATATTGGATTTAGGCAAGTCTTAAACGAAAAGTCATCTACTCGAACCGTACTATCCGAAAATCAACTTTCCAGAAGTCCCGGGAGTCTGATAAGACCCTGAAAAACAGAAAACAAGTGCTACAGTGGGTTTCTTGGTGCTTGATGCCGATCACGGTTGTCATCCTTGATGCGTATAAGCCTAAAGTGTACAACTCTTTGATGTTTTAGCATCACTTTGACCAAGTTTCAACCATCAACACACCATGTCAAGACTAAGGAGAAATACAACTCACTTAAGAGTTTTAGATGGATGATGAACCAATGTTACATCATGTTCTTAGTCTCAACACAAATACAAGTTCTAAAATTTAAAGCTACAAACTTTGATTCAATCAACCAAGCAAGACCTTAAGTTACATAAATTTGATCAAACAAAGTAATGAAACCCTAAGCTAGAAAGCTTGGATCCCTTAACAATAATTATGAGATTTCAAAGCTAGAAAGCTTGAATCTTTTATGTCCTTGAAGATCTTTAAAGCAAAAAAGCTAGATCTTCAAGTTTCATGAAGATCATAAACACAAGTTTTGATCTTTTAACAAAAATAAAGTGATCTTAAGCTATAAAGCTTAGATCCAACAAAGTAATGAAGATCCAAAGCTAGAAAGCTTAAATCTTTTATGTTCTTGAAGATCTTTAAAGCAAAAAGCTAGATCTTCAAGTTTCATGAAGATCATAAACACAAGTTTTGATCTTTTAACAAAAATAAAGTGATCTTAAGCTATAAAGCTTATATCCATCAAAGTAATGAAGATCCAAAGCTAGAAAGCTTGAATCTTTCATGTTCTTGAAGGATTCAAATCAAAGTTTGAATCTACAAGATATAACAAGATCAAAAAGCTAAAAAGCTTGATCTCATGATGATGATGATGTCGTGATTAAGAAGAGGAGAAGAAGAAGAAGAAGAAGAAGAAGAAGAAGAAGAAGAAGAAGAAGAAGAAGAAGAAGAAGAAGAAGAAGAAGAAGAAGAAGAAGAAGAAGAAGAAGAAGAAGAAGAAGAAGAAGAAGAAGAAGAAGAAGAAGAAGAAGAAGAAGAAGAAGAAGAAGAAGAAGTAAATTTAAGAACTTACAATTTTAGTGTGAGAAAGACTAGAGAGAAAATTAGAGAGCAAGTGTGTATAAAATGAGAATGAAATCAAGTGTGAAATGAAGAATCAAGTGTGACATTTATAGTGGTGGTGGTGGTGGTTTGGCCAACGGCCTAGGGGGGACAAGGGGGAGACAAACTTTGCTTTTTGCATGGTGGTGGTCTAAAGGTGGTGCTTGTTGTTAGCATCCCATGCAACATATGTAGTAATGGCTAACAAAAATGCTAGTATGTGGCTCATCTTAATGGGTTTTTGTCCTACATCTTAATGGATCATAAATCCATTAAAGTTGGGCTAATTTAATGGTCCATTAACTAGAGTAGGGTGGATCTAAGTCCATTAAGGTAAAAAGTCCAATAAGACTAACTAGTGTGCATTAGTAAATTACAAAGCGTAATTAAGCAACCAATAAGTCAAGTAATTGTCATTAGAAAATAACAATAAGTATTACGTAGTCATAATATTCCAATTATGACAAAAGTTTAACGTGTAAAAAGTACATAGCTCATTCTAAACGTCAAGTGACACTAACGGTCATAAAAGCATTTGAGGATCAAGTTAAGTGATTACGCCCTTAATAACACGTAGTAAGGTATTAACGAAAGTAATTAACATGAATAATAATCCCAGAATATAATCTAACACAGTACGCACAAATACGCAGTTTCGTGAAAGTATAAAATATAACTATAAGTCGAAAAAGTCGGGTCGTTACACCTTGGCGTTGAAATATACTCTGAAAGCTCTGTAGAGTCTCCAGTGATCTCTAAGTAATGCCCAGGTGACGATTAGGTCACTCATGGTGGCTCCATGGTGAATCACAACCTGTGAGTCACGTGGCTCTGTTGGCTCTGGATGATCAGCGGGCCTAGAGGCTAAATGCCTGGAGTGTCGTAATGGAGGAACTGGTGGTGCCACACTGACATCCTCATCAACACTCTATAAAATCAAACGTCTCGGGCCTAGCTGACCCATCGTAGGCCTGTGCTGGTCTGTACTGCTCTCTGAAATGTAAAACCTGGGAGTTTGCTTCCTGCGGATGGGCATGCTGTAAGAAGAACCTGAACTCATCATTTGTCTGAACACATTTCAAGAAATGAGTAAGTACTAGGAGCAAGTATAGCGCTTAGGGTTAGTGCACAATATAATAAATCGTAGACGAATATAAACTAATATAAGAAAAGAAATAAATTTTGAAAAGGATATGCAAGGGGTGCCTCCCAAGAGCGCTTTGTTTATCAAGTCGTTATAGCTCGACTTCTTCTGGCAGCTTTCAGAATGGATCAAGGGAGAAAAGGTATTCCTCCCTGTTGTGGTCTTCAAGATAAGCTTCAATCGGTGGCCATTCACCTTGAAGTTCCCGGAAGGTCCTTCTAATTCTACGGTTCCATGTAGAAAGGCGTGTATTACTTTGAATGGTCCACTTCATCGTGATCTGAACTTACCAGCGAATTTCTTGAATCGAGAATTGAAGAGTAAAACTTTATCTCCAGGGGCGAACTTTGTTGGTATAAGCTTTGCATCTTGTAACAGCTTTGTCCGTTCCTTGTAGATATATGACGTCTTGTATGTTTAGTCTCTTAATTCAGCGAGTTCATTCATCTGCATCTTCCGATGCCTAGCGGTTACTGAAGGATCGAGGTTACAGGTTTTCAGTGCCCATAGAGCTTTGTATTCGAGTTCCAGTGGAAGGTGGCATGCTTTTTCGTAGATCATGCGGTAGGGTGTAGTTCCTAGAGGATTCTTGTAAGCAGTACTGAATGCCCATAGAGCGTCATCTAATTTCTCGACCCATTTATTCCCATAATGGCCAATGGTACGTTCAAGAATTCTTTTAAATGCTCTGTTAGTGACTTCTGCCTGCCCGTTGGTTTGCGGATGATAGGAAGTAGACATCTTGTGGGTAACTCCATATTGTTGCATCAACTTAATGAATTAGGTATTGCACAAGTGTGTGACTCTATCACTGATTATAGCACGGGGAGTTCTGAATCGGCAGAAGAGTCTTTTTAGGAAATTAATGACAACCTTGGTATCATTGGTTGGAAATGCTTGAGCTTTGACCCATCTAGAGACGTAATCTACTGCTACGAGGACGTATTCTTTCCCATTAGACTTGGGAAATTCCCCCATGAAGTCTAATCCCCGTATATTGAAGATTTTGCAAGCTTGAATATTAGTCCGAGGCATCTCATTCTTTGCAGAGATAATCCCTTATCTTTGGCAAGCTTCGCAACGCTTTATAAGCTCTTGCACATCTCAGAATATAGTAGGCCAATAAAATCCTGAGTCATAAACTTTTCTTGCAGTTAAGTTTGCTCCATGATGACCTCCAGTTGGTTCGTGGTGACAATGGTGAAGAATCTCTGTTGCTTGTTTTTCATCTACACATGATTATCTGATCAGGGAAAATATTGAACATGTACGGATCTTCCCAGTAGTAAAACTTAGCATCCCTGAAGAACTTCCTTCTTCGAGATGTGCTCATTCCTTTTTGTACTACTCCGGAAACTAGGTACTTGGCTATATCAGTGTACCAAGGGGTATCAGTGAATTGTGATCCTATGTTGGCTTGTCCTAAGCTCATAAGATGTTCTTCCGAAAATTTGTCTCTAATATCTTGTTTAACAAGTTGTTCCATCACTGGATTTTCCAAGCGACTAAGATAATCTATTGCGACGTTCTCTGCTCCTATCTTGTCTTTAATCTCGATGTCAAATTCTTGAAGGAGTAAGATCCATCGTAGGAGTCTTAGTTTAGCATTGCTTAGTAAACAGATATTTCAGGGCTTAATGATCTGTGTAAACCGTGGTTTTGGACATGATGAGATAGGAACAAAATTTGTCGAAGGCAAAAACTACTACTAGCAGCTCCTTTTTCGTAGTGATGTAATTCTCTTGAGCTCCGCTTAAAGTTTTGATGGCGTAGTAGATTGGATGAAAATGCTTATCCTTCCGTTGTCCTAGTACCGCTCCAACTGCGAAATCACTAGCGTCACACATGATTTCGAAAGGTAAAGTCCAATCAGGAGCTATCATGATGGGTGCATGTGTGAGCTTTTCTTTCAGATAGTTGAACACTTGAATACATTCTTCATCGAAAACAAACGAAACTTCCTTTCCGAGGAGATGAGTAATAGGTCTTGTGACCTTTGAAAAATCTTTGATAGAACATTACTAGAATCTGACGTGTCCAAGGAAACTCCCCATAGCTTTTACAATGGTAGGTACTGGAAGCTTGGTTATGGTTTTAGTTTTTTCCTTGTCGACTTCTATTCCTGACTTTGATATCTTATATCCTAAAACTATTCCTTCTTTCACCATGAAGTGACATTTTTCCAGTTCAAAACTTAGTTCAAATCTTCATACCAGGTGAGCATCTTGTCAAGGTTAAAAAGGCACGACTCAAAGGTTCTTCCGAAGACAGGGAAGTCATCCATAAAGACTTTCATACATCGTTCGAAGTCATGGATTCTTCAAAACTTACAATATCAAGCTTCACCGTCACCATCTAACTCTCCTCATCAACTAAACAAGAATTACCCAAAAGCTTCACTTCGGTGTATGGAGCGGCAATTTTCATGAGTCATCCAAGAAAAAGGTTAGCCTTAGGGAAAACAAGGCTTTAGAAAACCGTTTTTGATTTTTAGAACGGAAAAACAAGTCAAGTTGTTAAACAAGACGAGTTTTCCGAAAATTTTACGGTTTTAAAGCTTTGTGCATCCGAAGCCATCCCGATGTGGAGAACCGCACAGATAGCTATTGTCTCGGTATATCACAAAAGTGAACTACCTCCTGGTTCGGAGACAATGGAACAATAACTATCTCGGGCTCATAAAGGCGATGTGCATACAAGCCATCCCGGTGGTGGAACGATCGCACAGGTAATTGCCCTCCCAGTAGACAAACTATTCAGTGTCAATAGCGATGAGAAAGAAACTACCTTAGGTGAGTGTCTAAGGTGTCATCCACGGTCAACTTGGTAATAGTCAACGACACGAGCAAGTGACCAACCCTTACTAGATCCGGTGTTTTAGGAACTAGATGAGAAGGCCACAAGGTAGAACGACACTTGAAAGACTTTACTTTCAAGTTTTGGTGAAACTCTTTGACTTAACTTGGAAAACTTTACTTCCAAGTACGGGAGGACTCGTGATAACTCCTAAATTATACAGGTTTTTGATAATATTGTAAGGAGTTATCTTAATATTTTAAAGCCATTTTAATACTTAAACACACCAAAATGGATAAACATGGGGAAAAAGGTATTTCTAATGTTTTTGTTTAAGTTATGTATTAAACATGATCAAAAACAGTTGAAAGTTACAGAATAGCAGATGAAGCCGCCTGCATGGAGGTATTGAAGCCACCTGCTTAGGTGACAAAACTCAGAACATTCCAGAACATTGCAAAAAACACCGGAATTCGAGAGATAGCAGTGAAGCCGCCGGCTTAGGCCAATTTCGTGTACTTAAAGCCCAAGAAATCGTTAAAAAGGCAACGAAATCAAAAAGATTGGAGATCAGTAAAGCCGCGGGCTTGACCATGAAGCCGTCAGCTTGGCCAATGACAAATACGTGTTTTCAACTTGCGGATTAAGTTAAACTTGTAGAAGGAGTAACCGACCAAGTGAAGCCGCCGACTTCACCCTGAAGCTGCCAGCTTGGGCGACCGAACTTAGATAGTATAAATAGAGGCCTCTTGCATGTACTTTTTTGGTTTTCTCTTAGGGTTTTCACCAAAAACGAAAGCTCTTAGTTTTAGGGTTACTATTCAAAATTCCAAGTTGTAATCAAGTTATCAATCAAGTTTATCTTTCAATTTACCTTTAAGGTACATGTCTTTATTATCTTATTCTTGTTATCGCATTTTATTTACCGTTTTTATTCTCTGTTCGTCTACCACTATGAACTAAATGTTCATAGTGGTTGTGTGGACGAAGTCAACTTTGTCCGAGAATCAGATGAAGCGGTCGACTTCAACAGTTCAAGCCGTCGGCTTGGCTGGAACAAAGCTGCCGGCTTCGTGGATTTGTGTAAACTGAGTTTCTGTGATGTTTATTTAAACTATTTTGAATCTGCTATGTTTTCATATGCTTGTTTGTCATGCTTACTGATTAAATAACTTGATTTTATGATTGATTAACACTTAATCTAACAATCTATTATTCGATTCATGCTACTTGTTTAGATCAAGTCAATCAAACTTGTTAAATTGGATCGCATGCAATGAAGTTAAACAACATTGGTAGTGATAAATCTATTGAATCTGAATCACACTTATATAATAGAGTTTAATATTGTTAGGCTTAGTCAAAGATCCTCTGTTTGGATGTGTTTGGTTAATGATTGCATGAAAACTGCATGAAAACTGGGTAAAGATTAGCTTTCAGCTAGTAACTTGAGTTGATCAACTTGATGTTTAATAGTATATTTATTTGTCAATCTATTTGCATGTTAATTAATCCTCATCATAAGATTAAATTGATATGTATCATGTAATTGAATTGAACACTAAAAATTGAGATGTTAACCTTGAACATCACTTGTCTAGCATATGCTTTAAGTCCTACCTATTAAATGATATGCAACACTTATGTTAACCTGTTTATGGATAATAGTTGGTCTATAATTATTATCTTGATTTGTGTTAATATAAGTCATGTAACTTGCCTAAAATGATTCCCTTAGAAGTTATTCGTTCATGTAACTACTTTTATCCTTTAATTGTTTCTTTATATTTTATTTCTTGAGAATTCATTATTTTGTTCATTAAAAACATATCTTTAATCACCTCTTTCCTAAGAAATAAAATTCAACAACCTAAAAACATATAAAAATCTATCTTTAATTCTTTAATAAGAATTAAGCTATATAATAAACCAACTTAAAACCGCATCTACGCTCTCTTGGGACTATAACCTAAAATACTACAATTGATCTGATCTTGTTGCTCGTTAGGGTGTTAAAAGTGTATTGAATAAAAGTTATATAAATTTAAAAGTTTGAAAAGGCAAATTAAGCACTGCACACTTTTGCACATCAACTTTTTGGCGCCGCTTTCGGGGAGCGCGGTAAAAACGAATATTTGAATTTATTTTTGGTTTATCAAGAATTCTTGTCGGGTGGTTCGAAAATTTCTACTTGGACTTGGTTGTTGGGCTTCCTATTTAAAGGGTCATGTCTCTCCAATAAATATACCTTACCATTTCCTATTGAAGGATTGATATATTGAAAGTTTATTTATTTATTTGTTGTTAGCGATAAAAGTTGTTTTATAAATTTATATATATAAAATTAATATTTATCATCATAAATTAAAAGTTATATTTATTATCTATATATAATTAGTCTATTTATATAATATTAATTTCCTTCCATAAAAGTATATTAAATTTGAATCTTAATTCCCTGAAATCTTAACCCTCTTCCTAATAAAAATCTTAAATCCTAAAATCTAAATACGAAAATCTAAATCCTACAAAATCTTAAATTCTTTTATTACATCTATTAAATATTATTGTTTAGAGTCAGTGCTCGTAACTTGTTTCCTATTTTTGTCAGTTGATATAAAAATATTTTACACTAATATGACAATGAAAGATTCTCCGATTTTAAAAGAATATCAAAGGATAATAAATGGGAATAATGAACAGTTAATATCAAGTATTATGAGGCCGGGTTCTTTGGGGGAATACATAGCAAGGCAAATGTTGAATGAACCGCCAATCAAGCAAAGTGTTGTGAAAGTCACTGGTTTTAAAATGCCAGATGAAGTAAAGGGTATTGGGGTTAGTATTATTAACATATCGATAGAAGAGAGGATGTTAGTCGATGGATTTTGCCCATGTTTTTATGGATCTTTACAATGTTGCACAAATCTTAACGTAAAACATTCAAGTACCCCGTCTAATACACAACTACCTACCGATTCATACCTTGAAAAATTAAGTATGACATAATCTATTCCAATACCACAACTAATAACTCCACAACGTACCATTTCACCACCTATGTTAGTAGTCCCGGATAGTATATTTAGCGATGAAATTTTAGACGAAGAATCACCGTGTATATATTGGGATCTTTCAAATAACGAAGACGATGATGAGTTCCATCCGATCAAACAGGATTCTTCTGATGATGAAGAAGATGATTCTTATCTTAATTTTGAGGTGTACGGATTACTAGAAAACACTAGGTTAGTGGAAAGTTCAGCCATGTTAAGGACAGATTCACCAGTTGTTAAAGAAACTACTCATTTAGATCCACTTTCCGTACTTTTACAAGAATTTCCCGAGTTACAAACTTGCTCGCTTAATGGTATAGATATGGTTGTTATGGATAAAGAAGAGGATTTGTTAGCTGTTTTGATGGCTAATGGTTATGAGCCTACGACTGAGGAACTAGCTGAATTAAGGATAGAGGTTGACTCCAACAACATTAAAGAAAATCATAGCAGATTAACTACACAATTTGATGTTCCCGATGTTGAGATAAATGATTGTTCGTATGCGAGTGGGCATCACAAGGTATATAGTTTGGAGAAGGTGGTCTATAGTGATCCATTTGATATTAGCATAACCGAGGGGCAAATTTGGGTGTCCCACTCAGATTTTAAATATGATACGAATTCCAAAAGTAGGGTTATACCAGGGTTCTACGCGAATGAGACAGGAAAACTTCCGAACTATATATATTGAACACGAGGTGTTAATGACTGGTTAACGTTATTGATTCGTGGAATGTTTTCCACCGAGTTTATATATCATCTGATAAGTGTGGGGAAAGTTAGACCCCACTAAAAAAATGTTAATGTGGGGATGTGTTAAACTTATGATTCACTAATAAAGTATTTTGCCAGAATGTACGGATATTCGAGATCATCCTTCTACCACTTTTCGCTTATCACCCCAGGGAAGTTCTAGCTCCCTTTTACTTTTTGATGTGTGAAATCTAACCTTAAAATAACTAGCTAAAAACTTAACAATTATCACACAATTACAGCAACTATAACCCGATCATGCAGTAACCTATAAGTAATTTGACCAGTTCGTTCCACAGAGAACAGTTTAATCGAGATCTTAAAAGTAGTAATTATCCTAGAAGTTTAATAAAAGAGTTTTGGTTTGTATTTTAATTCACGCAATGAACGTGAAGCAATTGAAATGAATTAACAATTAAGATAAAACGGTGTTCACTTGAATGATTCACTAACGATATGGATTGTTCTTGCGATTATTACCGATTGTTATGTCTTTAATATAGTTGTATGACTTCTCACAAAGTTCTAATCAATTAAAGTTAGTAAACTCACATAAACACACTTCAAAAGATTAAACTATATTCGATATAAACTAATGAGACTTGATTTGGACTAAACTCACGTAAAATCCTAACTATAACAATCACTTGAAATAGTTACACTATTATGCAGTTCATAACCCTTTCAATCACCAATTAAACCAATGACACAATCACTTGAAATCACTTATCTAATTGTCTAGATCACCTAGGTGTTGAAGCATAAATTGCATCTCAATTTAACTCACATTAAACGATTAACAACATATGTAATTGAATTAAGAATATAGAACAATAATAGTGGATCTTTAATCAAACACAATCAATTTCAATCACAAAACATTAAATCCAATTGATAGAACAATCCAATATCTATAGTTTCACATTCAAGCAAACACTCAAACTATTTAGCCTAGCATATTAAAGTTGCAAGAAACAAAGAAACAATAAAAACAATGAATATTCATGATTACAATGATAAAACTAATGATTAAATCGAGTACCGAAAGTTATCAATGATGGAATGAAAGTAAATGGTGAACTAATCTTCAATGGTAGGATTAGGGTTTTCAAAAATCTCTCCTTTTCGTAGATAAAAAACTGCACACACTCATTGGGGTAAAAACCTTGTCTATTTATAGTTGATAAAAAAAGTCACCAGACCGGGCCAGCGTCGCGACCGGGATTGATGGATCGCGACCGGGATCAACGACCGGCATCGCGACCGTGATCATTGAATCGTGACCGCGATTGAGCTGTTTTAGAATCCTTCATGTTCTGTCGTTGTATGTCGGAATTCCCCTAGTTGCGGCCGTGATCAGCTACAGACTAAATAAAACTTCAATTCTTCGCGTTCAAACATACTTTGAGCATATATATATAACCAATACTCAAACGGAAACAACCAAAACATTAAACCAAAGACCTCATGGAGCTAAAGTTATCATTTTCTCTCTAATTACCACAAAAGTCTTCAAATCTTCGCAAATAAATAACAATAAAACGCAATATCGCGATATAATATAGGTATAATTTGTGCAATATTAAATCCCCCACATTTGAACCTTGTTTGTCCTCAGCAAGTCTCTCTTCAAATAATATCAGCTAATGTAGAGATAAACACACTTGGACAAGTCTTCAAAAATTAGAAAATCAAGACATACTGATATCATTCTTCAAAAGCGATAACTCCATATCGTGTAGTCTTCAACCTAACAAGCACAAGGTTCAAGCCTTCAATTAAATACCATCTTCAAAATCAATCATGTGATTACCAAACAGCTTCATAACCAGAATCAAGAGCACCACATACGGAACCAAGAAAAATTTGGCCTTACAGAAAACAAGACCTTAAGACAACCATTTTATATTTTATGAACGGGAAAACTAGCTAAGTTTGTACACTAAACCAGTTTTTCAGAAATTTTGTGTTTTAAGGTTATGTGCTTTCAAAGCCATCTCGGTTTTGAGACAGCCGCACGGACAATTGTTAACCCGGTATATTATCTAGGATAAACTACTTCCCGGTTCAAAACCGATGAGATCACAATTGTCTTGGGCTCAAAAAGGCGGCGTGCATACAAGCCTTCCTGGTTGTGGGACAGTCGCACGGGTAGTTGCCAACCCGGTATATCACCGAAGTGAACTACCTTCCAGTTCGAAGGCGATGAGAAAGCAACTACCTTGGGTGTAAATTTTTCGGGGGGTCTAGTGTACGAAACCTGAAAGACTTTACTTTCAAGCAATGGTCTTTTGAAACTAACTTAACTTGTAAGACTTTACTTACAAGCTTCGAAAGACTTGACTTCCATTAAAAACAACATGGGAGGACTCGATTCTCCCGGAAGTGTTTAAACACTTGGTTAATTTTATTTCAGGTACCTGGACCCGCCTTCCCATGCATCTAGCTTTTATGCCAGTTTTAAAAAAATGTAGGAAACAGGTACTACATTCCTGTATTTGAAAGGGGTACCATGGCTTTTGACCATGGCGTGTGTTTTCTAAGCAATACTAGCACGAAGCCATTGCTCTTCATCAAGAACACAGCACAGGTTGAAGCTTAAGGCTCCTCTTCCTACAGTATACGATACATCGGTGTAACACATCGTGAAATGAAGCATTAACCAATGTCAGTATGAAATGAGGTAGATTAGGAAGTCTCCTACACTAAGTAAGACGAGCATTCAGAAAACTCAACTTCCTTTATGGATGGACTTGAATCATCCTACAATTTTGGACTTTTGAAATCCTGGAAGACTTTGCCTCCTTATTTTAACAAAAACTTGCTCAAAAAGTTCATAAAATATTTCAAATTGGTAACAAATGTTCGCGGGGATTTATCTCCCCCCCCCCCCACTTAAGATCATGTAATGCCCTCATTTACATGAAATCAGATAATCAAAGATAAATTCGAGAGGACAAAAGTGAACAGGGAAAAGAAAAAGAAACCCAAATTTTTAGATTCGAAGATCATGGAGAGACGGTGCACGATGGCGCTGAACTTACTGCTAGCATAAGAACATCGACATCCACTCAAACATCAATCACACAATAATCATCAAATGCAATAAAGTGCTGAACTTAATGTCAGTCTTTGAAAATTAACAGCATGTAAATCATCATAACATGCAAATAAGAATAAAAACCACGCATGAAAACGATGGGGTGGTACCACCGCGGTACCGAAATGCCCCATCACAATATCCAAGTACATAGTTTTACAAATATCAAATACAGTTATCCAAAATATAAAACATAAAATTACAAATAGTCTTAACAAACACACATGTGCACACGTGCACTAGCCATCATCATAAGAGCTGCTCAAAAGAACCCCAGAAGGACCCATCACTTGGTCCAGGGTTTTGCTGATCTTGATGCTGTTGCTGGGACAGCTGGTGCTGTTGCTGCATTGCAAGCTGGTGGGCGGCTTGAGCCTGGGCGAGAGCCTTGTCATGATCAAAAGAAGGGCGAGGCATCCCCGGTCCCTCCCAGTCAGTCCAACCCGGACCAACCGATTGAATGAAGTTCTGCGGGTCTCGGTGGTAGAGATCGAAGAAATGTTGAGTCCATTGCACATTTGCCCAAATACCTGCTTCATTATACCAAGTCTGCTCAAAACCATGGTCAACATGCTAATGAAGCAACCTGTTCTACTCATCATAATATGCTCGATCTTCCCGACTACGATTATCAACATAATCTCTCATACCCGTAATTTTCCCCTCTGTATGAAGTCTCGTCCCACTAAACTAGTTCGTAATTAAGTTACAAGTCAAACCAGCACCTCTTGAACTACCTGCTTCGGTCATTTCCACATCAGCACCTGGAGGCACATCCTCCTCTTCATCCGGATTAGTTAAATCTGCTTCAGACTGAGCATGCGTACCCATATGCTTACAAATTTCTTCTTCTTTCGCAACAACACTTTACAACCTTCATAAACCTGGGCACCCAGCGTGCGTGTACCTCATTCTCAATCTTAGCAACCTGAATACGCCTAACATGCAGAGGCGTGAGAGAAAGACCCAGAAACTTAGCAATCAAAGTAACATAAACTCCACCACTCAACGGTCTGCTGGGTTTAAGATTGTGACCCTGCCCGCAAAGAGACTTAGCAACACCATAAGGAATGTTGACATTAACATCATCTCGCAAACAACTAAGATAAAATAAATCAGCGATGCTGACTTTTTCGGTATTCTGCCATCGTTGATGAATTGTATTGGCAATGAACCACTGAATGATGTGAAGACGATTGTCTTTGATTAAGGTATAGGAGCTGCTACTTGCTTTTTAACTTCGCTTATGAGGTATATTATACCAAGCTGCCTCATGCTCAAAAGAACTAGTTAAACGCCTGCCCATATCCAGATAATCCTCTAAAATATCTTTATCCACCTGTTCGTCCTCATAAATCGTAAGTGCATTAGCCATGTCCATGATAGTCATGGAACGCATTTGACCCCCCAATTGAAAAGTCATTAATGTATCGGTGCTAAGCTTTGCGGTGGGAACAAACTTCGCGTTGAAAAGAACTCTAAACACCACACTTTATAAATCGGACAGTCGAGATGGAAGAACTCATACCAATTAGTAAACCCAATACTCTCCTGCGTATTAGTGTAGCATTTCTGAACTAAAATTTCCTTAACATCTTCGGCCAAACCAACCTTCTCGAGAGGTTCCCAATCAGGATAACGGGTGGACAGGAACTTACGATCCTCAGTCTCAGTCAAAACATCCATCCATTCCATATAATTCTCATTAGTACGATCCCAAACTAAATAAGGATGTAAATCCTTAAGAAGCTTATGAGCGCGCGGATGAATTGGCGCCATAGGCACAGATTGTGAAGCATGGGTCGTTTAGTTCCCTGCAAAAATAGCCAACATACACAAGAAACCAAATGTGAAAGAAAAATGTTAGCGTTAGTTAAAAACCAATTCAGCATTCGTTTTCATGTTTGACAGGTGTTCTTCGTATTCATAAAACTCGACCAACAAAAACTTCATCATCTCAAAAACAAATGAAATCATACTTCCACAATGCCAATAACAATCTATCATGCAATTGTAATCATACAACAACAACAACAACAACAACAACAACAACAACAACAACAACAACAACAACAACAACAACAACAACAACAACAACAACAACAACAACAACAACACCAACAACAACAACAACAACAACAACAACAACAACAACAACAACAACAACAACAACAACAACAACAACAACAACAACAACAACAACAACAACAACAACAACAACAACAACAACAAAAACAACAACAACAACAACAACAACAACAACAACAACAACAACAACAACAACAACAACAACAACAACAACAACAACAACAACAACAACAACAACAACAACAACAACAACAACACCACCACCACCACCACCACCACATAAGTGGTGTATGGGGGAGATGAGATGTAGACAATCTTCCCCTATCCGAGAATAAAGACAAGTCATTTCTCCACCCAAAGTGAAAACACTCTCAAACGTAGAGAAAGTCATCCCTCTCTCTATTCGACGGACAGAGAGATTGCTTCCGAGTGGACCTCCGGCCAATAAGTAGGAAAAAATTTTAAAAAAAATTAAATTAAATTAAAAATAAAATTGAGACGCCATGAAAATGGTAAAATCAAATTTTCATGGGTTTTAAATCATGCCTGAAATTTAAGTTAGGCTCTAAGAGTCAGTCAAATCGCTAATAAATCGACGCTTGTTGTCGACTCCATAACTAGAGCCGTAGCAATTGTAATCATAATTAAATAAATACATACCACATGAAATTAGGCATATTACAATCTCACAATCAAACTCAATTCAAAAGTCAAACTGAGTCAAACTCAGTCAAGTAAACCAAAATTACCCAAATTGACATGAACCCTAAAGTTAAAAATCAAACAATCGAATGATTCATGACAATTAACAACTAACAAACTCAATAACTAGCATTACTAACATCGGATCATAGCAATTAAACATCAAAATCAAAATAAAGCTCAAATTCCACATACTCAAGAACCTTAGAATCAATACTAGCAATTTAAGATCAATAAGCATATGAAACTAGAATCAAGCATGTTAGAGAATTTTAGTACATAACAAATTCTCCCTAAATCAAACCAATAAATACCCTCACACTTGATTTCAACAAAACCCACATGAACACCCAATTAAGATTCAAAATTAGAAAAGATTACAATTAAAAGGGATGTTAAAATCATTACCTTAGTCTTAGGAGGCATGATTAAAGATGGATTTGATGTTGATTAGAAGTAAAAATCGATTAGGGTTTATGTGTGGGAGCTCAAAAAGTCAACGGGTGTATGTGTGTGTGTGTATTTGAAAATCAACTAGCAAGAAAAAGAAAAAACAAATTTGGTTCGGGGCCGAATGACGGTCGCGACTAAGGTGATCCCGGTCGCGATCGGGGTGTATCTGGTACCAGCTTTCGATTAAACTTGGATCGCGATCGCGATAGGTTGGATCCCGGTCGATCGCGCGTTTTTCTGGCACCCAATGTTTTGTAAATGAATCACGGTCGCGATACCCTGTGTTGCGGCCGTGATTCATGTGACGCCCCGTACAAAATCAAAGTGTACGGATCATCAACAACAGGTCCATTACACGGTATAACACTATATGCTGTTTTAAAACAAGTTTTGCATTCATGGAAAGGTACCATTTTTACCAACGTCAAATATTTTACAAAAGATGACGTCTTTACCAACGTCAAATGTTTAACAAAAAATGACGTCTTTACCAACGTCAAATGTTTTACAAAATATGACGTCTTTACCAACGTCAAATGTTTTACAAAGATAACGTGCTTCTACGAATAGAAAGCATTAACATAAGTACGTGACACAAAGGTCATTACAAAACCATTGTTCAAAATGTAACATAAGTTGTGAATGCAAAGTAAAAGTTCCATGATTGAGACACCTCTAAACAATGCAGCAGAAGTCTAACACAGCGAGTCTGTAACAGCAAGTCTAAAACACCAAGACTATAACAGCAAGTCTAACAGCGGAAGCAACAACGTCTAAGCACCTGAGAAATACATGCTTAAAAAGTCAACACGAATGTTGGTGAGCTATAGTTTGATTATAAACAACAATGTAATGTAGACCACGAGTTTTTGTATTCAAAATGGAATCTCAAATTCGTATGATAAAGTATATGCTTATCCGTGGGCACCCGGTAACTAACTTAACAAGTAATATATCACCCCCTAAAAGTACACTTGGCGAGTGCGTATGTTTACGAAGTATTAAACACCCGTTGACTGCTAGCGCGACTAGCCCGATTGGGGATGTCAAACCCTATGGATTCATATCTAAGATTCGCGTCTACCAGTTCATAAACCAATAGTTAAACGTTACCGAGCTAAGGGGAATCATTGTGCCGTTATATCACCCACACATATATAAAGTTTAAGTACTCGTGTCTAGTATGTAAAACATAAAAAGCGCATGTATTCTCAGTCCCAAAAATAGTTAAAGTAAAAAGGGAGCTATAACTCACAGGGAACAATGCGGTAAAAGTCAATACAAAATGTAAGCAAGTAGTAAGTCGGTCCAAACAAGTAAGTTGGTCGATCCAAAAGGTCATCAACCTAAGTCAATGGTTACTAAGTCAGTAAATTGTTCCCCAAAAGTTTATAAGTAAATAAGTTAAGTCTTAAGTATCATCATCATCATCATCATTCGTAAAAGATAAAGTAAGTTTTCAACAAGAATAGAGATCGAAACAAAGGGCTGATTTCGGACAGCTGCTACGACCTCTATACAAACTCAAATGAGGCGTGGCTAGTGGCCAAGGCTCCATTTGTGAGTCCTCTTATTGCTGTCCAATTTTCAGATCCTAACTCGATGTCCTTTGACCATGGCGACGGTTCAAGCACGAGTAGGTCAAAAATTCCAGCACGTCGTTACGAAGGCATAGTGATTTTCGGAAGGCTATAAATCCTAAATCGTATATAGGATTTAGGTGAGTCTTAAACGAAAAGTCATCTACTCAAACCGAACTATCTGAAAATCAACTTTCCAGAAGTCCCAGGAGTCTGATCAGACCCCAAAAAATAGAAACAAGTGCTCCGGTGGGTTTCTTGGTGCTTGATGCTTATCACGGTTCTCCTCCTTGATGCGTATAAGCCTCAAGTGTACAACTCTTTGATGTTTTAGCATCATTATGAACAAGTTTTAACCATCAACATACAACTAAAAGTAAAAGCGAACTTTCTACAAGTTTTGAACATCAAGGTTGTCTCTTTATTGTATAATCACAATAAAGCTTCAACCTTTGTCCTTTTGATACAAGTTTATGCATCTTCATCATATGATATGATGAAGACTTGATTTTTATCACCATAAAAATCCTAAAAAGGTTCCAAGTAAGTGAGATCTACAATAATAACTTAGATCTCAAGTGTTAAGAAACCCTAAGCTAGAAAGCTTGGATCTTTACAAGATTAATGAGACCATAAGCTGGAAAGCTAAGATCTAGTAAAAGTAATGAGATCACAAACTTAAAAAGCTTAGATCTTCAACAAAATAATGAAACCCTAAGCTAGAAAGCTTGGATCTTTAATGTTCTTGAAGATCCTTAAAGCAAAAAGCTAGATCTACAAGTTACATGAAGATCATAAACACAAGTTTTTATCTTTTAACATAATAAAGTGATATTAAGCCTTAAAACTTAGATCCATCAAAGTAATGAAGATCCAAAGCTAGAAAGCTTGAATCTTTCATGTTCTTGAAGGATTCAAATCAAAGTTTGAATCTACAAGATATAACAAGATCAAAAAGCTAAAAAGTTTGATCCTTTGATGATGATGATGATGTCGAAATTGAAGAAGAAAAAGAAGAAGAAATGAAATTCAAGAACTTACAATTTTAGTGTGAGAAAGACTAGAGAGAAAATTAGAGAGCAAGTGTGTATAAAAATGAGAATGAAATCAAGTGTGAAATGGGAGAAATAGGCTTGATATTTATAGTGGTGGTAGGGGCTTGAGGCCATTGGATATGGGAGGGGACAAGGGGACAACTTTTTGTTTTTTGCATGGTGGTGGTCTAAAGGTGGTGCTTGTTGTTGGGATCCCATGCAACATGTGTAGTAATGGTTAAGAAAAATGCTAGTATGTTGACTCATCTTAACGGGTTCGGGTTTTTGTCCTACATCTTAATGGATCATAAATCCATTAAAGTTGGGCTAATTCAATGGTCCATTAACTAGAGTAGGGTGGGCTTAAGTCCATTAAGGTAAAAAGTCCAATAAGACTAACAGGTGTGCATTAGTAAATTACTAAGCGTGATAACACAACCAATAAGACAAGTAATTGTTATTAATAAATAACAATTATAATTAAGTAGTCATAACGCTCCAATTATGACAAAAGTTTAATGTGTACCAAGTACATAGCTCGTTTTAAACGATAAGTGACACTAACGATCATAAATGCATTCGAGGATCAAGTTAAGTGATTAAACACTTAATAGTACGTTTTAAGATATTAACGAAAGTAATTATCATGAAATAAGATCCCAGAGCATAAACTAGCTCAGTACGCACATATACGCAGATTCGTGAAAGTATAAAGTACAATTATAAGTCAAAAAATTCGGGTCGTTACAATTCAGTCCCCAACCCTTTTTTCTTTCAAAGGTTTTATACTTTTTATGGTTTTTATGTTTTAGAAATTCATGCAATAAAAATAATAGGAGCAAGCTTACAAACTTTACACGGTTGTGCGTTGTTATACCGAAGTCGCGCACTCGACTCCTCTTCCACGCTTAGCAATCGTCGGGATCCTCGACTCCGATGTTACTAGAGTCAAATCCATACCCGAATCAGTCTTTGAGAGTAGACATTATGTCTTCATCCCGTATCACCAATGTTCCCGTGTCAAAATCCAATGTCATTCTCGCAGTTGCCAAGAACCCTCGGCCCAACACTATCAGTGTTTTCTCATCCGGTGCACAAACCATTATGAAAAAATCTCCTTCATAGTTAACACCCTGAATATTAATAGGAACATCTACCGCAAAATGGATTCTCGTATTAGTGCGGACGAATTTCCAATGACTTTGCAATTTTAACCGACATCATATTAACGCTCGCACCTGAATCTAGTAACGTCGAGTAAAGATTTTTATTTCGAAACCGACATATTGTTAGAACCCCGAGAAGGAGTAAAACGTGTTTCCTTAGTCTTATGGAGTATCCTTTATACGAAGGCTATATAAAGGATCCAAGGCTCCCTAGAAATACTAAGTTTAGCCACTGTTATGTAGAGATTTCAAGAGAGCCGTGAAAGTCAATCTTGACTGATTGACTTTCTCTCTCAATCTTAATGGTTAATCTTCACATTCATTGATATTCATATGTCAAGGGTCCTATCAATTGGTTTCAGAGCCATACATTCAATGAACCGAATGGCGATCCTATGAATATTGATGAATGTTTTCCCTCCACCTTCAAACCTTTAAACCTAAACACATACATCTTCAACCTACCTTCAACCAAAACCTTCAAATCTTCATCATCTTCATCATGAAGATATGAAGATCTTCAAATTTTTTCGAAAAATTTTCAGAAAATTTTTCGAAACCGAATCTCACCAAAACACAAACACATCCAAATGAGATTTACAAAAACCGAATCTCATTTACCGAATTTGAACCGAAACTTATTCAAATCATAAATACAAAATCAACAACAACAAATTCATATACTAAAATACTTACATAAACTCCTAGTGATTTCACTATCATCATCATTCAAAATACTAATTCAAAAACACCAAAACTATTTCAGATTCACATGTTCCACCTGCTACTGCTCGTGTTCATCATGAATTCAAAATTCAACATCTACAATTGATGATTGATTACAGTAAATTGATTACAGAAACGTGATCCATACATGATTCCTAGACTTCGATCATCAACAAAATGAATTAACTACAACAGATTTGCGAGGAGTTCTATCGAGTTCTTCATTTTTAACCGAATCATGAAGATCGATTAGTTGTGCACAATCTACTCAATCAAATTTTGATTCGAAAGAAGTTTTAGAATCCTCATGATCTTTTTCCGCTTCATGATGCCTCAGATCAGATGGAAACGCATCATCGAATTCTAATTCTCAAAGTCAAACTTTGAGCTTCATTGGTCAACATTTCAATTTGCGAATTCTGTGATGTTATAGGATGCTATGATGATTAGCGAGTGTTTGTGGCTGAATTTGCAACATATTATATGAAGAAATTGTTGTCTAAAAACAAACAATTCGAAAAATCCATATTTTGTGCTTGAGATGAAGACCGCTATTGTTTTTGCTTCGATTTCTAAATTTAGTGATGTTTTCGAACCTGAATCTGCACAAACACTTCAATTTGCTGCTTTTACAAGTCAAAGAAATCGATATGAAGCATTCATTTATTCAAATTGCAAGTTTGAAAAATCTCATGTTCATCTTCATGAACAGACGTTTGAACAGATTCAGTATTAATGTTGATTCTGATTCGATTTAGATTGATATGAGCTTCGGTATATGATTTTAATTATGATTCGATATTGATCTAATTCGGTATGGCTCGTTCATGATTCGAAATATTGATTGAAGAATCTCATTCGGTATTGCTGCTTGGGTTTTTGTTCTTCAAGCACAGATTCGGTATTGGTATTGAACATCAGATCTGAATAATTTGTTATTGGACCTTCAATCGAATCTGGCCAAGATCTATTACAAGTGTTTAATTGAATGGGCCATATGAATATAATGACCAAGTTACAATATTGAATCCCTTAAGCCCATTACCAAATCTATTTTCTTTAAATGGGCTTACCAAATCTGGAGAAGCCCAACAAGCATTTCAGTCCAAACCTGATGCATATTTGACAATTTTAGTCCCTGACGGGTTTCAGGAATTTGCAAGGGCAGTCCCCTACCGAATCTGGCTACGATTTTGACAGTTTTGGCCCATAGAGCCTATCAGAATTTTCAGGCCTAGTCCTTTACCGAATCTGGACCTCCAAATCATATTTTTTTTCAATACTTTCGAAGCTCGAATTCACACGCCTTTCTCATATGCGTTATTTACGATATTTTGAGGAATTTTCGAGCACGTCAACCATTTTAAACAATGACGCTTTTATTTTATGCAAGCATCATTGTAGGGGAGATATGTATATGGTTGATGTGTGTGTGACTTCAATACACTTACGGTATTGTACTCGGACTTCAAAGAGACAAAATCAAGCGTTACTTGTTTGACGAGTGAGCAAAGGAAAACGAAAAGCGACTTCCACATCCTTGGGGGAGTATTCGAGACGTTAGAAACTTCGAAGGAGCCAACAATCTATGCGATTTATGAGAAAATCATGGGTTTGATTGAAATCAAACTTGATCGCCCGTGCCCCATATGCTTTGAAGGGGGAGTTTCTCTAGTTTTTTGATCTTACTAATCAAGGCAAGTGTTGAGGAGAGCTGTATGTATTAGGAGTTCGATACCTTGAGGGGAGAGCTTCCAAGAATTCATGTCTTCAACAACATGAAGTGATGCTACCATGAATGTCAAATGTATGCGCATTTCCACTGTGCAAACTCAAAGACCATTGAAGGTAGAAGAACTTCAAGTTTCGAAGATCTACATCAACGGTCGTACATTATTTGGGGGGGGGGGAGTTAGTTAGCAATAGTTGATTCTTTCCTTGTAATGTTGTATATTTTACTAGGGAGTTAGTTTTTGGAAACCCGTCTCACTCCTGGGGGGAGATTGTTATAACCCCGAGAAGGAGTAAAACGTGTTTCCCTAGCCTTATGGAGGATCCTTTATACGAGGGCTATATAAAGGATCTAAGGCTCCCCGGAAACACTAAGTTTAGCCACTGTTATGTAGAGATTTCAAGAGAGCCATGGAAGTCAATCTTGACCGATTGACTTTCTCTCTCAATCTTAATGGTTAATCTTCACATTCATTGATATTCATATGTCAAGGGTCCTATCACATATGACCAAAAATTCTCCCGGACTTTAAGTCTTCGACGAGGCTTGTATTTACACTGTGGTGTAGGCTTAACGTACTCAACATCATCGATCGTCCATCCTTCATCATCAACAAACGAGCTTATAGTTTTTTTATGAACTTGTCTGTGTGTTCCTTACCCCACATTTTTTCAAGCGTTTCTCGAATCTCCTCCACATTTACATCCTACTCTTCTTCTTCTACTTTAGGTATCTCTTTTACCGTGTTCATACAAACAGTTATGACTTTGCTTAATTCCTCATCACTTTCACAATAATCATCCTCGAATTCCCTCTCAACTATATATGCCGAAGGAAACCGCATATTTTCTGAATTACAAAATCTGAAAGTGCCCTTTCCTCCTTTAAAAGTGATAGACCCCGCCACTGGGTCGATTTTACCGCCGGCGATCGCAATAAAACCACGTCCTACTTATAAAGGAACTTCTTCATCCGTTGGCATGTTGAAAATAGTAAACGAAACTATAAGAAAAACTCTCTTGACACTTACCATCACGTTACTAAACAACCCTTCTGCCTTACACTCCATGTTATTACCTAGTGTAATTACCGAATTAGATTCTCCCAAAGAACATAGTGAACAATTATCATGGAACAATCTTCTATACATCTCATAGGACATGATATTAATTGAGGATCCCGAATCGGTTATTAATTTAATCACGGTGATCATTATCAAAATGAGGCAAGACCTCGATAACACTCAATTCGAACAAAACCTCACCCGGATCTGCTTCTTGACGAAGAATCACCGGTCTTCCACTCACAGTTTCTTCCAAGGATGACTCTTCGTGGAATACACCAAAATACTTATCCAAAATGACCTCGGAATCCGCATCATCGGGCGCATCTTCAAATCACCCATCGTAATCCCAAGTATCATGATCAATTACATTACTAATAGTAACATTGTTATCAAGCCATTCATCAACATTCCCCTTACTTTCACACTTCTTTGGTTCGTTGACCCGAATTGTCATAAGTTGATGAACTTCCCTTTGCTTAAAGTGAACCGTTTTGACCATCTTGGAATCTTTTTCACCATATTTACCCTTAGTACTAACTTCCAACAATTTCTCAATTCCAGCATCTAGATCATTATCATTACTACCTTCAATGGGAACAAAACCTGTGGTATCAACTTCCAAGAATTCCTGCAAATCATTCTCAACACACAAGTCTATTATATCAAGTTTAAAACAAGTATCATCAGTGGACTTGGGTTGTTTCATGGCCTTGTCTACATGGCAAATCACTCTTTCGTCACCTACCCCTATGCTAAGTTGGTTTTGTTGAACATGGATAATAGCATCCGCGGCGTTTAGGAAAGGTCGACCTAGAATGATTGGTACTTTAGTATCCTTTTTCATTTCAATGATCACAAAGTCGGCCGGAAAGACTAATGGTTCCTTATTTGGACAAGGGTGATTAACTCTTACTATTAAGTCTTCGGTAATACCTATGGGAGTGTCAAAAGAATGGTTAGCCAAACGGATCCCCATTCTAGTTGGTTTTAAGTCTCCTAGGCCAAGCTTCAAGTACAGTGAATAAGGCATTAAATTAACGCTTGCCCCTAAATTGGCTAGTGCATCGTACACTGCTGAATCACCCAATAAATAGGGAATAATAAAGCTTCCCAGGTCTCCCAATTTTGGAGGCATCCTTTGCTTTTGCAAAATGGCCGAACACACCTCATTGAAGAATGTGGCTGACACCTCTTGATATTTACCTTTCTAAGAGATCAGGTCCTTTAAAAACTTCCCGTAGTTGGGCATTCCTTCAATTACTTCTGCCAATGGCATATTGATGCTGTTTTGATTAATCATATCCATAAATTTATTATACTGATTTGCCAGCTTTTCTTTCTTTAAAGCTTTGAGATATGGGATCGGTGCTTTGTACACTTTCAATGGAGGCTTAGTTATGATCTCCGGTGGATCATCTTTCTTTTATCTTGAACCTTTGGCTCGTCATCCTTAAGATTAGCATCCTTTGGCTCCTCATCATTTGGTACCTGCAAAATAGTAGGAGAAACAACGGGTGGAGACTTCGGGGTCTCCTCATTAATAACCAAACCACTTCGGGTGGTTATGGCATTCACGTGCTCATTTCTAACCGGTCCTTTGTTGTTCGGATTAGACTGCGTGTTAGATGGGAGAGTAGCCGATGGTCTCTCTGATAAAGACTGAGCAATGCGGCCCACATCCCGTTCCAAATTCTGAATCGAGGCCTGCTGACTTCTAACTTGCTGCTTTCTCGATTCACCATCTTGCCTCAAAGCAGTAATACTCTCGTCCGTTTTCATGATAAAACCCCTTAACAACTCTTCCAATGGAGGCATCTTATCGACTGGCTGCTGTATGGGTTGAATAGGTTGCTGAAAATTTCTAGGTGGTGCTTGGTGATTTCTGTTATTAAACCCAGGAGGCCTATACGGATAAGTCATCTGATTACCTTGAAAAACCTGATTTCCTCCTTGATAATTATTACCACCCGAATTACCCGATTGGTTGAAAAATTGCTTTCTACCAGGAAATTCACTAATTGCAAAATCACCCTTTTTCACATAACCTAAATAATTAGCCTGTTCCTCCATCGACGCTTGATCACAATCTTTCGTAAGATGTGGTCCCTGACATAACTCATAACCAACCTTTATCGCGTGCATTTCTTTAGTCATAGAATCCATCTGTCTTTTAAAAGTTGCAAGTTGAGCCTTAACTGAAGCAAGCTCGTCACTAGTTTCTGTACCGGCAACATAAGAAGAACGAGAAATATCCATCTCTTGATTCCAATCATAAGAGTGCGTAGCAGTTTAGGAGATGATGTTGTAAGCTTCATCCGGAGTCTTTTTCATTAACGAACCACCTACAGCAATATCAATTTCTTTCCTTGTTAGCACATAACACCCTTATAGAATATCTGGACCTTATTAAAGTTGTTCAACCCGTGTTGAGAAAAATTAGGTAGCATTTTATCGAGCTGTGTCCATGCATCATAGAGTGTCTCATTTGACTTCTGAATAAAGTGATTAATGTCACTCTGTAATTTAGCAGCGTTAAAAGCTGGAAAGAAATGCTGCATAAACTTATCTTCCATTGTAGCCCAACTATCACTTTCACCTTCGGACAATGATTCTAACCAGTCCTTGGCATCGTCTTTCAAAGATCAAGGAAAAACTCTCAAATAGATAACCGTATCTGCAACTTGGATAAATCTTGAACAGATTACAGATGCTTTTGAAGTTCCAAAGATGCTCGAATGAATCCTCTTTCGGTGTACCCCTGAACTGACATTAGTGCATTATCATATTCAAAATCTGCCCCTTAACTTCAAAATCTGTGTTGACTACCGGTTGTCTAATGGCATGGCCGTTGCCAGCCCTCGTGGCTTTCATCAATTCTTCCATGGATTGACCTTCCGCTTGTTCAGCTATCGTATCCCTTCTTCCTTAATATATTCAATATTCGGAATATAAAAAGGTAGTTCAGCGAAACCTTCGGCGATTTCATGTTCTTCTTTAGCTTTTCTGCGTGTATGGTAAACTCTAGATGGTTCCAGAGTTATTTGTACCTAACCTGCGATCACACCACAACAGAACCGCACGTAAATCCAAATAAAAATAACAGTAAATTAACTTTTGCAAAAATTGCTTCTTACAAAAGGATCGAATAATTAAAAGTACACTTAAAATCCCAATGTAGAACCGCTCCCCGGCAGCGGCGTCAAAAAGTTGATTTGTGAAATCTAACCTTAAAATAACTAGCTAAAAACTTTACAATTATCACACAATTACAGTCAACTATAACCTGATCATGCAGTAACCTATAAGTAATTTAACCAGTTCGTTCCACATAGTGCAGTTTAATCGAGATCTTAAAACTAGTAATTATCCTAGAAGTTTAACAAAAGAGTTTTGGTTTGTATTTTAATTCACGCAATGAACGTGAAGCAATTGAAATGAATTAACAATTAAGATAAAATGGTGTTCACTTGAATGATTCACTATCGATATGGATTGTTCTTGTGATTATTACTGATTGTTATGTCTTTCATATAGTTGTATGACTTCTCACAAAGTTCTAATCAATTAAAGTTAGTAAACTCACATAAACACACTTCAAAAGATTAAACTATATTCGATAGAAACTAATGAGACTTGATTTGGACTAAACTCACGTAAAATCATAACTATAACAATCACTTGAAATAGTTACACTATTATGCAGTTCACAACCCTGTCAATCACCAATTAAACCAATGACACAATCACTTGAAATCACTTATCTAATTGTCTAGATCTCCTAAGTGTTGAAGCATAAATTGCATCTCAATTTAACTCACATTAAACGATTAACAACCTACGTATTGAATTAAGAATATAGAACATGCATAATAGTGGATCTTTAATCAAACACAATTAATTTCAATCACAAAACATTAAATCCAATTGATAGAAGAATCTAATATCTATAGTTTCACATTCAAGCAAACACTCAAATAATTAGCCTAGCATATTAAAGTTGCAAGAAACAATAAAAACAATGAATATTCATGATTATAATGATAAAACTAATGACTAAATCGAGTACCGAAAGTTATAAATGATGGAATGAAAGTAAATGATGAACTAATCTTCAATTGTAGGATTAGGGTCTCCAAAAAGCTCTCCTTTTCGTAGATAAAAAACTGCACACCCTCATTAGGGTAAAAACCTCGTCTATTTATAGTTGATCAAAAAGTCACCAGACCGGCCCGCGTCGCGACCGGGATTGATGGATTGCGACCGGGATCAACCACCTGCATCGCAACCGCGATCAATGAATCGCGACCGTGATTGAGCTGTTTTCGAATCCTTCATGTTCTGTCATTGTATTACGGCCGGGATTCCCCTAGTTGCGGCCGTGATCAGCTCCAAACTAAATAAAACTTCAATTCTTCGCGTTCAAACATACTTTGAGCATATATATAACCAATACTCAAATGGAAACAACCAAAACATTAAACCAAAGACCTCATGGAGCTAAAGTTATCATTTTCTCTCCAATTACCACAAAAGTCTTCAAATCTTCGTAAATAACAATAAAAACCCAATATCGAGATATAATATATGTATAATTTGAGTGATATTACTTTTACTTTTTCCTTCTTTTAATTTTATCATTGTAGTCTGGTTTCGTGCAAGTGTGGGCATTGCACGATCTTAAGTGTGGGGGAGGGGTGAATTTTTCACTTAATTAAAAATCCAAGATAATTTTTTTTGAAAATTGTTAAGGAAAGACTAATAAAATGAGTTTTTTTTTTAGAATCACACTACATTTTTGTTTGTCCTACATTATAAAAAATTGTTGCTTTTTGATTAATAATGCATACCCTTAAAAGTAACTAGTTTTTGACTCCCTATATGGTGATTTTTTTTTTAAATTTTGAGATGGAATAATTTGTAAAGAAATATAAAACACCTAAAAACTAAGTTAATGTAAATGATAAAGAAATACTCTAGGATTTTAAGTTAGCCTTTTTATTTTAAAACCAATTTTCAGCTAGTTTACCCAGGTCATTAGCACCCACTATGCGTGATAGAAACAAATAGTTACCGTAGGAACCTTAACCTTTCCAGGAATAACCCAATTAAACCAAAATCCCCATTCCAAACCCTTTATTTTTGGAAGTATAAATTCTTAGTCAAACTTATGTCTTTACATTAATCTAATATTAAGGCTAATAGAACTAATCTCAACTTCGAGATCGGACAACTTGTTTAAGATATGAAGTAAACGCCAAATATTGTGAAACAATTGCAAACTTATAGCTATTACCATATGGCACTGAGGCAGCAAAAGAGTCCCAATGATGGACAACTTAGAAAATTTCCAAATGTAAAGCTAATGCTAAGCATGAAAGCAAAAGAAATGAAAAGCAAAAGAGCCCAATGATGGCCAATGAGAGTGATGAGAGTGAGAGAAAAAAGTTCTAAAAGAGTCCAATGATGACCAACTGTTGTATAAATCTGGTGTAATAAACATTAGGACCACTTGTGCTCCTTGGTCTGGTTCAGAATAGTTCTTATAATAATAACTAAACTTTAATGATTAGACATCGTCTTGACTTTGCATTTTACTTTCGTTTTTACACCCATTTTATATCTCGTGTCATGATTACCTCAATAAACCAAATTTTGATTAAACTACCCATTTAATATTTCTTTTGATACATTACCTAGGTGAAATTCATAAGTAAGTGTTAATTTTTCAATAGATTTTGAAGATAATTTCAGGTTGAAAACACAAGATTAACCAAAGTATTGTTAAAACATCTCATTAAATACTATGTTTGATAAAAATGCCTAAAGGAGTATACTTTTAAATGTTTAAATCTTTATTTTCTTGAGGACAAATAAAGCTTAAGTGTGGGGAATTTGATAATTCCTAAATTATACAGGTTTTTGGTAACATTTTAAGGAGTTATCTTAGTATTTTAAAGCCATCTTAATACTTAAACATACCAAAATGGGTAAAAATGGGGAAAAAGGTATTTCTAATGTTTTTATTTAAGTTATGTATTAAACATGATCAAAAACAGTTAAAAGTTACAGAATAGCAGATGAAGCTGCCTGCATGGAGGTATTGAAGCTCCCGGCTTAGGTGACAAAACTCAGAACAATCCAGAACATTGCAGAAAACACACCAGAATTAGAGAGATAGTAGTGAAGCCGCCGGATTAGGCCAATTTCGTGTACTCAAAACCCAAGAAAAAGTTAAAAAAAAAAAAAAGGCAACGAAATCAAAAAGATTGCAGATTAGTGAAGCCGACGGCTTGACCATGAAGCCGCTGGCTTGGCCAAAGACAGATACACATTTTCAACTTGCGGATTAAGTTAAACTTACAGAAAGAGTAACCAACCAAGTGAAGCCTCCGGCTTCACCCTGAAGCCGCCTGCTTGGGCCACCGAACTTAGAGAGTGTAAATAGAGGCCTCTTGTATCAGTTTTGTATGTATTTTTTCAGTTTACTCTTAGGGTTCTCACCAAAAACATTAAAAATTCCAAGTTGTAATCAAGTTATTAATCAAGTTTATCTTTCAATTTACCGTTAAGGTACATGTCTTTGTTATCTTATTCTTGTTATCGTATTTTATTTACTGTTCTTATTCTCTGTTCGTCTACCACTATGAACTAAACGTTCATAGTGGTTGTGTGGATGAAGTTAACTTTGTCTGGGAAACAGATGAAGCTGCCGGCTTCACCAGTTCAAGCCGCCGGCTTGGCTGGAACAAAGCCGTCGGCTTTGTGCTTAATTTTGTGCAGTTTCTGATTTTCCAGATCTGTATAAACTAAGTTTCTGTGATGATTATTTAAGCTGTTTTGAATCTGCTATGTTTTAATATGCTTGTTTGCCATGCTTAATGATTAAATAACTTGATTTTAGGATTGATTAACACTTAATCCAAGAATCTATTATTCGATTCATGCTACTTATTTAGATCTAATCAATCAAACCTATCAAATTGGATTGCATGCAATGAAGTTAAACAACATTGGTAGTGATAAATCTGTTAAATTTGAATTACACTTATATAATAGAGTTTAATATTGTTAGGCTTAGTCAAAGATCCTCTATTTGGATGTGTTTGGTTAATGATTGCATGAAAACTGGGTAAAGATTAGCTTTCAACTAGTAACTTGAGTTGATATACTTGATGTTTAATAGTATTTATATTTGTCAATCTATTTGCATGTTAATTAATCCTCATCGTATGGTTAAATTGATATGTATTGTATAATGTAATTGAATTGAATACTAAGAATTGAGATGTTAGCCTTGAACATCACTTGTCTAGCATATGCCTTAAGTCCTACCTATTGAATGAAATGCAACACTTGATAATAGTTGGTCTATGATTATTATCTTGATTTGTGTTAATATAACTCATGAAAATTGCCTAATATGATTTCCTTATAAGTTATTCGTTCATGTAACTACTTTTATCCTTTAATTATTTCTTTATTTTTTATTTCTTGAGAATTCGTTACTGTGTTCATTAAAAACATATCTTTAATCATCTCTTTCCTAAGAGATAAAATTCAACAACCTAAAAACATATAAAAATCTATCTTTAGTTTTTAATAAGAACTAAGCTATATAATAAACTAACTTAAAACCGCATCTACGCTCTCTTGGTACGATAACCTAAAATACTACATCTGATCGGGTCTTGTTGCTCGTTAGGGTGTTAAAAGTGTATTAAATAAAGGTTATATAATTTTAAAAGTTTGAAAAGGCAAATTAATCACTACACACTTTTGCACATCAACTCGATTCTCCCGGAAGTGCCAAAGCTTGAAGCTTTTGAACCACTTAGCTACTTCCCACACATTAAGCTTTTATGCTTATGTTGAGAAAAGGTAGGAAGTAGATACTACCCTTTCGTTAAATGATAGAACATGGTGCCATAGCTTTTGGCTATGACGTGTGTTGTCTAAGAAACACTAGCACGAAGCCATTGCTCCTAAAAAGGATGGCACTTTGTGAAGCTCAGTGGCTCCTCTTCCCTCGGTACGCTACATCGGTGTGACACATCGTGAAATGATGCATCCACCAAAGTCAATATGAAATGATGTGAATTAAGAAGTCTCCTACACCAAGTAAAACGACATTCGGAAGACTTTACTTCCTTAAGTGGATAGACTTGACTCATCCGGAAGTGTTAAAGCTTGAGGCTTTAAACACTTGGTTTTTGAAACAAACATGGAAGACTTTACTTCCATGCAACACTTTGATTCTCTTTAAAATTTTCAACTTTAAACACATGAATCACTTGAAAGTGGAAGACTTTACTTCCACTTGAACTTACCAAAACAAAAGAAGACTTTACTTCTTAACATGTGAAACAAAAGGGAAGACTTTACTCCCCAAAAATACAAGTTTTAAACCATTTAGATGTTAATGAATTGTGATATTGTAATGGCCAAAAACTTGTTCCAAGAATTATGTCAACAATGCAGGTTTTATCATTTTTAAGGTGTATGTGACAAGTTTTATCCAAAAAATTTAAAATGGCCCGAAATTTAACTCTCCCACTACATTTAGTGTAATATAATGCCCTCATTACATTGAACGAAGGAATGAGTAAAATAGAGGGACATTTTGAATATAGACTAGAGAAGAGAAGAGAAAGAGAAACCGAGAATAGATCAAATGATTTTTGTTGTCGCCATTCGAAAAAACTTAGTCACCAATTCGCTTGCATGTTGTTGTACCACTTGTTGAGCCAAAATAAGGAGCCATTTGCACAATGACCTTCCCTACAATTCAAGTATGCTCACATGGTACAAAATGGGTGGGGCGATACTTGTTCAAGTATATGCACCCACAATATGATCACTTTCAACCAACTCAAAACATAACTATCCAATTCACAACACAAACAACCACACAATATATCTTCATGATAAAACAACCAAGCAATAGATAACAAATCCCCAACACGAACATCCATAAAATAGAATCATTATGCTAAAACAAACCAAGCATAATATAATAAATCATCAACACACACATGCATTACCATACGAATGATAATAACATCGTAATCCTAATAAAAGTATGCAAACATATGCGATGTTATTACATAGGAAACCAAATTGTTTAATTGTTTCCTCCGGGCATTACCTACCATTCGGATCATACAAGCATAAACTACCAACATAACAACCACAAGAAAATAAAAACATAACATGTTCACCAATCAACCAAACATCACAAACTACCAATTGTATCAAGTTTCCAACTCATCTGCTCGCATTATTACACAACTAAATTGTTTTGAAAATCCCACCAACATAAACCACAAAGTTTTAAAATCAATACCAACCTTCAAGCACAAAACAAACTTAAAGAAAATCCTTGTCAAAAGTTACCAAACCAACCACTTGGACCAAAGTTAAGGTCGCCTTGACCACCATGTTGAGCCCTTTTCCATTCTTCCTCCTCTTGTCTTTCCCTTTCTTATTGGAGCATTCGTTGTTGATGCAACTCATGCAACTCTTGAGCACTTTGCACAAAATATTCGTAATTATAAGGAGTTAGAAAAGGTGGTTGTGGGTTTGAATCCACATATGGGTTTCATGGCTCACGGTAAGGTAAAGGAGCGGCGGGGTTCACATGCATTCTTTCCACGGAGTGACATAACCATGAGATGTTACGCCCTTGACCCGCTTGGTTGTATCCAATGGCGTAGATATATCGGTTTATCCTACTAAATTGGTCTTAAAAGAATTTCCTATCTTGAGGGCTAAGATTATAAGCCCATTGGGTTGGAACACTCGAACTCCCACTACCACTAACCCCTGCTAGATTTGGATTTGCTTACGTCCTCCCCATCCTCTTTCATTAAAATGTTACACCCTAGTTAATCATTCATATTCGATTTCTTCATCTCTATCCTCTCCCCGACCAATTCATCAAGGTCAATGTCAAAATACTTAGCTACCAAAGTCACAAAATAGCCACCCATCAAAGGCTTTTCATCCTTCTTACCATCTTTATCAAAAAGAATGAAAGCGATAGTGTTTGGAATGTGTGCATTCAAACCATTATAGATCATGTGGTTAAGCCAAACATCTATATGGGACATCTTTTCTTAGTTTTTGGCCCGGATGTTAATCACACGTGAAACAACTATATGAACCATAGGGCGGATGAGGCCTTTGAGAGTGGTCATGGAGATTTTCCCAGGGACAAATGGGCCATTACTCATTCGGGAGAATTTAGAAGGAAAGTGAAAGGTCATTGAAAAGTTGTGGCAACCTTCAAATATGTCCATAATGCCTTCGGATCTACACTGTATTCAACATAAATCCCTAGGATTCTGATCCAATCCATCATGCTCAAACTCCTATCTTTTACCCCTAGGCGGAAGGTCATGTAACCCGCCTCATTTATTTGGTTCGGTCTGGGGTTAAAAATCAAAGTGGTGAGGAATTCCATGGTAAGCGTTCGGTAAGTGGCTTCCCTAATGATAAAAAGTGGCCACTAAGGGTTGATTATTATTTGCTTATTTTTCACATTTGGATAAAAAGCTGTTTGCTCTGTAGGTTGGGACGCCGTCCAGAAGGATGGGACACCGTCCCAGTGTGAAGGACTGTACGCCATCCAGAAAATTTGGACGCCGTCCAAATGTTCTGGCGGGCCAGCTGACTATTTTAGATATTTAAAGGGGGCAAAGTGGTAATTTCACATGGGGGCCGAATTTAAAGCCCTAGATAAGTTTTTGGAGCATCATTTACTCCATATACAACTACCACACCCCTTCCACTTAAATTCTAGAGAGAGAGTGTGATTCTTGTGTGAGAAAGCTCAAATCGAAGAGGAAGAAGCTTGTGTTGGGTTATAGCTCGAGCATTAAAGTTGTTCATCTCCTCACTAGCTACGTTTTGATTGTGGTGGTAAGTCCTAATCTTGATTTCCTTAGTTTAAATTGTTTAAGGGTTAGGGTTTGGGCTAGTGATGAACACAAAACCAATTGTTAGTGATTTGGGGGTTTTTGGGTAAGTTTGGGTCATGAGGACTCAAAGACGACTAACCTAGGGTTTTGAAATGCTAAATCTGTTTATGAGTCTTAAATTGGTTAGTTAACTACTAGCACACCTAGATGTTATGTAAGTGGGGTTGTTATTTGGGTATGTGGTGACCCGAATGGGTGTGGAAACCTCGAATGGGTAAAACGGGTCTTTGATGACCTAAGTTGTCTTGTTAGGGTGAAAATGCGATAACATTGTGATTATATGTGTATTAAGACCATAAATGGTTAGAGCTAGGGTTGTTGGCGAAGTTGACCCAATATTAGGGTTAAGTGTGCAAATGGGTCGGAATTGCACCATTGGTCAAAATGACTCTAGGATGTTGAGTGAGTTGGTTGACCAACTTGATTGTGTGATTGATTAATTGTATACATAATGTAATAGGTGCGTTACGTTGAAGGTTGCGAGCTTGGTTTAACATTCACTGACGGCGTTAAGGTGAGTGGAGTAATTATGCATGTATGTATATAGTGTATTTATTTGTATGCTATGGTATGAACCACAGAGCCGGTAGTACCATAGTAAGTGTGAGTGTATTATGATGTGAACCACGGAGCTGGTAGCATCATGGTACGTGTGTTGTAGTGTGAACCACAGAGCCGGTTGCACTATAGTACGAGTCGTAAAGTGTGAACCACGGAGCCGGTAGCACTATAAAATGAGATGTGAACCACGGAGCCGGTAGCATCGAAGTGTGAACCAAGGAGTTGGTAGCACTATAAAATTAGGTGTGAACCACGGAGTCGGTAGCACCGAAGTGTGAACCACGGATCCGGTAGCACTATAAAAGAGTATGACTCAAATGCGTAGTGACGTGAACCACAGAGCCGGTAGAGTCATAGCATTGCGTATGGTGTGAACCACGAAGCCGGTAGCACCATGACGCAAAAACGGTGAACCATATAGTTGTTTATGTTTATGTTGACGTTGTAAAGTAGCATATTATATTGTCATGGAGTATATGATATTGATTCATGCTAGTCGTGGTAATTGGAGGTGATTAGCTTATACTTGGAGTTTGTATGCTAATTGTTAATACTAGCGAATATGCGGTGTGTGTGTAAGTGTATGCAAGTAGGTATGTTATATATATATATATATATATATATATATATATATATATATATATATATATATATATATATATATATATATGTATAACTATTGCACTCACTAAGCTTTAGCTTACCCTCTCGTTGTTTACCTTTTTAGGCTCCGGCGCTGACAAAGGCAAAGGTATTCGGTTGGATTCGTGGTCTCCCGCTTATTTTGATAGGGGATGCTTTTGGGTTAGCTTATGGAAGTTCGGCCAAGATTTGGGTAGTTTAACCCCAAACACCATGCTCTAAGTGTCATTTAGGAATTAAACTCTTATGGTCGAAACTTGTATTTTGAACGAAATTCGTAAAACGGGACATTGTGGGCCCGGTGTTGTAAAACTTGTTTTGATGATGGAAATCCTTTAGTTTTACTTATTATAATATGTTGTGAATAGGTTTTCGTTTAAAAGTATCGGGAAGCGGAAATTTCCGCTCGTGTAAATTGGAACCCGAGATCAGAACCTGGTAGTTCATTGGGACGCCGTCCCAAAAGTTTGGACGCCATCCAAGCCTTTGTTACTGGACGCCGTCCAGAACCTTGGACGCCGTCCAGATGTACTGTCCCAGAAAATTTTTTTTTTAGGGTGTTTTTGGATTACTGAAGTCGGGTTGTTACAAGTGGTATCAGAGCATGGTCCAAGGGATTTAGACGACTTGAGATAGGTGCCTAGACTTAGACTTTAATGTGTATGCGTTTAAAGCAGGACTTGTAGGAGACGGGTCAGACCGGGAGTTGATTAGTGCTTAGGTTTATGTGAACTAACCTTGCCCTAATTATTTTGTGTTGTGTTAGCAATCATCAAGTGAGATAGACGTTGTACTAGCAAGTTAATGCGACGTGCTCGCGTAACAATGATTAGCTACCATTGTTACGGGTTCAAATCGTGTCAAACAAGTGATGTACGACGATTATCGAGCAAGATGGGGTAGTGTGGTGTATATGTATATACGTATGTGTTAAGTCCTTTCGTTTTGTTGTTTAATCTTTTCCGTTTTATAGAATGAAGACGAGAAATGGACCCGAACATGATAATGGAGGTACGAGCGAGGACTCCGAGTTTACGGCCAAAGTTGAGGCCATCTTTAAACATCGAAAGGCGGAGTTTCTCGAAGATGTTAAGAAGATGTTCCTAGATACGATTGATGAGCAACGAGTCAATGTGGTAAAGGAACAAGTTAAGGCCGTTCTTCACGAAGATAATGTGGGAAGACGGGACTTTTTCTATAAGAATTTCAAGGATTCTCAACCTCCCACCTTTGAGGATGAACGAGACCCTCTCAAGAGTGCCGGTTGGATCTCCGATATGGAGGGGGCCTTCCGTACTTTTGAATGTCCTCTCGATAAAAAGACAAGGTACGGGTGTAGTATGTTAAGGGGCGATGCTAAATTGTGGTGGGATGTGAAGATCCAACTTTATGGTGAAGAACAATGCATGGAATTCACTTGGGATGAATTCAAGAAGGAGTTTTTCGATGAATACCGAACTTCGGCCGATCTTACTAGGCTTAAGGACGAGTTACGTTCCTTGAGGCAAGGGTCGATGGATTTGAACACTCTCAAATCCGTGTTTTTGTCCAAGACCCAATTTTGCCCGGAGTATGTCGGGAATGATAAAATGTTGAAAGAAGATTTCTATCGGATCTTGAATGATAGTTATCAAGAGAAGATTAGTGTGAACGTGGTGAAAAGCTTCGATGAGTTGTTTAATATGACCAAAGATTTTGAGGTGCTAGTGTTGAGAAAGAGTGGCTTCACTTTTGGCAAAAGGAAGTTTGAAGCTACTAGTCAATCTAACAAAAAGAGTAAGGGTGCTAGTGAGAGTGTTGGTAGTGTGAAGAAGGGTGCGTCCGGGGGCTTTGGACCCAAATGTTATAATTGTAGACGATAAGGACACATGGCTCATGATTGTACAAATGCATCATCAACACCAAAGCTCACTTGTTACAATTGTGGTAAAGAAGGGCACCGAAGGCCGAAATGCCCCGATTTGCGAGGTGAACATGTTAAGAAGTTGGAGAAGGTGGCGGGTACGGCTAGGGGTCGCAATTATTTGATGACCAATGACGAAGCCAAACAATCTAACGAAGTTGTCTCGGGTACTTTCATGGTTAACTCTAATCCGGCAAGGATACTTTTTGATAGTGGTGCTAACTTGTCGTTTGTGTCACCAAAGTTTGTGCCTAAACTTAATAAACTGTTAGCTAAGTTAAGTCGTCCGGTAGAAGTTGAAATAGCGGATGTCAAGACGATGCTAGTGGTTGATGTGTGTAAAAATTGTGATGTTGTGTTTGGTGCCAAAAACTTTAAAATTGATCTCATCCCGATGACTTTATGTGATTTTGATATTGTCGTTGGTATGGATTGGATTGATCGTTATAGAGCCGATATTGCATGCCATAAAAAATCTATTCGTGTGAAGACCCCAAGTGGGGGAGAGTTAATTATTCATGGTGATAAGCGAAGAAGACTTGTGCCGATATGCACTTTTGCACGGGCACGTCATTTCCTTGTTAGTGGTGGCATAGCTTTTCTTGCCCATGTTGTTGATACTCGTGACGAGCCACCACCCATTCTTGAAATTCTGGTGGTTAGCGAATTCTAAGGCATTTTTCCGGACGAGTTACAGGGTGTTCCGGCGAAAAGACAAGTTGAATTTCGCATTGAGTTGGTTCCGGGAGCTACTCCCATTGCTAAAAATCCTTATCGTTTAGCGCCGACGGAAATGCAAGAGTTATTAAATCAAACCCAAGAGTTGCTTGAGAAGGGTTTCATTCGACCGAGTGCTTCGCCATGGGGCGCTCCGGTTTTATTTGTAAAGAAGAAGGATGGTAGTATGCGGATGTGCATCGATTATCGAGAGTTGAACAAAGTGACTATAAAGAATCGCTATCCATTACCTCGGATTGACGATTTGTTTGACCAACTCCAAGGTGCAACGTATTTCTCTAAAATCGACCTACGGTCCGACTATCACCAAATGCGGGTCCGTGAGGAAGATATTGAGAAAACGGCTTTTCGAACTCGTTACGGGCATTTTGAATTCGTAGTAATGCCTTTTGGTCTTACGAATGCACCGGCGGCATTCATGGATCTTATGAAACGAGTGCCAACCTATGTTGGACAAGTCGGTAATTGTGTTCATCGATGACATACTTGTCTATTCGAATAGTATGAAGGAACATGAACATCATTTGCGGGGTGTGTTGAAGACATTGCGGAAGGAGAAGTTGTACGCTAACTTCTCCAAATGTGAATTTTGGCTAAGGGAAGTTCAATTTCTTGGTCATATTGTGAACAAAGATGGTATTCAAATAGATCCGGGGTAGATAGAAACGGTGAAGAGTTGGGGACGACCAACTATGCCTACGGAAATCCGAAGTTTTCTCGGATTGGCCGGCTATTATCGTCAGTTTATCCAAGACTTTTCCAAGATTGCTTCTCCATTGACGAAGTTGATAAGAAATAATGCGAGATTTAATTGGGAGAACTAGCAAAAAATTGCTTTTCAATTGTTAAAAGAGAAGTTGTGTCAAGCTCCGGTGCTAGTTTTGCCGGAAGGGGTGGAATACATGACGGTCTATTGTGATGCTTCTCTAAACGGACTCGGGTGTGTTCTAATGCAAATAGGTAAAGTCATCGCTTATGCCTCTCGACAATTAAAGGAACACGAAACGAGATATCCAACTCATGATCTTGATTTGGCGGCGGTTGTTCATGCGTTGAAAATTTGGCGCTATTACTTGTATGGTGTCAAGTGTACGATTTATTCGGATCACAAGAGCATAAAACACCTTTTTGATCAAAGAGATTTGAACTATCGTCAACGTAGATGGATGGATGTGGTGAAAGACTATGATTGTGAAATACTTTATCATCCGGGTAAGGCGAATGTGGTCGCGGACGCGTTAAGTCGGAAGAGTCAACATTCGTCGATACGAGTAGGATCATTACGCATGATTATTACTAACGATTTTCTTGTAAAGCTTGGCGAGACTTAAATTGAAGCTTTTGTTAACAATAAGCATGAGGAACGAATCGTGGGACAAACGGAGTCTATTACCTTAGGTCCGCATGGTTTGTTATTCTTTCAAGGACGAGTGTGGGTGCCTAAAATGGGTGATTATCGACGAGTGCTACTTGATGAAGCACATAAGTCAAGGTATTCCATTCATCCAGGCGCGACGAAAATGTATCTTGATTTAAGGAAAGAGTATTGGTGGCCGGGCATGAAACGTGATGTTGTTAAATATGTTGAACAATGCGTCACGTGTTTGCAAGTTAAAGCCGAACACCAAAAGCCGTATGGTACGTTACAACATTTAGAAATCCTGAAATGGAAATGGGAGCACATTACCATGGATTTCATCACAAAGTTACCAAAGACGGCGAGAACCCAATTTGACTCGATTTGGGTAATAGTTGATCGATTGAAGAAAAGTGCTTTGTTTCTTCCCATTCGGGAAGCGATATCATCGGAGACCTTGGCAAAGTTGTTCATCAAGGAAGTGATATCGAGACACGGGGTTCATATATCTATTATTTCGGATCGAGATAGCCGTTTTACATCTCGGTTTTGGGAAAAGTTTCACGAAGATATGGGTACACAATTGAAATTGAGCATGGCGTATCATCCTCAAACAGACGGGCAAACTGAATGTACGAATCAAATATTAGAGGATATGTTACGGGCGTGTATTATTGATTTCGGTGGTAGTTGGGATGAGCACTTACCTTTGGTGGAATTCTCGTACAACAATAGTTATCATACTAGTATCAGGATGCCACCTTATGAGATGCTCTATGGGCGAAGGTGTCGAACTCCAATTTGTTGGGGTGAAGTGGGACAAAAAAAAATTGGGAGTACCGATTTGGTGTTAGAGACGAATAACAAGATTGATATGATTCGGGCTTATTTGAAAAAGGCGCAAGATAGACAAAAGTCTTATGCCGACAAACGTAGGCGAATGATCGAATTCCAAGAAGGTGACATGGTGATGCTTAAGGTTTCGCCATGGAAAGGTATTATCCGGTTTTGAAAATGGGTAAAGTTAGCTCCTCGGTTTATTAGCCCATTTAAAGTTGTAGCTCGTGTTGGCGAAGTTGCATATCGTTTGGAATTACCCGAAGAGCTTGTGGGGATCCATAATACATTTCATGTTTCCCATCTCCGTAAGTGTCTTGCGGATGATTCTTCGTGGGTGTCATTAGACGAAATTATGCTAAACAATAAGTTAGAGTATATTGAGGAGCTGGTTGCTATACTTGACAAAAAAGTGAAAAGATTGAGGAATAAAGAGGTGAGAACTTTTAAAGTTCAATGGCGTCGTAGTATAGGTTCCGAGTTTACTTGGGAGCCCGAAAAGTTTGTTTTAGTGTATCTTCCTGCTTGTCATGCGGCTTGGATTGCGAGGTCGCAATTCGGTTCAAGTGGGAGAGAGTTGTAAGATCCTGTTTGCTCTGTAGGTTGGGACGCTGTCCAGAAGGATGGGACGCCGTCCCAGTGTGAAGGACTGGACGCCGTCCAGACAGTTTGGACGCCGTCCAAATGTTCTGGCGGGCCAGCTGACTATTTTAGATATTTAAAGGGGGCAAAGTGGTAATTTCACATAGGGTCCGAATTTAAAGCCCTAGATCAGTTTTTGGAGCATCATTTACTCCATCTACAACCACCACACCCCTTCCACTTAAATTCTAGAGAGAGAGTGTGATTCGTGTGTGAGAAAGCTCAAATCGAAGAGGAAGAAGCATGTTTCGGGTTAGAGCTCGAGCATTAAAGTTATTCATCTCCTCACTAGCTACGTTTTGATTGTGGTGGTAAGTCTTAATCTTGATTTCCTTAGTTTAAATTGTTTAAGGGTTAGGGTTTGGGCTAGTGATGAACACAAAACCAATTGTTAGTGATTTGGAGGTTTTTAGGTAAGTTTGGGTTATGAGGACTCAAAGACGATTGTCTTGTTAGGGTGAAAATGTGATAACATTGTGATTATATGTGTATTAAGACCATAAATGGTTAGAGTTAGGGTTTTTGGCGAAGTTGGCCCAATATTATGGTTAAGTGTGCAAATTGGTCGAAATTGCACCATGGGTCAAAATGACTCTAGGATGTTGAGTGAGTTGGTTGACCAACTTGATTGTGTGATTGATTAATTGTATACATAATGTAATAGGTGTGTTACATTGAAGGTTGTGAGCTTGGTTTAACATTCACCGACAGCGTTAAGGTGAGTGGAGTAATTATGCATGTATGTATGTAGTGTATTTATTTGTATGCTATGGTATGAACCACGGAGCTGGTAGTACCATAGTAAGTGTGAGTGTATTATGATGTGAACCACGGAGCAGGTAGCATCATGGTACACGTGTTGTAGTGTGAACCACGGAGCCGGTAGCACTATAGCACGAGTCGTAAAGTGTGAACCACGGATCCGGTAGCACTATAAAATGAGATGTGAACCACGGAGCCGGTAGCATCAAAGTGTGAACCACAGAGCCGGTAGCATCGAAGTGTGAACCACGGAGCCGGTAGCACTATAAAATTAGGTGTGAACCACGGAGCCGGTAGCACCGAAGTGTGAACCACGGAGCCGGTAGCACTATAAAAGAGTATGACTCAAATGCGTAGTGACGTGAACCACGGAGCCGGTAGCGTCATAGCATTGTGTATGGTGTGAACCACGTAGCCGGTAGCACCATGACGCGAAAACGGTTAACCATATAGTTGTTTATGTTTATGTTGACGTTGTAAAGTAGCATATTATATTGTCATGGAGTATATGATATTGATTCATGCTAGTCGTGATAATTGGAGGTGATTAGCTTATACTTGGAGTTTGTATGCTAATTGTTAATACTAGCGAATATGCGGTGTGTGTGTGTGTGTGTGTGTAAGTGTATGCAAGTAGGTATGTTATATATGTATATGTATAACTATTTCACTCACTAATCTTTAGCTTACCCTCTCATTGTTTTCCTTTTTAGGCTCCGGCACGGACAAAGGCAAAGGTATTCGGTTGGATTAGTGGTCTCCCGCTTATTTTGATAGGGGATGCTTTTGGGTCAGCTTATGGAAGTTCGGCCAAGATTGGGTATTTTAACCCCAAACACCATGCTCTAGGTGTCGTTTGGGAATTAAACTCTTATGGTCGAAACTTGTATTTTGAACGAAATTCGTAAAACGGGACATTGTGGGCCCGGTGTTGTAAAACTTGTTTTGATGATGGAAATCCTTTAGTTTTACTTATTATAATATGTTGTGAATAGGTTTTCGTTTAAAAGTATCGGTGTAGTGACCAGAACTTTTTCATGTTTATATATATTAAATGAAATTGTTATTTACATGATTAAGTGTTTCCAACATGTTAAACAATCAAACTCATTAAGACTTGATTAATTGAAACAGGTTTTATATAGACAATTGACCACCCAAGTTGACCGGTGATTCACGAACATTAAAACCTGTAAAAACTATATGATGTCATATATATGGATATATATATATATATAATTAACATGGTATTATGATAAGTAAACATATCATTAAGTATATTAACAATGAACTACATATGTAAAAACAAGACTACTAATTTAATGATTTCGCAACGAGACATATATGTAACGATTATCGTTGTAACGACATTTAATGTATATATATCATATTAAGATATATTAATACATCATGATATCATGATAATGTAATAATTTAACATCTCATTTGATATAATAAACAATGGGTTAACAACATTTAACAAGATCGTTAACCTAAAGGTTTCAAAACAACACTTACATGTAATGACTAACGATGATTTAACGACTCAGTTAAAATGTATATACATGTAGTGTTTTAATATGTATTCATACACTTTTGAAAGACTTCAAGACACTTATCAAAATACTTCTACTTAACAAAAATGCTTACAATTACATCCTCATTCAGTTTCATCAACAATTCTACTCGTATGCACCCGTATTCGTACTCGTACAATACACAGCTTTTAGATGTATGTACTATTGGTATATACACTCCAATGATCAGCTCTTAGCAGCCCATGTGAGTCACCTAACACATGTGGGAACCATCATTTGGCAACTAGCATGAAATATCTCATAAAATTACAAAAATATTAGTAATCATTCATGACTTATTTACAAGTAAACAAAATTACACATCCTTTATATCTAATCCATATACCGACGACCAAAAACACCTACAAACACTTTCATTCTTCAATTTTCTTCATATAATTGATCTCTCTCAAGTTCTATCTTCAAGTTCTAAGTGTTCTTCATAAATTCTATAAGTTTTAGTTTCATAAAATCAAGAATACTTCCAAGTTTGCTAGCTTACTTTCAATCTTGTAAAGTGATCATCCAACCTCAAGAAATCTTTCTTATTTACAGTAAGATATCTTTCTAATACAAGGTAATACTCATATTCAAACTTTGATTCAATTTATATAACTATAACAATCTTATTTCGAGTGGAAATCTTACTTGAACTTGTTTTCGCGTCATGATTCTGCTTCAAGAACTTTCAAGCCATCCAAGGATCCTTTGAAGCTAGATCTATTTTTATCATTTCCAGTAGGTTTACCTACTAAAATTAAGGTAGTAATTATGTTCATAAAATCATTCGATTCATACATATAAAACTATCTTATTCGAAGATTTAAACTTATAATCACTAGAACATAGTTTAGTTAATTCTAAACTTGTTCACAAATAAAGTTAATCCTTCTAACTTGACTTTTAAAATCAACTAAACACATGTTCTATATCTATATGATATGCTAACTTAATGATTTAAAACCTGGAAACACGAAAAACACCGTAAAACCGGACATACGCCGTCGTACTAACACCGCGGGCTGTTTTGGGTTTGATAATTAAAAACTATGATAAACTTTGATTTAAAAGTTGTTCTTCTGGGAAAATGATTTTTCTTATGAACATGAAACTATATCCAAAAATCATGGTTAAACTCAAAGTGAAAGTATGTTTTTCAAAATGGTCATCAAGACGTCGTTCTTTCGACTGAAATGACTACCTCTTACAAAAACTACTTGTAACTTATATTTCCGACTATAAACCTATACTTTTTCTGTTTAGATTCATAAAATAGAGTTCAATATGAAACCATAGCAATTTGATTCACTCAAAATGGATTTAAAACGAAGAAGTTATGGGTAAAACAAGATTGGATACTTTTTTGATTGTTGTAGCTACGCAAAATATTGTAACAATTCTATACAATTCATATCCTAGCTAACTTATATTGTATTATAGATGTATTCTAATATATTATGTAATCTTGAGATACCATAGACACGTATGCAAATGTTTTGACATATCATATCGACCCATGTATATATATTATTTGGAACAACCATAGACACTCTATATGCAGTAATGTTGGAGTTAGCTATAAAGGGTTGAGGTTGATTCCAAAAATATATATGCTTTGAGTTGTGATCTAGCCTAAGACGTGTATACACTGGGTCGTGGATTGATCCAAGATAATATATATATTGATTTATTTCTGTACATCTAACTATGGACAACTAGTTGTAGGTTATTAACGAGGACAGCTGACTTAATAAGCTTAAAACATTAAAACGTATTAAAAATGTTATAAATATATTTTGAACATACTTTGATATATATGTACATATTTGTTATAGGTTCGTGAATCGACCAGTGGCCAAGTCTTACTTTCCAACGAAGTAAAAATCTGTGAAAGTGAGTTATAGTCCCACTTTTAAAATCTAATATTTTAGGATGAGAATACTTGCAACTTTATAAATGTTTTACGAAATAGACACAAGTAAATGAAACTACATTATATGTGTGAATGATCGAAGCCGAATATGCCCCTTTTTAGCTTGGTAGCCTAAGAATTTGGGAACAGACCCCCAAATTGACGCGAATCCTAAAGATAGATCTATCGGGCCCAACAAGCCCCATTCTGGAATTTGGAATGCTTTAGTACTTCGAAATTATCATGTCCGATGGGTGTCCCGGAATGATGGGGATATTTTATATGCATCTTGTTAATGTCGGTTACCAGGTGTTCACCATATGAATGATTTTTATCTCTATGTATGGGATGTATTGAAATATGAAATCTTGTGGTCTATTATTATGATTTGATAATATATAGGTTAAACCTATAACTCACCAACATTTTTGTTGACGTTTTAAGCATTTTTATTCTCAGGTGATTATTAAGAGCTTTCGCTGTTGCATACTAAAATAAGGATAAGATTTGGAGTCCATGCTTGTATGATATTGTATAAAAACTGCATTCAAGAAACTTATTTTTGATGTAATATATTCTTATTGTAAACCATTATGTAATGGTCGTGTGTAAACAGTATATTTTAGATTATCATTATTTGATAATCTACGTAATGCTTTTTAAACCTTTATCGATAAAATAAAGGTTATGCTTGTTTTAAAAATGAATGCAGTCTTTGAAAAACGTCTCATATAGAGGTCAAAACCTCGCGACGAAATCAATTAATATGGAACGTTTATAATCAATATGAACGGGACATTTCAGTTGGTATCCGAGTGTTGGTCTTAGAGAACCAGAAATTTGCATTAGTGTGTCTTATCGAGTTTGTTAGGATACATTAGTGAGTCTGGACTTCGACCGTGTTTTCTTTAAAAACGATTGCTTAACACTTTTGTTGGAAACTATGTATTATTAACATGTAAATATTATGTGATATATTAACCTCTTAATGTGTTTGATATTGTGTGATAGATGTCTACCACTAGTACAAATCCCATCGATTCACCTAATAAAAATGAAGAGTCGAATATATTTTGGGAAGATTCACAAATTCCCGAAGAAGAACCGGAAGAGGAGGAATCGGAAGAGGAGGAACCGGAAGAAGAAGAACCGGAAGAGGAGGAACCGGAAGAAGAAGAAGAAGAGGTTCCGGAGGAAGAAATATCGATACCTACAGTAATTCGATTAAATAAAAGAAAATCCTCAACCAACGGACCAAAGTTAATAATGGTCAATGGTGTTTCCGCCGAGGAAGCAAAATATTGGGAAGATTACCAATTTTTCGATGAATCGGATCCCGATGAGGATTCCGATGATGTTATAGAAATTACCTCGACCCAATTTAATAAAGCGAAAGAAAATAATAAGGGAAAAGGTATAAAAATAGAGAAACCCGATTCCAACCCCGATGAACTTTATATGTATCGGCAACATCCGTATTTCCTAAAATGTAACAATGACCCGAGAACCTCTAAACCACCAGGTTTTTCTAAACCATTGTGGAAAACGACGGCTCATATTAGAGGAACACCATATATTCCTTGAAAATTAGGAAAACGAACCAAGTCCGAAGAAGAAGAAGAAACCAGTGATTCAGATTAAAGGGTTGTAATCATGTTGTGTATTATATGTATTGTAGTGTGCTTGTACTTTTATGTTCTACGTAAAAATTGCTTGTATTGTTTGTTAATTATCTTTTATGAATCTAATCCTTGTCTATTTTACAGTATAAAAACAAAATGGACGTTAAGGGTAGACAACCGAATATTTTAGAAGACCTACCAGAGGATATGATTGAGGAAATCTTATCTAGAGTCGGTCAGAATTCATCAGCACATTTAGTTACGGCGAAATTAACTTGTCAAACATTTGAAAGACTTTCCAGAAATGCCGTAGTTTATAAAAGGCTTTCCTTTGATAGGTGGGGTATATCACATTGGGGAGACCGTAAGTTACGCCGTGTTTTCTTTAAAGCGTTAAATGCGGGGAGCCCAAATGCAATTTTACGCTACGGGTTAAGAACCTATTTTGACTCAGCATATCCCAACATAGGATTTCGTGAGTTAGAAAGAGCTTCTAACATGCAACATAAAGAAGCATGTTATACTTACAGGTTAGTGATGTTCGCTTCTTACCAAAGTGAGAAAAAGAATATCGGGTTACAACTTTTAAATAAAACCTTCCCACAAGTGACGGATTTAGTAGTTGGGGTGAGAAACAAGGTTTTTAGATTATTACGGGGCTGTTGGACATTACGAAACCCTCGTCCTTTTGACGACATTACAACATGCTGCCTAGCCAATGGTCATAACGGTTACTTTCCACAAGACCAAGGAAGGGAAGTCGTCTTAGTAAAACCTGAATGCATGACTTGTTTCTGGACTTATGAATTACGTGTCTTTATATCCTTTGCTGAACAACTTGCGTATTAACTAGTTTTATCTTCAAAACTGTTCTGTATCAAAGTGTACTATATTTCATGTTATATGTAATATAGCGAAGTTGTAAGTTTGAAGAATATTTGTATGTGATATATTATTAAAATCAGTTTTTCATATGGAATTGTAGTAGTTGAATTGTATATTAGTTACTAAGTATGAACTTAACGGGTAGGTAGTACCCGAATTTAAACTTATAAAATGCTAATATGAAGAAAAAGCTTTTATAAATAAGTTCATATAATGCTACGAGATACTATTGACTACTCTTAAATTCTATATGATTAACTCAATTCTTTTGGCTATTTTTTGAAGGAAATGGCACCGGCGACTCGTTAGAATTTGAACATGAGCGAGGAAGACTTCCGTGTTTTCCTTGCAGCAAACATAGCTGCAGTACAGGCTGCGATGCAAAATAACAATAACTCTGGATCTAGCAGTGGAACTAATTCCACAAGAAATCGTGTAGGATGCACCTACAAATAATTCACTGCCTGCAAACCTATGGAATTTGATGGAACCGAATGACCAATTGGATTGAAACGGTGGACCGAGAAAGTCGAATCGGTGTTTTCCATAAGTAAGTGTACTGAAGGGGACAAAGTTAAGTACGCTACGCATACCTTCACAGATATTGCGTTAACGTGGTGGAACACCTATCTTGAACAGGTAGGACAAAATGCTGCTTACGCACTACCGTGGTCGCCATTCAAGCAATTGATGAACGAGCAGTACCGTCCTAGAAACGAAGTCAATAAGCTCAAGGCAGAACTTAGAGAGTTACGAACACAAGGGTTCGATGTTACCACGTATGAATGACGATTCACAAAGTTGTGCCTATTGTGTCCGGGAGCGTTCGAAGATGAAGAAGAGAAGATCGACGCATTTGTAAAAGGGTTACCAGTAAGGATTCAAGAAGATGTGAATTCACACGAGCCCGCTTCCATACAAAAGGCAAGTAGAATGGCTCATAAACTCATAAATCAGATTGAGGGAAGAATTAAAGAGCAGGCGGCCGAAGAAGCCAACACGAAACAACTCAAGAGAAAGTGGGAAGAAACCAGTGACAAGGGTCACCAATACAACAACAACAACAACAACAACAATTACAACCACAACCGCAACAACAATCGCAACAATAACCGCAATCCTAACAATAACTACAACAAACGTCCCAACAACAACAACAACTACAACAACCGTTCCAACAACAATAACAATCCCAACAACAACCTCAATAACAACAACGGCAACAAAAACCAAAAATGCCAAAGGTGTGAAGAGTACCACCAGAATGGGTTCTGCACGACATTTTGCACCAAGTGTAAAAGAACTGGCCATGGTGCAAAAAAGTGTGAGGTCTACGGACCAAAGTTTAACAGAACTAAAGGAACAAATAGTGGCGAAACAAGTAATGCCGCCTTTGTTTGTTATGGATGTGGAAAACTGGGTCACATTAGAAGTAATTGCCTGAATCAGGGGAATACTAATGGGCAGGGCCGCGGAAGAGTTTTCAATATTAATACGACAGAAGCGCAGGAAGACCCGGAGCTTGTTACGGGTACGTTTCTTATTGACAATAAATCTGCTTATGTTTTATTTGATTCGGGTGCGGATAGAAGCTATATGAGTAGAGATTTTTGTGCTAAGTTAAGTTTCCCATTGACGCCTTTGGATAGTAAATTTTTACTCGAATTAGCAAACGGTAAATTAATTTCAGCAGATAATATATGTCGGGATAGAGAAATTAAACTAGGGGATGAAACGTTTAAAATTGATTTAATACCAGTCGAGTTAGGGAGTTTTGATGTAATAATTGGCATGGACAGCTTGAAGGTGAGAGCAGAGGTCGTTTGTTACAAAAATGTGATTCGCATTATGCGTGAAAAAAGAAAACCTTTAATGGTGTACAGAGAAAAGAACAATGCAAAATTAAATCTTATTAGTAGTTTGAAGGCACAAAAACTAATAAGAAAAGGTTGTTACGTCATTCTAGCACACATCAAGGAAGTTAAACCTGAAGAAAAGAACATCAGTGATGTTCCCGTCGCAAAAGAATTTCCCGATGTATTTCCGAAAGAATTATCGGGATTACCCCCACATCGATCCGTTGAATTTCAAATAGACCTTGTACCAGGAGCTGCACCAATAGCTCGTGCTCCATACAGACTCGCACCCAGCGAAATGAAAGAATTACAAAGTCAGTTACAGGAACTTTTAGAGCGTGGTTTCATTCGACCAAGCACATCACCATGGGGAGCTCCTGTTTTGTTTGTCAAGAAGAAGGATGGTACATTTAGGTTGTGTATCGACTACCGAGAGTTGAACAAACTTACCATCAAGAACCGCTACCCACTACTGAGAATCGACGACTTATTTGATCAACTACAAGGCTCGTCGGTTTATTCGAAGATTGATTTACGTTCTGGGTATCATCAAATGCGGGTGAAGGAGGATGATATTCCAAAGACTGCTTTTAGGACGCGTTACGGTCATTACGAGTTTATGGTTATGCCATTTGGGTTGACCAACGCACTAGCTGTGTTCATGGACCTCATGAATCGAGTGTGTGGACCATACCTTGACAAGTTTGTCATTATTTTCATCGATGACATACTTATTTACTCAAAGAATGACCAAGAGCATGAAGAACATTTGAGAAAAGTGCTAGAGTTGTTAAGAAAGGAAAAACTGTACGCTAAGTTTTCAAAGTGTGCATTTTGGTTGAAAGAAGTTCAATTCCTCGGTCACATAGTGAACAAAGAAGGTATTCAGGTGGATCCAGCAAAGATTGAAACCGTTGAAAAGTGGGAAACCCCGAAAACACCGAAACGCATACGCCAATTTTTAGGGCTAGCTGGTTATTACAGGAGATTCATCCAAGATTTTTCCAAAATAGCAAAACCCTTGACTGCATTAACGCATAAAGGGAAGAAATTTGAATGGAAGGATGAACAAGAGAAAGTGTTTCAATTATTGAAGAAAAAATTAACTACGGCACCTATATTGTCATTACCTGAAGGGAATGATGACTTTGTGATATATTGTGACGCCTCAAAGCAAGGTCTCGGTTGTGTATTAATGCAACGAACGAAGGTAATTGCTTATGTGTCTAGACAATTGAAGATTCACGAGCAGAATTATAGACGCATGATTTGGAATTAGGCGCGGTTGTTTTTGCATTAAAGACTTGGAGGCACTACTTATATGGGGCCAAAAGTATTATATATACCGACCACAAAAGTCTTCAACACATATTTAATCAGAAACAACTGAATATGAGGCAGCGTAGGTGGATTGAATTGTTGAATGATTACGACTTTGAGATTCGTTACCACCCGGGAAAGGCAAATGTGGTAGCCGACGCCTTGAGCAGAAAGGACAGAGAACCTATTCGAGTAAAAGCTATGAATATAATGATTCACACTAACCTTACTACTCAAATAAAGGAGGCGCAACAAGGAGTTTTAAAAGAGGGAAACTTAAGGGATGAAATACCCAAAGGATCAGAGAAGCATCTTAATATTCGGGAAGACGGAACCCGGTATAGGGATGAAAGAATTTGGGTACCAAAATTTGGAGATATGAGAGAAATGGTACTTAGAGAAGCTCATAAAACCAGATACTCAATACATCCTGGAACGGGGAAGATGTACACGGATCTCAAGAAACATTTTTGGTGGCCGGGTATGAAAGCCGATGTTGCTAAATACGTAGGAGAATGTTTGACGTGTTCTAAGGTCAAAGCGGAGCATCATAAACCATCAGGTCTACTTCAACAATCCAAAATCCCGGAATGAAAATGGGAAAACATTACCATGGATTTCATCACTAAATTGCCAAGGACTGCAAGTGGTTTTGATACTATTTGGGTAATAGTTGATCGTCTCACCAAATCAGCACACTTCCTGCCAATAAGAGAAGATGACAAGATGGAGAAGTTAGCACGACTTTATTTGAAGGAATTCGTATCCAGACATGGAATACCAATCTCTATTATCTCTGATAGGGATGGCAGATTTATTTCAAGATTCTGGCAGACATTACAGCAAGCATTAGGAACTCGTCTAGACATGAGTACTGCCTATCATCCACAAACTGATGGGCAGAGCGAAAGGACGATACAAACACTTGAAGACATGCTACGAGCCTGTGTTATTGATTTCGAAAACAGTTGGGATCGACACCTTCCGTTAGCAGAATTTTCCTACAACAACAGCTACCATTCAAGCATTGAGATGGCGCCGTTTGAAGCACTTTATGGTAGAAAGTGCAGGTCTCCGATTTGTTGAAGTGAAGTGGAGGATAGACAGATTACGGGTCCGGAGATAATACAAGAAACTACCGAGAAGATCATCCAAATTCAACAACGGCTGAAAACTGCCCAAAGTCGACAAAAGAGTTACGCTGACATTAAAAGAAAAGATATAGAATTTGAAATTGGAGAGATGGTCATGCTTAAAGTTGCACCTTGGAAAGGCGTTGTTCGATTTGGTAAACGAGGGAAATTAAATTCAAGGTATATTGGACCATTCAAGATTATTGATCGTGTCGGACCAGTAGCGTACCGACTTGAGTTACCTCAACAACTCGCGGCTGTACATAACACTTTCCACGTCTCGAATTTGAAGAAATGTTTTGCTAAAGAAGATCTCACTATTCTGTTAGACGAAATTCAAATCAACGAAAAACTTCAATTCATCGAAGAACCCGTCGAAATAATGGATCGTGAGGTTAAAAGACTTAAGCAAAACAAGATACCAATTGTTAAGGTTTGATGGAATGCTCGTAGAGGACCCGAGTTCACCTGGGAACGAGAAGATCAGATGAAGAAGAAATACCCGCACTTATTTCCAGAAGATACGTCAACACCTCCAACTGCTTAAAATTTCGGGACGAAATTTATTTAACGGGTAGGTACTGTAGTGACCCGAACTTTTCCATGTTTATATATATTAAATAAAATTGTTATTTACATGATTAAGTGTTTCCAACATGTTAAGCAATCAAACTTAGTAAGACTTGATTAATTGAAACAGGTTTTATATAGACAATTGACCACCCAAGTTGACCGGTGATTCACGAACGTTAAAACCTGTAAAAACTATATGATGTCATATATATGGATATATATATATATATATATATATATATATATATATATATATATATATATATATATATATATATATATATATATATATATATATATATATATATATATATAATTAACATGGTATTATGATAAGTAAACATATCATTAAGTATATTAACAATGAACTACATATGTAAAAACAAGACTACTAATTTAATGATTTCGAAACGAGACATATATGTAACGATTATCGTTGTAACGACATTTAATGTATATATATCATATTAAGATATATTAATACATCATGATATCATGATAATGTAATAATTTAACATCTCATTTGATATAATAAACAATGGGTTAACAACATTTAACAAGATCGTTAACCTAAAGGTTTCAAAACAACACTTACATGTAACGACTAACGATGATTTAACGACTCGGTTAAAATGTATATACATGTAGTGTTTTAATATGTATTCATACACTTTTGAAAGACTTTAAGACACTTATCAAAATACTTCTACTTAACAAAAATGCTTACAATTACATCCTCGTTCAGTTTCATCAACAATTCTACTCGTATGCACCCGTATTCGTACTCGTACAATACACAGCTTTTAGATGTATGTACTATTGGCATATACACTCCAATGATCAGCTCTTAGCAGTCCATGTGAGTCACCAAACACATGTGGGAACCATCATTTGGCAACTAGCATGAAATATCTCATAAAATTACAAAAATATTAGTAATCATTCATGACTTATTTACAAGTAAACAAAATTACACATCCATTATATCTAATCCATATATCAACGACCAAAAACACCTACAAACACTTTCATTCTTCAATTTTCTTCATCTAATTGATCTCTCTCAAGTTCTATCTTCAAGTTCTAAGTGTTCTTCATAAATTCTATAAGTTCTAGTTTCATAAAATCAAGAATACTTCCAAGTTTGCTAGCTTACTTTCAATCTTGTAAAGTGATCATCCAACCTCAAGAAATCTTTCTTATTTATAGTAATATATCTTTCTAATACAAGGTAATACTCATATTCAAACTTTGATTCAATTTATATAACTATAACAATCTTATTTCGAGTGGAAATCTTACTTGAACTTATTTTCGTGTCATGATTCTGCTTCAAGAACTTTCAAGCCATCCAAGGATCCTTTGAAGGTAGATCTATTTTTCTCATTTCCAGTAGGTTTACCTACTAAAATTAAGGTAGTAATGATGTTCATAACATCATTCGATTCATACATATAAAACTATCTTATTCGAAGATTTAAACTTGTAATCACTAGAACATAGTTTAGTTAATTCTAAACTTGTTCACAAATAAAGTTAATCCTTCTAACTTGACTTTTAAAATCAACTATACACATGTTCTATATCTATATGATATGCTAACTTAATGATTTAAAACCTGGAAACACGAAAAACACCGTAAAACCGGACATACGCCGTCGTAGTAACACCGCGGGCTGTTTTGGGTTTGATAATTAAAAACTATGATAAACTTTGATTTAAAAGTTGTTCTTCTGGGAAAATGATTTTTCTTATGAACATGAAACTATATCCAAAAATCATGGTTAAACTCAAAGTGGAAGTATGTTTTTCAAAATGGTCATCAAGACGTCGTTCTTTCGACTGAAATGACTACCTCTTACAAAAATGACTTGTAACTTATATTTCCGACTATAAACCTATACTTTTTCTATTTAGATTCATAAAATATAGTTCAATATGAAACCATAGCAATTTGATTCACTCAAAACGGATTTAAAACGAAGAAGTTATGGGTAAAACAAGATTGGATATTTTTTTATTGTTGTGGCTACGGGAAATATTGTAACAATTCTATACAAATCATATCCTAGCTAACTTATATTGTATTATACATGTATTCTAATATATTATGTAATCTTGGGATACCATAGATACGTATGCAAATGTTTTGACATATCATATCGACCCATGTATATATATTATTTGGAACAACCATAGACACTCTATATGCAGTAATGTTGGAGTTAGCTATACAGGGTTGAGGTTGATTCCAAAAATATATATGCTTTGAGTTGTGATCTAGCCTGAGATGTGTATACACTCGGTCGTGGATTGATCTAAGATAATATATATCGATTTATTTCTGTACATCTAACTATGGACAACTAGTTGTAGGTTATTAACGAGGACAGCTGACTTAATAAGCTTAAAACATTAAAACGTATTAAAAAATGTTGTAAATATATTTTGAACATACTTTGATATATATGTACATATTTGTTATAGGTTCGTAAATCGACCAGTGGCCAAGTCTTACTTCCCGACGAAGTAAAAATCTGTGAAAGTGAGTTATTGTCCCACTTTTAAAATCTAATATTTTGGGATGAGAATACATGCAACTTTATAAATGTTTTACAAAATAGACACAGGTAAATGAACTACATTATATGGGTGAATGATCGAAGCCGAATATGCCCCTTTTTAGCTTGGTAGCCTAAGAATTTGGGAACAGACCCCCAAATTGACGCGAATCCTAAAGATAGATATATCGGGCCCAACAAGCCCCATTCTGGAATTTGGAATGCTTTAGTACTTCAAAATTATCATGTCCGATGGGTGTCCCGGAATGATGGGGATATTCTATATGCATCTTGTTAATGTCGGTTACCAGGTGTTCACCATATGAATGATTTTTATCTTTATGTATGGGATGTATTGAAATATGAAATCTTGTGGTCTATTATTATGATTTGATAATATATAGGTTAAACCTATAACTCACCAACATTTTTGTTGACGTTTTAAGCATGTTTATTCTCAGGTGATTATTAAGAGCTTCCGCTGTTGCATACTAAAATAAGGACAAGATTTGGAGTCCATGCTTGTATGATATTGTATAAAAACTGCATTCAAGAAACTTATTTTTGATGTAATATATTCTTATTGTAAACCATTATGTAATGGTCGTGTGTAAACAGTATATTTTAGATTATCATTATTTGATAATCTTCGTAATGCTTTTTAAACCTTTATCGATAAAATAAAGGTTATGCTTGTTTTAAAAATGAATGCAGTCTTTGAAAAACGTCTCATATAGAGGTCAAAACCTCGCGACGAAATCAATTAATATGGAACGTTTATAATCAATATGAACGGGACATTTCAATCGGGAAGCGGAATTTCCGCTCGTGTAAATTGGAACCCGAGATCAGAACCTGGTAGTTCATTGGGACACCCTCTCAAAAGGTTGGATGCCGTCCAAGCCTTTGTTACTGGACGTCGTCCAGAACCTTGGACGCCGTCCAGATGTACTGTCCCAGAAATTTTTTTTTTTTTTAGGGTGTTTTTGGATTAATGAAGTCGGGTTGTTACAAGTGGTATCAGAGCATGGTCTAAGGGATTTAGGCGACTTGAGATAGGTGTCTAGACTTAGACTTTAATGTGTATGCGTTTAATGCGGGACTTGTAGGAATGTCGTTCCATTACAGCAAATTTTAAAACAGGAATTCCGTTCCATTATAGCAGAACATCGTTCCACTACAAAAAATGCATTTTCCAGAATTTTTGATCAAGTCAAGCATAATCCAACCCACTCACAAACTTTTTTTTGTATTTTCATTTACCTAAATGCATGAAATGCATCTAAATGCAAATGCAAACTATCAAAACGCAATATCATACAATCCTAGATGAAATACAACTAAATGAGTTATGTACACGATTGTGGAAAGTGTTTAACGAGTCTATCACCCGACTCACATCCAGTTATGAGTTCAACTAATATTGTGGTGGTATATCTCCCCATCCTTTAAACTAGGGAGGCCACCACCATGAGAACCATCGCTAATCATCGACAACAAGCAATCATCCATCACTTTAGTCCCTATGATTAATTCTTTTAGTTTACTCTTCTCATGTTTAGACAAATTTAACACTAAACGGTTTCTCAAGTGCTCATCCTTCTTGGATGTTGCCTGACGAATCCGCCCATATAACTTTCTCGTTGATTTGTCAATGACATCGACTTCATCTTTAGGTTTACTTAGGGTTTTTGTCATTAAATCTCCCCCACATTTAGTTGGTGAACCAACTTGAGTTGTGCGTGTAGAGCCTTGCACTAGCAACCATGTTTGGTGTGGTTTTGGGTATTGGTGGCAACATAGTGCATTTTCTTTGGAAGCTTATACTTTTGCCTTGGTTTCTTAAGGTTAACTTCCCGGTCCTTAGGTCAAACAAGGAATTGCGGTTGCTAAGAAAGGTCTACCCAATACAAGGGGTATACCCGGGTCCTCCTTTATGTCAACGACAACAAAACCGACCGAAAATTCCATTTCTCCCACCTTGACAATTAAATCCTCGGTGATCCCCACACTTTGACTTATAGACTGGTCAATCATTTTGACTCCCATCTTGGTGGATGCAAGATCACCAAGACCTAACCTCGTAAATAAAGAATAGGGCATGAAGTTTATGCTTGCCCCTGAGTCAGCTAATTAAGTTAGCATTTCTGACCCGTTTATATGGCATGGTATTAGGAAAGGCCCGGGGTCGCCCAATTTGGGTGGTAAGTAACATTTTTTTAAAATCTCATCACACTCCCTCTTTAGGAAAGCGGTGGATGCTTGTCATTCTTCCTTTTTTGCCATAAGTGTCTTCAAGAATTTCCCATAGTTTGGCATATTCTTGAGAACTTCTACTAAGGGGAGGCTGACACAATTATTCTCATTTTTTACTTGAATAGACTTACAAATAGCATTCGTTGGATGTTTATAAAGCAAGGCTTGAGGATACATAATTGGTGTCTCATATATCCCCATTTTTGGTGTAGCATGAATCTCAACCTCGATCTTGTTCTCATTCTTCTTCAAATCATCTCCCACTTTTACCTTGGTTCTAAACTTGTTCAAATCAATCCCCTTGACATCATCTCCCTTTATCTCACATGAGGGCTCGATAACCTCCATGCACATCACGTTCTTCACACAACGAGGAGTGTAATCCGCAACGTTGGACCAATCGGAATACTTAAACATACCAAGCTCTGTTGTGAAGGTTCTCAATCCTTCATCCATATCAAACCCTTCGTCTTCAACATCGAATGTAAAAACACAAGGACAATCGGTTTGATCTTCCTCTTCGATTGTCACAAGTAAATTTACTTGAGCGTAATCGGAATACTGGGGATTTTTGTCTTTTGGTGTAGAATTACACGAACTAGCTTGGTTATGGTTTTGGTTGTGGTTGATACTTTTGATAGGGATGTTTCTTGTGATGTTGTTCTTTTGGTTTTGGTTTTGATTGTTTCGATTATTGTTGTAATTGTTGTTGGGGTTGACTTGTGTATTTGATGGTAAGGTACGTTGAAATCTCTTGCCTACTTGATTTGACAATCTTCCCACCGTTCTAAGTTTTGGAACGATGCTCGGTGATGTCTTAGTTGTTGCTTTAGAAACTCATTCTCTTTCATCAAAACGCCTCGTTTGTCTCCACCTTCTTGATGTAATTTTGCACAATCTCTTCTAGATTTCTCGATGGTTGAGGTGGTTGAGTGTTTTGTTGGTTTTGGTTAAAGTTGGAAGTATTGGCATTTTGTTGATATTGTTGAGGTTGGTTTCGATTGTAACCTTGGTTATTTTGGTATTGTTTATAACCTTGGTTTTGTTGATAGCATTGATTATAGTTTTGGTTGCTTTGGTTGTTGTAAGATTGTTGGTTTTGTGTTTGGTAGTTGTTGCTTCGGTTTTGGTTGTAGTTTTGATTGTAACTTTGGTTTCGATTTTGGTTTTGGTTTTGGAATCCGGGTGGTGGATTGGATTGGGTGTTGAAGGCAACTTGTTTTTGGTTTTTTTGGAAGTAACCTTGGTTGCCTTGGTAGGAGTTCTTGTTTTGGCTTGATGAACCGCCTCTTTGATAGTTTTGGTTTCCTACATAGTTAACATGCGCATCCAAGTTCCTTGGGATATTATCTAAATCGAGTTGATTACATTGGTTGATTTGGGGACAATTCTTTGTAAGGTGAGGTCTATCGCATCTCTCGCATCCAACTTGCATAGCAACAAGGGATTGTTGTATATTCTTCAACTCTTTACTATAAGATTGAAATTGATTGTTTAAACTTGCAAGTGTAAGTTGACCGTCTTCACTTTCAACTTGAGAAACATTCTTTCTTGGTAATCCCTAGGTGAGGGATTCCATTCATAGGTGTGGATTGAAATATCTTCTTGTAATATCTCAGCGTCATTTGGTGACTTGTACATGAACACACCTCCCGCGAAGGAGTCTAGAATTTGCCTTGTCTTATCATTTCTACCCCGATAAAAAGTGTTGATATACTCTCTTTTTGATAGACCGTGTGGTGGACATGCCCTTAACATCTTCTTGAAACGAATCCAAGCGTCATACAATGATTCATCACCCCTTGAGCAAAAGCATTGATTTCCATTTTAAGTCTTTCCGCCTTCGATGGTGGGAAAAAATGATTGACGAAAGCATAACTGAATTGTTGAAAAGTTCGAATGGTGTCGGAAGGTAGATCTCTTAACCAAATCTTTGCATCACCTTGAAGAGAAAAGGGAAATGCTCTGTGTGTGGTGCGTGCATGTTATTTTTTTGTCGGTTGATACGTTAAAGAGCTAAAAATGAGTTTTTCGTTTGTTTTACAAGACATAAGAACTAAACTAAGTATAAATAACATCGAAGACCCGTTAATAGCAACCAATAGATGGGTAACTTAAACGCAGAACAAGTGTTCAACGAAATGTATGCAACAAATAATGAATCTAACCAATGTAATATCGATTTTACTTGTTTCTTTAACATAGTGGGTGATGTGTCAATGTCCAGTTTCTTGATCAAATACTTTAATAAGTCGGATTTGACGGATTTTCCCTCGTCCAACAACTTTAAAGACGATCATGCCTTTTTTGATGCTTGATTTTGTGTATGATGTTGGTATAACCACTATCGTAGGTTGAAGTTTATTAGCAACCGAGTGTCTGACAAGCAAAAAATTGATAAAATGGTCGATTTCTAAAAAGTTGTATAGGGTATGTGCTTATAAGGTTATTGGTGCGTGTGGAAGTTTAAAACTGGAATGGGCGGCCTTATTATAAACGCAACATGCATCGTGCGTGTTGCAGGTTACTTAATGCGCATCTACTAACAACGTTCTAGTTTGTCCGAGTGCTCCGTGTCCACGCATCACGCACGAGCATCCACGCATGATGCGTGGTGTGTGATGCGTGAACAGAGAGCATATATTACAATTTTCATTTTATATAGCATATTGTTGAAGAATTCCGGAAATAATGACATATTCACCAATTTTTTAATAAATATTGATTTGTCAACATAGTTACATTTGTCAACGCTACTGGGGGCCATTTATCTAAGCCCAAATATTGAAGTATTGAACATGACGGCTTGCGTTGTTTAGAAATAAGTGGCCGTATGGCTTAAAAAGTTGCAAAACAAAACAACATCCATAAAACGTCGGCATGTGCTTGTGTTTGACGGCCGCCGTTTTTTTTTTTTTTTTTTTTTTTTAGATCTGTAGGCTGTTTGGGATTTTAACTTTTAATTTACCAACAAAATCTGTTTTACTTATTATGAATAGTACTATTTAGTTTTTCACATTTCACAAACCTAACTCCATAACTTCCATTAAAATACAAATTGAACCCCCTACTTTATACCTATATTCTAAATTATTATTTATCTCATCACTAACACCAAAAATACTGAATAATAACACCCACCACGCTTTACAGACTTATACACTGCGCTCAAACAGTAGGACCCACATAGGTCACTACTGTGCTACAGTATTTTTATTTATTTATTTATTATTATTTAGTTTTTTTGGTCTCCAACGATAAAAGAAGCAACTTTCGTAAAAGGAACAACCCTTCAATGCTACCAAAAGATGTCGAAAAACATTCTTTTTTACAAACTTTTAAAAAAAAAAAAAAAAAACCCGAACGCTAAAAGAAGCAACTTTCACAAAAGGAACAACCCTTCAATGTTGGATGTCGAAAAAAATTACTGTATTTTTTACAAAATAGAACAAGACTTTTTTTTTTACTCGCATTCAAAACGGAGTCCCCGGCGCGAAACGATGGCTCCACAACTAGTTTTAACAAAAAGATAGAGAGGGGATGAATATAGATAGAAAAGATATTGGATATGGAGTTTGATGGTGCCAAAAGAAAAACACATGAGGATTTGACGACTACTAGGTGACGGATGAGTTTTGATCTTATTGATAAAATAAAAAACTGAACGAAATAATTTTGATCCCTCCGTATCATCGACCTGTAGCCGATTACCGGAGGATAACAAACATGAAACGGAAGCGGTAGGTCAGAGGCTTAGAAAACCTAGTCTGATACTATGTAAGACAATTGAATCCCTCATTATTATTGATTACATCCGTCCCTATTTATAGATTACATTACACCCTAGTAAACTCTAATCCCGTAAACGGGTCGGGCTAATACTAATAAGCCTAATATATTGTCCAATAGTATATATTAACAAATTTCTTATATTAACAAACTAGCTGGAGACCCGTAGCTGGAGACCCGCGACTTCGCGGGGTTATTTGACTTATTATTATCTAGTAATGCTTCAAATCAATGTATTACAGAAATATAGTAGCGTTGGATTTCACAAAACAACTAAAAATGTTTATATAGAGTATTACTAAAAACAAAACATGGTGGACATAAAAATAAAAGTTTTATCACACATTTGGTCTAGTTTCCCACAAATTATTTCAAGATTGTAGATGCTTCACATGTTTATAAAATGCATAAAAAGCGAGATCGTTTGTCTTAATGTGAATATAGTTAGTAAGTATTTGCCCGTAAATTATCTGCCTGCATGAAATTTATGTTGAATGAAAAAAGTTAGTAAGTATTTAAATAAATAATTTGATTGAACTATATATCGATTGTATTGAAGTCACCTGAGTTAAGTGCGAATTCGCGGGAATTGTTGAGGGGTGAATCTCCACTGTCTTATTAGAATCAATATATGTTACATAATACTTGTTAGGTTTATAATAACTCGATTCAGTTACTATAGTAGTGTTATGTGAGTTATAATCGAGAGAGAAGTAGTATAGATCAAGAGATGTTAAAATGGGTTAATTCGGTAATTTCATTTCAATATATACTAATTGACATCACAAATTTGGCCGTTTGGCCTAAAAAACTAAATTAAACGACACATAAAAAAAACAAATGGAACAAAACAAATTTACCCCCCAAAATTTTAGCAATATGCAACTTCACCCCCCAAAACAGGGGTACAAAATGTCAATTTTTTTTTTAATTAATAAACTCCACCCGATTTTTCAGAGAGTCATATCTTCCCGCTCGGTGCGAGTTAGATTTTTCCGAGACCACCGTTCAGCTCTAAAAAATCTCAAGAATCCAACGGGACTAACTACACGCGAAACGGATATCGTTAAAAAAACACTAAATAACGGGCCCTATATTCTCGCTCGGTGCGAGTTAAATTTTTCCGAGACCACCGTTCAACTCGAAATAATTTTACGAACACAACGCAACTAACTATACGCGAAACGGACATCGTTAAAAAATTTGGAACTAAAAGCAGCAACAAGAATAACAAAAAAAATCAATCCACGAATGTGATGGCTTTTATGAGAATAATATTAAATATTAATTATTCTTGGATTAAATGCGTAGCGTCTAAACATAACGAACACTGGTGAAGGTTAGTTTAACCACCACCTCTTGTTTTGGAAAATTCAAATCCCTTCCTTTTTGGAAGAAATCGGTTTTGATATATTCTCCAAAACAATTCCACCAGATCACAACTTTTACACACAACACATTCACAACTTCTAAACCTAAACAAATCGTCTCCGCTTTGCTCCTTATTGCCGCCGTACACCGCTACCAAGAACCACCACCTTCAACCCTAACTTATACAATTGTTTATTAGTGGTAGAACAGTTCAAGAGTACTGTGGTGTTATCGATAAGCTAATATTGCAAGTATTTGTGTAACGAATTCATACGGTATTGATTTTGATTTGAATATTTATCCCCTGCTCTAGTTGGAATTCTATTTCTTATGTGTCAAAATGTGTCGGGTTGGGTTGACCAGAGACCAACTAACCTCATGACCACCACTCATAGTTTCATATCTCATAACTATGATCTTTCTTCCCAACCCACTTTGCTCTCAAGACATCTTTCTAAGTTGTTTTTCTGATAATAGTCAAAGAAAGTTGCACTAAGAATGAAATTGTAGTATGAGTAGCAACTATTATGCTGCCCATTTTATTTTAATTATAACGGAAATAGATCAAATAAGGAAAAAGTGTTTTGACCGGCCCATGTTGGCATATTAGTTACAGACGTAAAATGGGTAACATGAACATGACCAGGAGCTTCCTGTGTACGTGAATGTTCTAAATAATTACAGAATGTAAAAGCGACCCCGTAATGATCTCATACTTAAACCTACATATATAAAAAATTGGGTATATGTTTTGATGTGTCATGGATCATGATCATGTCACAACATCCTATTTATCCTAATTGATCATGATTGAAATCATAACCAAAAACACCAAATGGGTCCTCGGTCAAAACAGATCCAAATCAACACAGAGTCAAAATAGACCCGAACCAGCCCAGGGAAAAAAGATGCAAATCATCCCATTGATATCTTATTTACCTTAACCTTGTTGAACTAAAATTCCTATTTCCTACATAAATAACCATTAAGAAATAAACTAATCAAAAACCAAGAAACAACAGCAGTGACTTTTCATTCCAAATACTTTGACTAATTTCGACTCTCTTAAGCCTCAAGTTCTAAAAAAAAAAACAGTGACACTATTGACTAACCAAAAGGACTAAAATCAGAACATGGACAGAAAACATTAGCCTAAACCCATTTGATTACCAATAGTCATCACATGAACATACTCCTCCTAAAAAATGATGAAACCTATTTAAATCGGTAAACAATAATCTCCGTTCCAGTAATTCGCAAATTACATAAAAGTTATGACAGTTAACACATATACTAATGTTCTTAACAACCCAAATCGCTTGTCTACACGACTTAAGTTCATCGTGCTTTAACACAAAAACAAACGCAAGTTTCTCGCTAAGATAATTTAGTTCCCTGTTCTAATCTTCCTCTTCTATATCCCTCATGACCAAATTAGTTTTTCTTACATAACCTAACCTCTTTAGATCTTTAACTAACTCCTCTAGATCATTGAAAAGTTTCTTTTTTTAGTGATGCAGCCCACCTGCACCAAATTCATGACCCGGGTCCCAATTTCAGTCTGGCTCAGACCAGGGTCCTTAACACCTAGCCCATTCATTTGCATTCTTATATCTATCGCTTCGTTGAGAGTACTGTTAAGAGTAATCTACATTGGATATTTGCACATAACCTGACGAATCATCAAAGGCCGAGATTGATTTCATACCACGTTTTGAGAGCCAATGGTGAAAAAGGATTCGAAGGGTAGAAATTACATCTTCATTTATCACCAATCTCCTAAAGCACATAGAATTAATAAGCAAACTACAAACGAAGATAATTACATACTGCAACCTAAATAGTGTAAACACAACAATCAAAAGGAAATCAACTGAACAGTTAGTTGTAGATAGACACCTGGGTAGACTAAAAACGCTCCTCATGAATAATAAACTTTATAGAAGTATTGTCCTCAATCGTCGAGGCGTCTTTTGTTATTCCCATTTAAGTAGCGACACCATCAGTAACGGCTGCACCAACTGCAGCAACAGTTACCTGGTGCAGCAACCTGCACCTTTGGTACAATGATTCTTAACGTTGTTAAGTTTCTAAGCGATTGTAACCACAAATTCCCCTAACAAAAGTCATTATATACCATGAAAATAACTACACACAAACAAATGATGTTAAGGATTACCTGTAAACCTAATAAGCAAGTGACGCAACGAGGATCAACAACATTTTAGCAAAGCCGTAAGGAGAACGAAATGGAAAAAATGAAACCCTAACCTTTATATGAACGTTGTCGATTACCGGCAATTATAATAACAAGACTTCGCACGTAATTAAACACTGCAAAAATTCTTTTATAGCCTAACCTCCATGAACTTCTTTGAAAGAATCTATAGAACAACATCAATCACTTGAAAATCTGTATATAACCAATTCAAATTAATACATATTATTCACAACTATACATATTTTTCAAATCAACACATACTAATCCGAAATTGCAAGAACATAAGCAGCATAAAATAGATCCAAAATAGAAAGAGAACGAACCAGATTAGATCATTGAATTGCTCGATCTTCAGTAAGGTCCGATACATAAGTAATTGGGTCAAATAATGTACGTGTTTTTTTAAACCCAAATAAAAGTACATGTGAGAATTATCAACATCCTCTTACTAAATACATACAATATTTGATTCAAAACCTGCTATAAACCAACCTTCACATAGTCGATTCATTTATAGTCGATTACAACCATCAACAGTGATATTTCAGTGTATTGATTGTTTAATTCATTTTTCCTAAGTAATATATAACATTGTTATAAACTGACCAATGAGCACGTGGTTAGTAAAAAATAATGTTCAAATAAAAGATACTTCTAATAAAACCTGGAATTCTTGCTTCATATTCAGTTCAAACCCTCATAGAACACAAAGAGCAGGTTCAAAGTTTGTGAGTAAACTTTTCCACCTCAAAGTTATTGAACGATCTTCAAAACTGTATAGACAGAAAGAAACATAATCACACATTAACACAATAAATACTTTATCACAAAATCAGTTTTATTACAGATCAATATCAGTTTTATTACGATCTTCAGTACAAACCCTCATTTAACACAATCCAGTTCATGTATTACAGATCAATATCAGTTTTATTTATTCTGACATGATACACAATAATGTAACTTAATATTAAAATATGTAAAAAAAATGTGAGGAAAACATACTACGTTCCTACATCTAATGTCAAACCTTTGCTTTCAGTCCCAGTTGAGCCATAAGAGCTGCAGCAGCATTACCTCATCGTATCGATATATGGTTCAACCTTCACCAACAGCCTTTTCTGCTGGAGTTCAAGATCGATCGTCAAATGACGTAACTTTTACTTTATTAGCAAATAGTGATCACAAAAACACTCTTTAAACATCCAAAAAGTAAACAACTTGGGGATTAAAGGTCAACTTACCTACATCAGGTCAATCCTAACCACAAAAACACAGAACAATGAATTTAGTTAATGAAATGCCCCGTTCATATACATTATAAACGATTCACAATAGTTGATTACATCGCGAGGTATTTGACCTCTATATGATACATTTTACAAACATTGCATTCGTTTTTAGAAGACAAACTTTCATTTCATCGAAAGTTGACAGCATGCATACCATTTCATAATATATCCAACTATAATTGACTTAATAATAATCTTGATGAACTCGACGACTCGAATGCAACGTCTTTTGAAATATGTCATGAATGACTCCAAGTAATATCTCTAAAATGAGCAAATACACAGCGGAAGATTTCTTTCATACCTGAAAATAAACATGCTTTAAAATGTCAACCAAACGGTTGGTGAGTTCATTAGTTTATCATAATCATTCATTTTCATCATTTTAATAGACCACAAGATTTCATATATTGACACGCGTAACTTGCGAATTAAAATTCATTCATATGGTGAACACCTGGTAACCGACCTTAACAGGATGCATATAGAATATCCCCGTCATTCCGGGACTCACATCGGACATGATAAATCAAAGTACTAAAGCAGTTCAAATTCTCTGACTGTGGCTAGTTAGTGCCCATAGATCTATCTTTAGGATTCGCGTCAATTGGTGGCAATTATCATAAACACCAATTCTTAGGCTACCAAGCTAAAAAGGGGCATATTCGGTTTGATAATCCAACCATAGAATGTAGTTTCGATTACTTGTGTCTATTTCGTAAAGCATTTATAAAACCAGCGCATGTATTCTCAGTCCCAAAAATATATATTGCAAAAGCATTTAAAAAGGGAGCAAATGAAACTCACAATACGATATTTTGTAGTAAAAATATTCATACGACGGAACTGAACAATGCAAGGTTGGCCTCGGATTCACGAACCTATATCATTTGTATGTATATATTAAAACATATAATCGTAACTGAACAAATTTATTTATTATATCCCTAATTTATATATTATGTATATGTATATTTAATTTGTGTATATATTCAAAATAGTTAATATTTATATAGTTATATTAATATATCTATTTATTATATATATGTTTAGTATTCTAAAAAAAATATCAATAATTTGTTATATGTAAGTATTTATATAAGTAATGTTAATATTTTTGATATATAGTTAAATGAAATATTAATACAATTATAGTATATGAAATATGTATTTATTTTTTTTTATGTACAAAATATATATTTGTAAAAAAAAAATGATATTTTTAATAATAATGATTTACTACTACTACTACTACTACTACTACTACTACTAATAATAATAATAATATAATAATAATAATAATAATAATAATAATAACTTTATTAATAATGAAAATAAAAAAAATGATATTGTTAATAATGATACTTATGTTAATAATAATAATAATGCTAATAATAATAAAAATAAAAATGATACTAATACTAATGTTAATGAAGATAATATTAATTTGTATTGTTTTAAAAATAGTAATAATATCCTAATCATAATAATACGTATATCAATATTACTAATACTAATAATAATAACACTAATAATATTTAATGATGTTACTTGGTAACAAAATGATAATAATATTAATATTATTTATAATTGTAATTATATTCATAATAAATAATAATAATAACTAACACTTATTTTAGCATTACCAATAATAATAATTATAATACTTGTTAATAATAATAATAATAACTAATGATAACAATACTAATAATAACGGTAGAAATAATATTTATATTTATATTACTAATAATAACAATAACAATAACAATAACAATAACAATAACAATAACAATTAACAATTAACAATTAACAATTAACAATTAACAATTAACAATTAACAATTAACAATAACAATAACAATAACAATAACAATAACAATAATAGAAGTAGAAAACTACCTCAAGTGAAATGGGTTCCAAAAAAAATATGACAGCCCTTGGACTCGAACCCGTAACCACACGCTAACCCGAACACCCTCTCAACCAACCCTCCGTTCCTTTCTTTCTGTTGGAATATAGAACCCAATTAATTTTAACCCGATATTAACTGACTAAATTTTCTTCTTCATCTTCACCATTGAAAACTAACTCAGAATCAAACCATTGCAAACAACAATTTATCTCTTTGATTTTTGAATTCTTAAACAATACCGAAACGACCCATTTTAATTGTTTGAATTAATTAAAACAGATAGAAAAGAATAAAATAAAAAAACCTGCTGTATCGAAAATAAAAATATAAGAACTCAAAAATTGAATTCGATTTCTGGAAAGTTTTAGTCAAAAATTATAACGTCAAACATGTTTCAAATCATCTCTATAAAGTTTCTGGATCATCAATTGATCATAAAACATCATATTAAATTCGAATTTTCTCAAGAACGATCCTGTTGACTTTTATTTCTAAAACTTTGACTTGAAAATTCGTACTCGATATTACGAATTGGGTTATGAGATTTTGCAGATAGTTGGAAAAGATCAATCCTAACAACTCTACATTTATAGATTTTTGAATTTCGTTTGAATTTGAGTTTTGAAAAAAAAAAAAATTAAGAACAGGTGAACGAACGGGTTCTTCTCTTTCTCCCTGATTTTTTTCTGGTTTTTCTCCAATTAACTGCAGCTAATAACAATATATAACCTATAATATTAATCTAGATCGAATAATTGCAGCAGTAAGGTGATATGATCGATTTGTTATGTTGTGATGGTGGGGATCGACTATAGAGTCACGAGCAGAGGAAAAACAAAAGAGTAAAATAATAATAAAAAATATAGAGAAATCAGATTCTGTACGCGTTTATATATATAAAACTGTTGTTATCTGTATTTATCTGAATTATCTGTACACTTGCATTTATATATCGGTATTTCTATATTATAGTTAATTAATCATATTAATTAATACATATAACAATAATAATAATAATAATACTCTTAATATTGTAAATAATAATAATAATAATAACTATAATTATAACAATGATTTTTAATGTTAATAAAAAGTAAATAATATTAATAATAATAATAGTATTAATACTAGTTATAATTTTAATCAATCTTAACATTTATATTTAAAATCTTTATTTTAATAACTATAGTCTTTTAATTATAATTATAATTATAATTATAACAATGATAATATTAATAATACTAATATTAATGTTAATACCAATAATAAAAACAAAAGAGTAAAATAATAATAAAAAAATATAGAGAAATCAGATTCTGTACGCGTTTATATATATATAACTGTTGTTATCTGTATTTATCTGAATTATCTGTACACTTGCATTTATATATCGGTATTTCTATATTATAGTTAATTAATCATATTAATTAATACATATAACAATAATAATAATAATAATAATAATAATAATAATAATAATAATAATAATAATAATAATAATAATAATAATAATAATAATAATAATAATAATAATAATAATAATAATAATAATAATAATAATAATAATAATAATAATAATAATAATAATAATAATAATAATAATAATAATAATAATAACTATAATTATAACAATGATTTTTAATGTTAATAAAAAGTAAATAATATAAATAATAATAGTATTAATACTAGTTATAATTTTAATCAATCTTAACATTTATATTTAAAATCTTTATTTTAATAACTATAGTCTTTTAATTATAATTATAATTATAATTATAATTATAATTATAACAATGATAATATTAATAATACTAATATTAATGTTAATACCAATAATAAAAATGATGTAATGATAATGTTACAACTATATTTTACGTGTAATTAAATTTAATATATTAGTATTTCATATTATTGATTATGTTATATAACTATTTAATATACATTTCATAACAACTTATATTGAATTTTATACATTCTAATATATTACAATATACATTCAACAATTATGTATAGTATCATATATATATTTATATTCATATACATATATATATTTTAACTATTATATATGAAATTATGTTTTTAAATATTGAGTAATTAACTATACTAACTATGTATAAATTAATTCAAAATATACATTTAATACTTTGTTAACGTTGACAAATTATATTCAAAATCATTTACATTCAGCATACTCTTTATAATAACTAAACAGTTTTAAATAAAAAAAACTTTAAGTTATCTTTTATATAACTAAATCACATAATAGTTTAATTTATAATATATAATTATTATTTATATATACATTTTATATATAATACAATATTATAATAATTTATACATATAAATCATATATATTTATAGCTTCATTTTAAATTACCCTTTATTATTTTGTATCTTATTTTACATTTTTAATTCTAATATTTAAATTATAATTTATAATTTCAAATCATTATATATACTTACATTTATATATATATATATATATATATATATATATATATATATATATATATATATATATATATACATACATATATACACATATTTATATACACATAAATGTTCGTGAATCGTCGAGCAAGGTTAAAGGGTATTTGATTACATGAATATAATTCCAAAGTTTTCGAGACTCATTAATACAGACTTTGCTTATCGTGTCGGAAATATATAAAGATTAAGTTTAAATTTGATCGAAAATTTCCGGGTCGTCACAGTTAAATTCTATATACACACTATATCACAGTGACCAGCAAAATTCAAGATTTTATGAAAGCCACATACAAAACACTTCACTGAGTTAAATCTATATTCATACAAATCACATTAGCACACAAAACAACCCATTGACGTAAATCCAATATTCATTGAATCACATATATTTCATTATGTAAAAAAAATTCAATTTTTCAAGAAACCCACATACAATCCACGGTAAATTAAATACCTAATTGAGCAATAATCTAAATTCATACAAAATCACACTGATTTCAGCAAGATTATAGATGAAGAAAAGCTTTAAGGTACCCTTAATAAAGTCCACAACACAGAACATATCCAATTGAGCTAAAACCTACATTCATACAAAATCACATTGATTTATGTGAACAATGATAATGTGTGAATATCAGTTGCTTCAATGACATAAAATGCTACATCATGAAATGACCAGTTCTAAGTTCATAGCTTCACCAAAAAAATGAGATCTTGCAATTTAGAGGGGGTACTTACTGGTAATATTGGATGATCAAAAGCCAACTATTACCTCTTCATGGGTCATCACTACCAAATCGAATGCTGCCCACTTAGCGGAATCTACAAAATGTATCAAAGAAGTTAATTATAATTTTGATTGTAATTCATCCTTAAGTTTCTTTCTAACCTCTAGAGGACCGTTACTTTCATCCAGCGTGATTTCACGATCACATTATTCAATCAACCTAAGGATAGATATATCAAATGGCAGCCATCTTTAAAGCAGATATCACTTCATTGGGCATATGCAAATAGCTTCTTGAAGATTCTGAAGATGTATCATTTTAACATATTCACTTTAAATATTTGTACATATTCTGAAGATATCACTTTAAATATTTGTATCACACATTCACCATAAACTAACAATCTTTATTAATCTGTAAACTGTTAGAGATTTT